>NC_141876.1:51160000-52360000 GCF_056163025.1 Triticum urartu
GCTACACTACATATGTATGCATTGGTATCAAATGAAACAAGGGTATCATATGTGGACTGAACAACAGAATGCCGGAATAAGAGGGGGATAGCTAGTCCTGTCGAAGACTACGCTTCTGGCCACCTCCATCTTGCAGCAGGAGAAGAGAGTAGATGGTAAGTTCACCAAGTAGCACTGCATAGTATAAACCTAACCGATGATCCTCCCCTCGTCGCCCTGTGAGAGAGCGATCACCGGTTGTATCTGTCACTTGGAAGGGTGTGTTTTATTAAGTATCTGGTTCTAGTTGTCATAAGGTCAAGGTACAACTCCAAGTCGTCATGTTATCGAAGATCACGGCTATTCGAATAGATTAACTTCCCTGCAGGGGTGCGCCACATAACCCAACACGCTCGATCCCATTTCGCCGGACACACTTTCCTGGGCCATGCCCGGCCTCGGAAGATCAACACGTCGCAGCCCTACCTAGGCACAACAGAGAGGTCTGCACGCCGGTCTAAATCCTATGGCGCAGGGGTCTGGGCCCATCGCCCATTGCACAACTGCACATTGCGTACGCGGCCGGTGAGCAGACCTAGCCTCCCTTATACAAGAGCAGGCGTTCCAGTCCAACCCGATGCGCTCCACTCAGTCACTGACGTCACGAAGGCTTTGGCTGATACCACGACGTCGAGTGCCCATAATTGTCCCCGCGTAGATGGTTAGTGCGTATAGGCCAGTATCCAGACTCAGATCAAATACCAAGATCTCGTTAAGTGTGTTATTTTGAAATAACCACGGACGCCGACCAGGGCCAGGCCCACCTCTCTCCTAGGTGGTCTCAACCTGCCCTGGCGCTCCGCCACAAAGTAACAGTAGGGGGCCTTCGGGAACTCAGGCCCACCTCTACCGGGATGGAGCCACCTGCCCTTCCAGCCCCCTCATCAGAATCACTTGTGGGTACGCAACGAGCTGACCCGACTTTAGTCACCACATGTATCATATATTATGTATAAGTATATACCCGTGACCACCTCCCAAGTGATCACGGCCCGATAATATAGCATGGCAGACAGACGAGAATGTAGGGCCACAGATGATGATCTAGCATCCTATACTAAGCATTTAGGATTGCAGGTAAGGTATCATCAGTTGTAGCAACAATGACAGGCTATGCATCAGAATAGGATTAACGGAAAGCAGTAACATGCTACACTACTCTAATGCAAGCAGTATAGAAGAGAGTACGCGATATCTGGTGATCAAGGGGGGGCTTTCCTGATTGCTCTAGCAAGAGAGAGGGGTCGTCAACACCGTAGTCGTACTGGGTAGCAGCGGCGTCGGTCTCGGTGTCTAGCGAGAGAAGAGGGGGAACAAACAATAAATATTAAATCACACAGATGCATACTGATGCATGACATGACAAGTAGCGATGCTGGGAGTGCTCTAACGCGGTATGAGGTGGTACCGGTGAAGGGGGGAAACATCCGAGAAAATATCCCCGGTGTTTCGCGTTTTCGGACAAATGAATCGGAGGGGGGAAAGTTGCGTGTTCGCTATGCTAGGGATGCATGGCGGATGAACGGGCTGCGTATCCGGATTCGTCTCGTCGTTCTGAGCAACTTTCATGTACAAAGTTTTTCCATCTGAGCTACGGTTTATTTTATATTAATTTTAAAAGATTTAAATCATTTTTAGAATTTATTTAATTTACTTAATTCAACATTATCCAGAATAGTGTATGCTGATGTCATCACGATGTTAGCATGACGTCAGCAGTCAACAGAACATTGACTAGGTCAAACTGACGTGTGGGTCCCAGTTGTCATTGACTGCTAACTAACCTAACAGTTTAATTAACTACTAAGTGATTAGGTTAATTAAATAGTTTTAATTAAGTTAATTAATTAATTTTTTTTTGTAAATCATTCTGGGCTGTGGGCCCCGGCTGTCATTTGCTAGAGGCCATATCGGGGCGGGTTAACGGGTGGTGCTGCGGGCGGACCCGGCGACGGGCGCCGCGGGCGTGGCCGAAGCCTGAACAGCGACCAGCGCGCGGGGGCGGCACGGCGCGGCCCCAGGCCGCAGCGGCAACGAGGCTGAGGGCGGGGTGCGTGAGCTGCGGCGGCGGAGGCGGGGATCAGGGGCGGAGCAGAGCTCCAGGGCGCATGGTTGTCGGCCACGAGGCGAGCAGGGGGCGTGGCTGTGCGGCGTGCGGGCGCGGTGAGCATCGGCAGGGAAGGGAGCGAGGGGGAAGGCGCGGGGCGCGAGCGTGCGCACGGTGGTGGGGCGCGCGGTCCAGGCGCGTGCGGGGGAGTAGGCCGCGAGCGCGGGAGTGCGGGCGACGTGGTCTGCGCGTGCTGAGCGCGAGCGCGCATGCGAAGGAGGAGCGGGGCTGCGGTGAGCGGAGCCATGGCGTGGGTGGAGCGCGAGCGCACGGTGGTGACCGCGGGGAAAAGGGGAAGAAGGGGGCTCACAAGGGGTTGCAGGGCACAGGGCAGTGGGTCGCGGGGCGGAGGTCGGAGATGACGTGTGGCGACAGAGTCATGGCGGGGCGGGCTCCGGCGATGTGGTCCTCCAGGCGGCGTCGGGGCTACACGCAGCTGTGGGGTTGGGCGGTGGCGTCGTCGAGGCGCCGCGGCGAGGCACCCAGATAGGGAGAGGAGGAGGCGAGGAGTAGGGCGGTGGGGTGATGCCGGGGTGGGCGCCGGCGTCGAGGGGGGCGGGGTGACGGGTCGCCGAGGTTGGGGCGGGCACCCCCGATCCAGACGGGTCGTGGGGGAGAGGGGGCAAGGGAATCAGGAGGAGTGGGGATGTTTAGGGTTTGTGGGGGGGGGGGTTGGACCGGGGTATGTAGGGGGCGGCTGGGCCGGCCTGGTCAACTGTGGCCAACTGGGCCACTTGGCCCAGGGGAGAGGGGTCTTCTTTTGTTTTGTTTTCTTTTTACTTTTTATTTATTGTATTTACTACTTTGTTTTAGTTTAGATCTCAAATGACTTTGGGATGTTACAATACGTAATTCTAAATTAGTAACATACCAAAACCGGCTGAGATAAATTGTCCCAACATTATTTTAACTCAGTTTACAATTACTTATCGAATTAAAAGTATTTATTAATTATTTTAAATGGTGTTTTAATTACTTTGGTGCATTAAATTATTTTCCAAAAGTGTAGTTTCATCACCCACATTACTTATGAAATATCCGACACATTCGGAACAGTTTAGTTTTAATGTTCGAAAACTTTTATTGTTTGACTAACTTATGAATTTGAATTCGAATGGGTTTGATTTAATGTGGGACTTAGCAACAGTAAAACGATGACAGGGCATCATTAGCAATGGATTACTGTAGCTTGATTATCTGGGTGTCACAGTCTTGATCTATCTCTATAGATCTTCATGCCCAATATATAAGCAGCCTCACCGAGGTCTTTCATTGAAAAACTCTTATTCAAGTATCCATTTATGCTATCCAGAAATTATATATCATTTCCAATCAACAATATGTCATCCACATATAATATCAGAAATGCTACAGAGCTCCCACTCACTTTCTTGTAAATACAGGCTCCTCCAAAAGTCTGTATAAAACCAAATGCTTTGATCACACTATCAAAGCGTTTATTCCAACTCCGAGAGGCTTGCACCAGTCCATAAATGGATCGCTGGAGCTTGCACACTTTGCTAGCTCCCTTTGGATTGACAAAACCTTCTGGTTGCATCCTATACAACTCTTCTTCCAGAAATCCATTCAGGAATGCAGTTTTGACATCCGTTTGCCAAATTTCATAATCATAAAATGCGGCAATTGCTAACATGATTCGGACAGACTTAAGCATCGCTACGAGTGAGAAAGTCTGAGCGTAGTCAATCCCTTGAACTTGTCGAAAACCTTTTGCAACAAGTCGAGCTTTATAGATAGTAATATTACCGTCAGCGTCAGTCTTCTTCTTGAAGATCCATTTATTCTCAATGGCTTGCCGATCATCGGGAAAGTCAACCAAAGTCCACACTTTGTCTCATACATGGATCCCATCTTAGATTTCATGGCCTCAAGCCATTTTGCGGAATCTGGGCTCACCATCGCTTCTTCATAGTTTGTAGGTTCATCATGGTCTAGTAACATGACTTCCAGAACAGGATTACCGTACCACTCTGGTGCAGATCTTACTCTGGTTGATCTACGAGGTTCAGTAATAACTAGATCTGAAGTTTCATGATCATCATCATTAACTTCCTCACTAATTGGTGTAGGCGTCACAGGAACTGGTTTCTGTAATGAACTATTTTCCAATAAGGGAGCAGGTACAGTTACCTCATCAAGTTCTACTTTCCTCCCACTCACTTCTTTCGAGAGAAACTCCTTCTCTATAAAGGATCCATTCTTAGCAACGAATGTCTTGCCTTCGGATCTCTGATAGAAGGTGTACCCAAGAGTCTCCTTTGGGTATCCTATGAAGACACATTTCTCCGATTTGGGTTCGAGCTTATCAGGTTGAAGCTTTTTCACATAAGCATCGCAACCCCAAACTTTAAGAAACGACAACTTTGGTTTCTTGCCAAACCACAGTTCATAAGGCGTCGTCTCAACGGATTTTGACGGTGCCCTATTTAACGTGAATGCAGCCGTCTCTAAAGCATAACCCCAAAACGATAGCGGTAAATCAGTAAGAGACATCATAGATCGCACCATACCTAGTAAAGTATGATTACGACGTTCGGACACACCATTACGCCGTGGTGTTCCGGGTGGCGTGAGTTGTGAAACTATTCCGCATTGTTTCAAATGTAGACCAAACTCGTAACTCAAATATTCTCCTCCATGATTAGATCGTAGAAACTTTATTTTCTTGTTATGATGATTTTCAACTTCACTCTGAAATTCTTTGAACTTTTCAAATGTTTTAGACTTATGTTTCATTAAGTAGATATACCCATATCTGCTTAAATCATCTGTGAAGGTGAGAAATTAACGATACCCGCCGCGAGCATCAACATTTATTGGACCACATACATCAGTATGTATGATCTCCAACAAATCAGTTGCTCGCTCCATAGTTCCGAAGAACGGTGTTTTAGTCATCTTGCCCATGAGGCATGGTTCGCAAGTACCAAGTGATTCATAATCAAGTGATTCCAAAAGTCCATCAGTATGGAGTTTCTTCATGCGCTTTACACCAATATGACTCAAACGGCAGTGCCACAAATAAGTTGCACTATCATTATCAACTTGGCATCTTTTGGCTTCAACATTATGAATATGTGTATTACTACTATCGAGATTCATCAAAAATAGACCACTCTTCAAGGGTGCATGACCATAAAGATATTACTCATATAAATAGAACAACCATTATTCTCTGATTTAAATGAATAACCGTCTCGCATCAAACAAGATCCAGATATAATGTTCATGCTCAACGCTGGCACCAAATAACAATTATTTAGGTCTAATACTAATCCCGAAGGTAGATGTAGAGGCAGCGTGCCAACGACGATCACATCAACTTTGGAACCATTTCCCACGCGCATCGTCACCTCGTCCTTAGCTAGTGTCCGCTTAATCTGTAGTCAATGTTTCGAGTTGCAAATATTAGCAACAGAACCAGTATCAAATACCCAGGTGCTACTACGAGCTCTGGTAAGGTACACATCAATAACATGTATATCACATATACCTTTGTTCACCTTGCCATCCTTCTTATCCGCCAAATACTTGGGGCAGTTCCTCTTCCAGTGACCAGTCTGCTTGCAGTAGAAGCACTCAGTCTCAGGCTTAGGTCCAGACTTGGGTTTCTTCTCTTGAGCAGCAACTTGCTTACTGTTCTTCTTCAAGTTCCCCTTCTTCTTCCCTTTGCCCTTTTTCTTGAAACCGGTGGTCTTATTGACCATCAACACTTGATGCTCCTTCTTGATTTCTACCTCCGCAGCCTTTAGCATTGTGAAGAGCTCGGGAATCGTCTTATACATCCCTTCATGTTATAGTTCATCACGAAGCTCTTGTAGCTTGGTGGCAGTGATTGAAGAATTTTGTCAATGACGCTATCATCCGGAAGATTAACTCCCAGTTGAATCAAGTGATTGCAGTACCCAGACATCTTGAGTATATGCTCACTGACTGAACTATTCTCCTCCATCTTGCAGCTGTAGAACTTATTGGGGACTTCATATCTCTCAATCCGGGCATTCTTTTGAAATATTAACTTCAATTCCTGGAACATCTCATATGCTCCATGATGTTCAAAACGTCGTTGAAGTCCCAGTTCTAAGCCGTAAAGCATGGCACACTGAACTATCGAGTAGTCATCAACATGTGACTGCCAGGCATTCACAATGTCTGCAGTTGCTGGCACAGGTGGTACACCTAGCGGTGCTTCCAAGACGTAACTCTTCTGTGCAGCAATGAGGATAATCCTCAAGTTACGGACCCAGTCCATGTAATTGCTACCATCATCTTTCAACTTTGCTTTCTCAAGGAACACATTAAAATTCAACGGAACAATAGCACGGGCCATCTATCTACAATCAACATAGACAAGCAAGATACTATCAGGTACTAAGTTCATGATAAATTTAAGTTCAATTAATCATATTACTTAAGAACTCCCACTTAGATAGACATCCCTCTAATCCTCTAAGTGATCACGTAATCCATATCAACTAAACAATAACCGATCATCACGTGAAATGGAGTAGCTTTCAATGGTGAACATCACTATGTTGATCATATCTACTATATGATTCACACTCGACCTTTCGGTCTCAGTGTTCCGAGCCTATATCTGCATATGCTAGGCTCTTCAAGTTTAACCTGAGTATTCTGCGTGTGCAAAACTGACTTGCACCCGTTGTAGATGGACGTAGAGCTTATCATACCCGATCATCACGTGGTGTCTGGGCACGACGAACTTTGGCAATGGTGCATACTCAGGGAGAACACTTTTATCTTGAAATTTAATGAGAGATCATCTTATAATGCTACCGTCAATCAAAGCAAGATAAGATGCATAAAAGATAAACATCACATGCAATCAATATAAGTGATATGATATGGCCATCATCATCTCGTGCTTGTGATCTCCATCTCCGAAGCACAGTCATGATCACCATCGCCACCGGTGCGACACCTTGGTCTCCATCGTAGCATCGTTGTCGTCTCGCCAACTATTTGTTGGGGAACGTAGCATAAATTCAAAATTTTCCTACGTGTCACCAAGATCTATCTATGGAGAAACTAGCAACGAGGGGAAGGAGAGTGCATCTACATACCCTTGTAGATCGCTAAGCGGAAGCGTTCAAGTGAACGGGGTTGATGGAGTCGTACTCGTCGTGATTCAAATCACCGATGATCCTAGTGCCGAACGGACAGCACCTCCGCGTTCAACACACGTACAGACCGGTGACGTCTCCCATGCCTTGATCCAGCAAGGAGAGAGGGAGAGGTTGAGGAAGACTCCATCCAGCAGCAGCACAACGGCGTGGTGGTGATGGAGGAGCGTGGCAATCCTGCAGGGCTTCGCCAAGCACCGCAGAAGAGGAGAAGAACTTGGGAGAGAGGGAGGGGCTGCACCAAAGGCAAAAGGTGTGTTTGAGAGGCCCTCATACCCCACTATATATAGGGATCCCAAGGGGGGGTGCGCCAGCCCCTAGGAGATCCAATCTCCAAGGGGGCGGCGGCCAGGGGAGGAGTCCTCCCCCCCCCCCCAAGGCACCTAGGAGGTGCCTTCCCCTGCTTGGACTCTTCCTTTAGGGTTTCCCCAGGTGCATGGGCCTCTTGGGGCTGGTGCCCTTGGCCTATGTAGGCCAAGGCGCACCCCCTACAGCCCATGTGGCCCCCCGGGGTAGGTGGCCCCACCCGGTGGGCCCCCGGGACCCTTCCGGTGGTCCCGGTACAATACCGATGACCCCGAAACTTGTCCCGATGGCCGAAACAGGACTTCCTATATATAAATCTTTACCTCCGGACCATTCCGGAACTCCTCGTGACGTCAGGGATCTCATCCGGGACTCCGAAAAACATTCGGTAACAACATACAAGCTTCCTTTATAACCCTAGCGTCATCGAACCTTAAGTGTGTAGACCCTACGGGGTCGGGAGACATGCAGACATGACCGAGACGTTCTCCGGTCAATAACCAACAGCGGGATCTGGATGCCCATGATGGCTCCCACATGTTCCACGATGATCTCATCGGATGAACCACGATGTCAAGGACTTAATCAATCCCGTATACAATTCCCTTTGTCTATCGGTATGTTACTTGCCCGAGATTCGATCGTTGGAATCCAATACCTAGTTCAATCTCGTTACCGGCAAGTCTCTTTACTCGTTCCGTAACACATCATACCGTGATCAACTCTTTGGTCACATTGCGCATATGATGATGTCCTACCGAGTGGGCCCAGAGATACCTCTCCGCTTACACGGAGTGACAAATCCCAGTCTCGATTCGTGCCAACCCAACAGACACTTTCGGAGATACCTGTAATGCACCTTTATAGTCACCCAGTTACGTTGTGACGTTTGATACACCCAAAGCATTCCTACGGTATCCGGGAGTTGCACAATCTCATGGTCTAAGGAAATGATACTTGACATTAGAAAAACTTTAGCATACGAACTACACGATCTAGTGCTATGCTTAGGATTGGGTCTTGTCCATCACATCATTCTCCTAATGATGTGATCCCGTTATCAACGACATCCAATGTCCATGGTTTAGGAAACCGTAACCATCTATTGATCAACGAGCTAGTCAACTAGAGGCTTACTAGGGACATGGTGTTGTCTATGTATCCACACATGTATCTGAGTTTCCTATCAATACAATTATAGCATGGATAATAAACGATTATCATGAACAAGGAAATATAATAATAATCAATTTATTATTGCCTCTAGGGCATATTTCCAACAGTCTCCCACTTGCACTAGAGTCAATAATCTAGTTCACATCGCCATGTGATTAACACTCACAGGTCACATCGCCATGTGACTAACACCCAAAGAGTTCTGGGTTTGATCATGTTGCTTGTGAGAGAGGTTTTAGTCAACGGTTCTGAACCTTTCAGATCCGTGTGTGCTTTACAAATCTCTATGTCATCTCGTAGATGTAGCTGCCATGTTCTGTTTGGAGCTATTCCAAATAAATGTTCTACTTGGAGCTATTCTAAATTGTTGCTCCATTATACGTATCCGGTATCTCTACTCAGAGCTATCCGGATAGGTGTTAAGCTTGCATCGACGTAACCCTTTACGACGAACTCTTTTACCACCTCCATAATCGAGAAAATTCCTTAGTCCACTAGTTACTAAGGATAACTATGACCGCTATCTTGTGATCCATTCATGGATCACTCTTGTACCCCTTGACTGACTTATGGCAAGGCACACTTCAGGTGCGGTACACAGCATAGCATACTGTAGAGCCTATGTCTTAAGCATAGGGGACGACCTTCGTCCTTTCTCTCTATTCTGCCGTGGTCGAGCTTTAAGTCTTAACTTCATACCTTACAACTCAGGCAAGAACTCCTTCTTTGACTAATCCATCTTGAACACCTTCAAGATCATGTCATGGTATGTGCTCATTTTGAAAGTACTATTAAGCGTTTTGATCTATCCTTATAGATCTTGATGCTCAATGTTCAAGTAGCTTAATCCAGGCTTTCCGTTGAAAAACACTTTCCAAATAACCCTATATGATTTCCAGAAATTCTACGTCATTTCTGATCAACAACATATATTCATCAGAAATTCTATAGTGCTCCCACTCACTTCTTTGGAAATACAAGTTTCTCATAAACTTTGTATAAACCCAAAATCTTTGATCATCTCATCAAAGCATACATTCCAACTCCGGATGCTTACTCCAGTCCTTAGAAGGATTGCTGGAGCTTTGCATACTTATTAGCATATTTCAGGATTGACAAAACCTCCCGGTTGTATCACATACAACCTTTCCTCAAGAAAATCGTCGAGGAAACAATGTTTTGACATCCTATCTGCAAGATTTCATAAATAATGTAGTAATCGCTAATATAATTCCAACAGACTCATAGCATCGCTACGAGTGAGAAAATCTCACCGTAGTCAACTCCTTGAACTTGTCAGAAAACATCTTAACGACAAGTCGATCTTTCTTAATGGTGACATTTACCATCATTGTTCGTCTTCCTTTTAAAATCCATCTATACTCAACAGCCTTACGACCATCAAGTAGTTCTTCCAAAGTCTACACTTTGTTTTCATACATGGATCCTCTCTCGGATTTTATGGCCTCGAGCCATTATCGGAATCCGGGCCCACCATCGCTTCTCCATAGCTCGTAGGTTCATTGTTGTCTAGCAACATGACTTCCAAGACAGGATTACGTACCCCTCTGAAGTAGTACGCATCCTTGTCATCCTACGAGGTTTGGTAGTGACTTGATCTGAAGTTTCATGATCACTATCATAAGCTTCCACTTCAGTTGGTGTAGGTGCCACAGGAACAACTCTTTGTGCCCTGCTATACACTGGTTGAAGTGACGGTTCAATAACCTCATCAAGTCTCCACCATCCTCCCACTCAATTCCTTCGAGAGAAACTTTTCCTCGAGAAAGGACCCGATTCTAGAAACAATCCCTTATTGCTTTCGGATCTGAGACAGGAGGTATACCCAACTGTTTTGGGTGTCCTATGAAGATGCATTTATCCGCTTTGGGTTCGAGCTTATCAGCCTGAAACTTTTCACATAAGCGTCGCAACCCCAAACTTTTAAGAAATGACAGCTTAGGTTTCTCTAAACCATAGTTCATACGGTGTCATCTCATCGGAATTACGTGGTACCCTATTTAACGTGAATGTGGTTGTCTCTAATGCTTAACCCATAAACTATTGTGGTAATTCGATAAGAGACATCATGGTATGCATCATATCCAATAGGGTGCAGTTATGATGTTTGGACACACCATCACACTATGGTGTTCCAGGCTGTATCAGTTGTGAAACAATTTCCACAATGTCTTAATTCTGTGCCAAACTCGTAATTCAGATATTCATCTCTATGATCATATCATAGATATTTTATCCTCTTGTCACGACGATCTTTCAACTTCACCCTAAACTTACTTGAACCTTTCAATAATTCAGACTCGTGATTCATCAAGTAAATGTACTCAACATCTACTCAAATCATCTGTGAAGAAAGAACATAACGATATCCACTACTTGCCTCAGCACTCATTGGACTGCACACATCAAAAATGTATTACTTCCAACAAGTTGCTTTCTTGTTCCATTTAACTGAAAACGAGGCTTTCAGTCATCTTGCCCATGTGGTATGATTTGCATGTCTCAAGTGATTCAAAATCAAGCGAGTACAAAACGGTCCATTTGCATGGAGTTTCTTCATGCATATATACCAATAGACATGGTTCGCATGTCCCAAACTTTTTCAAAAATGAGTGAGTCCAAAGATCCATCAACATGGAGCTTCTTCATGCGTTTTATACCGATATGACTTACGTGGCTGTGCCACAAGTAGGTGGTATTATCATTACTATCTTTTGGCATGAACATGTGTATCACTACGATCGAGATTCAATAAACCATTCATTTTAGGTGTAAGACCATTGAAGGTATTATTCAAATAAACAGAGTAACCATTATTCTCCTTAAATGAATAACCGTATTGCGACAGACATAATCCAATCATGTCTATGCTCAACACAAACACCAATCTCGATGGTAGAGGGAGCGTGCGATGCTTGATCATATCACCATTGAGAACACTTCCAACACATATCGTCAGCTCACCTTTAGCTAGTCTCCGTTTTTTCCGTAGCTTTTATTTCGAGTTACTAACACTTAGCAACCGAACCGGTATCTAATACCCTGGTGCTACTAGGAGTACTAGTAAAGTACACATTAACATAATGTATATCCAATATACTTCTATCGACCTTGCCAGCCTTCTAATCTACCAAGTATCTAGGGTAATTTTGCTCCAGTGGTTGTTCCCTTTATTACAGAAGCACTTAGTCTCGGGTTTGGGTTCAACCTTGGGTTTCTTCACTAGAGCAGCAGCTGAATTGCCGTTTCATGAAGTATCCCTTCTTGCCCTTGCCCTTCTTGAAACTAGTGGTTTCACTGACCATCAACAATTGATGCTCCTTCTTGATTTCTACTTTCGTGGTGTCAAACATCGCGAATATCTCAAGGATCATCATATATGTCCCTGATATATTATAGTTCATCACGAAGCTCTAGCAGCTTGGTGGTAATGACTTCGGAGAAACATCACTATCTCATATGGAAGATTAACTCCCACTCGATTCAAATGATTGTTGTACTCAGACAATCTGA
Source organism: Triticum urartu (assembly GCF_056163025.1). NCBI lineage: Eukaryota > Viridiplantae > Streptophyta > Magnoliopsida > Poales > Poaceae > Triticum > Triticum urartu. The sequence goes on from NC_141876.1 coordinate 51,172,328, forward strand.
GCACAAGCTCAACAATTGAGATTTTCTCCCTTAGTTTGCAGGCTAAGAAAATCATCGGAGGTCTTATACCTCTTGACGTGGGCACGAGCCTGAAATCCCAATTTCAGCCCTCGAAACATCTCATATGTTCCGCGACGTTTCGAAAAACGTCTTTGGTGCCTCAACTCTAAACCGTTTTACTGAACTATCGTGTAGTTATCTAAATGTGTATGTCAGATGTTCGCAACATCCACAGACGACGTTCGAGGTTCAGCACACTGAGCGGTGCATTAAGGACATAAGCCTTCTATGAAGCAATGAGGACAATCCTCAGTTTACGGACCTAGTCCGCATAATTGCTACTATCAACTTTCAACTAATTTTTCTCTAGGAACATAACTAAACAGTAGAACTAAAGCGCGAGCTACGACATAGTTTGCAAAATCCTTTTGACTATGTTCAGGATAATTAAGTTCATCTTATGAACTCCCACTTAGATAGACATCCCTCTAGTCATCTAAGTGATTACATGATCCGATTCAACTAGGCCGTGTCCGATCATCACGTGAGACGGACTAGTCAACGTCGGTGAACATCTTCATGTTGATCGTATCTTCTATACGACTCATGCTCGACCTTTCGGTCTTCTGTGTTCCGAGGCCATGTCTGTACATGCTAGGCTCGTCAAGTTAACCCTAAGTGTTTTTGCATGTGTAAAACTGTCTTACACCCGTTGTATGTGAACGTAAGGATCCATCACACCCGATCATCATGGCGTGCTTAGAAACGACGAACTGTAGCAACGGTGCACAGTTAGGGGAGAACGCTTCTTGAAATTTTAATGAGGGATCATCTTATTTACTACCGTCGTTCTAAGCAAATAAGATGTATAAATATGATAAACATCATATGCAATCAAATAATAGTGACATGATATGGCCAATATCATATAGCTCCTTTGATCTCCATCTTGGGGCTCCATGATCATCTTGTCACCGGTATGACACCATGATCTCCATCATCATGATCTCCATCATCGTGTCTTCTTGAAGTTGTCTCGTCATCGACATGCAAGTCGTGATTCCCTTGACAAGAACATGATCAATCTCATACATCACATATATCATTCATCACATCCTTTTGGCCATATCACATCACATAGCATACCCTGCAAAAACAAGTTAGACGTCCTCTAATTGTTGTTTGCATGTTTTACGTGGCTGCTATGGGTTTCTAGAAAGAACGTTTCTTACCTACGCAAAAACCACAACGTGATATGCCAATTGCTATTTACCCTTCATAAGGACCCTTTTCATCGAATCCGATCCGACTAAAGTAGGAGAGACAGACACCCGCTAGCCACCTTATGCATCTAGTGCATGTCAGTCGGTGGAACCAGTCTCACGTAAGAGTACGTGCAAGGTCGGTCCGGGCCGCTTCATCCCACGATGCCGCTGAATCAAGATAAGACTAGTAACGGCAAGCATATTGAACAAAATCAACGCCCACAACTACTTTGTGTTCTACTCGTGCATAGAATCTACGCAATAGACCTAGCTCATGATGCCACTGTTGGGGAACGTAGCATAAATTCAAAATTTTCCTACGTGTCACCAAGATCTATCTATGGAGAAACTAGCAACGAGGGGAAGGAGAGTGCATCTACATACCCTTGTAGATCGCTAAGCGGAAGCGTTCAAGTGAACGGGGTTGATGGAGTCGTACTCGTCGTGATTCAAATCACCGATGATCCTAGTGCCGAACGGACAGCACCTCCGCGTTCAACACACGTACAGCCCGGTGACGTCTCCCATGCCTTGATCCAGCAAGGAGAGAGGGAGAGGTTGAGGAAGACTCCATCCAGCAGCAGCACAACGGCGTGGTGGTGATGGAGGAGCGTGGCAATCCTGCAGGGCTTCGCCAAGCACCGCAGAAGAGGAGAAGAACTTGGGAGAGAGGGAGGGGCTGCACCAAAGGCAAAAGGTGTGTTTGAGAGGCCCTCCTACCCCACTATATATAGGGATCCCAAGGGGGGTGCGCCAGCCCCTAGGAGATCCAATCTCCAAGGGGGCGGCGGCCAGGGGAGGAGTCCTCCCCCCCAAGGCACCTAGGAGGTGCCTTCCCCTCCTTGGACTAATCCTTTAGGGTTTCCCCAGGCGCATGGGCCTCTTGGGGCTGGTGCCCTTGGCCCATGTAGGCCAAGGCGCACCCCCTACAGCCCATGTGGCCCCCGGGGTAGGTGGCCCCACCCGGTGGGCCCCCGGGACCCTTCCGGTGGTCCCGGTACAATACCGATGACCCCGAAACTTGTCCCGATGGCCGAAACAGGACTTCCTATATATAAATCTTTACCTCCGGACCATTCCGGAACACCTCGTGACGTCCGGGATCTCATCCGGGACTCCGAAAAACATTCGGTAACAACATACAAGCTTCCTTTATAACCCTAGCGTCATCGAACCTTAAGTGTGTAGACCCTACGGGTTCGGGAGACATGCAGACATGACCGAGACGTTCTCCGGTCAATAACCAACAGCAGGATCTGGATACCCATGATGGCTCCCACATGTTCCACGATGATCTCATCGGATGAACCACGATATCAAGGACTTAATCAATCCCGTATACAATTCCCTTTGTCTATCGGTATGTTACTTGCCCGAGATTCGATCGTCGGAATCCAATACCTAGTTCAATCTCGTTACCGGCAAGTCTCTTTACTCGTTCCATAACACATCATCCCGTGATCAACTCTTTGGTCACATTGCGCATATGATGATGTCCTACCGAGTGGGCCCAGAGATACCTCTCCGCTTACACGGAGTGACAAATCCCAGTCTCGATTCGTGCCAACCCAACAGACACTTTCGGAGATACCTGTAATGCACCTTTATAGTCACCCAGTTACGTTGTGACGTTTGATACACCCAAAGCATTCCTACGGTATCCGGGAGTTGCACAATCTCATGGTCTAAGGAAATGATACTTGACATTAGAAAAGCTTTAGCATACGAACTACACGATCTAGTGCTATGCTTAGGATTGGGTCTTGTCCATCACATCATTCTCCTAATGATGTGATCCCGTTATCAACGACATCCAATTTCCATGGTTTAGGAAACCGTAACCATCTATTGATCAACGAGCTAGTCAACTAGAGGCTTACTAGGGACATGGTGTTGTCTATGTATCCACACATGTATCTGAGTTTCCTATCAATACAATTATAGCATGGATAATAAACGATTATCATGAACAAGGAAATATAATAATAATCAATTTATTATTGCCTCTAGGGCATATTTCCAACACTATTGCTTCTACAACTATCGCTACCGCTTAGTGATAAAGTAAAGCATTACAGGGCAATTGCATTGCATACAATAAAGCGACAACCATATGGCTCCTGCCAGTTGCCGATAACTCGGTTACAAAACATGATCATCTCATACAATAAAATTTAGCATCATGTCTTCAACATATCACATCACAACATGCCCTGCAAAAACTAGTTAGACGTCCTCTACTTTGTTGTTGCAAGTTTTACGTGGCTGCTACGGGCTTAGCAAGAACCGTTCTTACCTACGCATCAAAACCACAACGATAGTTTGTCAAGTTGGCGTTGTTTTAACCTTCGCAAGGACCGGGCGTAGCCACACTCGGTTCAACTAAAGTTGGAGAAACTGACACCTGCCAGCCACCTGTGTGCAAAGCATGTCGGTAGAACTACTCTCGCATAAGCGTACGCGTAATGTCGGTCCGGGCCGCTTCATCCAACAATACCGCCGAACCAAAGTATGACATGCTGGTAAGCAGTATGACTTATATCGCCCACAACTCACTTGTGTTCTACTCGTGCATATAACATCAACGCATAAAACCTGGCTCCGATACCACTATTGGGGAACATAGTAATTTCAAAAAAAATCCTACGCACACACAAGATCATGGTGATGCATAGCAACAAGAGGGGAGAGTGTTGTCCACGTACCCTCGTGGACCGAAAGCGGAAGCGTTAGCACAACGCGGTTGATGTAGTCATACGTCTTCACGATCCGACCGATCAAGTACTGAACGTACGACACCTCCAAGTTCAGCACACGTTCAGCCCGATGACGTCCCTCGAACTCCGATCCAGCCGAGTGTTGAGGGAGAGGTTCGTCAGCACGACGGCGTGGTGACGATGATGATGTTCTACCGATGCAGGGCTTCGCCTAAGCACCGCTACAGTATTATCAAGGTGGACTATGGTGGAGGGGGGCACCGCACACGGCTAAAAGATCAAACGATCAATTGTTGTGTCTCTATGGTGCCCCATGCCCCGTATATAAAGGAGCAAGGGGGGAGGTGCGGCCGGCCAGGAGGGGCGTGCCAGGAGGAATCCTACTCCCATCGGGAGTAGGACTCCCTCCCTTTTCCTTGTTGGATTAGGAGTGGAGGGGGAAAGAGGAGGGAGAGAGGAAGGAAAGGGGGGGCGCCGCCCCCCTCTCCTTGTCCTATTCAGACTAGGGGGGAGGGGCGCGCGGCCCTGCCCTGGACGCCTCTCCTCTTCTCCACAAAGGCCCACTATGGCCCATTAAGCCCCCAGGGGGTTCCAGTAACCCCTCGGTACTCTGGTAAAATCTCGATTTCACTCGGAACACTTCCGATATCCAAATATAGGCTTCCAATATATCAATATTCATGTCTCGGCCATTTTAAGACTCCTCGTCATGTCCGTGATCACATCCGGGACTCCGAACAACTTTCGGTACATCAAAAACCATAAACTCATAATATAACCGTCATCGAAACTTGCCCGAGATTCGATCGTCGGTATTCCAAATACCTAGTTCAATCTCGTTACCGACAAGTCTCTTTACTCATTCTGTAATACATCATCCCGCAACTAACTCATTAGTTGCAATCCTTGCAAGGCTTAAGTGATGTGCATTACCGAGAGGGCCCAGAGATACCTCTCCGACAATCGGAGTGACAAATCCTAATCTCGAAATACGCCAACCCAACAAGTACCTTCGGAGACACCTGTAGAGCACCTTTATAATCACCCAGATACGTTGTGACGTTTGGTAGCACACAAAGCGTTCCTCCGGTAAATGGGAGTTGCATAATCTCATAGTCATAGGAACATGTATAAGTCATGAAGAAAGCAATAGCAACATACTAAACGATCGAGTGCTAAGCTAACAGAATGGGTCAAGTCAATCACATCATTCTCCTAATGATGTGATCCCGTTAATCAAATGACAACTCATGTCAATGGCTAGGAAACATAACCATCTTTGATCAACGAGCTAGTCAAGTAGAGGCATACTAGTGACACTCTGTTTGTCTATGTATTCACACAAGTATTATGTTTCCGGTTAATACAATTCTAGCATGAATAATAAACATTTATCATGATATAAGGAAATAAATAATAACTTTATTATTGCCTCTAGGGCATATTTCCTTCAATCACTTCATCTGCATAATCCTCCTCGTCGGACGACTCAATGTAGTGATCATACAAGTACTCCATGTTTGAATCTATTGCTTTAAAGAAGGGAGAAAGAAATATCAAAATTTAGCACAGGCATTTCACCAAACACTTGTCGGGCTTAGTGACCCCAGGGACTATCGGGGAACGCAGTATTTCAAAAAAATTACCTACGATCACGCAAGATCTATCTAGGAGATGCATATCAATGAGCGGGGAGAGTGTGTCCACGTACCCTCGTAGACCGAAAGAGGAAGCGTTTTAGTAACGTGGTTGATGTAGTCGAACGTCTTCGCGATCCAACCGATCTAAGTACCGAACGGATGGCACCTTCGTGATCAGCACACGTTCAGCTCGGTGACATACCTCGTACTCTTGATCCAGCTGAGGCTGAGGGAGAGTTCCGTCAGCACGATGGCGTGGTGACGGTGATGATGAAGTTACCAACGCAGGGCTTCGCCTAAGCACTACAACGATATGACCGAGGTGTGTAACTATGGAGGGGGCACTGCACACGGCTAAAAGATCAACTTGTGTGTCTATGGGGTGCCCCCTGGCCACGTATATAAAGGAGGGGAGGGAAGAGGTGGCCGGCCCTAAGGGGGCGCGCCAGGTGTGGGGAATCCTAATAGGACTCCCTAGTCTAAGTAGAATTCCCCTCCTCTTTCCTATTCCTAGTAGGAGAAGGAGGGAAGGAGAAGGAGGAGAGAAGGAAAGGGCCCCCCCAACCCTAACCCAATTTGCATTGGGCTTGGGGGGCACGCGCCACTCCCTGGCCGGCCTCCTCTCTTCCACCACTAGGCCCATGAGGCCCAATAACTTCCCGGGGGGTCCGGTAACCCTCGGTACTCCGAAACTCATCCGAAACGGCCCGAACCATTCCGGTGTCCGAATGTAACCTTCCTATTTATGAATCTTTATGGCTCGACCATTTCCAGACTCCTCATCATGTCTGTGATCTCATCCAGGACTCGGAACAACCTTCAGTCATCAAATCACATAACTCATAATACAAATCGTCATCGAACGTTAAGCGTGCGGACCCTACGGGTTCAAGAACTATGTAGACATGATCGAGACACATATCCAGTCACTAACCAATAGCGGAACCTGGATTCTCATATTGGTTCCTACATATTCTACAAAGATCTTTATCGGTCAAACCACATAACAACATACATTGTTCCCTTTGTCATCGGTATGTTACTTGCCCGAGATTCGATCATCGGTATTGATGGGGAACGTAGTAATTTCCAAAAAATTCCTACGCACACGCAAGATCATGGTGATGCATAGCAACGAGAAGGGAGAGTGTGATCTACATACCCTTGTAGACCGACAGCGGAAGCGTTAGCACAACGCGGTTGATGTAGTCGTACGTCTTCACGGCCCGACCGATCAAGCACCGAAACTACGGCACCTCCGAGTTCTAGCACACGTTCAGCTCGATGACGATCCCCGGACTCCGATCCAGCAAAGTGTCAGGGAAGAGTTCCGTCAGCATGACGGTGTGGTGACGATCTTGATGTACTACCGTCGCAGGGCTTCGCCTAAGCACCGCTACAATATTATCGAGGATTATGATGGAAGGGGGCACCGCACACGGCTAAGAATATGATCACGTGGATCAACTTGTGTGTCTAGGGGTGCCCCCTGCCCCCGTATATAAAGGAGCAGGGGGAGGTGCGGCCGGCCAGGAGGAGGGCGCGCCAGGAGGAGTCCTACTCCCACCGGGAGTAGGATTCCCCCCTTTCCTAGTTGGAATAGGATTCGGGAGGGGGAAAGAGGAGAGAGAGAAGGAAGGGGGGGCGCCGCCCCCCTCTCCTTGTCCTATTCGGACTAAGGGGGGAGGGGCGCGTGGCCCAGCCCTGGCCACCTCTCCTCTCTTCCACTAAAGCGCACTAAGGCCCATATACCTCCCGGGGGGTTCCGGTAACCTCCCGGTACTCCGGTAAAATCCCGATTTCACCCGGAACACTTCCGATATCCAAATATAGGCTTCCAATATATCAATCTATATGTCTCGACCATTTCGACACTCCTCGTCATGTCTGTGATCACATCCGGGACTCCGAACAAACTTTGGTACATCAAAATGCATAAACTCATAATATAACTGTCATCAAAACCTTAAGCGTGCGGACCCTACGGGTTCGAGAACAATGTAGACATGAACGAGACACGTCTTCGGTCAATAACCAATAGCGGAACCTGGATGCTCATATTGGCTCCCACATATTCTACGAAGATCTTTATCGGTCAGACAGCATAACAACATACGTTGTTCCCTTTGTCATCGGTATGTTACTTGCCCGAGATTCGATCGTCGGTATCTCAATACCTAGTTCAATCTCGTTACCGGCAAGTCTCTTTACTCATTTCGTAATACATCATCTTGCAACTAACTCATTAGTTGTAATGCTTGCAAGGCTTATGTGATGTGCATTGCCGAGAGGGCCCAGAGATACCTCTCCGACAATCGGAGTGACAAATCCTAATCTCGAAATACGCCAACCCAACATGTACCTTTGGAGACACCTGTAGAGCTCCTTTATAATCACCCAGTTACGTTGTGATGTTTGGTAGCACACAAAGTGTTCCTCCAGCAAACGGGAGTTGCATAATCTCATATTCATAGGAACATGTATAAGTCATGAAGAAAGCAATAGCAACATACTAAATGATCGGGTGCTAAGCTAATGGAATGGGTCATGTCAATCACATCATTCCCCTAATGATGTGATCCCATTAATCAAAACACATGTCTATGGTTAGGAAACATAACCATCTTCGATTAACGAGCTAGTCAAGTAGAGGCATACTAGTGATGTTTGGTTTGTCTATGTATTCACACAAGTATTATGTTCCCGAATAATACAATTCTAGCATGAATAATAAACATTTATCATGATATAAGGAAATAAAATAATAACATTATTATTGCCTCTAGGGCATATTTCCTTTAGTCTCCCACTTGCACTAGAGTCAATAATCTAGATTACACAGTAATGATTCTAACACCCATGGAGCTTTGGTGCTGATCATGTTTTGCTCGTGGAAGAGGCTTAGTCAACGGGTCTGCTATATTCAGATCTGTATGTATCTTGCAAATCTCTATGTCTCCCACCTGGACTAGATCCCGGATGGAATTGAAGCGTCTCTTGATGTGCTTGGTTCTCTTGTGAAATCTGGATTCCTTTGCCAAGGCAATTGCACCAGTATTGTCACAAAAGATTTTCATTGGACCCGATGCACTAGGTATGACAACTAGATCGGATATGAACTCCTTCATCCAGACTCCTTCGTTTGCTGCTTCCGAAGCAGCTATGTACTCCGCTTCACATGTAGATCCCGCCACAACGCTTTGTTTAGAACTGCACCAACTGACAGCTCCACCGTTTAATGTAAACACGTATCCGGTTTGCGATTTAGAATCGTCCGGATCAGTGTCAAAGCTTGCATCAACGTAACCATTTACGATGAGCTCTTTGTCACCTCCATATATGAGAAACATATCCTTAGTCCTTTTCAGGTATTTCAGGATGTTCTTGACCGCTGTCCAGTGATCCACTCCTGGATTACTTTGGTACCTCCCTGCTAGACTTATAGAAAGACACACATCAGGTCTGGTACACAGCATTGCATACATGATAGAGCCTATGGCTGAAGCATAGGGAACATCTTTCATTTTCTCTCTATCTTCTGCATTGGTTGGGGATTGAGTCTTACTCAATTTCACACCTTGTAACACAGGCAAGAATCCTTTCTTTGCTTGATCCATTTTGAACTTCTTCAAAACTTTGTCAAGGTATGTGCTTTGTGAAAGTCCAATTAAGCGTCTTGATCTATCTCTATAGATCTTAATGCCCAATATGTAAGCAGCTTCACCGAGGTCTTTCATTGCAAAACTCTTATTCAAGTATCCTTTTATGCTATCCAGAAATTCTATATCATTTCCGATTAGCAATATGTCATCTACATATAATATCAGAAATGCTACAGAGCTCCCACTCACTTTCTTGTAAATATAGGCTTCTCCAAGAGTCTGTACAAAACCAAATGCTTTGATCACATTATCAAAGCGTTTATTCCAACTCCGAGAGGCTTGCACCATTCCATAAATGGATCGTTGGAGCTTGCACACTTTGTTAGCTTCCTTTGGATCGACAAAACCTTCTGGCTGCATCATATACAACTCTTCTTGCAGAAATCCATTCAGGAATGCAGTTTTGACATCCATTTGCCAAATTTCATAATCATAAAATGTGGCAATTGCTAACATGATTCGGACAGACTTAAGCATCGCTACGGGTGAGAAGGTCTCATCGTAGTCAATCCCTTGAACTTGCCAAAAACCTTTTGCGACAAGTCGAGCTTTGTAGATAGTAATATTACCGTCAGCGTCAGTCTTCTTCTTGAATATCCATTTATTCTCAACTGCTTGCCGATCATTAGGCAAGTCAACCAAAGTCCATACTTTGTTCTCATACATGGATCCCATCTCAGATTTCATGGCTTCAAGCCATTTTGCGGAATCTGGGCTCACCATCGCTTCTTCATAGTTCATAGGTTCATCATGATCTAGTAGCATGACTTCCAGAACAGGATTACCATACCACTCTGGCGCGGATCTTACTCCGGTTGATCTACGAGGTTCAGTAGTATCTTGTTCTGAAGTTTCATGATCATTATCATTAGCTTCCTCACTAATTGGTGTAGGTGTCACAGAAACTGGTTTCTGTGATGTACTACTTTCCAATAAGGGAGCAGGTACAGTTACCTCGTCAAGTTCTACTTTCCTCCCACTCACTTCTTTCGAGAGAAACTCCTTCTCTAGAAAGTTTCCGAATTTAGCAACAAAAGTCTTGCCTTCGAATCTGTGATAGAAGGTGTATCCAATAGTTTCCTTTGGATATCCTATGAAGACACATTTCTCTGATTTGGGTTCGAGCTTATCAGGTTGAAGTTTTTTCACATAAGCATCGCAGCCCCAAACTTTCAGAAACGACAACTTTGGTTTCTTGCCAAACCACAGTTCATATGGCATCGTCTCAACGGATTTTGATGGTGCCCTATTTAACGTGAATGCGGCCGTCTCTAGAGTATATCCCCAAAACGATAGCGGTAAATCAGTAAGAGACATCATAGATCGCACCATATCTAGTAAAGTACGATTACGACGTTTGGACACACCATTACGCTGTGGTGTTCCGAGTGGCGTGAGTTGCGAAACTATTCCACATTGTTTTAAATGTACACCAAACTCGTAACTCAAATATTCTCCTCCACGATCAGATCGTAGGAATTTTATTTTCTTGTTATGATGATTTTCAACTTCACTCTGAAATTCTTTGAACTTTTCAAATGTTTCAGACTTATGTTTCATTAAGTAGATATACCCATATCTGCTTAAGTCATCTGTGAAGGTGAGAAAATAACGATATCCGCCACGAGCCTCAACATTCATCGGACCACATACATCTGTATGTATGATTTCCAATAAATCTGTTGCTCTCTCCATAGTACCGGAGAACGGTGTTTTTGTCATCTTACCCATAAGGCACGGTTCACAAGTACCAAGTGATTCATAATCAAGTGGTTCCAAAAGCCCATCAGTATGGAGTTTCTTCATGCGCTTTATACCGATATGACCCAAACGGCAGTGCCACAAATAAGTTGCACTATCACTATCAACTCTGCATCTTTTGGTTTCAACACTATGAATATGTGTGTCACTACTATCGAGATTTAATAAGAATAGACCACTCTTTAAGGGTGCATGACCATAAAAGATATTACTCATGTAAATAGAACAACCATTATTCTCTGATTTAAATGAATAACCGTCTCGCATCAAACAAGATCCAGATATAATGTTCATGCTTAACGCTGGCACCAAATAACAATTATTTAGGTCTAATACTAATCCCGAAGGTAGATGTAGAGGTAGCGTGCCGACTGCGATCACATCGACTTTGGAACCATTTCCCACGCGCATCGTCACCTCGTCCTTAGCCAATCTTCGCTTAATCCGTAGTCCCTGTTTCGAGTTGCAAATATTAGCAACAGAACCAGTATCAAATACCCAGGTGCTACTGCGAGCATTAGTAAGGTACACATCAATAACATGTATATCACATATACCTTTGTTCACCTTGCCATCCTTCTTATCCGCCAAATACTTGGGGCAATTCCGCTTCCAGTGACCAGTCTGCTTGTAGTAGAAGCACTCAGTTTCAGGCTTAGGTCCAGGTTTGGGTTTCTTCTCTTGAGTAGCAACTTGCTTGTTGTTCTTTTTGAAGTTCCCCTTTTTCTTCCCTTTGCCCTTTTTCTTGAAACTAGTGGTCTTGTTGACCATCAACACTTGATGCTCCTTCTTGATTTCTACTTCCGCAGCTTTCAGCATTGCGAAGAGCTCGGGAATAGTCTTATTCATCCCTTGCATATTATAGTTCATCACGAAGCTCTTGTAGCTTGGTGGCAGTGATTGGAGAATTCTGTCAATGACGCAATCATCTGGAAGATTAACTCCCAATTGAATCAAGTGATTATTATACCCAGACATTTTGAGTATATGCTCACTGACAGAACTGTTCTCCTCCATCTTGCAGCTATAGAACTTATTGGAGACTTCATATCTCTCAATCTGGGCATTTGCTTGAAATATTAACTTCAACTCCTGGAACATCTCATATGCTCCATGACGTTCAAAACGCCGTTGAAGTCCCGATTCTAAGACGTAAAGCATGGCACACTGAACTATCGAGTACTCATCAGCTTTGCTCTGCCAGACATTCATAACATCTGGTGTTGCTCCAGCAGCAGGCCTGGCACCCAGCGGTGCTTCCAGGACGTAATTCTTCTGTGCAGCAATGAGGATAATCCTCAAGTTACGGACCCAGTCCGTGTAATTGCTACCATCATCTTTCAACTTTGCTTTCTCAAGGAACGCATTAAAATTCAACGAAACAACGGCACGGGCCATCTATCTACAATCAAACATAAACAAGCAAGATACTATCAGGTACTAAGTTTCATGATAAATTTAGGTTCAATTAATCATATTACTTAAAGAACTCCCACTTAGATAGACATCCCTCTAATCCTCTAACTGATTACGTGATCCAAATCAACTAAACCATGTCCGATCATCACGTGAGATGGAGTAGTTTCATTGGTGAACATCACTATGTTGATCATATCTACTATATGATTCACGCTTGACCTTTCGGTCTCCGTGTTCCGAGGCCATATCTGTATATGCTTGGCTCGTCAAGTATAACCTGAGTATTCGGCGTGTGCAACTGTTTTGCACCCGTTGTATTTGAACATAGAGCCTATCACACCCGATCATCACGTGGTGTCTCAGCACGAAGAACTTTCGCAATGGTGCATACTCAGGGAGAACACTTCTTGATAATTAGTGAGAGATCATCTTATAATGCTACCGTCAATCAAAGCAAGATAAGATGCATAAAAGATAAACATCACATGCAATCAATATAAGTGATATGATATGGCCATCATCATCTTGTGCTTGTGATCCCCATCTTCGAAGCACCTCGTGATCACCATCGTCACCGGCGCGACACCTTGATCTCCATCGTGGCATCGTTGTCATCTCGCCAATCTTATGCTTCCACGACTATCGCTACCGCCTAGTGATAAAGTAAAGCATTACAGCGCGATTGCATTGCATACAATAAAGCGACAACCATATGGCTCCTGCCAGTTGCCGATAACTCGGTTACAAAACATGATCATCTCATACAATAAAATTTAGCATCATGTCTTGACCATATCACATCACAACATGCCCTGCAAAAACAAGTTAGACGTCCTCTACTTTGTTGTTGCAAGTTTTACGTGGCTGCTACGGGCTTAAGCAAGAACCAATCTTACCTACGCATCAAAACCACAACGATAGTTTGTCAAGTTGGTGCTGTTTTAACCTTCGCAAGGACCGGGCGTAGCCACACTCGGTTCAACTAAAGTTGGAGAAACTGTCACCCGCTAGACACCTTTGTGCAAAGCACGTCGGGAGAACCGGTCTCGCGTAAGCGTACGCGTAATGTCGGTCCGGGCCGCTTCGTCCAACAATACCGCCGAACCAAAGTATGACATGCTGGTAAGCAGTATGACTTATATCGCCCACAACTCACTTGTGTTCTACTCGTGCATATAACATCAACACATAAAACCTAGGCTCTGATACCACTGATGGGGAACGTAGTAATTTCAAAAAAATTCCTACGCACACGCAAGATCATGGTGATGCATAGCAACGAGAGGGGAGAGTGTGATCTACATACCCTTGTAGACCGACAGCGGAAGCGTTAGCACAACGCGGTTGATGTAGTCGTACGTCTTCACGGCCCGACCGATCAAGCATCGAAACTACGGCACCTCCGAGTTCTAGCACACGTTCAGCTCGATGACGATCCCCGGACTCTGATCCAGCAAAGTGTCGGGGAAGAGTTCCGTCGGCACGACGGTGTGGTGACGATCTTGATGTACTACTGTCGCAGGGCTTCGCCTAAGCACCGCTACAATATTATCGAGGATTATGGTGGAAGGGGGCACCGCACACGGCTAAGAATATGATCACGTGGATCAACTTGTGTGTCTAGGGGTGCCCCCTGCCCCCATATATAAAGGAGCAGGGGAGGTGCGGCCAGCCAGGAGGAGGGCGCGCCAGGAGGAGTCCTACTCCCACCGGGAGTAGGATTCCCCCCTTTCCTAGTTGGAATAGGATTCGGGAGGGGGAAAGAGGAGAGAGAGAGAAGGAAGGGGGGGCGCCGCCCCCCTCTCCTTGTCCTATTCGGACTAAGGGGGGAGGGGCACGCGGCCCAACCCTGGCCACCTCTCCTCTCTTCCACTAAAGCCCACTAAGGCCCATATACCTCCCGGGGGGTTCCGGTAACCTCCCGGTACTCCGGTAAAATCCCGATTTCACCCGGAACACTTCCGATATCCAAATATAGGCTTCCAATATATCAATCTTTATGTCTCGACCATTTCGAGACTCCTCGTCATGTCCGTGATCACATCCGGGACTCCGAACAAACTTCGGTACATCAAAATGCATAAACTCATAATATAACTGTCATCAAAACCTTAAGCGTGCGGACCCTACGGGTTCTAGAACAATGTAGACATGACTGAGACACGTCTCCGGTCAATAACCAATAGCGGAACCTAGATGCTCATATTGGCTCCCACATATTCTACGAAGATCTTTATCGGTTAGACCGCATAACAACATACGTTGTTCCCTTTGTCATCGGTATGTTACTTGCCCGAGATTCGATCGTCGGTATCTCAATACCTAGTTCAATCTCGTTACCGGCAAGTCTCTTTACTCGTTTCGTAATACATCATCTTGCAACTAACTCATTAGTTGTAATGCTTGCAAGGCTTATGTGATGTGCATTACCGAGAGGGCCCAGAGATACCTCTCCGACAATCGAAGTGACAAATCCTAATCTCGAAATACGCCAACCCAACATGTACCTTTGGAGACACCTGTAGAGCTCCTTTATAATCACCCAGTTACGTTGTGACGTTTGGTAGCACACAAAGTGTTCCTCCGGCAAACGGGAGTTGCATAATCTCATATTCATAGGAATATGTATAAGTCATGAAGAAAGCAATAGCAACATACTAAACGATCGGGTGCTAAGCTAATGGAATGGGTCATGTCAATCACATCATTCTCCTAATGATGTGATCCCATTAATCAAAACACATATCTATGGTTAGGAAACATAACCATCTTCGATTAACGAGCTAGTCAAGTAGAGGCATACTAGTGACGTTTGGTTTGTCTATGTATTCACACAAGTATTATGTTTCCGGATAATACAATTCTAGCATGAATAATAAACAATTATCATGATATAAGGAAATAAAGTAATAACATTATTATTGCCTCTAGGGCATATTTCCTTCAGGTATCATCATACCTAGTTCAATCTCGTCACCGGCTAGTCTCTTTACTCGTTCCATAATGCGTCATCCTGTGGCTAACTCATTAGACACATTGCTTGCAAGGCTCATAGTGATGTGCATTACCGAGAGGGCCCAGAGATACCTCTCCGATACACGGAGTGACAAATCCTAATCTTGATCTATGCCAACTCAACAAACACCATCGGAGACACCTGTAGAGCATCTTTATAATCACCTAGTTACGTCGTGACGTTTGATAGCACACAAGGTGTTCCTCCGGTATCCGGGAGTTGCATAATCTCATAGTCTGAGGAACATGTATAAGTCATGAAGAAAGCAATAGTAGAAAAACTAAACGATCATTATGCTAAGCTAACGGATGGGTCTTGTCCATCACATCATTTTCTAATGATGTGATCCCGTTCATCAAAGGACAACACATGTCTATGGCTAGGAAACTTAACCATCTTTGATTACCGAGCTAGTCAAGTAGAGGCATACTAGGGACACTCTGTTTGTCTATGTATTCACACATGTACTAAGTTTCCGGTTAATACAATTCTAGCATGGATAATAAACATTTATCATGATATAAGGAAATATAAATAACAACTCTATTATTGCCTCTAGGGCATATTTCCTTAAGTCTCCCACTTGCACTAGAGTCAATAATCCAGATTACATAGTAATGATTCTAACACCCATGGAGTCTTGGTGTTGATCATGTTTTGCTCGTGAGAGAGGCTTAGTCAACGGGTCTGCAACATTCAGATCTGTATGTATCTTGCAAATCTCTATGTATACCTCCTTGACTTGATCGCGGATGGAATTGAAGCATCTCTTGATGTGCTTGGTTCTCTTGTGAAATCTGGATTCCTTTGCCAAGGCAATTGCACCAGTATTGTCACAAAAGATTTTCATTGGACCTGATGCACTAGGTATTACACCTAGATCGGATATGAACTCCTTCATCCAGACTCCTTCATTTGCTGCTTCCGAAATAGCTATGTACTCTGCTTCACACGTAGATCCCGCCAAGACACTCTGCTTAGAACTGCACCAACTGATAGCTCCACCATTCAATAAAAATACGTATCCGATTTGTGACTTAGAGTCATTCGGATCAGTGTCAAAGCTTGCATCGACGTAACCATTTACGACGAGCTCTTTGTCACCTCCATAAACGTGAAACATATCCTTAGTCCTTTTCAGGTATTTTAGGATGTTCTTGACCGTTGTCTAGTGACCCACTCCTGGATTACTTTGGTACCTCCCCGCTAAACTAATAGCAAGGCACACATCAGGTCTGGTACACAACATTGCATACATGATAGAACCTATGGCTGAGGCATAGGGAATGACTTTCATTTTCTCTATATCTTCTGTAGTGGTCGGGCATTGAGTCTGACTCAACTTCACACCTTGTAACACAGGAGAGAACCCTTTATTTGACCGATCCATTTTGAACTTCTTCAAAACTTTATCAAGGTATGTGCTTTGTGAAAGTCCAATTAAGCGTCTCGATCTATCTCTATAAATCTTGATGCCCAATATATAAGCATCTTCACCGAGGTCTTTCATTGAAAAATTCTTATTCAAGTATCCTTTTGTGCTATTCAGAAATTCAGTATCATTTCCGAGCAACAATATGTCATCCACATATAATATCAGAAATGCTACGGAGCTCCCACTCACTTTCTTGTAAATACAGGCTTCTCCAAAAGTTTGTATAAAACCATATGCTTTGATGACACTATCAAAGCGTATATTCCAACTCTGAGAGGCTTGCACCAGTCCATAAATGGATTGCTGGAGCTTGCACACTTTGTTAGCACCTTTTGGATCGACAAAACCTTCTAGTTGCATCATATACAACTCTTCTTTGAGATATCCATTAAGGAATGCAGTTTTGACATCCATTTGCCAAATTTCACAATCATAAAATGCGGCAATTGCTAACATGATTCAGACAGACTTAAGCATCGCTACAGGTGAGAAGGTATCATCGTAGTCAACTCCTTGAACTTGCCGAAAACCTTTCGCAACAAGTCGAGCTTTGTAGACAGTAATATTACCGCCAGCGTCAGTCTTCTTCTTGAAGATCCATTTATTCTCTATTGCTTGCCGATCATCGAGCAAGTCAACCAAAGTTCACACTTTGTTCTCATACATGGATCCCATCTCAAATTTCATGGCCTCAAGCCATTTTGCGGAATCTGGGCTCATCATCGCTTCCTCATAGTTCGTAGGTTCATCATGGTCAAGTAACATGACCTCCAAAACTGGATTACCATACCACTCTGGTGCGGATCTTGCTCTGGTTGACCTACGAGGTCTGGTAGTAACTTGATTAGAAGTTTCATGGTCATCATCATTAGCTTCCTCACTAATTGGTGTAGGAATCACTGGAACTGATTTATGTGATGATATACTTTCCAATAAGGGAGAAGGTACAATTACCTCATCAAGTTCTACTTTCCTCTCACTCACTTCTTTCGAGAGAAACTCCTTCTCTAGAAAGGATCCATTCTTTGCAATGAATATCTTGCCTTTGAATCTATGATAGAAGGTGTACCCAACAGTCTCCTTTGGATATCCTATGAAGACACATTTCTCCGATTTGGGTTCGAGCTTATCAGGTTGAAGATTTTTCACATAAGCATCGCAGCCCCAAACTTTAAGAAACGACAACTTGGGTTTCTTGCCAAACCACAATTCATATGGTGTCGTCTCAACGGATTTCGATGGTGCCTTATTTAACGTGAATGCAGCCATCTCTAAAGCATAACCCCAAAACGATAGCGGTAAATCAGTATGAGACATCATAGATCGCACCATATCTAATAAAGTACGATTACGACATTCGGACACACCATTACGCCGTGGTGTTCTAGGTGGCGTAAGCTGTGAAACTATTCCACATTGTTTCAAATGAAGACCAAATTCGTAACTCAAATATTCACCTCCACGATCAGACCATAGAAACTTAATTTTCTTGTTACGGTGATTTTGCACTTCACTCTGAAATTCTTTGAACTTTTCAAATGTTTCGGACTTATGTTTCATCAAGTCGATATACCCATATCTGCTCAAATCATCGGTGAAGGTCAGAAAGTGACGACACCTGCCGCGAGCATCAACACTCATCGGACTGCATACGTCTGTATGTATTATTTCCAATAAGTCTGTTGCTCGCTCCATTGTTCCGGAGAACGGAGTCTTAGTCATCTTGCCCATGAGGCATGGTTCGCAAGCATCAAGTGATTCCTAATCAAGTGGTTCCAAAAGCCCATCAGCATGGAGTTTCTTCATGCGCTTTACACCAATATGACCTAAACAGTAGTGCCACAAATAAGTTGCACTATCATTATTAAACTTATATCTTTTGGCTTCAATACTATGAATATGTGTATCACTACTATCGAGATTCAATAAAAATAGACCACTCATCAAGGGTGCATGACCATAAAAGATATTACTCATATAAATAGAACAACCATTATTCTCTTATTTAAATGAATAACTGTCTCGCATCAAAACAAGATCCAGATATAATGTTCATGCTTAACGCTGGCACCAAATAACAATTATTCAGGTCTAAAACTAATCCCGAAGGTAGATGTAGAGGTAGTGTGCCGACTGCGATCACATCGACTTTGGAACCATTTCCCACGCGCATCGTCATCTCGTCCTTAGCCAATCTTCGCTTAATCCATAGCCCGTGTTTCCAGTTGCAAATGTGAGCAACAGAACCAGTATCAAATACCCAGACGCTACTGCGAGCATTAGTGAAGTACACATCAATAACATGCATATCAAATATTCCTTTAACGTTGCCATCCTTCTTATCCGCCAAATAATTGGGACAGTTCCGCTTCCAGTGACCAGTCCCTTTGCAGTAGAAGCACTCAGTCTCAGGCTTAGGTCCAAACTTGGGTTTCTTCACTTGAGCAGCAACTTGCTTGTCGTTCTTCTTGAAGTTCCCACTACTAGGGAAAAGCCTAGCAGCAGCGCGGGTTTTGGGTGTATCAGTAGCGTGGGTTCCCGCGCTACTGATACGGCGCCACAGCTAACTTGTAGCAGTAGCGCATGTTGACACATGCTACTGCTATACATGGTTAGCTGTAGCATGCGTTGCAAACAACGCTACTGCTAATTAGCTGTAGCGGGTCTAATATCCCGCGCTACTGCTATTACTTTCAAAAACAAAACAAAAAAATATTGATCCCGTGCATGTTGTCAATGGTAGCAGTGGTTCGATCTAGTGATGATTGGCATCGCAGGAGGCATGAATGGACAGCGGAAGACCAGATCCAGCAGTGGCTGTTGGAGAGGGCCCGTGTCTATGGCAGAGCCAGGCAGCGGCGTGGGGCTCCTCTTGCTGACCATGCCAGATAGCTCCGGGTCGTCCATGGCGACGACCTGCATGGGCATGGACATGGGAGGGTGAGTAAAACCAGAGGAAGAGAGAGGAAAGGAAAACCGAGAGAGAAAGGAAGGTGATGTAGGGAGCAGCGGAGCTAGTCACCGGTGGTGAGGTGCTCCAGTGTGGTGGCGCGGGGCGGTGGCCTCCTAGACGTCGGTGGAAGACCGACGAGCTCCTAAACACTGGTGGCGCAAGGTGGTGGCCTCTTTCAGTGCCACGGAGATGGATGGGCGCATGGGCAAGAGGTCCATGTGAGAGCGTATGGAAAGTGAGAGGAGAGAATGGTGGAAGAGAGGAGGGATTTGGGTGAGGAGATGGGGATTCGGCCAAGGATATGGCGACTTCACCTACCTCGTACTTAGCAGTAGCGAGGGGTATAAAACCGCGCTACTACTATCAACTTAGTAGTAGCGCGGGTTTATACCCCTCGCTACTACTATGGCATGTGTCGGGGAGCACGGTAGAGACCGCTTAGTAGTAGCGAGGGTTAAAAACCCGCGCTACTACTATCAACTTAGTAGTAGCGAGGGGTAAAAACCCGCGCTACTGCTAATTAGCAGTAGCGCTTCTTTTTGTGTCGCGCTGCTGCTAAGATTCTGTGTATAAGGTTTTCTCTAGTAGTGTCCCCTTCTTCCCTTTGCCCTTCTTCTTGAAACTAGTGGTCTTGTTGACCATCAACACTTGATGCTCCTTCTTGATTTCTACCTCCGCAGCTTTTAGCATTGTGATGAGCTCGGGAATTGTCTTATCCATACCTTGCACATTATAGTTCATCACGAAGCTTTTGTAACTTGGTGGTAGTGATTGAAGAACTCTGTCAATGACACTATCATCAGGAAGATTAACTCCCAGTTGAGTCAAGTGGTTGTGGTACCCAGACATTCTGAGTATATGTTCACTGACAGAACTATTCTCCTCCATCTTGCAGCTATAGAACTTATTGGAGACTTCATATCTCTCAATCCGGGCATTTGCTTGAAATATTAACTTCAACTCCTGGAACATCTCATATGCTCCATGACGTTCAAAACGTCGTTGAAGTCCCGATTCTAAGCCATAAAGCATGGCACACTGAACTATCAAGTAGTCATCAACTTTGCTCTGCCAGACGTTCATAACATCTGGAGATGCTCCTGCAGCGGGCTTTGCACCTAGCGGTGCTTCCAGAACGTAATTCTTCTGTGCAGCAATGAGGATAATCCTCAAGTTACGGACCCAGTCCGTGTAGTTGCTACCATCATCTTTCAACTTAGCTTTCTCTAGGAACGCGTTAAAATGCAAAGGAACAGTAGTACGGGCCATTTATCTACAACAACATAGACATGCAAAATACTATCAGGTACTAAGTTCATGATAAATTAAAGTTCAATTAATCATATTACTTAAGAACTCCCACTTAGATAGACATCCCTCTAGTCATATAAATGATCACCTGATCCATATCAACTAAACCATGTCCGATCATCACGTGAGATGGAGAAGTTTTCAATGGTGAACATCACTATGTTGATCATATCTACTATATGATTCATGCTCGACCCACTGAGACCATATCTGCATATGCTAGGATCATCAAGTTTAACCTGAGTATTCTGCTTGTGCAAAACTGGCTTGCACCCGTTGTATGTGAACGTAGAGCTTATCACACCCGATCATCACGTGGTGTCTCAGCACGACAAACTGTAGCAATGGTGCATACTCAGGGAGAACACTTGTACCTTGAAATTGAGTAAGAGATCATCTTATAATGCTACCGTCGTACTAAGCAAAATAAGATGCATAAAGGATAAACATCACATGCAATCAAAATAAGTGATATGATATGGTCATCATCATATTGTGCCTTTGATCTCCATCTCCAAAGCACCATCATGATCACCATCGTCGCCGGCTTGACTCCTTGATCTCCATCGTAGCATCGTTGTCTTCTCGCCAACTATTGCTTCTACGACTATCGCTACCGCTTAGTGATAAAGTAAAGCAATTACATGGCGATTGCATTTCATACAATAAAGCGACAACCATATGGCTCCTGCCAGTTGCCGATAACTTCTACAAAACATGATCATCTCATACAACAATTTATATCATCACGTCTTGACCATATCACATCACAACATGTCCTGCAAAAACAAGTTAGATGTCCTCTACTTTGTTGTTGCAAGTTCTACGTGGCTGCTACGGGCCTCTAGCAAGAACCGTTCTTACCTACGCATCAAAACCACAATGATTTCGTCAACGCACGGCACCTTTGCGATCAGCACACGTTCAGCTCGGTGACGTCCCTCGTACTCTTGACCCAGCTGAGACCGAGGGAGAGTTCCATCAGCACGACGGCGTGGTGACGGTGATGATGAAGTTACCGATGCAGGGCTTCGCCTAAGCACTACAACGATATGACCGAGTTGTGTAACTGTGGAGGGGGGCACCGCACACGGCTAAAAGATCAACTTGTGTGTCTATGGGGTGCCCCCTGGCCACGTATATAAAGGAAGGGAGGGAAGAGGTGGCCGGCCCTAAGGGGGCGCGCCGGGTGTGGGGAATCCTACTAGGAATCCCTAGTCCAAGTAGGATTCCCCTCCTCTTTCCTATTCCTAGTAGGAGGAGGGAAGGAGAAGGAGGAGAGAAGGAAAGGGGGGCCACCCCACCCCACCCCCCAACCCTAACCCAATTCGGATTGGGCTTGGGGGGCGCGCGCCACTCCTTGGCCAGCTTCCTCTCTTCCACCACTAGGCCCATGAGGCCCAATAACTTCTGGGGGGGTCCGGTAACCCCCGATACTCCGAAACTCATCCGAAACGACTCGAACCATTCCGGTATCCGAATGTAACCTTCCAATATATGAATCTTTATGTCTGGACCATTTCAAGACTCCTCGTCATGTCTGTGATCTCATCCGAGACTCCGAACAATCTTCGGTCATCAAATCACATAACTCATAATACAAATCGTCATCGAACATTAAGCGTGCGGACCCTATGGGTTCGAGAACTATGTAGACATGACCGAGACACATCTCCGGTCAATAACCAATAGCGGAACCTGGGTGCTCATATTGGTTCCTACATATTCTACGAAGATCTTTATCGGTCAAACCGCATAACAACATACGTTGTTCCCTTTGTCATCGGTATGTTACTTGCCAGAGATTCGATCGTTGGTATCATCATACCTAATTCAATCTCGTCACCGGCAAGTCTCTTTACTCGTTCTGTAATGCATCATCCCGCAGCTAACTCATTAGACACATTGCTTGCAAGGCTCATAGTGATGTGCATTATCGAGAGGGCCCAGAGATACCTCTCCGATACACGGAGTGACAAATCCTAATCTTGATCTATGCCAACTCAACAAACACCATCGGAGACACATGTAGAGCATCTTTATAATCACCCAGTTACGTTGTGACGTTTGATAGCACACAAGGTGTTCCTCGGTATTCGGGAGTTGCATAATCTCATAGTCTGAGGAACATGTATAAGTCATGAAGAAAGCAATAGCAGAAAAACTAAACGATCATTATGCTAAGCTAACGGATGGGTCTAGTCCATCAAATGACAACACATTTCTATGGCTAGGAAACTTAACCATCTTTGACTAACGAGCTAGTCAAGTAGAGGCATACTAGGGATACTGTTTGTCTATGTATTCACACATGTACTAAGTTTCCAGTTAATACAATTCTAGCATGAATAATAAGCATTTATCATGATATAAGGAAATATAAATAACAACTTTATTATTGCCTCTAGGGCATATTTTCTTCATGGACAGCATCCACATGGGCAGATGGTACCTATGCGGCGGACGAACAAGAGCTGGAACGGTGGCATAGGCAAAGCGATGTGGCAAATGGGTGGAGCAGCGCAGGTTGCACAGGTCTGACAAAGGCTTGACGGACGACCGGGGTGATATAGTGACGTCGTCGGGTAGGGAGGAAGTGGATGCAGAGCAAGGGGGTGGAGACGCGGGGCACCGGGTATGATTTTGGGTGGGCCGAGGGTGTCGAAGTCCTACGTGGCGGAGGTTTGGACTCTAGCAAACCCCCCTGGTTTGCGGGAAACAGGCACGCGAAAGCATCGGCGAAACGATGCAGGATGACGTTGGATGATTTGTAGCGTCCAAACAACTCGGTCCAGACGTTTGCAGGTGATTTGAGAGTCCGCTTTGAAGATGCCCTATGATATAAAATTTTGTACCGATGTCTAAGTTCACTTGTTGTGGAGGGATGCCGGCCTCTGAACAGGCACTTCTTATTCCCATCTCTTCCCGATGTATATATACTTGAGAATCAATAGAAACCAGGATTAATCATCCATTCACTTTGATTCAATCTCGTTTTTGCTCTTTCCCTCTTGCGGATTCTAGTTATGCTATCTCAGCTATTCGAAATCTAAAAATCTGTGTTTCAGTTTTGTCTTGATTGTGAGTTTTTCTTGTCATTTTATTACTTTAAAAAAGCAATTGTAAATAGTATCCGTGATAGCTAACATGGCTATAGCTCGGACCTCATCGCTAAGCTACAAAAAAATGCAATTTAAAACCTTGATAACCACCAAAGGCCGCTCAAGTTCCTTCGTTCAATTTATGCACAAGGCCGGCATTTATTGACAAATAATAATTATATATTAGCAGAGCATATGTCTTTTACAGTGAATACACAATCCAAGCAAAGATGAAAAGATTCCAAGATCGCAAACAGCATGTGCCACGGTTAAAAAGGTCGTAAATTACAACATTTTCTCTTGTACTTTTTTCCGTGGCAGAAAAGTTGGCTTACAGTGGATGTTTACATTTGAACATAATAAAATGAAAAATTGAAAGCTCTCGCTGGAATTGTCCTATCCTCGGTATCTTCACGACGCGTTGGCCTGGTGTTGGATTCCGGAGCTTCATTCAGCTTGTTTTGGTTGCGGCACAGTTGACAATCTAAGCCTTAAACAGATTAAAAAGAAATGTTATTATCAGCATAACATCGCACATCAAACAGGAAAACCAACAAACAAGATGAACTGCCAACATACTGTGAGTATCCATCCGACAAGTGGAGACACCACATTGGCAGTCTCCCAACATAAAATAGGTTTTTGACCATTATTACTTTGCAAATGAATATGTTAGTAATACATTTAGAATAGTACTTGTCATGACAAACCATACTTCCAATGAAATGTTACTTTTGCTTTGATCAATCTATAATACATCATATATTTGTAAGTCAAAGCTAGAGAAGTTTGACTACAGCTTTCTAGGACGTCATATATTTCCAAATACAGGCAGTTAGTAGTAGGTAGCACAAGAGTACCTGAGGGGCTTTCTTTGAACGGTTGATGTTGATGCACGAGTGGCGGCAACTGGTGGGCCAGCAAGCTCAAGTGGCTTTTTAAAAATAAAAACAGGATCACAATTAATATCAAAATACAAGCAAATAATAGTGGAAGAAGCTAAATCACACCATGCATTTAGAGAACTAAAGCATTAAGAGCTAATGAGTATGCATAAATCTAAATACATATGAAAAAAGTTAAAAGGAAAAAAAATACCTCCAGCTCTTCCTCAGCCTTGCGCTTCAGATGATTATTACCATGAGAACTCAAATTACATGTTTGCCCCACGGTCCTTCCAGAACATCTTTCCAAAGATGATTCATGAACAGGAGGCACATGCTTATTGTCAGGCTTAGCTTGATATGATGCCAGCTCATCAAGCTCATCAACCACAGCCGGAGAGAAATTCACAGGATTATTTGCAGGAATCCCCTCAGCTTCCCTATGTAAACTATTGAAACAAATGTCCAGCCCATTTGTTGGAGCACCATTGCTTGAAGTAGATGGCATACTATTAGGTTGTGTAACTACATCCAACACAGCAATGTTCCCAGGAGCAGATGTACTTCCAAGAAAGTGCCCTGGATGTTCATGCTCAAGGGATTCTGTGTGAAGATTTGAATGCCCATTCAAAATACTTTGGGTTTCTTTACTTGATACACTGGGGACCAACAAAGTACTTTGATAGCCACCAGAATGATCTAGGGCAGATTGAGGATCACTCCAACTTTCAGCGCCCGATGGATTTCCAACTTGACCATCAGCTGTAACAGCATTCCTAGAAACAGTGCGACTGCTCCTGGCTACTGTTCTGGAAGACCGAGGAGGGCGCACCCCACCAGGAAAAACAAACAAAGGGATATCTTTTCTTTTTACATGGGACACTTCAATATCCATTCCTTCTCTCCGATGTGCATAAGCAAGAACTGCGCTCTTAAACTCATTTACAATTCCTCTGATGTCAAATTGCTCAGCTTCTTGAGGTTGGGCGGTTTGTTTTCTCCAAAGACCCATGAAGTAAAAACTATGCAACGGCCTGGATCCATCTGAGAAATCTCTGGGATGCGGATGTGCAAGGAGCATCTCATGAGTATATCGTTCAAACTACATCAGCAGCAAAAATCACATATTAAAACACAGGCGGCACACATTACTAAGAAGAATGAAAGTTTTTTTTTCAGTTATTCACCTTTAATACAAGCGTCCGAAGGCGAGACTCTACCCAACCTTTCCAATTCCTGAGGTCATCTTCATTTCTTGCTGTGATACCAACCTCCAAATAATTTTTATATAATTCAAAAAATGGATATGGCTCGAATAAATCATCCCAGGTTGCTCTATTTTCATCTATTGCCTGCAGTTAATCATCAAGGGGATATCAAGTCTGATGCAAGACATAAATAGGTTCCATACATGTGAACTCAAAATAGAAGTTCTAAACATAAATTCAAAAAAGTTGCTACTGTATAAGTTAACATAAAAAACGCAAGCATTACATGCATACATTACAGTATGTTTTAATCAGATAATTAAAGTAAGATAACTCTACAGTAAAATGAATTTGCATAACTCTAAATACCAATATAACAAATACATATCCTGCATTAATAATTATTATTTAGACAGCAGAAATGGGGCGCTTCCATTAGCATTACAGATGCATTGAGATAAATGTCTTCTGAGGATAAAATCCACACTTTTAAGATCAATATGAATATATTACTACTAGACAGTAGATATCAGTAACATCACACCATTTGAATGCATGTTATGAATTTAATTACTGAATTCCTGTTAAATTATAAACAAATTATTCTGAAATAATAAGCACCTGGCAGATCTCGTATCCTCGTGTGAATTCTTGGACCATCACATGCCTAGTACTAGTAGATACGTTATAACTAGAATTCATACAAGGATAGGCGGGTGTAATTATAGGCATCTGATGGCCCCTGTCTCTAAAGTTTCTTCTTGGATCCCAAACAGGGAGGCCAAGAGGACCCTCCTCAATATGGCAAAGTGTAACAGGGTTGGGCCACTTCCACTGGCTGTAGACTCTGAAAAAACGAGATATCAACATGCTGGGTGATGCATTTGGGTACAATTGACATATACGAGCAACAAGAATTGCCCAATTTATGCCACCCAAGAATCCCATAACCTGGACATGCAAGAAAATTTTGAGTATCAATTTCACATTCATAGACCATGATACTGATATAATGATATGCATATGCGCCGTAATGTAAACATGCAATCATGCACTGGACATAGTTAGCAGGGTGCTAAGTGTCTCCAGATGCTGCAATTTGTTTTACTTACCCAACCATATTTTATGTGCAACAGTATTTTAGAAATATCAGTAAACAGCTTAAGAAAATGCTAACTTTTTTGGTTCTCTTGTTTTCTTTACTTGTATTCTGTGTCCCATACTACCACAGTACTACTTGAATAGTTGACCCCTAAACAATATGAAAGCTATTTCCGTAGATCTATTAAGGCAGATAAATGGCAGACAATCAGACAAACATATTGTTACATTTGGTGTCAACTCTTGATTGAAACCAAATGGAACATAATGTCTTCTTTTAGAATGAAGCGAGATATTCTCTTGTTCTGTTGGCCTCCTTGTGTAAAGTTTCTGGTCTTTCCCTAAAAATGCATGTGCGTTCATACTTTAAAGCATACTCTTGCAGCGAGAAGAAACATACGTTTGAGTACACCCCACGGCGCTTCCCCCAGTATCTCATGAACCTTAAGGTTGTGCGAAAACTCTGGATTTGAGAAAACAAATAGGTTTTAGTCCATAGAATAATATTGACATGTTTACTTGAGAAACAGGCGACACATACCGGAATGTTCGGGACCAATCGTAAGATTTGATCAGTAACTCGACACCCATTTAAACTACGAACAGCCTGTTCATCAACATTGTGCAGTATGGAGTCCTGAGAAAGATCAAGATCCTGAAATGGAATCATGTAACATGATCAGGAATTCATATCAAACATCATCAGACCATGTTATGAAATGATTCACGAGCCAAACAAAACTAGGGAATAAAATGCTAAGCTCCATTTTACGGTCTTCCATTTTTTGAGGATGCAAATGCTTCCATTTCCTACTCATTTACTACAATGAGTACAATATAAATATAGCATACAGTACCGATATATTGTTTAAATAACAAAGCTGTAAAACAAAACTTACATCAGGAATAACCACATGTGCAAGGTTTGCATATAAAAGGTCAATAGACACCCCACAAAGTTTGAAACCCAAAACAGGCACATGAGCATCTGGTACTGGGTGTAATTCAGAAACTTCTGGCATCTCGGCTAGCATATCGTGAAGACACCTGAAGAAGTAGTCCTGCGAAAAATAAAATGCACATTGGACACAATAAGACTGATACCTTTGGAATTTTAGTAATAGATCCTCTTACATTTCGAGTTGCATGTCTTGGACCCACACATAGCGTGTCAATATCTGCGCCAGGACCGTGCACCTGTGCAATAAGCAACAGAATAAGTAGAATCACAACAGTAAATTTAGGTGACAAAGATAGAAAACCTCATAAAACAGCGACAGTATATATCTCTAGCAGTAAACCTAACTAAAACCACCAGACTCTGCTAGATGTACGCGTAATGACTCTTGCATCATTTGATAGGAAAAATATACAAAATAGGCAAAAAGCAAGAGAACACTGTAACAAGTAACGAGTAAGTATTTCTTTAGAAATAGGACTAGACAAGAAACGGCGCAACGGTGTACCCCAAGGCGGTATGAACCAAATGTGAAGATCTTAGCATTTGCTTCTTGCACAAACTGCTCGCCATAACCGCTCACCCTAGTGGCCTTCTTAATCCAAGTTTTCACAGTCTGCCAGGATAAACAACGAGTCATCTTGAAACCGGTTTACCCAAATTATAATCCAAAATATAAGCACATCGGCAGAGTATGCTCAAACCTGGTCAAGTTTGCCTAAGACCTCTTCTCGCGAGACAGCCTCCTCTTGACTCTCATACAAGCCCGCATCAGCAAGAAACTGATCGACACCAATAACAACATATGAGCAGAACACATTAAACAGGAGAGCAACGGAAAATTCCAAAACGCTATCTGACACCCATATCACACACACACACACACACACACACACACACACACACACACACACACCTTTTCGACCTCGGCTGTCTGTACGACATCCTTCTCAGTTGGCCCGCCTAATGAGATTGGCTCGGAGACGCCAAGATAACCAGGATTGCTCTTCGCCATCAAGGCTCCCAAATTATTATTTATTTTATTTTTCAATGAAAGGTCGATTGTACAAGCTTTATATAAAAGCAAAGGGGAATGCTGGGGATACCAGCTTTACAAGGTAGAGTTCAATACAACACCAAAAATATATTACAGCAGTAGAATCAAACTGAGCCTACACGTCGCACTACCCTAGGACAGCAGAAGCAGACCGACTCCTTGTCTTCACCGGCGCCTGGCTGCTGGAGGGCCAGGCTCCACGGTTCAATCCTGGGAAACCCCCCCTGAGCGGCGGATCTAGACGGCGTGCCGGCCGAAACTGGTGGAGGGTCAGTGGAGTTTAACCGACGATGAGGCCGAACAGAGACGGCGACGGCCGCGACGCGTGGAATTGGGGGGTGAGGCGTCGGCGGCGGCGCTGAGCTACGGCGCGGCGGCAGGTCTAGGGCACAGCGGTCAGATTGGATTGGAGGCTGCGCAGGTCAGGAGAAGGGGGAGGCAATAAATATAGGCGGGGCGGCGGAGAGGGACGAAACCGTCGGGGAGATGGATTCCGACTCCGTTTCTAGCATGGAGGGCGCATAATTGATTTCAATCAATCGAAAATACAAAACAAACTGAGGGCGTGTTCGGGAGCGGATTGACTCCGGGGGAGCGCGGCGGCGGCGGCGGTGCTGCGGGTCCGGTACGGCGGCGCAGGCGGAATCCGGGAAGCTACGGCGCGGAGGAGGATGGTGGACGGGGCGGGCGCCCGAGATGCGGACGATTCTCGCCGGAGATGGCTCGAGGCGACGGGCCTAGGGGGTAGGGGCTAGGCTTGAGGCTCTGCTCCAATGGGGAGAGGCGGGGAGAGGAGGGGAGTGGGGTGGGGGAGGAGTCGGGAAAGGACAGGGGTGGGGGGGTGGCCGGTAGACGGAACACAAGGGGTGTGGGAAAAGGTTCGAACTGGACGAGTTTTTTTCTTTTCTTTTGTTTCGGAGCATCTTGAACAGCAGTCCATGTACAGAAAAAAGGTCGGAATAATAAATTTTGGGTCTGTTTAGGACGCATCTAGATGTGACAATAATTATGACATCTAACCTTGTGTCCACTATATTTGTGGTTTATTTTTTTTGCTTTATGTTTTTTTATTCCATGTTGTTGTGTTATTTATGAGAGTTTAGATGTGACATCTTTAAAAAACATCTAGATGTGAATTAGACAAACTGATAAATTTTAAGGTATCAAACAGTGATTTTATTATTATTATTATTATATCCAAAATATTCATCTCCAACAGCAGACCTAAAAAATTTAGGACGCCACGTCTCCAACAGCGGCCCTCCGGTATATTTCTTCTTCACAATTTACATACATACTGCGACAAATTAATATCATAGAAGTTGTACTAAATCTTTCCCTCACTCATTTCTAGTCTAGCCGGTCCTCCCAATAATAGTAAATTGAACTTGCAAAATTTCAAAAACTATTTCCACATCTTTCGTAATGGTCGTTTGAGTGTTATAAAAGTAGGGCTCATTCTTATCTTAAGAGGTTTGAAATTGTCTTTACGAAAGTAGCCCACTTTGGATGTACCCTATCCACAAAGTGGTGTATGTGTGTTCATTTGCTTGAAACTTCATTTAGGTCCAACGACTTGGTCTGATTAAATATGAGAGAGTTTGGTTGGTTTTTAAGGAGCCAAAGCTATTTTTTTAGTAAAGTTGGTTATAAGGGATCTGTCAGATAGGCCTCAATCAAACCGCTCGTAAACGTCTGGATTGTGTGGTTAACACACTTTGAACCCTCCAATGTCGTCCATCGTTGCGTGGTCCGGTTCGCACATCCGAATTCTGCAAACATAAGCAAACATGTAAAAGGTTTCCGAGCATACGGTCAGCTGCCACGTTGGACTCTGACACCCCCGGCCCACACAAAACCCCACCCAGTGCCCCGCTTTTCTCACTTTGTCCCTCTGTCCTTGCTGTGTATCCGCGTAGTCCAAGACCGTCGTCGCCGATGTACTACCTGCTCTGCCGTCCAAGCCTTATCAAACCTCCTTTTCTCGACCGAGTGGCAGCCGACTTGCATGCGACTCCCTTCCACCCTAGTTAGGCCACCACCCAGGTACCCTTCGCCCTTGCACATTGTCGTCCATGGCAGACACTGTAACACCCACGATGCGGCTATATCTCCCACGTGTCGGAGCACTACTTAGAGGCATAATCGCATAGTAGGCATGTCGCAAGAGGGGTAATCTTTACACATCCCATGTACTGAATAAGAAAGGGATAAAGAGTTGGTTTACAATCGCCACTTCACATAGTACAAGAATATAGCATTACATCATCCAAAATACAATCAAGATCCGACTACGGAACCAAATAAAAGAAAAAGACAACCCCTAATGCAATAGATCCCCGATCGCCCCGACTGGGCTCCACTACTGATCAACTGGAAATGAAACAACACAATGAACACGATCTTCATCGAGCTCCCATCTGAGCTGGGTTGCGTCACCTGCACTGGCATCATCGGCACCTGCATCTGGTTTTGGAAGTAATCTGTGAGTCACGGGGACTCAGCAATCTCACACCCTCACGATCAAGACTATTTAAGCTTATGGGTAGGAAAAGGTAGCGAGGTGGAGCTGCATCAAGCACTAGCATATATGGTGGCTAACTTACGCAAATGAGAGTGAGAAGAGAAGCAAAGCACGGTCGTGAATCTAGAAGTGATCAAGAAGTGATCCTGAAACTACTTACGTTCAAGCATAACACAAGAACCGTGTTCACTTCCTGGACTCCGCCAGAAAGAGACCATCACGGCTACACGCGTGGTTGATGCATTTTAATTAAGTTAAGTGTCAAGTTCTCTACAACCGGACATTAACAAATTCCCATCCACCCATAACCGCGGGCATGGCTTTCGAAAGTTTAAAACCCTATAGGGGTGTCCCAACTTAGCCCATCACAAGCTTTCACGGTCAACGAAGGATATTCCTTCTCCCAGGAAGACCCGATCAGACTCGGAATCCCAGTTACAAGACATTTCGACAATGGTTAAACAAGACCAGCAAAGCCGCCCAATGTGCCGACAAATCCCGATAGGAGTCGCACGTATCTCGTTCTCAGGGCACACCGGATGAGCGCTCCGTACAACTAAAACCAAACCTCGAGTTGCCCCGAGGTGGCGCTGCAAAGGACTCTAGTTTGGACCAACACTCAGAGGAGCACTGGCCCGGGGGTTTAAAATAAAGATGACCCTTGAGTCTGCAGAACCCAAGGGAAAAAGGCTTAGGTGGCAAATGGTAAAACCAAGTTTGGACCTTGCTGGAGGAGTTTTATTCAAAGCGAACTGTCAAGGGGTTCCCATTATAACCCAACTGCGTAAGGAACGCAAAATCAAGGAACATAACACCGCTATGACGGAAACTAGGGCGGCAAGAGTGGAACAAAACACCAGGCATAAGGCCAAGCCTTCCACCCTTTACCAAGTATATAGATGCATTAAAGTAAACAAGATATCCCAACAATAATCATGTTCCAACAAGGAACAAACTTCGTCTTCACCTACAACTAGCAACGCTATAAGAGGGCTGAGCAAAGCGGTAACATAGCCAAACAACGGTTTGCGGGGAAAGGTGGGTTAGAGGCTTGACATGGCAAAATGGGAGGCATGATATAGCAAGTGGTAGGTATCGCGGCATAGCAAAAGAGCGAGCAACTAGCAAGCAAAGATAGAAGTGATTTCGAGAGTATGGTCATCTTGCCTGAGATCCCACAAGGAAGAAGAACGAGTCCATGAAGAAGACAAACGGACGTAGTCGAACGGATCCTCACAAACGCGACATTATCAGAACTAACCCGAAGAGGCAACACCAGAAAGAAGCAAACAACATAGTAAACAACCACCACATAAACATGGCATGCTGCACAACTAAGTATGATGCATGTCCGGTTTAATGAGGCATGGCATGGCAAGGTGCACAAACAACACTACAAATTAAGTGGAGCTCAATATGCAACGGAGTTGCATATTGAAGAAAACACCACATGACTTATTTAGTTCTCTCTCGTTTAGGTACTCAACAATATTAAATGTTGGTTAGGATGGCAAGAGGTGAAGCATAACAAAACTATACTATCTAAACAATTTAAATGGGGCCGGATATAACAAACAACAAATCCAGTAAATCCCCATATGCATTTAGCAAATGAAGCAAACAACAATTTAAAACTTCTTGATGTTGTTATCATGATGCGGATGACATATGCAAGTTTTATGAAAATATTGATAAGAGCATTATGAAGCATTTGTCATCGTGGCGGAAATGAAAGGGGTGCCATGGCGACGATAATGAAACGGTGCCACGGCAATGTCCCGGTTCCAACAACTCATTGAGACGTCGGTGCAAAAGAAAATGTGGCGGGAGCGTGCAAAAGATGGTGGGGTGATCCCGGTTACCGGGTTCCCACGTGTCGACGGCATGGTGACGAGGAGGAACAACTAACGTTCATGGGCGAATACAACAACCAACCATGCATCTCACACAACACAAGCATTCGTCCACGGGCGGTCGTTCTCGGCGGTTATACCTTCGAAGCGTGCGTTCTCGGAGCGGTTCGGGCCAAGCGGTGTAGTCGTTCATGATCGTCGTGGGAAGTAGTGGTACTCGGCGATGGTAGAGGAAGTAGTTGTTCACGCAATGGTTGTCGAACTTGACGGTTCCGTTACACGGGTCTTCGGCACCGGTAGTGGTACACATTTTGTAGTCGTACACATTCCGTAGATGTTTGAGGTCACGGCGAGGATCTTTGACGTCCATGGAGTCGACGGTAGGGTGCACATTTCATAGGCGAACTTGGCGTATCCGTGCAGTGGTCGAACTTGCTGAACGGCCGGAGCATTACTTGACGATCCAGGTACGGGTCTTGCAAAACCAAAGTGCTCATGTGCGGGGACGTCTCGGTCGTTCAGCGAAGAGGTCGTGTAGACGAACCGAAGTGACAGCAAGCGAGATACACGGCCACGGCAGTCTTCGGACTTGAAGTTTCGTGTAGTCGAACTTGAGGTGATCCCAGACCGGCTGGACTTGGCGCATCCGACAGCAAAAGTACACAAAACGGGTTCGGGTCTTCGGTGTCGTGGTACTTGGTGATCCTCCCTGTTCAGTGGTCTTGTAGCAGCAGCCGGGGCGTCGGGGAGGAGATGGTCATGTTCAACGGTAGGAAGCAAGGAGCTCGAGCGTGAAGCGAGCGACTGGGCAGACGACGCAGGGACGAACGGGGATGCAACAACAAAGCAAAACAGCAGCAGCTCCAGGGACTTGACAGCGCGTGAGGGAGGAGGTCGAGGCCGGCGCTGGTTGGAGAGGACGTGGTGGCGGGGTCGAGGTACGGGGCCCCGCTGGAAGAAGGAGTGGAGGGGCTCGTGGTCGCCGGCGGGGCAGGAGCAGAGCAGCAGCCGCGGCGGGACTTGCGCCTCGATGAAGAGCAACAGCAGTGGGTGGCTCCAGGAGAGGGCGTAGAGAAGGAGCTCCGGTGCGGTTCACGTCCGTCTTGGTCGCCGGTCGGCACCGCGTGGAGGAGCAGGGGGAGGAGAGGTGGCCGCGGCAAGGTCAGGGCGGCGCTTGGCATCGACGGACTTGGAGGCGGGGCGACGGACGAGGGCGGCTTCTCCAACGGTGCTGCGTCGGGCGCTGGAGGTGCGCGGAGCCGCGGGAGCGAGGGAATGAGGGAGAGGCCATGGGGATTGAGAGGAGCTGAGCGAGGGGTCGGGATGAAAGGTGCATCACGAGGAGGAGAGATGACGGCGCTCGGGAGGGAGATGGGGATCGAGCAGGAGGCTCTCCCCTGGCACTAGGGTTAGCGAGGGAGAGAGGCTGGGCTGGCCTGCGGGACTGGATGACCTTAGGTGGGCCGGCGCGGGAGGTTGTAAGGCCTAGGAGGCCGGCGGCGCAAGCTCTCTCTCTCTCCATACTTTTTCCATTTCTCTTTATTTACCAAAAACAACAAATAGCAAGGAAAGAAATAAGAGGAAGAAAAGGTAGGAGAAGGAATTTGGGCACGGGGATAATTTCCCCGGACTCACAAAAAATGTGTAAGATCCCGGAAAAAATGAAGTGGCAAGATTGCAAGAATTGAATTCAAATTCATTTGAATTTAATTCAAATGGATTTGAATAGGAATGGGGTGCTTGAGAAGTCCAAAAATGTTGGGAATTTTTGCTGGAGATTGAAAAAATGATGAAAGAATTTATGGACAACATTTGAGGTCAATATGTGAGATAACAAAGGCCTGGGGAATTACTTGCAAGTGTGTTTTTGGTGATTCCAAAACAATGGAATTTTTAATATAGCTCCCTAATAATCGTAGGAGACTTTTATATGTTATAAAGAGAATTTCACCATGTGAACTCCCTCGATTTAAATGGATCAAAGATCCACACAATTTATTTAGATGAGATGCAAAATATTTATGAGATGATGGCATGATGACATGATGCAATGCAAAAATAAAAGGGCAGGCACAAATGAAACACACGGCGAAACCCGGAACATATGGAAGTCTTCTCGAGCATCAGTCTCGGGGCGTCACAACACTCCACCACTACGAGAGGATCTAGTCCCGAGATCTAGGATGGCACCGGAGGGAAACGGAAGAGGAAGAGAAGAGGTAAAACTAAGTTGCTTCTTTGACCAATGAGTGAAACCATGAACCTTGAGAGGTTGAACAAATTGAAAGAAAGAATACAATGGAGATGAATGAAATGAAATCACTCTGTTGGACAAGGAACTAGAAATACGACGAAAAAGATGAGCTCAAGTGACAACATAGACATTGAAGCCACTCCGGTCAAAACAAAATAGAGAAGGAATAAGAATGATATAATTAGGGCAGCACTCCGACTGAACATGGAAGGAAATGAACATGAACTTGACAAGATGAGAGGATACTTGATGAGATCAACAACATACTGCCTCCGGAACTATTGAAAGAATGGTACAAGGGGTAAGAAAGATTTCAGACGGCACTCCGGTTGAGAAGGGAGGTATAACTTGATAAGATGAGAGAACTTGAATGAAGTACCCGACAGTCTGGCTGAATGGATAGACAAGGAAAGAGCATGATCTTGGCAAAACGAGATGATAGGACGAAGAGAGCAACATCACCATGCCTCCAGAACAAATGAATGGAAAACTAGATGGTTGGAAAGGAAAGAACGGAGGAGAAGAAAGACAACTCTCGCAAATAAAATTGAAAGAGCATGCTTACGAAGAAAAGGTTGAACGGAGTTGTTGGATTATCAACAAGGAAAGCATAAGCTTGATGTGGGCTAATGGAAAACACGTCGATATCTTGAGGTGAAATTCTGCCACAAATGGAAAAACAATTGCTTGCTTTAGATCGACGAGGAGATGAAAAACTTCTTCCGCCGAGAGGATAGGAGAAAACTTGGATCATTGATAAGCACCACAATAGCAACATTCCTTAGGGAAGGCTTTAGGTGAAACATGACACAAGATAACTCCAACGAAGAGATTGGTGGATTACAAATCTCTCAATCTTGACAACATGGGAATCATGAAACACAAACTCAATTTGTCAAGAGTGACATAACACCACCTCAAAAGATAAGATAGGAAGAAGTGCACATAGAAATGCAAGATGAAGAATGTTTGAACTCCTCAGAACAAGACATGTGTTGAACACCATGTTTATTTGAAAGTATAGCTTGGTGGAACTGCTTCGAGAGAAATCTTGAGGGCAATGAAGAATGAAAGAAATCCTTGACGAACCACCATGTAGAGCCTCCATGAAGAACTCCGGCAATAGAAGAATGATCAAACGAAAAGGGAAAGTTGAAAAGAACTCCGGGAGAAGCCTTGCAATGATTAGGTGAAGCTTTGAAATGATATAACCAAGAAAACTTGGAACTCAGGAAAGAAAGAAGGACAACTGAAATCAAGAATTTTTTATGAACCTCCGGAATAAGGAATTAATCACTTGGATGAAACAAGAATAAGAATTACATTATGTGTATCCTTCACCAATTAAATTGATGACGAGCAAATGGATTTGGCATACTACTTATTTTCGTAGAAAGGATTAAGATAGATATAGCGCCAACTTGAAGAGGCCTTCAACGAACCACCGGTAGGATTTGGAAACAACGAATGAATTGATATGAAAACCAAGGAAGAGAACTCTTGAACGAACCACCGTAAGAATTGAAAATGGAAGAAGAAAAGATAAAGAAACACCAGGAAGAATTAGAAAACGAAAGAAGATACTTGAGGGAATTTAGATACAAGAGAACGAAGAGATCATGAGCTGATTATAGAATATTTGAATGATGCACCGGTAAGATTTGGAGAATGAGAGCTGAAAGTTGAGAATGGATAATTCTTGGATGATGTGATTTGGACGAATCAAACTGAAAGAAATTTGAATTGCTCCAGATAGGTGAAAAGAATTCTCACAATCGAAAACAACTATGAGAGCATGACATTAAGCTAGAACCACGAATCTTTGAGAGAATGGACAAGTTTGAGAGAAAAATCTTCTTCGGTCTTCAAGTGTTGAGAATGACGATGAGAAACACCACCATGAATTGTTGAGACACTCCGGAATGAAGAAATAGAAAGGTTGAACCAATGATGAAAAGAATGTGAAAGATCTTGGAGAAGGCATTTGACTGATGATAACTCATTCTTATGTCAAACTTAGAAAGGAATTTGAGGATAGCTCCGGGAAAAATAGAAGAGTCAGGTAAGATCCTGGGAAAAGACCTGTGGGTTAGGGACCACTCAAAAGATACACCGTTGAACGATTTAAAAGAGAGATTGCGCCGGTTGAATTAAATGGCTTGAATGAGATAACAACCTCGAAATAGGTTGAGTGGATCTAAGAATGGAAACTTGTATCTTCTGAGATATCTTCAGGACACCGGATACAAAATAGCAAGAGGTGGATGATTAAGAGGTGCAACGGCATGGAAAGCATTTGAAACAATGAAAGGAATATGATCGACAAAGCTTGACTTGAATCCACCGGAGAAGAAAAGAATGAAGAATGATAAACTTGTAGAGCATCTTCATGAGAACCACCGGATAAAACATTGACGGAAAAGAATGGAGAGACTTCTCATCAATAACATGATAGTTGATTAAGAAATCTTAGTCCTTAAAGAAAAAGGGTGGGAGGGTGGGTAAAACAAAGGCAACTTGGGACGGATGAAACAAACACCATTGAGAAAACTTAGAGTTGATCTTGCGGGTGTTGAAAATGATCGGATCCACTTGAAGAGAAATGCGTCGGTTGGAAAAGAATTAACATGACAACCTCGATGATCAAGAAGGATTGGTATTCACATAGAAGTATGAGAAAACCACTTAGGAAAGGTATGGATTCCACATTTGACTCCGAAGCAACTCGAATACCACAACTCAAAACATAACAAAGGATTGGCTTGCAAAATAAACCGGAAACAAACGTATGATAGATCCCATATCATATCATGTGTCTGTTGGAAGGATATCCTGCGAGCTACTTGAATTCCCACTTATAAACTCCCGAAACTTTCCGGTTATGCAATCAGGTGTTGGGGATACAGGGGAAGCATAATATCTCAACAAAACTAACAATACCTACGTCCAGCTGTATCCATCCTTCAACACATAACCAAGAAACCTTCGGAAATCATTTACCTCAACCTTCAAAAAGCATCCGTTATACGAGTTATGGCAATACTCCCGAACTCCCACCCCAGTACTGGGTGGCGTCGAGGTTATCTCACCAACAACTGCATAAAAGAGATTTTCGATGTCGGCGAACTCAGGTATTCCAGAACTGCAACGATAAAATTGTGACGACAACACCTCAGAGCTCAACTCCCCGGGACACTGCCACAACCCCTAAATGTCAGGAAGCACCAAGAACAATGTTCTCGTCACAAAACCATCAGAATGATTCCAAGATACCCGCGTGATCCTAAAAAAAATTCGTGAAATTTGAGAAGAGAAGAGTCAAAACTCTACGTAAGGAGGCCTCACCAGAGCGACGAAGGGACTGAGGAGTAAAAAGAATCCAACTCTCTGATATATATATATATATATATATAATCCTATAAGACTCAAAACATTTTTCTAGACTCAACAACGCCAGCGATTCGATCAAGCAGGGGGCTCCTAAGTCAGGGAAGGCTCTGATACCAACTTGTAACACCCATGATGCGGCTATATCTCCCACGTGTCGGAGCACGACTTAGAGGCATAACCGCATAGTAGGCATGTCACAAGAGGGGTAATCTTTACACATCCCATGTACTGAATAAGAAAGGGATAAAGAGTTGGCTTACAATCGCCACTTCACACAGTACAAGAATATAGCATTACATCATCCAGAATACAATCAAGGTCCGACTATGGAACCAAATAAAAAAAGACAACCCCTAATGCAATAGATCCCCGATCGCCCCGACTGGGCTCCACTACTAATCAACTGGAAATGAAACAACACAACGAACACGATCTTCATCGAGCTCCCATCTGAGCTGGGTTGCGTCACCTGCACTGGCATCATCGGCACCTGCATCTGGTTTTGGAAGTAATCTATGAGTCACGGGGACTCAGCAATCTCACACCCTCGCGATCAAGACTATTTAAGCTTTTGGGTAGGAAAAGGTAGTGAGGTGGAGCCGCATCAAGCACTGGCATATATGGTGGCTAACTTACGCAAATGAGAGCGAGAAGAGAAGCAAAGCACGGTCGTGAATCTAGAAGTGATCCTGAAACTACTTACGTTCAAGCATAACACAAGAACCGTGTTCACTTCCCGGACTCCACCGAAAAGAGGCCATCACGGCTACACACGCGGTTGATGCATTTTAATTAAGTTAAGTGTCAAGTTCTCTACAACCGGACATTAACAAATTCCCATCTGCCCATAACCGCGGGCACGGCTTTCGAAAGTTCAAAACCCTGCAGGGGTGTCCCAACTTAGCCCATCACCATCTCTCACGGTCAACGAAGGATATTCCTTCTCCTAGGAAGACCCGATCAGACTCGGAATCCCGGTTACAAGACATTTCGACAATGGTTAAACAAGACCAGCAAAGCCGCCCGATGTGCCGACAAATCCCGATAGGAGTCGCACGTACCTCGTTCTCAGGGCACACCGGATGAGCGTTCCGTACAACTAAAACCAAACCTCGAGTTGCCCCGAGGTGGCGCTGCAAAGGACTCTAGTTTGGACCAACACTCAGAGGAGCACTGGCCCAGGGGTTTAAAATAAAGATGACCCTTGAGTTTGCAGAACCCAAGAGAAAAAGGCTTAGGTGGCAAATGGTAAAACCAAGGTTGGACCATGCTAGAGGAGTTTTATTCAAAGCGAACTGTCAAGGGGTTCCCATTATAACCTAATACGTCTCCAACGTATCTATAATTTTTGATTGCTCCATGCTATATTATCTATTGTTTTGGACTATATTGGGCTTTATTTTCCACTTTTATATTATTTTTGGGACTAACCTATTAACCGGAGGCCCAGCCCAGAATTGCTGTTTTTTTTGCCTATTTTAGTGTTTCGAAGAAACGGAATATCAAACGAAGTCCAAACGGAATAAAACCTTCGGGAACGTGATTTTCTCATCGAACGTGATCCAGGAGACTTGGACCCTACTCCAAGGAGTCAAAGAGGCGGTCACGAGGGTGGGGGGCGCCCCCCGGCCTCGTGGGCCCCTCGAAGCTCCACCGATGTACTCCTTCCTCCTATATATACTTACATACCCCCAAACGATCAGAACAGGAGCCAAAAACCTAATTCCACCACCACAACTTTCTGTATCCACGAGATCCCATCTTGGGGCCTGTTCCGGAGCTCCGCCGGAGAGGGCCGTCATCACGGAGGGCTTCTACATCATCATAGCCTCTCCGATGAAGTGTGAGTAGTTTACCTCAGACCTTCGGGTCCATAGTTAGTAGCTAGATGGCTTCTTCTCTCTTTTTGGATCTCAATACATAGTTCTCCCCTGTCTTGTGGAGATCTATTCGATGTAATCTTCTTTTTGCGGTGTGTTTGTTGAGACCGATGAATTGTGGGTTTATGATCAAGTCTATCTACGAAAAATATTTGAATCTTCTCTGAATTCTTTTATGTATGATTGGTTATCTTTGCAAGTCTCTTCGAATTATCCGTTTGGTTTGGCCAACTAGATTGGTAGTTCTTGCCATGGGAGAAGTGCTTAGCTTTGGGTTCGATCTTGCGGTGTCCTTTCCCAGTGACAAAAGGGGCAGCAAGGCACGTATTGCATCGTTGCCATCGAGGATAACCAGATGGGGTTTATTTCATATTGCATGAATTTATCTCTCTACATCATGTCATCTTGCTTAAGGCGTTACTCTTTTTTTAACTTAATACTCTAGATGCATGCTGGATAGCGGTCGATGAGTGGAGTAATAGTAGTAGATGCAGAATCGTTTCGGTCTACTTGTCACGGACGTGATGCCTATATACATGATCATGCCTAGATATTCTCATAACTATGCTCAATTCTGTCAATTGCTCATCGGTAATTTGTTCACCCACCGTAGAATACTTATGCTCTTGAGAGAAGCCACTAGTGAAACCTATGGCCCCCGGGTCTATTCTCACCATATCAATCTCCATCACTTTAATCTTGTTTTGCTTTTTTACTTTGCCTTTACTTTTCACTTTGCATCTTTATACCAAAAATACCAAAAATATTATATCTATCAGATCTTACTCTCGTAAGTGACCGTGAAGGGATTGACAACCCCTAATCGCATTGGTTGCGAGTAGCTATCGTTTTGTGCAGGTACGAGGGACTTGAGCGTGGCCTCCTACTGGATTGATACCTTGGTTCTCAAAAACTGAGGGAAATACTTACGCTACTTTGCTGCATCATCCCTTCCTCTTCGGGGAAAACCAACGCAAGCTCAAGAGGTAGCAAGAAGGATTTCTGGCGCCGTTGCCGGGGAGTCTACGCAAAAAGTCAACATACCAAGTACCCATCACAATCCCTATCTCTCGCATTACATTATTTGCCATTTGCCTCTCGTTTTCCTCTCCCCCACTTCACCCTTGCCGTTTTATTCGCCCTCTCTCTCTCTCTATCCTCCCTCTCTATTTGCCTCTTTTGCCCATTCGCTCTTGTTTGCTCGTGTGCTAGTTTGCTTGTTTGTCGCGATGGCTTAAGATACTACCAAATTGTGTGACTTCACCAATACTAATAATAATGATTTCCTTAGCACTCCGATTGCTCCTCTTGCCAATACTGAATCTTGTGAAATCAATGCTGCTTTGTTGAATCTTGTTATGAAAGATCAATTCGCCGGCCTTCCTAGTGAAGATGCCGCTACTCATCTGAATAGCTTCATTGATTTATGTGATATGCAAAAGAAAAAAGATGTCGATAATGATGTCGTTAAATTGAAGCTATTTCCTTTTTCGCTTAGAGATCATGCTAAAGCTTGGTTTTCGTCTTTGCCTAAAAATAGTATTGATTCTTGGAACAAGTGCAAAGATGCTTTTATCTCTAAGTATTTCCCTCCCGCTAAGATCATCTCTCTTAGAAACGATATTATGAACTTTAAGCAACTTGATCATGAACATGTTGCACAAGCTTGGGAGAGAATGAAATTAATGATACGTAATTGCCCTACTCATGGTTTGAATTTGTGGATGATTATACAAAAAATTTATGCCGGATTGAATTTTGCTTCTAGAAATCTTTTAGATTCGGCCGCGGGAGGCACTTTCATGGAAATCACTTTAGGAGATGCTACTAAACTCCTAGATAATATTATGGTTAATTGTTCTCAATGGCATACTGAAAGATCTTCTAATAAAAAAGTGCATGCGATAGAAGAAATCAATGTTTTGAGTGGAAAGGTGGATGAACTTATGAAATTATTTGCCACTAAGAGTGTTTCTTCTGATCCTAATGATATGCCTTTGTCTACTTTGATTGAGAATAACAGTGAATCTATGGATGTGAA
The DNA here is from genome assembly GCF_056163025.1 of Triticum urartu. Taxonomy (NCBI): domain Eukaryota; kingdom Viridiplantae; phylum Streptophyta; class Magnoliopsida; order Poales; family Poaceae; genus Triticum; species Triticum urartu. The sequence goes on from NC_141876.1 coordinate 51,215,758, forward strand.
TTTTGTTGGTAGGAATAATTTTGGTAACAACGCTTATAGAGGGAATTTTAATCCCAGGCCATATCCTAGTAATCCTTCTAATAATTATGGGAATTCTTACAACAACTCTTATGGAAATTATAATAAGATGCCCTCTGAATTTGAGAATAGTGTTAAAGAGTTTATGAATTCACAAAAGAATTTTAATGCTTTGCTTGAAGAGAAATTGCTTAAAGTTGATGATTTGGCTAGAAACGTTGATAGAATTTCTCTTGAGATTGATTCTTTAAATCTTAGATCTATTCCTCCTAAGCATGATATCAATGAGTCTCTCAAAGCCATGATAATTTCCATTGATGAGTGCAAGGAAAGAACCGCTAGGATGCGTGCTTCCAAAGATGCCTTTATTAAAGCGTGTTCTTCCAATTCCTATGAAAATCAAGATGAAGATCTAAAAGTTATTGATGTGTCCCCTATTAAATCTTTGCTTTGCAATATGAATCTTGATGAAACTGAATATGATCTTCCTTTACCTAGAAGGTGTTCTAAAAATTCAGAGTATTTAGATCTTTATGATGAAATTGATGAAAGTAGGATTGAAAGAAATAAAAGTCTAAATGTTGCTAAACCCACTATATTGGATTTCAAGGAATTTAATTATGAAAGTTGCTCTTTAATTGATTGTATTTCCTTGTTGCAATCCGTGCTAAATTCTCCACATGCTTATAGTCAACATAAAGCCTTCACCGAACATATTGTTGATGCCTTGATGCAATCTTATGAAGAAAAACTTGAGTTGAAAGTTTCTATCCCTAGAAAACTCTATGATGAGTGGGAACCAACTATTAAAATTAAAATTAAAGATCATGAGTTTTATGCTTTGTGTGATCTGGGTGCTAGTGTCTCTACTATCCCCGAAACTTTGTGTGATTTGCTAGATTTCCGTAATTTTGATGATCGCTCTCTAAACTTGCATCTTGCGGATTCCACTATTAAGAAACCTATGAGAAGGATTAATGATGTTCTTATTATCGCAAATAGGAATTATGTGCCCATAGATTTCATTGTTCTTGATATAGATTGCAATCCTTCTTGCCCTATTATTCTTGGTAGACCTTTCCTTAGAATGGTTGGTGCGATTATTGATATGAAGGAAGGGAATATTAGATTTCAATTTCCATTAAAAAAAGGCATGGAACACTTTCCAAGAAAGAAAATAAAATTGCCATATGAAACTATCATGAGAGCCACTTATGGATTGCCTACCAAAGATGGCAATACCTAGATCTATCCTCGCTTTTATGCCTAGCTAGGGGCGTTAAACGATAGCGCTTGTTGGGAGGCAACCCAATTTTATTTTCATTCCTTGCTTTTTGCTCCTGTTTAGTAATAAATAAATTATTTAGCCTCTGTTTTGGTTGTGTTTTGGTTGTGTTTAATTAGTGTTTGTGCCAAGTAGAACCGTTGGGAAGACTTGGGGAAAGTCTTGTTGAACTTGCTGTAAAAAACAGAAACTTTAGCGCTCACGAGAACTGATGTAATTTTTATTTGAAGAGTTCTATTTAGTTAATTCTTTTTGCAGATGATTAATAGATAAATTCCTCACGTCCAGAAATTTATTTTAGAATTTTTGGGGTTCCAGATCTTGCGCTAGCTACAGATTACTACAGACTATTCTGTTTTTGACAGATTCTGTTTTTCATGTGTTGTTTGCTTATTTTGATGAATCTATGGTTAGTAAAATAGTTTATAATCCATAGAGAAGTTGGAATACAGTAGGTTTAACACCAATATAAATAAAGAATGAGTTCATTACAGTACCTTGAAGTGGTCTTTTGTTTTTCTTTCGCTAACGGAGCTCACGAGTTTTCTACTTTAAGTTTTGTGTTGTGAAGTTTTCAAGTTTTGGGTGAATTCTTGTGATGGATTATGGAACAAGGAGTGGCAAGAGCCTAAGCTTGGGGATGCCCATGGCACCCCCAAGATAATACAAGGACACCAAAAAGTAAAAGCTTGGGGATGCCCCGGAAGGCATCCCCTCTTTCGTCCACTTCCATCGGTAATTTACTTGGAGCTATATTTTTATTCACCAACATGACATGTGTTTTGCTTGGAGCGTCTTGTATTATTTTTGTCTTTGTGTTTTAGTATGCCACAATCATCCTTGCTGTACACACCTTTTGAGAGAGCCATACATGAATTAAAATTTGATAAAATACTCTATGTGCTTCACTTATATCTTTTGAGCTATGTAGTTTTCCTCTATGTGCTTCACTTATATCTTTTGAGCGTCATAATTTTGCTCTATGTGCTTCACTTAGATCTTTTAGAGCAGGTGGTGGATTTTTTTTAAAGAAACTATTGATCTCTCATGCTTCACTTAAATTATTTTGAGAGTCTCTTAATAGCATGGTAATTTGCTTAATAATAATATGCTTGGTATTCAAGATTTGTGAAACTTTCTTTTGAGTGTGTTGAATACTAAGAAAAGATTGAAGCATGATAATTGTTTTGATATATGGAGGTGATAATATTAGATTCATGCTAGTTGAGTAGTTGTGAATTTAAAGAATACTTGTGTTAAAGTTTGTGATTCCCGTAGCATGCACGTATGTTGAACCGTTATGTGATGAAGTCGGAGCATGATTTATTTATTGATTGTCTTCCTTATGAGTGGCGGCCGGGGACGAGCGATGGTCTTTTCCTACCAATCTATCCCCCTAGGAGCATGCGCGTAATACTTTGCTTTGATAACTTCTAGATTTTTGCAATAAGTATATGAGTTCTTTATGACTAATGTTGAGTCCATGGATTATACGCACTCTCACCCTTCCACCTTTGCTAACCTCTCTAATACCGCGCACCTTTCGCCGGTATCATACACCTACCATATACCTTCCTCAAAACAGCCACCATACCTACCTATTATGGCATTTCCATAGCCATTCCGAGATATATTGCCATGCAACTTTCCACCGTTCCGTTCATGACACATTCATCATTGTCATATTGCATATCCCGGTACACCGCCGGAGGCATTCATATAGAGTCATATTTTGTTCTAAGAATCGAGTTGTAATTGTTGAGTTGTAAGAAAAATAAAAGTGTGATGATGATCATTTTCAGAGCATTGTCCCAAGTAAGGAAAGAATGATGGAAGCTAGGATTCCCCCATAAGTCGGGATGAGACTCCGGACGAAAAATAAATAAAAGAGGCCAAAGAAGCCCAAAAAAAGAAGAGGCCATAAAAAAAGAGAAAAGGCCCAAATAAAAAAATGAGAGAAAAAGAGAGAAGGGACAATGTTACTATCCTTTTACCACACTTGTGCTTCAAAGTAGCACCATGATCTTCATAGTAGAGAGTCTCTCATGTTATGTCACTTTCATATACTAGTGGGAATCTTTCATTATAGAACTTGGCTTGTATATTCCAACGACGGGCTTCCTCAAATTGCCCTAGGTCTTCATGAGCAAGAAAATTGGATGCACACCCACTTAGTTTCTTTTTGAGCTTTCATATACTTATAGCTCTAGTGCATCCGTTGCATGGCAATCCCTACTCACTCACATTGATATCTATTGATGGGCATCTCCATAGCCCGTTGATACGCCTAGTTGATGTGAGACTATCTTCTCCTTTTTGTCTTCTCCACAACCACCATTCTCTTCCACCTATAGTGCTATATCCATGGCTCACACTCATGTATTGCGTGAAGATTGAAAAAGTTTTGAAAAAGTTAGAGTGTGAAACAATTGCTTGGCTTGCCATATGGGTTGTGCATGATTTAAATATTTTGTGTGGTGAAGATAGAGCATAGCTAGACTATATGATTTTGTAGGGATAACTTTCTTTGGCCATGATATTTTGAGAAGACATAATTGCTTTGTTAGTATGCTTGAAGTATTATTATTTTTTATGTCAATATAAAATTTTATCTTCAATCTTTCGAATCTGAATATTCATATCACAATTAAGAAGATTTGCATTGAAATTATGCCAAGTAGCACTCCGCATCAAAAATTCTCTTTTCATCATTTACCTACTCAAGGACGAGTAGGAATTAAGCTTGGGGATGCCTGATACATCTCCAACGTATCTATAATTTTTGATTGCTCCATGCTATATTATCTACTGTTTTGGACTATATTGGGCTTTATTTTCCACTTTTATATTATTTTTGGGACTAACCTATTAACCAGAGGCCCAACCCAGAATTGCTGTTTTTTTGCCTATTTCGGTGTTTCGAAGAAACGGAATATCAAACGAAGTCCAAATGGAATAAAACCTTAGGGAACGTGATTTTCTCACCGAACGTGATCCAGGAGACTTGGACCCTACTCCAAGGAGTCAAAGAGGCGGTCACGAGGGTGGGGGGGGCGGCCCCCTAGGGTGCGCCCCCTGCCTCGTGGGCCCCTCGGAGCTCCACCGATGCACTCCTTCCTCCTATATATACCTACGTACCCCCAAACAATCAGAACAGGAGCCAAAAACCTAATTCCACCGCCGCAACTTTCTGTATCCACGAGATCCCATCTTGGGGCCTATTCCGGAGCTCCGTCGGAGAGGGCCGTCATCACGGAGGGCTTCTACATCATCATAGCCTCTTCGATGAAGTGTGAGTAGTTTACCTCGGACCTTTGGGTCCATAGTTAGTAGCTAGATGGCTTCTTCTCTCTTTTTGGATGTCAATACAAAGTTCTCCTCCTCTCTTGTGGAGATCTATTCGATGTAATCTTCTTTTTGCGGTGTGTTTGTTGAGACCGATGAATTGTGGGTTTATGATCAAGTCTATCTATGAATAATATTTGAATCTTCTCTGAATTATTTTATGTATGATTGGTTATCTTTGCAAGTCTCTTCGAATTACCCGTTTGGTTTGGCCAACTAGATTGGTAGTTCTTGCCATGGGAGAAGTGCTTAGCTTTGGGTTCGATCTTGCGGTGTCCTTTCCCAGTGACAAAAGGGGCAGCAAGGCACGTATTGCATTGTTGCCATCGAGGATAACAAGATGGGGTTTATTTCATATTGCATGAATTTATCTCTCTACATCATGTCATCTTGCTTAAGGCGTTACTCTGTTTTTAGCTTAATACTCTAGATGCATGCTGGATAGCGGTCGATGAGTGGAGTAATAGTAGTAGATGCAGAATCGTTTCGGTCTACTTGTCACGGACATGATGCCTATATACATGATCATGCCTAGATATTCTCATAACTATGCTCAATTCTGTCAATTGCTCATTAGTAATTTGTTCACCCACCGTAGAATACTTATGCTCTTGAGAGAAGCCACTAGTGAAACCTATGGCCCCCGGGTCTATTCTCACCATATCAATCTCCATCACTTTAATCTTGTTTTGCTTTTTACTTTTCCTTTACTTTTCACTTTGCATCTTTATACCAAAAATACCAAAAATATTATATCTATCAGATCTTACTCTCGTAAGTGACCGTGAAGGGATTGACAACTCCTAATCGCGTTGGTTGCGAGTAGCTATCGTTTTGTGCAGGTACGAGGGACTTGAGCGTGGCCTCCTACTGGATTGATACCTTGGTTCTCAAAAACTGAGGGAAATACTTACGCTACTTTGCTGCATCATCCCTTCCTCCTCGGGGAAAACCAACGCAAGCTCAAGAGGTAGCATAACCCAACCGCGTAAGGAACGCAAAATCAAGGAACATAACACCGGTATGACGGAAACTAGGGCGGCAAGAGTGGAACAAAACACCAGGCATAAGGCCGAGCCTTCCACCCTTTACCAAGTATATAGATGCATTAAAGTAAACAAGATATAATAATGATATCCCAACAATAATCATGTTCCAACAAGGAACAAACTTCGTCTTCACCTACAACTAGCGACGCTATAAGAGGGGCTGAGCAAAGCGGTAACATAGCCAAACAACGGTTTGCGGGGAAAGGTGGGTTAGAGGCTTTACATGGCAAAATGGGAGGCATGATATAACAAGTGGTAGGTATCACGGCATAGCAAAAGAGCGAGCAACTAGCAAGCAAAGATAGAAGTGATTTCGAGGGTATGGTCATCTTGCCTGAGATTCCGCAAGGAAGAAGAACGAGTCCATGAAGAAGACAAACGGACGTAGTCGAACGGATCCTCACAAATGCGACGTTATTGGAACTAACCCGAAGAGGCAATACCGGAAGGAAGCAAACAGCATAGTAATCAACCACCACATAAACATGGCGTGATGCACAACCAAGTATGATGCATGTCCGGTTTAATGAGGCATGGCATGGCAAGGTGCACAAACAACACTACAAATTAAGTGGAGCTCAATATGCAACGGAGTTGCATATTGAAGAAAACACCACATGACTTATTTAGTTCTCTCTTGTTTAGGTACTCAACAATATTAAATGTTGGTTAGCATGGCAAGAGGTGAAGCATAACAAAACTATACTATCTAAACAATTTAAATGGGGCCGGATATAACAAACAACAAATCCGATAAATCCCCATATGCATTTAGCAAGTGAAGCAAACAACAATTTAATACTTCTTGATGTTGTTATCATGATGTGGATGACATATGCAAGTTTATGCAAGTTTTATGAAAATATTCATAAGAGCATTATGAAGCATTTGTCATCGTGGCGGAAACGAAAGGGGTGCCACGGCGACGATAACGAAATGGTGCCACGGCAACGTTCCGGTTCCGACAACTCATTGAGACGTCGGTGCAAAAGAAAATGTGGCGGGAGCATGCAAAAGATGGTGGGGTGTGTTGGGGAACGTAGTAATTTCAAAAAAATTCCTACGCACACGCAAGATCATGGTGATGCATAGCAACGAGAGGGGAGAGTGTTGTCTACGTACCCTCGTAGACCGACAGCGGAAGCGTTATGACAACGCGGTTGATGTAGTCGTACGTCTTCACGGCCCGACCGATCAAGCACCGAAACTACAGCACCTCCGAGTTCTAGCACACGTTCAGCTCGATGACAATGCCCGGACTCCGATCCAGCAAAGTGTCGGGGAAGAGTTCCGTCAGCACGACGGCATGGTGACGATCTTGATGTTCTACTGTCGCAGGGCTTCGCCTAAGCACCACTGCAATATTATCGAGGACTATGGTGGAGGGGGGCACCGCACACGGCTAAGAGAACGATCTTGAAGATCAACTTGTGTGTCTAGAGGTGCCCCTGCCCCCGTATATAAAGGAGCAAGGGGGGGGGGGGTGCGGCCGGCCCTAGGAGGAGGCGCGCCGGAGGAGTCCTACTCCTAGTTGGATTAGGACTTGGGGGGAAGGAGGAGAGGGAAGAAAGGAAAGGGGGGGGCGCCGCCCCCCTCCTTGTCCAATTCGGACTTGGGGGGGGGGAGGGGCGTGCGGCAGCCCCTAGGCCTCCTCTCCTCTTCCTCCATTAGGCCCATTAAGGCCCATTAGGTTACTGGGGGGTTCCGGTAACCTCCGAGTACTCCGGTAAAATGCTGATTTTACCCGGAACACTTCCGATGTCCAAACATAGGCTTCCAATATATCAATCTTTATGTCTCAACCATTTCGAGACTCCTCGTTATGTCCGTGATCACATCCGGGACTCCAAACAAACTTTGGTACATCAAAATATATAAACTCATAATGAAACTGTCATCATAACGTTAAGCATGCGGACCCTACGGGTTCGAGAACAATGTAGACATGACCGAGATATGTCTCCGGTCAATAACCAATAGCGGAACCTGGATGCTCATATTGGCTCCTACATATTCTACGAAGATCTTTATCGGTCAGACCGCATAACAACATACGTTGTTCCCTTTGTCATCGGTATGTTACTTTCCCGAGATTCGATCGTCAGTATCTCAATACCTAGTTCAATCTTGTTACCGGCAAGTCTCTTTACTCGTTTCGTAATACATCATCTCACAACTAACTCATTAGTTGCAATGATTGCAAGGCTTATGTGATGTGCATTACCGAGAGGGCCCAGAGATACCTCTCCGACAATCGGAGTGATAAATCCTAATCTCGAAATACGCTAACCCAACATGTACCTTTGGAGACACCTGTAGAGATCCTTTATAATCACCCAGTTACGTTGTGACGTTTGGTAGCACACAAAGTGTTCCTCCGGCAAACAGGAGTTGCATAATCTCATAGTCATAGGAACATGTATAAGTCATGAAGAAAGCAATAGCAACATACTAAACGATCGGGTGCTAAGCTAATGGAATGGGTCATGTCAATCACATCATTCTCCTAATGATGTGATCCCGTTAATCAAATGACAACACATGTCTATGGTTAGGAAACATAACCATCTTTGATTAACGAGCTAGTCAAGTAGAGGCACACTAGTGACATTTAGTTTGTCTATGTATTCACACAAGTATTATGTTTCCGGATAATACAATTCTAGCATGAATAAAATAAACATTTATCATGATATAAGGAAATAAATAATAACTTTATTATTGCCTCTAGGGCATATTTCCTTCAGTCTCCCACTTGCACTAGAGTCAATAATCTAGATTACACAGTAATGATTCTAACACCCATGGAGCTTTGGTGCTGATCATGTTTTGCTCGTGGAAGAGGCTTAGTCAACGGGTCTGCTACATTCAGATCCGTATGTATCTTGCAAATCTTTATGTCTCCCACCTGGACTAGATCTCGAATGGAATTGAAGCGTCTCTTGATGTGCTTGGTTCTCTTGTGAAATCTGGATTCCTTTGCCAAGGCAATTGCACCAGTATTGTCACAAAAGATTTTCATTGGACCCGATGCACTAGGTATGACACCTAGATCGGATATGAACTCCTTCATCCAGACTCCTTCGTTCGCTGCTTCCGAAGCAGCTATGTACTCCGCTTCACATGTAGATCTCGCCACAACGCTTTGTTTAGAACTGCACCAACTGATAGCTCCACCGTTTAATGTAAACACGTATCCGGTTTGCGATTTAGAATCGTCCGGATCAGTGTCAAAGCTTGCATCAACATAACCATTTACGATGAGCTCTTTGTCACCTCCATATATGAGAAACATATCCTTAGTCCTTTTCAGGTATTTCAGGATGTTCTTGACCGTTGTCCAGTGATCCACTCCTGGATTACTTTGGTACCTCCTTGCTAGACTTATAGCAAGACATATATCAGGTCTGGTACACAACATTGCATACATGATAGAGCCTATGGCTGAAGCATAGGGAACATCTTTCATTTTCTCTCTATCTTCTGCAGTGGTCGGGCATTGAGTCTTACTCAATTTCACACCTTGTAACACAGGCAAGAATCCTTTCTTTGCTTGATCCATTTTGAACTTCTTCAAAACTTTGTCAAGGTATGTGCTTTGTGAAAGTCCAATTAAGTGTCTTGATCTATCTCTATAGATCTTAATGCCCAATATGTAAGCAGCTTCACCGAGGTCTTTCATTGAAAAACTCTTATTCAAGTATCCCTTTATGCTATCCAGAAATTCTATATCATTTCTGATTAGTAATATGTCATCTACATATAATATCAGAAATGCTACAGAGCTCCCACTCACTTTCTTGTAAATATAGGCTTCTCCAAAAGTCTGTACAAAACCAAATGCTTTGATCACATTATCAAAGCGTTTATTCCAACTCCGAGAGGCTTGCACCATTCCATAAATGGATCGCTGGAGCTTGCACACTTTGTTAGCTCCCTTTGGATCGACAAAACTTTCTGGTTGCATCATATACAACTCTTCTTCCAGAAATCCATTCAGGAATGCAGTTTTGACATCCATCTGCCAAATTTCATAATCATAAAATGCGGCAATTGCTAACATGATTCAGACAGACTTAAGCATCGCTACGGGTGAGAAGGTCTCATCATAGTCAATCCCTTAAACTTGTCGAAAACCTTTTGCGACAAGTCGAGCTTTCTAGACAGTAACATTACCGTCAGCGTCAGTCTTCTTCTTGAAGATCCATTTATTCTCAATTGCTTACCGATCATTGGGCAAGTCAACCAAAGTCCACACTTTGTTCTCATACATGGATCCCATCTTAGATTTCATGGCTTCAAGCCATTTTGTGGAATCTGGGCTCACCATCGCTTCTCCATAGTTCGTAGGTTCATCATGATCTAGTAGCATGACTTCCAGAACAGGATTACCGTACCACTCTGGTGCGGATCTTACTCTGGTTGATCTACGAGGTTCAGTAGTATCTTGTTCTGAAGTTTCATGATCATCATCATTAGCTTCCTCACTAATTGGTGTAGGTGTCACAGAAACTGGTTTCTGTGATGTACTACTTTCCAATAGGGAGCAGGTACAGTTACCTCATCAAGTTCTACTTTCCTCCCACTCACTTCTTTCGAGAGAAACTCCTTCTCTAGAAAGTTTCCTAATTTAGCAACAAAAGTCTTGCCTTCGGATCTGTGATAGAAGGTGTATCCAATAGTTTCCTTTGGATATCCTATGAAGACACATTTCTCCGATTTGGGTTCGAGCTTATCAGGTTGAAGCTTTTTCACATAAGCATCGCAGCCCCAAACTTTCAGAAACGACAACTTTGGTTTCTTGCCAAACCACAGTTCATAAGGCGTCGTCTCAACAGATTTTGATGGTGCCCTATTTAACGTGAATGCGGCCGTCTCTAAAGCATAACCCCAAAACGATAGCGGTAAATCAGTAAGAGACATCATAGATCGCACCATATCTAGTAAAGTACGATTACGACGTTCGGACACACCATTACGCTGTGGTGTTCCGGGTGGCGTGAGTTGCGAAACTATTCCGTATTGTTTCAAATATACACCAAACTCGTAACTAAAATATTCTCCTCCATGATCAGATCGTAGGAATTTTATTTTCTTGTTACGATGATTTTCAACTTCACTCTGAAATTCTTTGAACTTTTCAAATGTTTCAGACTTATGTTTCATTAAGTAGATATACCCATATCTGCTTAAGTCATCTGTGAAGGTGAGAAAATAACGATATCCGCCACGAGCCTCAACATTCATCGGACCACATACATCTGTATGTGTGATTTCTAACAAATCTGTTGCTCTCTCCATAGTACCGGAGAATGGTGTTTTGGTCATCTTGCCCATAAGACACGGTTCGCAAGTACCAAGTGATTCATAATCAAGTGGTTCCAAAAGTCCATCAGTATGGAGTTTCTTCATGCGCTTTACACCGATATGACCTAAATGGCAGTGCCACAAATAAGTTGCACTATCATTATCAACTCTGCATCTTTTGGCTTCAACATTATGAATATGTGTGTCACTACTATCGAGATTTAATAAGAATAGACCACTCTTCAAGGGTGCATGACCATAAAAGCTATTACTCATATAAATAGAACAACCATTATTCTCTGATTTAAATGAATAACCGTCTCGCATCAAACAAGATCCAGATATATTGTTCATGCTTAACGCTAGCACCAAATAACAATTATTTAGGTCTAATACTAATCCCGAAGGTAGATGTAGAGGTAGCGTGCCGACCATGATCACATCGACTTTGGAACCATTTCCCACGCGCATCATCACCTCGTCCTTAGCCAATCTTCGCTTAATCCGTAGTCCCTGTTTCGAGTTGCAAATATTAGCAACAGAACCAGTATCAAATACCCAGGTGCTACTGCGAGCATTAGTAAGGTACACATCAATAACATGTATATCACATATACCTTTGTTCACCTTGCCATCCTTATCCGCCAAATACTTGGGGCAGTTCCGCTTCCAGTGACCAGTCTGCTTGCAGTAGAAGCACTCAGTTTCAGGTTTAGGTCCAGATTTGGGTTTCTTCTCCTGAGCAGCAACTTGCTTGCTGTTCTTTTTGAAGTTCCCCTTCTTCTTTCCTTTGCCATTTTTCTTGAAACTAGTGGTCTTGTTGACCATCAACACTTGATGCTCCTTTTTGATTTCTACCTCCGCAGCTTTCAGCATTGCGAAGAGCTCGGTAATTGTCTTATTCATCCCTTGCATATTATAGTTCATCACGAAGCTCTTGTAGCTAGGTGGAAGTGATTGGAGAATTCTGTCAATGACGCAATCATCTGGAAGATTAACTCCCAATTGAATCAAGTGATTATTATACCCAGACATTTTGAGTATATGCTCACTGACAGAACTGTTCTCCTCCATCTTGCAGCTATAGAACTTATTGGAGACTTCATATCTCTCAATCCGGGCATTTGCTTGAAATATTAACTTCAACTCCTGGAACATCTCATATGCTCCATGACGTTCAAAACGTCGTTGAAGTCCCGATTCTAAGCCGTAAAGCATGGCACACTGAACTATCGAGTAGTCATCAGCTTTGCTCTGCCAGACGTTCATAACATCTGGTGTTGCTCCAGCAGCAGGCCTGGCACCCAGCGGTGCTTCCAGGATGTAATTCTTCTATGCAGCAATGAGGATAATCCTTAAGTTACGGACCCAGTCCGTGTAATTGCTACCATCATCTTTCAACTTTGCTTTCTCAAGGAACGCATTAAAATTCAACGGAACAACAGCATGGGCCATCTATCTACAATCAAACATAAACAAGCAAGATACTATCAGTTACTAAGTTCATGATAAATTTAAGTTCAATTAATCACATTACTAAAGAACTCCCACTTAGATAGACATCCCTCTAATCCTCTAAGTGATCACGTGATCCAAATCAACTAAACCATATCCGATCATCACGTGAGATGGAGTAGTTTCATTGGTGAACATCACTATGTTGATCATATCTACTATATGATTCACGCTCGATCTTTCGGTCTCCGTGTTCCGAGGCCATATCTGTATATGCTTGGCTCGTCAAGTATAACCTGAGCATTCCGCGTGTGCAACTGTTTTGCACCCGTTGTATTTGAACGTAGAGCCTATCACACCCGATCATCACGTGGTGTCTCAGCACGAAGAACTTTCGCAATGGTGCATACTCAGGGAGAACACTTCTTGATAATTAGTGAGAGATCATCTTAAAATGCTACCGTCAATCAAAGCAAGATAGGATGCATAAAAGATAAACATCACATGCAATCAATATAAGTGATATGATATGGCCATCATCATCTTGTGCTTGTGATCTCCATCTTCGAAGCACCGTCGTGATCACCATCGTCACTGGCACGACACCTTGATCACCATCGTAGCATCGTTGTCGTCTCGCCAATCTTATGCTTCCACGACTATCGCTACCGCTTAGTGATAAAGTAAAGCATTACAGCGCAATTGCATTGCATACAATAAAGCGACAACCATATGGCTCCTGCCAGTTGCCGATAACTCGGTTACAAAACATGATCATCTCATACAATAAAATTTAGCATCATGTCTTGACCATATCACATCACAACATGCCCTGCAAAAACAAGTTAGATGTCCTCTACTTTGTTGTTGCAAGTTTTACGTGGCTGCTACGGGCTTAAGCAAGAACCAATCTTACCTACGCATCAAAACCACAACGATAGGTTGTCAAGTTGGTGCTGTTTTAACCTTCGCAAGGACCGGGCGTAGCCACACTCGATTCAACTAAAGTTGGAGAAACTGACACCCGCCAGCCACCTGTGTGTAAAGCACGTCGGTAGAACCAATCTCACGTAAGCGTACGCGTAATGTCGGTCCGGGCCGCTTCATCCAACAATACCGCCGAACCAAAGTATGACATGCTGGTAAGCAGTATGACTTATATCGCCCACAACTCACTTGTGTTCTACTCGTGCATATAACATCAACACATAAAACCTAGGCTCGGATGCCACTGTTGGGGAACGTAGTAATTTCAAAAAATTTCCTACGCACACGCAAGATCATGGTGATGCATAGGAACAAGAGGGGAGAGTGTTGTCTATGTACCCTCGTAGACTGACAGCGGAAGCGTTATGACAACGCGGTTGATGTAGTCGTACGTCTTCACGGCCCGACCGATCAAGCACCGAAACTACGGCACCTCCGAGTTCTAGCACACGTTCAGCTCGATGACAATCCCCGGAATCCGATCCAGCAAAGTGTCGGGGAAGAGTTCCTTCAGCACGACGGCATGGTGACGATCTTGATGTTCTACTGTCGCAGGGCTTCGCCTAAGCACCACTACAATATTATCGAGGACTATGGTGGAGGGGGGCACCGCACACGGCTAAGAGAACGATCTTGAAGATCAACTTGTGTGTCTAGAGGTGCCCCCCTGCCCCCGTATATAAAGGAGCAAGGGGGGGGGGTGCGGCCGGCCCTAGGGGGAGGCGCGCCGGAGGAGTCCTACTCCTACTGGGAATAGGACTCCCCCCTTTCCCTAGTTGGATTAGGACTTGGGGGGAAGGAGGAGAGGGAAGAAAGGAAAGGGGGGCGGGGGGGGGGGGGGGGGGCACCGCCCCTCCTCCTTGTCCAATTCAGACTTGGGGGGGAGGGGCGCGCGGCAGCCCCTAGGCCTCCTCTCCTCTTCCTCCATTAGGCCCATTAAGGCCCATTAGGTTACTGGGGGGTTCCGGTAACCTCCCGGTACTCTGATAAAATGCCGATTTTACCCGGAACACTTCCGATGTCCAAACATAGGCTTCCAATATATCAATCTTTATGTCTTGACCATTTAGAGACTCCTCGTTATGTCCGTGATCACACCCAGGACTCCAAACAAACTTCGGTACATCAAAATATATAAACTCATAATGAAACTGTCATCGTAACGTTAAGCGTGCGGACCCTACGGGTTCGAGAATAATGTAGACATGACCGAGATATGTCTCCGGTCAATAACCAATAGCGGAACCTGGATGCTCATATTGGCTCCTACATATTCTACGAAGATCTTTATCGGTCAGACCGCATAACAACATACATTGTTCCCTTTGTCATCGGTATGTTACTTGCCCGAGATTCGATCGTGGGTATCTCAATACCTAGTTCAATCTCGTTACCGGCAAGTCTCTTTACTCGTTTCGTAATACATCATCTCACAACTAACTCATTAGTTGCAATGCTTATGTGATGTGCATTACCGAGAGGGCCCAGAGATACCTCTCCGACAATCGGAGTGACAAATTCTAATCTCAAAATACGCCAATCCAACATGTACCTTTGGAGACACCTGTAGAGCTCCTTTATAATCACCCAGTTACGTTGTGACGTTTGGTAGCACACAAAGTGTTCCTCCGGCAAACGGGAGTTGCATAATCTCATAGTCATAGGAACATGTATAAGTCATGAAGAAAGCAATAGCAACATACTAAACGATCGGTGCTAAGCTAATGGAATGGGTCATGTCAATCACATCATTCTCCTAATGATGTGATCCCGTTAATCAAATGACAACACATGTCTATGGTTAGGAAACATAACCATCTTTGATTAACGAGCTAGTCAAGTAGAGGCACACTAGTGACGTTTAGTTTGTCTATGTATTCACACAAGTATTATGTTTCCGGATAATACAATTCTAGCATGAATAATAAGCATTTATCATGATATAAGGAAATAAATAATAACTTTATTATTGCCTCTAGGGCATATTTCATTCAGGGTGATCCCGGTTACCAGGTTCCCACGTGTCGACGGCATGGCAACGAGGAGGAACAATTAACGTTCACGGGCGAATACAACAACCAACCATGCATCTCACACAACACAAGCATTCGTCCACGGGCGGTCGTTCTCGACGGTTATACCTTCGAAGCGTGCTACCGATGGCCGCCACCAAGCATGCTCGCGCGACGCCATCTCTGTGATCTTCGACGTCGACCTTCCAGACAGACTCACATCCCAACCAGCACCATCAACCATCGTAGCCAGGAGGAGAGGTTCCTCATCTCCTGTGGGCACCAACCGGACCAGGCCCACCATCGTCTACCTAGAGTAGAGCTCTGACCCGTCTCATGCCCAAAACTGATTCGCCCGAGCACGAGCTCCCAGCCCCGGCCATCTCCTTTGCACGAGAACCCCGCGTCGCTGGTTGGGACCTAGAAGAAGAGAGGTATCACCAGCACCCGCACCTCGTCGCCAACCGCCGACACCAAGCCATAGTGACTTACCACTTACCCACCGATAGATGCAGCCACCCCATGATGGTCGAACTAGACCGGGGCATGGGGAGATCCCTTCCACGACCTAGCCCTCCGCCCATCAGAGATGCGAGGACAAACCAAGGCCATCCAGATGCAGAACGACCTTGAGCAGCTCCCTCGCGCTGCGTTCGCAGCACCCGCCCAGATCCTCGATGGAATTGGGCCACCACCACGCGCCTGTAGTGCACCCCCTCCGTCGACAGCCATGACCGCCTAGACGGCCTTCGACTCATGCCTACTCGACCCTCGCCGCTCAGCACACCAGATCGGCGGGCCGCCGCCATCCAGACTGACGTCGCCCCCTCCCCCACCATGCACCTTCGGAATCCGCACAGCTACCGCAGCCCTGCCATCCGCCCACGCCACCAGCGCACCCATCTGACTCGTTGCCGCCGCGCCCCCGACACGATGCCGCATCCCGCGTTGCGCACACCATCAGGAGGGGAGGAACGCCCTGCCGCCGCCTACACCGACCGGGCTTTGTCTGAAAACAGGAGGGAAGGAGAGGCGATGAAGGGGAGGGAAGCGGCATAAGCTAGAGCGGGTGATTCGAGTTTTCGATCAACTCGGATACGTATCCTACCTATTCTTTCCGGGCCAAAAAAAGAATTACACTTAAGTTGGTGCTAGTGAAATGAGTACATCAAATGTTTTAGTTCCCTGTGCATATATGAACGTGGCATTTTTTTCTCTTTTTTGGGGTAGTGGTAGCATTTGTTTTCAGCTCTAAAAAAGAGCACATTTGTTTTCACCTAAATTCTAAAGAATGCATACGCACTAATTAGAGGAAACGAGCGGCCGGTCTTACACACGCATGCATGTAGTTTTGTGGTCTTAATTTTGTCTTTATTCGTGACGTGGCATGTACTACTAGGATGGTCACATGGGCAAGACACCGCATTATTCCATGGATGCGTATGTCCATTTATTCGGGTTTTCAAATTTTTAAAAAGCCATATCTTTTAAACCGTGCTTCGGAATTTAGATCCGTTTTCACTATTGGAATCCTCACGACGAGATCTTTGAAACTAGATCCTGCATGGGTATGTTTTGACGATTTTTTGATGCCAACTTTGATGCTATATTGTACAACTCTATTACTGTATTGTGCAACTTTATTACTACATCGTGCAACTTTTTTCCAAAACTAATGTTTGGAGCCGCACCTTCGTATGAGGTTGCAACCTAGCAACCACGACAACTTTGATGTGCAACTAGTCTATTGCCTCGACAAAAGTCGATGTGCAACCTACTCTTGTAATGTAGTATAGTTGCACACACATTAATGTTTAGTTGGCTTGTAATATAGTCTAGTTGCACACACATTGATGTTTAGTTGGCAGGAAGACTAGTTGCACGCACATATGCTCAGTTGTCTTGTAATTTAGTCTAGTTGTACACATTGATGTTTAGTTGGCAGGACACTAGTTGCACACACATATGCTCAGTTGGGGTGGCAATCTAGTCTAGTTGCACACACATTGATGTTTAGTTGACAGGACTTTTTTGGCACACACACATATCCTCAGTTGGCACGGCAATCTAGTCTAGTTGCACACACATTGTTGTTTAGTTGACAGAAAGACTAGTTCGTCGAAACATCCCCATGCGGAATCTAGTTTCGAAGAGCACGTTGCGAGGATTCCAGCGGTGAAAACGGATCTTAATTCTGACATGCGAATTAAAAGTTATGCTTTTTTTAGTTTTTGAAACCACGAATTAAATACACCAAAGAATAAAACGCATGCACTGAAAGGATGGATGTGCAGACATTTAAAGACCAGATGAAAAGCTTTTTTAATTAAGATGGTTAATTAGAAAAGGGACACAAAATTTCCAGTTTAGGCCGGCCACTCGCGTAGGCTAAGGCCCTGTTTGGTTTATAAGTCCTAGGACTTTTTCTAATCCCAACTAAAAAGTCTCTAGTCTCTAAAAAGTCCCTCCCTGTTTGTTTCTAGGAACTAAAAAGTCCCTAGTTCCTCTCTAGAGGTTATTAAATGACCATATTACCCCTAGTATATAGAAAAATAACAACCAAACAACATCATGAGGTGGCGAGTCAATGGGTGCATGGAGGGGCATTGTTGGAGAAGTCTCAAAAAGTCTCAAAAAATACTCTCCTTGAGAGTCTTCTTCATTTAGTCCCAAAACACAACTTTTAGTCCCTAGTAGTCCCTTCCGTTTGATTAAAAAGTCTTTAAGAGGAATTTTTTTAGTCCCTACACTAAAAAGTTCCTGAAAACAAACACCCCTTAAACGAGCAGCCGGCGCTCGCTAGACTTGGCCTTGTTTTCACCGCTCAGTTAAAAAATAAGAAGGAAAGACACGGCAACGGCATGCACAGGCATCAGCTGCCTGGAAAACGGACGGAGACGGACGCGCCGCCGCCAACCCCCGCTCCACTTACCTTTCATATCCTTGTCTCACAGAAAAAACTTACCTTTCATATCCGCCCGCCGCCACCGCCACCGCCACCGCCACCGCCTCCGCCACGGCTATAAAGCTCCGCCCTTTGGCCGGCCCGCTCCTCCTCTCTTCGTCTGGGCAGCGTCTCTCGCCTCCTTCCTTCGTCCTCGGTCCGTCCTGGCTGCGTGGTGGTCTTCGTGCCGACCTCCGATTCCAAATCCAGCCGCCCGCTCGTGCCCTGCTCCCTCTCCGCTTGCGGGGCCGCGCCGCTCCCCGAGGACGCGGGCGGGCGCCCGGGCCTCGCCCCGCGGGGCTCGGGCAAGTGGCGGGCGACCGGCGTCGTGCGCCAGCTGCGCGCGCTCGTCCTCGACTCGTGCCGCTCCTCCTCTTGCGTCTGGTGAGGCGACTCGTCCTCTGTTCGTGCCTCTCCTCGTCTCGCGTTCGGTGAGGCAGTTCGTCCTGGATTCGTGCCTCTTCTCCTCTCGCCTCGCTCAATTCGTCCTCGCTCGTCTTATGTTTCTCGTCCTCGCTCGATTCGTCCGTCGTTTAGAGTAGAAGAACCTCGTCTGATTTGTTTCATTTTGCTCGTCCTCGATTCATCTGTTCTGAAGCGCGTCTGATTTGTTTGATTTTGCTCGTCCTCGCCGTCGGCCGTTTAGATAGAAATCGCGTCTGGTTTGATTTGCTCGTCCTCGCCGTCGTCGTTAGTTTAGAGTCGCGTGTGCTTTGATTCTCGCTCGGCCTTGTCATTGCCCCGCGTGTTCTTGGGGCCGTCTTGTCGGGGGTCTTCGTTCCTGCGACTATGGGAGGAAGCGAGCGAGCGGTCTATCGGTTTGGGTCACCGTCTGGTTTGCGAGCTAACAAGTCTGCTTGAGAAACTTGTGCGCGCGCTACTGTTATCTGACGATCCTGTGTTTCGTGTTCACGGTGGAGCGATGGTTCCCGTGTTTCTGTTTGAGAAACTTGTGCGTGCGCTTCTGTTATCTCACGATTTCGCGTTTCGTGTTCGCTTTGGGGCGACGGTTGCAGGAACGATCGGTTCTGGTTCCGAAATTGGAGCAGTGTCAGATCAGTTTCTGTGTCGATTCTTGTTCTACCGGCAGTCGTGTGTGTTCCCATCCTAGATGCAGAGAATCCTGTTCTTGTTTGTTGCGGTTGTTCTGATGCTGTTCTTTTCAATTGTTTATTGTTATCATGTTTGCTTATCTTCCCATATGGCATGATTGATTGATTGTTGTTTGTTGTTTGATTGATTGCCTTGAGATGGATTGTTGTTTGTTGTTTGATTGATTGCCTTGAGATGGATTGTTGTTTGTTCTTTGATTGATTGCCTTGACAAGGTAAAAACCTAGGCCAATTGATTGATGTTTGTTGCCTTGAGATGGTATGTTTCTACATGGCACCATTGATTGTTGTTTGTTGCCTTGAGATGGTACATGTTTATATGGCATGATTGATTGATGTTTGTGTATGGTTATTAATATTGATTGCTATTTGTTGATTGGTATCTAACTTTGGTATATGTAGTTCCTGAACATAGGTAACAGACCTAGCACTACTCTTTTTTCTGAATTATTTGTGATTATGTCTTATGTGGATATCATATTCTTTTTTTAGTATTACTGTTGTCCAGTCCTTGGAATAATGCTTTTCTAAGTATTTAAGGTACATACATGTTGATCTGGACATACCACATTTGCTCTTTATTATGTTGCTAAGGACACTGATGGGTTGAGTTGGCATATAGCACAGGTATATTTACATTCTTTACATTTTGCGATGCTGATGCCTGTAGTCCCAAAGCATTCATTTACCTGATATTTGCATGGATGTTTTCATGATGGCTAATTTGATTCATTATCGTTGTTCTGATGGTGTGCTTCTGGTGGTTTAACTAAAGTCGTGGATCGCTCATCAACCTGGTATGTCTTTGGATGATAATCCCTCTCGAATTTAAATCGTTCCTATATTTTACACAATGTTTATCTCATGGCTAGTAATGGTAAACTTATGAATGCATATCCCACATTTTAGCTAGTTATATAGTAACACCATACTTCCTTGGATGACGTTTTGTATATGAAAGTGTGGTGAGCTCACATATTGTGTCGGTATCTACCTAACGCAGCTGAGCTCTTTCTGGATAGGGCAGAGGTACAATATTTACATCCATGGCAGAAGGTTCGTAACCCTGAACTCATCAAAGGTCCTTGGACTCAAGAGGTTTGGCACTGCACTCCTGACTTTGCTCGAAAAAAAATAATATGTTTTGCACATTTTATAGTTGTATTTATGATTATGATATTTTTATACAGGAAGATGACAAAATTATTGATCTTGTAAGCAAGTATGGACCAACAAAATGATCTCACTGCAAGGACCTGCAGAAGGACCCTCCCACCTCAGCGCAGGTGATTTCCCCTCTGCCCCGTTTGATTCCGTTTGCCCCGAATTGGGTTGTGTCTGGATGAGCGCGCCGTTGGCGTGGTCTGGTTGTTAACTGTTGTTACTGGTCATGGGGGTTAGGTTGTCGATTATTTAGCTGTGCTCTCGCAGTGCTTTTAGGTTTGTTGTGCTCTCGCACTGCTTATGAACTGTACATGGACTACAATTATGATTGACTCATGTTAAGTGTGTGATGTATCTTCTGAGCAGGTCATTAAAAAACCCTTGGATTTTGTTTTGTTAGGTTATAAAGTATGCCAACCTTATTACAGTTTACAGTCAGTACCACATGGGCAGAACATGCACCACCCTGTAGCACTATATGTTATCTTAACTGCCATAACCAAAAGAAATTAAAATTGCCAAGGACTTCACAATTTATATGGACAGTTAGGCATGACTAGCACTATTTAAGAAACATAAACAGTACCAATCTAATCTGTTAGGCATGGACTAGACTATTTAAGAAACATAAATAGTACCAACCAAATCAATAGGGATAATTTTTGAGAGTGAACTATGTTTTAGGAGGTGAGGTGGCAATGGTCACCTGTCTTCCTTAGTCTATTAACGCATACTGGAATAAATATAATTACTGAAGCAACTTTATGGTAATGTTGTTTAAATCTGATTTGAGAAACACGAACAGTACTAACCTGATCAATAGAGAGAATTGTCAAAAGTGACCTCTGTTTTAGTAGGTTGCAATGATCACCTGCTTTCCTTGGTTTATCAATGCATACTGGGAAGAAATATAATTACTGAAGCAACTTTACCATTGTTAATGTTGTGTAAATCTGATTTGAGAAACATGAACGGTACCATCCTAACCAATAGAGAGAATCATCAATAGTGGCCTATGTTTTAGTAGGTGAGGTTGTAATGGTCACCTGTTTTCCTTGGTCTATCAATGCATACAGGAAGAAATATAATTACTGAAACAACTTTAGCATTCATAATGTGTGTAAACCTGATGTTCTGTGTTTTTGTGGAGAATAAGTGGCTTCAGTGGATGTCCTGGCCTCCTGGGTGACTTGATGTTTTTTCATACAACATTTGGTTGCACTAACCTCTTGAAATGAAGATCAATGAACTTTGAATTATTCTAATCATTTTACTGGACGCGTATATGATGGATAACCCTTGATAATATAATTTCATGCCTAATTCTGAACTTGTTCACACATAACTAAAGCTGGCCGCTGTTTGATCTCACAACAAATATGACTTGTTTCTTACTCATACTTGACTGGCTTCATACAAATGCTTGTCTGACTGTTGCGTAATACTGTATTACTTTCCTTTTATTCAGGCAGGTCCTGTAAGTGAGGACATGTTCCACTGGCAGGCCACTATCATGGGACCCTCGGACAGCCTGTTTACTGGTGGTCTATTTTTGGTGAACATCCATTTCCCACTGGATTATCCCTTCAAGCCCCCGAAGGTAATTTCTGGTGTACCGAGCTAACCTTTGTAATGATATTGGAATTGCTGTTACACAAATGTCTTAGGGGTCCTCAAACAATTAGTTTGCTGCTGCTTGCTATCTTATCTATTTTTTTCTGACATTCAGACATGAACATATTTCAGGTCTCTTTCCGCACCAAGGTGTTCCACCCAAACATCAATAGCAACGGCAGCATTTGCCTCGACATTCTCAAGGAACAGTGGAGCCTGACTTTGACCATCTCAAAGGTAATGATCTGCATTCCTAGCTTGGTTGTTCCATTTTTTTGCTTAAAGCTTGTTGCTGATATAAGCTTGGTTCCTTCAGCAAATTAATCTCACAAAAAATCTTCATTTATGTTTCTCTAATATTTACCCGTCTCTGTTAACAGGTCCTCCTGTCAATCTGTTCGTTGCTGACGGACCCCAATCCCAATGATCCTCTGGTGCCTGAGATTTCTCACATGTACAAGACTGATTGGGCCAAGTATGAGTGTGCCTGGACACAAAAGTACGTCATGGGTGGATGTATAGGCAAGCAATGTCGAGAGAGGTATTCTTTTGATTGTTCTATTTTTATGGTTTGCTGAAATGCATTCCCCCCTGGGTGGGATGTTTGTTAATTTCGAAACACACTGGTTACTTCCATTTGTGTACTTTATTTGTTCTTAGTTCTTCTCACCTATAGCTAAAGTCAAAGACGACAAACCAGGTGACTTATTGGAGTTGCAGGACTACAAATCATCGGTAAGTTTCTATGCTTTCAAATGGTCAGAGTTTAAATTTTGATCAGTTTGTCTGACTTGTTTTATACCGAATCCTTGATTTCTTGATAACTTTGATATATACACATGAATAATTACTTATGCTGTTATGATCATAAACTGATTTCTATGATGCCTATTACATAACAGGTCATCTAAATCTTCATTTGCAAATATGACTGCCGGTGCTGCTGATGATGTAAGTTACTTTTCTTGCTTCAAGAATAATAGAAACATCATTTACATCACACTCACATTTTAAGTTGCTCATGTCATTTCAGGCTAGCCATCTGCTTGGAACTGATGAGAGACAACCGATGTTGCCAACTTGAAACATATATTTTTTAGGTATGAATGGCTTACCTCTCCTCCTCTCGCGTCTGTTGAGGCAATTCATCCTCGGTTCGTGCCTCTCCTCCTCTCGCGTCTGGTGAGGCAATTCGTCCCCGATTCCCTCTCCTCTCGCCTCTGACTTTATGTTGCTCGTCCCCGCTCGATTCATCCGTTTAGATTAGAAGAATCGCGCCTGATTTGTCATTTTGCTCGTTCTCGATTCGTCTGTCTTGAAGCGCGTATGATTCGACTGATTTTCCTCGTCCTCGATTCGTCCGTTTAGATAGAAAATTGTGTCTGGTTTGATTTACTCGTTCTCCTCGTCAGTCTAGAGTCGCTTGTGATATGATTTTGTCGTCCTCGCTGTCGCCCCGATGCTTTCATGTGTTCTTGGGGCCGTCTCGTCGGGGGTCTCCGTCCCTGCGACTCTGGGAGGAAGTGGGCGAGCGAGCAGTCGGTCGGTCTAGTTTGCAAACTAACAAGTCTGTTTGAGAAACTTCTGTTCCCACGTTTTGTGTTCACGGTGACCGATGGTTCCTGCGTTTACTTGTGCGTGCGCTTCTGTTATTTCATGATCATGCGTTTCGTGTTCGCGCCCGGCGATGGTTGCAGGAATCATCAGTTCTGGTTTCGAAATTGGAGCAGTGTCAGATCGGTTCCTCTGTTCCATCACCTATGTTGTTTGTCGGTTATTTTCAGATCTCAAATGCATGCGCCCTTGTGATACTCTAGTTCCAGGGTCCGTTAATACAAGGTGGATTATTGGCCCTCTGTCGATTCTTGTCCCACCTAGATGCAGGTCTCAACATTGCGGTTGTGTGCTGGTCTCGCTTTCGGCAGGCGTGTGTGCTCCCATCCTAGATGCAGAGAATCTTGTTCTGTCCGTTGCGGTTGTTCTGATGGTGTTCTTTTCAATTGGTTTATTGTTATCACTCTTTTCTTATGTTCCCATATGGCACGATTGATTGATTGTTGTTTGTTGTTTGATTGATTGCCTTGAGATGGATTGTTGTTTGTTGTTTGATTGATTGCCTTGAGGTGGATTGTTGTTTGTTGTTTGATTGATTGCCTTGAGATGGATTGTTGTTTGTTGTTTGATTGATTGCCTTGAGAAGGTACAAACCATGTAGGCCAATGGATTGTTGTTTGAGCCTTGAGGTGGATTGTTGTTCGTTGTTACTATTCCTTGTTCCCTTTTGAAGTTCAGTTATTCAAATCTGATGTGGAAGGTATGAATATTGATATCACTTCTGTGTTAGTATACTAGCTATGGTGTGTTTTATTCAACTTATTAAGCATATCTCTTACAAGTTTGCCTTGAGATGGTACATTTTATATGGCGCGATTGATTGCTATTTGTCGAGTGTGAACTCGTATCTTGACGAATAATCATTTATGCTAACTTGGTATTGGTAGTTCCTCACCATAGGTAATACACCTATTACTTGTTTAGTGTAGACTGACTATTCTTTTTTCTGAACTTTTTTGTGATTATGTCTTCACATTGCACTGCTCCCAGATCCATATCAACGTGCCCACACTGTCGGATGAGCATAAAGATGTAAGGAACTCCTCCCAAGAATCTCTGTTGCTCCTTGTATTAACTTGGCGACTAGACTTTGCATGCTATTTTTTTCCGTAAAACTGGAGCTCCTTGCTGTAACCCATTATATGACTATATGAGCATGCACCACTTTCAGGTTATGAAAAAATGCGGTGCTCCAAACAAGATTGACTTCCTCTCTTTCTTATACAAGGCATGCAGAAGATGTGTGGCAAGTAAGTAACTCATTATGTCGATATTTAGAGTGTACTACTTCACAGTGCCATCTTTCCCAACAGATTGAATTTTTTTATATTGATATTTTGTTGAATAGTATCACATGTTTGGGCACTTCATACTTTGGGAAAATGTTCCTAACGTTGATAGTATTTTTCCTGTAATAGGCACGGGAGTTCCTCTCAAAGTTAGCTGATCTTAGCCAAACTCCGATTTTAGCCAAAATTAACATGTATTTTTCTCAATTGAGTACTACTTTGTTTTGTTCTTTAGGTGTTCTTATTTCAACTGATGTGGCAAATGCGGTGCGACAGTTAGTTTTTGCCTCTTGCAGATATCTTATACTTTGGTGATCCTGTACAATTGCTCTTTACTACACCCAAACAAACTATAATTACACAAGCTGTAACATGAATCATAATTGTTTTGTTCAGGTAGTGATGACATTCTCCTTGGTGCTGAGACTTGCCGTGGGTTGTATCCAGTTGAGACTATTTCAACAGTAGGCAGAATTTGTGCTGAGGTGAGCTTTCTTTTGGAGTTCTACGTTCTCTTGATAAACATGAGTGTTTGGGAGGCATTTGTTGATAGGTTCCCATTTGTAGTTCAAATCAGACTTCAATACTAAAATGTTACAAATAAATACCATTCTTTGGAACAGCCCCTAAATGTCAACAAGTATATCTTTGGCACTCTAATGGAATCTGATGGAAATTCACTCCCTCCTGCCTTTTCTCTCTTTATATTTGGTGATCATGAATTGTTTCACAGGCTGAGAAGGTCTTCAACCAGGATTTGTACTTCAAGCGAACCATGAAATACGTGGGAGAACCCATGACCCACTTGGAGTCTATTGCTTCGTCTACAGTGCGTATTTTGTTTCTTCTCATTTTCCAACCTTTTGGTAGTGTTTACAGGGGAACAATTTCTGTCTTCCATTGATTGAATATCAGGCTGTGACACTTGGGTTTATAAGTTTGAAATAGTTCACTACCTATTTGCTAGGTGCGGCTGCTATCAAAGTTAAGGCTTCGGTCATCATTTGCTTGACCTCATCTGGGAGGGCTGCAAGGTAGAAAGAGAAATAAAAAGAGTATTTCTTCTTATAGGCGCTTCACCTCATCTTGTAGTTTAATGGAAATTGATTCATATATTATGCTGTATTGAGTACAGGCTAATTGCCAAGTACAGGCCCACCATGCCATTCCTCGTCTGAAAACAAATCAATTGAAGTGGAGCTTCACAGGCACATTTGAAGTATGTGAACAACCTTTTTCCTTCTAACCTTTTTAGTACCTCCTGTGTGTGCTATATATAGGTAATAATGATTCAGAACTAGCATGCTGATCTTCAAACTTTGAAAGATAACTTAAGGCTATAGTTTTGTTAATGACAAATCTAACACTGAAACTTGCACAATCACGCAACTCAATACAGAGGAACAATATATAAGTATTTTCCATGTAATGCTAGAAAATTCATTTAGCATTTAACCTTCATGGTTTTGCCTTGATACAACATCCTTCTTTTCTCTCAGCAAAAGAATGATGATATGTATTGCTCCTTTATTTTTACATGGTGCATAATTCGTACTACCTCTGTTTCAGTTTATAAGGGACGTATTTCTAGATCATCAGTTTGACCAACGAAATACATATTATATGCTGAAGTATACCATTGAAATTTGTATTTGAAATAGGTTTGTCATGGTGTACCTTTTGTAGCATACCTCATATTCCATTGGCCAAATCGTTGATCTAAAAATAGCATGTGCCTAACAAACAGAAAGATTGGGACTATGTTGTTCAGCTGCACTCACTAATGTACTATAGAATTTACCCTGATGAGAAACAGTGTGGTGTTCAACTAGACTCACTAATTAACATGTATTACCACGTGTCTAATACATCCCTATCTAGACAAATCTAAGATAAGTAATTCGGGACGGAGGGAGTACTAAAGAATTTTGCCCGATAAGAACCAATATCGCTTATGTTGGACCAAGACTTGTCTCTGGTGTTTGGCAGTGTGCCAGTTATAACTCATATTTGTTGCATTATATTCCTGCAGGCAAGACAATCACTCATAGTTAGAGGCCTCTTTCCCATGCTTGCTGATCCACGTCACCTGGTGAGTTAACCTGCCTTCATCTGTTGCCTGCATTAACCATTCTTTGGTGGTTCTTTTCAATTTTAGAATACATGGCCCAGTACGTATAATATGAAAAACAGGAACTACCTATAAATATCAACGCCCTTGTTCTGAACATAAAGGGAATAATGGCAATTGGCATTAGTGCATATTCCCAATATGTGAAAAGTGGATGCTTTACATACATTAGGCCAGTGAATTAATTATGCTTTTAGTGTTTTTGCTTGCATCATGTTCTACTTACAAATGGAATAAACACTAGAGTGCAGTTCACTTTTGAACTGTTGGAAAGTCATCATAAGCTTGGTTAATCAGTACATTATTTCGAACTTGACTGGTGGTAGGCTGGTTTGTTTATTCTGTATAATATAAACGCAATACGTGAGTTTATAAGCTGGTGTGAACCAGTGAGGCTGATGTTTGGGGGTGTTTCATCTTGCATCCACCTTGAATTATTTGGTAGCTAGAATTCCTTGATTTGGACCCAACAAGTAAGAAGGTTGGTTTGCCTGGTGATTTGTACTGACATTGTTTCTCTGCCCTGCAGGCTGAATCTACTAGCACTACAAATGAATCAGTGTTGAAGGCTACTCTTACCTTAGCCAGAATTTCTATAAGAATGTTGCTCATGTTACATGCCTTCCTTTCTCTAGTAAGTAGAACAAGAATACTTTAACATTTCTTTTATGTCCATATGCGTACGCTCATGATATTTTGAATTGCAAACTAAATTCTAAATAAATAAGCATGCGTCACTGTGCCTACAAACTTGTGGGTAGTGATGAATATAATCACTTAATCAGCCTCTAACTAGCTTCCTATTTTTAGGAACGAAGATCTGAATCACCCTCACCCCTCTAGAGAGATTAGTTTACAAATTCAAGTTCTGGAATTCTTTATAGCTTTTTGAGTTTACTTCGGTCTTGCATGTATTAGATTTCTGTTTGTGCCCCTATCTATGTCTGTTTCTTGTGTGCAAGCGCTCCTTTATGTGTGTGTGACTCTGTGTGCTTGACTCTGTATGTGTGTGGCTTGACTGTGTGTGTGACTGTGTGTGGCTTGACTGTGTGTGTGCTTGACTCTCTGTGTGTGAATATTGCATTTGCTTGATGGTGTGTCTTGTATGCTTTGTTGAATGATTGGTTGTATAACTTGTGTGTTTATATTGTCGGGGCCTAACACTGCCTTTGCCGGTCCCAAGCCCGGATGTGAAAATGTGGAGGGAGCTGCAGTTACCTTCTTTGTATTGTTTGCATTACGAGTGTCGATAGAAATTACACAGCTTAGGTTACTGTCCTAATCGAATAGTGAATCTTCACATAATTTGGTAGCATGTGATTTAAGCTTTAAAATGCATCCTTCCTTGCTATAAACTTACTGATTCCTTTCTGAAGTTGTATGAGGTCAGTGTTATGGTACGGGTGTGTTCCTTTCTAAAGTTGTATGATGTTAGTGTCTGGTTTGATTTGCTCGTCCTCACCGTCACCCGTTTAGAAGCGCTTCTGATATGATTTTGGTCGTCCTCGCTGTCGCCCTGATGCTCTTGCATGTTCTTGGGGCCGTCTCATCAGGGGTCTCCACCGTTTGGATCACCGTCTGGTTTGCGAACTAACAAGTTTGTTCGAGAAATGCGTGCGCTTTTGTTATCCGATGATCCTGCGTTTCGTGTTCACGGTGGAGCGATGATTCCAGCGTTTCTGTTTGAGAAACTTGTGCGTGCGCTTCTGTTATATGACGATCCTGCATTTTGTGTTCGCGTTGGGGCGACGGTTGTAGGAACGATTGGTTCTGGTTTCAAAATTGAAGCAGTGTCAAATTGGTTCCTCTGTTCCATCACCTGTCTCCCATCGTAGATGCAGAGAATCTTGTTCTTGTCTGTTACAGTTGTTTTGATGGTGTTCTTTTCAATTGGTTTCTTGTTATCATGCTTTGCTTATGTTCCCATATATGGTGATGTGTGTTCAGGGGTGCAAACCATGTAGGCCGTGGGTACTATGATATGAGGCTTCTCTCCTGCTAATAAATTAGGATGATAGGCTGAGAAGAAAAGTTTGACTCTTGTAACAATCTGCTTGGTTTCCACTTCTTTGTGTTGCCGATTTGACATCCAATGCCTATCTTATTTATTATAATCATGTTTTCCCTGTTTGTTTTCATATCCAATGCATCCACTCATCAAAAAACCCTTTTCCCTGTTTGTTTTCCCTTCTTTTTCTAATCAATAATCATGTTTATCATGGTGTTGACAACACTCCATTTCTACTGTTCTTTGTTCCCTTTTGTAGTTCACTGATTCAAATCTGTTGTGGAAGGTAGGAATATTGATCACTTCTGTGTTAGTACACTAGCTATGATATGTTTATATGGCATGATTGATTATTGTTTGTTTATGGTTGTTAAGATTGATTGATTGATTGAATGTTGTTTGTTGATTGATTGACTGCTGTTTGTTGACCGGTATCTAACTTTGGTATTGGTAGACCTAGCACTATTCTTTTTTCTGAACTTTTTTCTGATTATGTCTTATGTGGATATCATATTCATTTTTTGTATTACTGCTGTCCAGTCACTTGAATAACACTTTTCCAAGTATTTAAGGCATAGACATTTGGATCTGGACATATCATATTTGCTCTTTATTGTGTTGCTAAGGACACTGATGGGTTGAGTTGGCATATATAGCGCAGGTATATTGACGTTCTTTACATTTTGCGATGCTGATGCCTGTAGTCCCAGAGCATTTATTTAGCCAAGTATGATGTTTGTGCTCAGAATGATGTATATGTAGAATCCAGGGGTGGATGGATGTTTTCATGATGGCTAATTTGATTTTTATGGTTGTTCGGATGGTGTGCTTCTGGTGGTTGAACTGAAGCCGTGGATCACTCACCATCCTGGTATGTGTTTGGATGATAATCCCTCTCGAATTTAACTCCTTCCTATATTTTACACAATGTTTATCTCACGGCTGGTAATGGTAACCTTATGAATGCATATCCCACATTTTAGCTAGTTATATAGTAACGCCATACTTCTTTGGACGTTGTTCTTTATATGCAAGCGTGATGAGCTCACATATTGTGTCGGTATCTACCTGTGTAGCTGAGCTATTTCCGGATAGGACAGAGGTACAATGTTTGCATCCATGGCAAAAGGTTCTTCTGATTGTTCAAAGGTCCTTGGACTCAAGAGGTTTGTCACTGCACTCCTGACTTTGCTAGAGAAAAAAAGCTTTTGCACATTTTATAGTTATATTTATGATATTTTTTCTACAGGAAGATGACAAAATTATTGATCTTGTAAGCAAGTATGGACCAACAAAATGGTCTCATTGCAAGGTCCTGGATCTGGATGTATAGGCAAGCAATGTTGAGAGAGGTATTCTTCTGATTGTTCTATTTTTATGGTTTGCTGAATGCATTTCCCCCCTCCGTGCAAGACAAACGTGGATGTTTGCTAATTTGAAACACACTGGTTACTTCCATTTGTGTACTTCTATTTGTGTAACTTCTATTTGTTCTTAGTTCTTCTCACCTATAGCTAAAGTCAAAGACGACAAACCAGTTGAATTATTGGAGTTGCAAGATACACAGAATCATCGGTAAGTTTCTATCCTTTCAAATGGTCAAGAGTATGAATTTTGATCAGTTTGTTTGACTTGTTTTGTACCGAATCCTTGATTTCTTGATAACTTCGATACACACACATGAATAATTACTTATGCTGTTATGATTATCACTTAATCAGCCTCTGACTAGCTTCTTATTTTCAGGAACGAAGATCTAAATCACCCTCACCCCTCTAGAGAAATAAGTTTACTCATTCAGATTCTGGAATTTTTTATAGCTTTCTGAATTTACTTTGTTCTTGCATGTATTAGCTTTCTGTTTGTGCCCCAATCTATGTCTATTTCTTTCTGTTTCTTGTGTGCAAGCGCTCCATTGTGTGTGTGACTATGTGCATGTGATGTGCCCCTATCTATCTCTGTTTCTTGTGTGCAAGCGCTCCGCTGTGTGTGTCTGACTCTGTGTGTGACTGTGTGTATGTCTGACTCTGTGCCTGACTATGTGTATGTCTGACTGTGTGTGACTCTGTATATGTGTGTGTGAATGTTGCATTTGCTTGTGTGTATGTGACTGTGTGTGTGTGTTTGTGTTTGTGTGAATATTGCATTTGCTTGATGGTGTGGCCTGTATGCTTTGCTGAATGATTGGTGTTAGTGTGGTTTAACACTGCCTTTGCCGGTCCCAAGCCTGGATGTGAAAATGTGGAGGGAGCTGTATTTACCTCCTTTTTATCTTATATATATTCACCTTCTGAATTTTGCGGTTGATGGCACTCTAGTTTACTTAGATGGTTAGCTTGTTAATTAGTTTTGTGCATGCAAGACTTGAAATCTAGCTGATGTAGTGTTTAGTTTCTGTACATGATAAATGGTTTTGTTGTGCACCTTTTTAAAGACGCCGCCCGTTTTCCCCTCTATTTTCACTTGCATTTCTTGTGTTTCTGAATTGATTATCTGTTGTAAGATATGGTTAGCGTATATAGTTTAGAGATAAATGCCTTTGTGTGCAGCAGTTTTCATACATTTTATTCATTCCAATGGTGATTTTACTGCTAGTTTTTGTGTGTTGGAACTCTTGCGGAAGTTCTCTGTACCTGAGTACCATTTTGTACCTAGAACATCACTGAAGCTAGTGTTTCAGTGTCATTTTGTTCTAGAACATCACTGAAGCCAGTTTTTTTAGACGAGTGATGTGATTACATTGTACCAGACTGCAGCAGCTCAGTGTATGAGTATGTGCCCTGCAGCAACAATTATCTAGCTACTTAACAGGACTAGCTACTTTTGAACAATCAGGTAGTTCATAAATGCAGTTTTACTTATACTAGCAAAAGAGCCCGTGCGTCGCAACGGGAGAGAAAACATAACACACGCTCTTAACTCAACAACCATTACTCAAGACCACAATAGGTCCATCTCCTTTATTTTTGCGGGGCATCATATTTGTGTTGCCGCTTATCCTCCTTCTCACCCTCGCCGGCGATGGCCTTGGTGTTCACACAAAACAACAAAAAACGTGTGTTGAATATGGTTAATCTTAAGGCGTCTCTCTCTCCCTCTCTCTCTCGCTCGCTTTCTCTCACTCTCGCGACGAGAAATCTGTTGTTTTCCCCTGTGACATTTTTCAGAGGTATGCATGTGTAGTTATCGATGTTTTCTTTTCCGTATATGGTTATAGTGGGGTATTTATTTGCAATCCAGATCGCCGCCGGTATGAAAAAAACGAATCTTGCACTATAAATTATAAGTTTGCTTCCATAACAATATTTTAAAAATATTTAACAGGTAAAATTAACATCATTTTTAGATTCCACCCATTTTTCTAATAAAATTTCATATATAATATGTTAAAATCGAAGTTACGGTTTAAAAGATACAAATAATTTAGAAAATCATTTAGTTTGACTCAAATATATTCCAAAACAATATTTAAAAATACTTAACAGGTAAAAATAATCTCATATTCACATTCTACATATTTTTCTAATCAAATTTCATATATATAACATGTTCAAATCGGAGTTACGGTTTAAAAGATATGGATGATTTTAAAAAGCATTTGTATGACTTAAATATGACTCACGAATGAATTACCTAAAACATCAGGGGGTTTTCGAAAAATGTAAAATAACGGTTCGGGTGTGACTTAAATCCGGACGGCGGGTTGATTTCAAGAAAAGCCAGGGATTTTTATGTAAAATACGAGAATAACGATTCGTTTTAACTTAAAACAGGGCTGCGAGTTGAATTCTCTGAAATAGAGGGACTTTTCTGAAAAATGCCATGACGGACGAAAGAAACCCAATTTGCTTTATTATTAGGTAAAGATTGAGCTTCTTCATTTCCTAGATGCAGCAGGCTGTCCATGTTGTGTGTCTCAATTCTTTGATTCACCTGTAATTTCATTTCAGCAGGTTGTCCATGTTGTGTGTTCCATATGGATTAGACGCTGTCGACTACTTTGTCTTCAATGCCGTGGCTCCTCGTTGGGTCTTTAGTACTTCTGCTGTGTGTTCGGTTTTTAATCCCCATTATGTGTGATGCTCTTTGTTCCTGTGTAATTTGAATCTTTGTTGTGCTCTTGTGAGCGGTGTCCATGATTTCAATGGTGTTTCCATGCGACTTTGAACCATGTCTGTGTTATGATCTTGTGAAAACGTTGCGTGAATATTTATTGCCAATCATGTGTCGTGCCAATGCTCCCTTTGGTTGATTGTGTGGCTTGTTGCTTATCTGAATGATTGGTTGTAGTGTTTGCTAATTCTTTTGTGTTTAGTAGTTTTGTAGTTTAACACTGGCTTTGCCAGTCCCAAGCCCGGATGAGCAAATGTGGAGCGAACAACATGTAGTAGTGAATGAAGCCGAATACGTTTTAGTTCTGTTCCCAAAGGTAAGTGAGTGTATAGGAAGCCTTGCATGAAAGGCCTCCTGTACCACAATTCTCTAGAAAGATGTAGTTCAATTGTTGTGGGTAACTGCTTCCCTAGAAAATCCTGTAGAGTAGTGTAGCAGATGCAAGCAAGTGGGGATGATTCACAGAGTTCCCTGATAATTACAGTTACATAAGTAAACTAGTAGGTATCGTTTGCATGACTGGTCCTGATACTGCACTTGGATGGTAGTGGTAATTGATACGTCTCCGTCGTATCTACTTTTTCCAAACACTTTTGCCCTTATTTTGGACTCTAACTTGCATGATTTGAATGGAACTAACCCAGACTGACGCTGTTTGCAGCAGAATTGCCATGGTGTTATTTTTGTGCAGAAATAAAAGTTCTCGGAATGACTTGAAAATCAACGGAGAATTATTTTGGAATATATAAAAAATACTGGAAGAAGAATCCACATCAGGGGGGCCTCCATCTGTCCACGAGGGTGGGGGGGGGGGCGCCCTACCCCCTGGGCACGCCCTTGCCTCGTGGGCCCCCTGACGCTCCACCGACCTCAACCTTGACTCCATATATTCACTTTTGGGGAGAAAAATAATTAGAGAGAAGGATTCATCGTGTTTTATGATATGGAGCCGCCGCCAAGCCCTAAACTCTCTCGGGAGGGCTGATCTTTAGTCCGTTCGGGCTCCGGAGATGGGAATCCGTCGCCGTCGTCATCATCAACCTTCCTCCATCACCAATTTCATGATGCTCACCGCCATGCGTGAGTAATTCCAACGTAGGCTTGCTGGACGGTGATGGGTTGGATGAGATTTATCATGTAATCGAGTTAGTTTTGTTAGGGTTTGATCCCTAGTATCCACTATGTTATGAGATTGATGTTGCTATGACTTTGCTATGCTTAATGCTTGTCACTAGGGACCGAGTACCATGATTTAGATTTGAACCTATTATGTTTTCACCAATATATGAGAGTTCTTAATCCTATCTTGCAAGTCTATCGTCACCTATTATGTGTTATGATCCGTTAACCCCGAAGTGACAATAATCGGGATACTTACTGGTGATGACCGTAGTTTGAGGAGTTCATGTATTCACTATGTGTTAATGCTTTGGTCCGATACTCTATTAAAAGGAGGCCTTAATATCCCTTAGTTTCTAATAGGACCCCGCTGCCACGGGAGGGTAGGACAAAAGATGTCATGCAAGTTCTTTTCCATAAGCACGTATGACTATATTCGGAATACATGCCTACATTACATTGATGAACTGGAGCTAGTTCTGTGTCACCCTAGGTTATGACTGTTACATGATCGATCGCATCCGGCATAATTCTCTATCACCGATCCAATGTCTACAAGCTTTTCATATATTGTTCTTCGCTTATTTACTTTCCCGCTGCTACTGTTACAATCACTACAAAACCCAAAAATATTACTTTTGCCATCGTTACCTTTTGCTATCGTTATCACTACTATCATATTACTTTGCTACTAAATACTTTGCTACAGATATTAAGTTATCCAGGTGTGGTTGAATTGACAACTCAGCTGCTAATATTTGAGAATATTCTTTGACTCCCCTTGTGTCGAATCAATAAATTTGGGTTATCAAGACTATTTTCTGGCGCCGTTGCCGGCGAGCATAGCTCTATTCTTTGAGTCACTTGGGATTTATATCTACTTATCATTATGAAGAACTTGAAAGATCAAAGAAACAAGATTTATCCCTCAACTACGAGGGAGGTAAGGAACTGCCATCTAGCTCTGCACTTGATTCACCTTCTGTTTTGAGTAAGCTTGCGACACCAAAACCTGCTTCTGCTATTGACTCTGATATGTCACATTTGATTGATGATGCCACTTCTGCTATGCATGATACTTATGATGAAACTACTTCTATGCTTGATACTACCGTGCCACTAGGTGAATTTCTTGATGAACAACTTGCTAGGCTAGGGAGAATGAAATTATTGAAACTGATAATATTGATGAAAGTGATGATGAAGATTCCCCCCCTAGATATGAATTGCCAGTTGTTTCTGAGGGCTATGTTATGGATGAAGAAACTGCTAGAGACTTTCTTGCTTGCAATGATAGAAGTGATCTTAAGAAGTTATTAGCTGAGCTTAAAGAAAAAACTCTGAATGCTAGAATGAAATATGATCCTGCTTATGCTACTCCACCTATCTTTGTTACTGATAAGGATTATGATTTCTCAGTTGATCCTGAGTTAATTACTTTGGTTGAATCTGATCCTTTCGATGGCTATGAATCTGAAACTGTTGTGGCACATTTTACTAAATTAAATAATATAGCTACCTGTAACGCCCTTGATGCGACTATATCTCCCACGTGTCGAAGCACGACTTAGAGGCATAACCGCATTGAAAGCAATGTCGCAAGTGAGGTAATCTTCGCAAACAACCCATGTACATAAATAAA
Organism: Triticum urartu; assembly: GCF_056163025.1. Classification (NCBI taxonomy): domain Eukaryota; kingdom Viridiplantae; phylum Streptophyta; class Magnoliopsida; order Poales; family Poaceae; genus Triticum; species Triticum urartu. The sequence continues at coordinate 51,251,966 of NC_141876.1, forward strand.
AGGGGAAAGGTACATAGTTGTCTTACACTCGCCACGTCACACAAATATCATAAATAAGTCATTACATTCATCCAATCACTCAAGGTCCGACTACGGAACCAAAATAAAGATCAACCCCCAAATGCGACAAAGTCCCTGATCGCCCCAACTGGGCACCACTACTGATCATCTGGGAAAGACACGCAGTAACGGTGAGAGTCTTCATTGAACTCCCACTTGAGCTCGGTCATATCATCTGGAGCGGAATCATCGGTCCCTGCATCTGGTTTTTGGAAGTAAACTGTGAGTCACGGGGACTCAGCAATCTCACACCCTCGCGATCAAGACTATTTAAGATTATAGGTAAGGTAAAGGTATGATGTGGAGCTGCAGCAAGCGACTAGCATATATGGTGGCTAACATATTCGCAAAAGAGAGCGAGAAGAGAAGGCAAAAGCATGGTCGAACAACTATGATCAAGAAGTGATCCTAGAACAACCTACGTCAAGTATTACTCCAACACCATGTTCACTTCCCGGACTCCGCCGAGAAGAGACCATCACGGTAACACACGCGGTTGATGCATTTTAATTAAGTCAAGTTTCAGGTTATCTACAACCGGACATTAACAAATTCCCATCTGCCCATAACCGCGGGCACGACTTTTGAAAGATCAAATCCCTACAGGGGAGTCCCAACTTAGCCCATCACAAGCTCTCACGGTCAACGAAGGATATTCCTTCTCCCAAGACAATCCGATCAGACTCGGCATCCCGGTTACAAGACATCCTCGACAATGGTAAAACTAAACCAGCAACACCACCCAGATGTGCCGACAAATCCCGATAGGAGCTGCACATATCTCGTTCTCAGGGCACACCGGATGAGCAAGACGTTGGGTAGGCCAGCCCAGAGTTGCCCCTGGTAGCCCCGGATATCGCTCAGTTGGACCAACACTTAGAGAAGCACTGGCCCGGGGGGGGGGGGGGAGTTAAAATAAAGATGACCCTTAAGTCCGCGAAACCCAAGGGAAAAGGCTAGGTGGAGAATGGTAAAACCAATGTTGGGCATTGCTGGAAGAGTTTTATTCAAGGCGAACTGTCAAGGGGTTCCCATTATAACCCAACCGTGTAAGGAACGCAAAATCCGGAAACATAACACCGATATGACGGAAACTAGGGCGACAAGAGTGGAACAAAACACTAGGCATAAGGCCGAGCCTTCCACCCTTTACCAAGCATATAGGTGCATTAAGATAAACAAGATAATATGATGATATCCCAACAATAAACATGTTCCAACAACGAACGATCTCCAATCTTTACTTGCAACTAGCAACGCTATAATAGGGGCTGAGCAAAGCGGTAACATAGCCAAACAACGGTTTGCTAGGACATGGTGGGTTAGAGGTTTGACATGACAATATGGGAGGCATGATAAGCAAGTGGTAGGTATCGTAGCATAGGCATAGCAAAAGAGCGAGCATCTAGCAAGCAAAGATAGAAGTGATTTCGAGGGTATGGTCATCTTGCCTGCAAAGTTCTCAGAGTTGCCTTGATCCTCGAAAGCGTACTCAACAGGCTCCTCATTCACATACTCGTCTCCCGGCTCTACCCAAACAAGAACAACAAGCAAAAGGAACACAATCAACCACGTGCAATGCTCAAACAACATGATGCAAACATGGTATGATATGCGGGATGCGATATGTGATGCATATGCAAGATTTGGAAAGGAATGATTGAACCTGGCCTCAACTTGGAAATCCAAGAGTGCCACTGGAAAGAGGAGTTGATTTCAGTTGAAATCGATATAAAGATCACCGGAATCGGATGCACGGTTTAGAAATGGCAAGCAAAACAAACATGGCACTGGTCTGCGATAAACAGCAAGTAGCCTTCTAAATGCATCAAGAACAACATGATACAACACTCCAACATGACAATAAAATAAATGTCAGGGATCCACTCATGATGCTTGACAAAATATGAACACTGAGCTACGGATAATTCACTCAGTAGCAGCTTCAAACAAGCATGGCAAAAGTGCAAAAGATAACAGGTTTCAGACTTAGTGAAATAACAAGTCAGGAATTTATCATCAGGAAGCAATGTTTAGAGCATGAAAACTACATGCTACAGGAACATATCATGGCAAAGCAAGGCATGGCATGAAGCTACTCCAAGCATATAACAAAAGTCCCTTAGTGACCATGAGCCAAAAGGGATCAGAAAATACAATTGCAAGCATGTGAACATAGCAAAAACATAAACAGATTCAGACTTGGTGAAAAACTGGAGCATGCAAAACAGTTAACAAGTAGGCATGTTTACGAGCTCGATGCACTCACTAAGAGGCATTGCATGACAAACTAAGCATACACCCATCAAGAAGACATGGCATAGAAGCTAGACATGGCAAGAACAACAACATAGCATGCACGGATCAACAACAACAAGCTCGACAAAATCGCTAAACATGTTAACAATCTGCCAGGAACATTTTATAGCAAAAGTAGAGCTCGATTGACTCAAGCTAGGGTGCTCCATAATTGCAAACAAAGATATGGATGGATAGAGCACCACAATATCTACAAAACATCCTTACTGATCATCCTCAAAAGAGGCACGGATCACTAGGAAACAACATGAACATATGACATAAAAACAATAGCAGGACAAGGACTTAGTGAAATTCTAAGTCCCTGAAATCAGCATCATTGAGTAAGCTACTTTGCATGCTTGTGCTAGTCACCACAAAGATCACAAAAATACATGGCATATACCCCTGTAAAGATGGTATGACATTCTTCAAAATACATGTAGAGCTCAGGATCATAGCATGCACACATTAATCATGACAAAAGATGGTAAATGTGGCACTGTGCAGGGTAGTGGGTAGTCCCTTCACACAAGAAACAAGTGATCTGCCTAGTTGGGCATTCTTCAGCTGGGTGACTTCCTTCACAATTAGGGCATTCATCATCGTGTTCTTTATGGGTGTGTCCGATTTCTCCACAAATCTTGCATGCACATGGTTTCCTCATATCCTTTCCATAAGGCTTCAACTTCTGGGACACAAACTGAGACTTTAGCAAAGTTAACTTAAATTCTTTCCAAGTGGTTACTCCTTGCCATCCATTGATGGTTTGATACATCCTCCACCAAGTAGCAGCACCTCTTTCAAAGCATTGAAGAGCATGCTGGGCCATATCCTTTCCGACTATAGGGTTGTTCTCCATATGATCCTCCATGTTCTGAATCCATCAGTCTGTCTCCAATTGACTCATCGGTCCAGAAAATACAAGCTCATCTCCATTCATCATCTATTGGGTCCATGGGTTTGGGGTGAGATAAGAGAGATAGAGAGGGATGCACACAACACAAACAAAAGTTTTGAAAGACAGATTTTTGTTGTGGCTGTCGAAAAACATCAAACAAATGACAGCTCACAAACGTCGCATCTAATGCAGGTATATAACAGGGGTTTGGTCTTCTAAAGGTCAACGTCGTCAAACTCTTCAAGTCTATCTTCGGTGGCTTCTTCCTGATCATGCTTGTCTTTCTCAAGTTCTTTTGCCAGATCAATCTCTGTTGACGTGAAATCTCTCGTGACATCCTTGAATATTTTGGAATTGCATTCCAAACTTCTAGGTTTCAACATCCTTGGCATGAGCCATGGTCATACTGTCCTTCAGTTCCTGACAATTCTCCGGTATCTCGAGGTTGTAGCTCCTCCAGCTTGGCTACTTTCAGCTTTTGGTTCCTGAGTTCTTCACGAAATGCTTCCTTGTCTAATACGGCTTCATGGAGCTCCACCTTAAACTTCTTGATGTAATACTCCAGATCCTGGTGATACACCGGCCAGGGTTAAAACTTCATCTTACTATTAGGTGCTCCATCAGCCTTCTTCCATCAAATCCATTCTGAAGAAATGCATCCTTAACTCAGCACGGTGACAGTAGCATCAGCGGGCGATGACATCACGGATAACCATGTTTCTGCTCTTGTCATTCATGAGCTATCATTCCATAGTTGATATCTTCTGCCTTAGGGTTTTTTCTTAACAGAACTTTGAGTTCTCATGCTCCTTGTTTCAGTCTTTCTCCGATACACCTTGATCTCGGGTATTGACAACTTCCATAGTCTGCCAAGTTCCATAAGGGTAGCCTTCCTAGGTCATACAAATCTGGGGATTCTTCAGAGCCTCCAATTCTCCTAGTCTTTAGAGTCTTCAACGTTGTAGTTTCCATTATCATAATGTATGGTAAAATCTCCTTCATTCCATAGTGGTCTCAGTTGTCCGATATCTTGTACTTCTTGGAGTGGTCTCATCAGTCGAATCTTCGTGTGGTCAAAAGGGGAAAGGGGTATGGTCTCACTAAAGGGAATTTTTGAATAAGCTCGGAAGAGAAAAGAAGTAAAAGATCTTTTTGAAAGGGAAAGTTGTAGAGAAAAATCTTTGCTATGGGCTTGCCAATTTCTAGGGTCACGTCCTACAGTCAACATGTGCTCTGATACCATCTTGTAGCGACCCGACCCGAATGGATCAAGTCTCTGTGCTTATGTGTCATCCCTGGATCAGTATGCTGACACACACAGTACTCGAAGGATTTATAACAGAGGTAAATCACATGTATAAAGTAACGTAAATACTATTACCTCAATCCATATAGCGGAAGCAACAAGGTTGTGGTTTCCCATCAACACCAACGGCAAAGTTGAGTGTAGAAATCGTAACCCTAACGTATCACTTACTCGTCGTAAGAAACCTGCAACATAAGACGTTGCAGCCCGAACGGGTCAGTACATTGAATGTACTGGTAAATTCACACCATAGAGAATAATGAACAATGGCTATCACTACATGCATATTTGGCTGGTGGAAAAGCTCTATGGTTATAAGGTTTTTGCGTAAAGCCAATTTTTCCCTACTGCAAAGGAATGAATTTATTTAACTATCATGGTGGTTGTGAAACATCGAGAATGGTTGACAGCATTCTCAATCCCAATTAAAAGTACAATTAAAACCCAACAACATTAATTAGAGGTAACATGTTGAGATTCACATGATATTCAAGTACTAGATACTCAAGTTGTCCATAACCGGGGACACGGCTAATCATGATTAGTTTGTAAACTCTGCAGAGGTTTGCGCACTTTTCCCCACATGACTCGATCGCCTCCGTTTGGTTTCTCGCACTACAGGGTGTTTGAGAAGACGGATGACCGAGACATAGTCTTTCAGAAGCACTAGCACCTTACATGTGGGGTAGACCGGTACACCTACATCCCCTACATCTGCTAGTCCACCCCGTAAGAGTTCGCACAACTTAGTCAACTATGCCAGAGCCCATAGTAGCATGTGGCTGCACACGGAAGTATTTAGCATGAATTATCTTATGATCCCTTTGAGCCTGGGTGGCGGTCCAAAAAAAACAGGCAAGTCCTGATAGACATCAGGTGCCTCAATCCACCCAGATGTGTGTTTAAGTTGCCACCTTAAATAAACCATTAAAATTATCAACTCACATCTGTCATGGATATCACTCACCCAATCCACGTCTACCAGCATAGCATGGCATAATAAGCAAACGTAGAGTAACTCCCAAAGGTTTCATAATAATACAGGTAATAGGTACTACCTCAACTACTTCCCATCCCACAATTTAATTAGATCCTAATCATGCAATGTGTGAGGATTGATCTAATGCAATAAAACATGGGTTGTAGAAAAGGTATGATCAAAGTGTGAACTTGCCTGCAATGTTGGTGAAGATGATGCGCACTCAAAACTCTTGATAGATCTACTCGTCACACTCCGGTCAATCTATCGTAAGCAAACAATAGTAACCACACAATAAGTACTCATCTAATGCACAAGTAAAACTCGAACAAGAGATCGAACCAGATAGTTCAACTTAAGAACTCCGGTTGCAAAGAAAGAACGAACCGAACAAAGAAACGGAAAACAAACGGCGGAAGAAAACAACTCGGTTCTAGCAAGTTGAAACTAGGTCAAAATTTTACCGGGGCAAAAACTTGTTTAAGTTGATTAGACGGAACGGCGGTTTCGAGACGAAACTCCAGGCGCTTGAATCACCTAATTCCGATAAACGAGCGAGAAGATAAACTAGAACGAAGATCGGATCTGAGATCGCGATCGCGGAATAAATACGACGAGAAGAAAAAGAAGAACGGTTAAACGAACGGGCGTCGTTAACCGGGGTTAATCGGTGATCACGTTCGTTGAAACGAACGGTCCGAAAGAAGAACGAAAACCGATCTAGAAAACCGGAACAGTTTGGCGAAGAATCGGAGAGAAAACGAATCGGTAGAGAAGAAAAGAATCGGAACGGTTTATAAGAAAAACCGAATCGAGGGAAAGAAGAGACGCGGCGCGGTACCTCCGGCGAATGGCGGTGACGGCGGCGTTGGGCGGCGGCGGCGATGCACAAGGCGGCGGCGGCGCGGCAAGGTGCGGCGGCGGCGGTGACGCAGGTCGGCGGCGGCGCGGCAAGGTGCGGCGGCGGTGGTGACGCAGGGCGGCGGCGGCGCGGCAAGGTGCGGCGACGGCGGTGATGCAGGGCGGCGGCGGCGTGGCAAGGTGCGGCGCAGGGTGAGAGGCGCGGTGGAGGCTTGGGGCTTTTGGGTTTGATGATTTAGAGGGGGGGTGTGGGAGTATTTATATTGGGGAGGGGTGAGGACACTTGGGGTAGGGGACAAGAAATAGACTAGGAATAGGAAAAAGAGTCCTAGAAGAAAAAAGAAAAGAAAACGAAACAAGGAAAGAGTAGGGGCTAACCTAGTCCAAAAAGGACTAGAGGCAAGAGGCGGCGCGGCGGCCTGGCTGCCTGCGCCTTGCGCGCCTGGCGCAGGGGAGGCTGGGGGCGGTGGCTTGGCTTGGGTTTTAGGCCCGGCTGGCCTTTGCTCCAAATTTTTTTAACTGATTCCGCGCGCAAAAAAAAGAGATCTAAACGAACTCCGAAAAACCTAAAGTAAATTTTTCCCGACTCCTAAAAATGAGCCAAACAAAATGAACTTTTCTCCGGACCTAAAATGAAATTTTCGAAAACGCGCATTTTTCCCTATCCAAATAAAATGCAAATAAACTCCGGGAATCGAAATTTGATTTATTCATTAGATCTTCATTTTTCCTATATTTTGGGAAATTCATATTGTTCCCTCTCTTATATTTTTGATAACGGAAAAAATTATTGAAGATGAAATAAATAAATCAAATGACCCTCTTTTCAAATTCGAGAAAACTCTCAAATATGAAAATAACGAAATCTCCAACTCTCTCCGAAGGTCCTTGAGTTGCGTGAAATTTCTAGGATCGACCAAAATGCAAGAAAATCAGATATGCATGATGATCTAATGTATTCCAATTTGAAAAATAAATTCAAAAGAACTTTGAATTTAATTCTTTGAAACTCCCAACTCATATTTCATAATTTGAAGAAGTCATTTTATCTTCTCTCGTGAAAATCATTGAGTTGCTTAAAGTTTCTGAATTGGAAATATTTTCAAATGAAATTCAAATATTTTCAACACCCCTTGTCATTTAAATAAATGGAAGAAGTCATTTAAATAAAAGAATTTGAATTCACGAAGATCAGAAAACAAATATGAAAGTTTGGGAAAGTCCTTTTATTCCCTCTCATTTAACTTTCAAAAAGAATTCGAATTTCACTCAATTCACGCAATCAATCAAACAATCAATCAATCTATCTATGTGTTTATAACATTCCAAAATTTAGAATTTTGGGATGTTACAAGGCACCGGGGCCGGATCCGGGCCGGAGGTGAATGGGGGCGGCGTCGGCGGTCGTCGGGCGGCGGCGGAGGAGGTCGCCGGCACGGTGCGGCGCGGCGAGGCGCCGAGGAGCTTGCTGCGGCAGCGGGGTAGCGCGGCGGCCGGCGAGGAGGAAGACAACGGCGGCGCGGCGGAGCGTCGTCGGCGGCAAGGCGCGGCGAGGAAGGGCGGCGGGGAGGCGCCCTGGTGGCGCGGGCGGCGGATGGGCCTCGGGGGCCCAATTTGGGCTCCCCGGGCCGGCGGCTGGATGCGTGGTAGCTCAGGATTGGTGGCGGCGATTCGTCCGGTGGTGGCGGAGGCTAAATTTTAGGGTTTTGGGGGGAGAAGACCCGGGATTTCGTGGAGGGGTCTATTTATAGAGGTAGAGGGAGCTAGGAAGCTCCAAATGAGATGCGGTTTGCGGCCACGCAGTCGTGATCGAACGCTCTAGATGATGGAGGAGGTTTAGGTGGGTTTTGGGCCACTTTTGAGGGGTGTTGGGCTGCAACACACACGAGGCCTTTTCGGTCCCTCGGTTAACCGTTGGAGTATCAAACGAAGTCCAAATGGCACGAAACTTGACAGGCGGTCTACCGGTAGTAAACCAAGGCCGCATGACAAGTCTCGGTCCAATCCAAAAACGTTTAACCCCCACACACGAAAAGAGGTAGAAAGGGACACCGGAGGACATAGGAGCGCCGGAATGCAAAACGGACAACAGGGAAAATGCTCGAATGCATGAGACGAACACGTATGCAAATGCAATGCACATGATGACATGATATGAGATGCATGACAAGGACAAAACACACGGAGACAAAAACCCGACAGCGATGAAATGACATAACTTAGTGCCGGAAACGGCAAGATTTGGAGTACAAATAAGGTAAATTACATCCGGGGTGTTACAACACTCCACCACTACGAAAGGATCTCGTCCCGAGATCTAGGACTAGAAAAATTCCGGGTACTCAGAACGGAGGTGATCCTCGCGTTCCCAGGTGGCTTCACGGTCGGAATGATGTGACCACTTGACTTTGAGGAATTTGATAGACTTGTTGCGAGTCTTGCGCTCAGTTTCTTCAAGAATAGCAACCGGGTGCTCACGATAAGAAAGGTCTTCTTGGAGATCAATGTCTTCGAAGTTGACGGTGTGGTCAGGGGTCTTGATGCACTTGCGGAGCTGAGAGACATGAAACACGTCATGCACGTTTGCAAAGTTGGAGGGAAGCTCAAGTTGATAGGCGAGATCGCCTCTCTTGCTGACGATCTTGAAAGGACCCACGTATGTTCTTCCCTTTGATACCAAAGCGTCGAGTACCTTTCATTGGAGAGATGCGGAGGTAAACATGGTCTCCGATCTCGAAAGCCAAGTCACGATGCTTGCTATCATAGTAGCTCTTCTGGCGCGATTGCGCGGCTTTGAGATTATCACGAATGACTTTGCACATCTCTTCTGCCTCTGTGATCAAGTCATTGCCAAGAAGTTGATGTTCACCAGTCTGTGACCAGTTAAGAGGAGTACGACACTTCCTGCCATAGAGAATTTCGAACGGGGCCTTGCCCGAACTCGCTTGGAAGCTGTTGTTGTAGGAGAACTCGACATATGGAAGACAATCTTCCCACTTCATACCGAAGGATATGACGCAAGCCCTGAGCATATCTTCAAGAATCTGATTTACTCGCTCAACTTGGCCACTAGTTTGAGGATGAAAAGCTATGCTGAAACAGATGTTGGTGCCTATGGCCTTCTGAAAAGAATCCCAAAACTTAGAGGTGAAGATGCTGCCATGATCTGAAGATATCAACTACAGAATGCCGTGCAGAGAGACAATCCGGGAGGTATATAGCTCTGCCAATTGAGCTGCTGTGATAGATTCTTTGATAGGAAGGAAATGAGCCACTTTAGTGAGTTTGTCGATGACAACGAAGATAGCATCATTGCCACACTTGGACTTTGGAAATCCAGTCACAAAGTCCATCTCAATATGGTCAAACTTCCATTCTGGAATGACAAGAGGTTGGAGGAGACCAACTGGTCATTGGTGTTCTGCCTTCACTCTTCTGCAGACATCACATTCATTCACGAACTGAGCAATCTCGCGCTTCATTCGAGTCCACCAATACGACTGCTTGAGGTCATGGTACATCTTTGTACTTCCAGGGTTGAAAGTGCGTTATATCGATTAGAGGGGGGGGGTGAATAGGCGATTTTTATGAAAGTCTTCAAAACGTGGAAGTTATGAAGACAAACGATAGAAATAAACCTATTACCCTGCAGCGGAAGGTAGACTACACTAGGCAAGCCATAGTCAAATATTCAATGGAGTGAAAGCACAATGACTAATAGCAGCAATGTAGTGAGGATCAGGTAGGAAGATATTATGAAGCCGAATAGAACACACAGTCACTCAGTGAAGATAAAAGATAGTGCAATCATACAATGACTTCGCAAGGAGTAACAGTAAGTAAGGAGAAGGGAAGGATAAAACCAGTGACTCATTGAAGACAATGATTTGTTGGACCAGTTCCAGTTGCTGTGACAACTGTACGTCTGGTTAGGGCGGCTAGGTATTTAAACCTGAGGACACACAGTCCCGGACACCCAGTCCTGAACACGTAGCTCAGGACACCCAGTCCTCACCGTATTCCCCTTGAGCTAAGGTCACACAGACCTCGCCCAATCACTCTGGTAAGTCTTCAAGGTAGACTCCCAAACCTTCACGGACTTCGTTCACCGGCGATCCACAATGTCTCTTGGATGCTCAGAACGCGACGCCTAACCGGCTGGAGGATTCATAGTCCTCAAGTGTAATAAGTCTTCAGATCACACAAACAAGAAGACTTAAGTGATGCCTAATTCTCTTTGGCTCTGGGCGGTTAGGGATTTATCCTCGCAAGGAATTCTCTCTCAAAGGCTTCGAGGTGGGTTGCTCTCAAACGACAAAAGCCGTACACTAACTCTGAGCAGCCAACCATTTATGGTTGTAGGGGGTGGGCTATTTATAGCCACTAGGCAACCCGACCTGATTTGTCCGAAATGACCCTGGGTCACTAAGGAACTGACACGTGTTCCAACGGTCAGATTTCAAACTCACACGGCAACTTTACTTGGGCTACAAGCAAAGCTGACTTGTCCGACTCTGGATAAGATTCGCTCTCATAGTCTTCACTCGAATACATAGGTTTTGGTTAAGCATCACTTCAGTCATTCTGTCTGGTTCTCTTGGACCCCACTTAACAGTACGATGGTTCCTATGACTCAACAAAGAAGAAAAAGAACTACGAAAGATCTAAGTCTTCGAGCTCCATAGGCTTCATGCGATGTCTTCTCTTGTCATAGTCTTCAATGTGAATATCTTCATATACCACCTTTGACTTCAATGTCTTCATACATTTTTAGGGGTCATCTCTGGTAGGAAAACCGAATCAATGAGGGACTTCTTCCTGTGTTATCCTGCAATTCTCACAAACACATTAGTCCCTCAACTAGGTTTGTCGTCAATACTCCAAAACCAACTAGGGGTGGCACTAGATGCACTTACAATCTCCCCCTTTTTGGTGATTGATGACAAACTAGTTGAAGTTTTCAACGGGGAATATAATATGTGAAATTTTAAAGGATAAGGAATTGTTTTCATAAGTTGCAAGGGCTCCCCCTGAAGATGTGCATATAAGTAATTTGCTTTTGGAATGCAAATGCACATGGCAGGTTGTGCTTCTGGAGATCCTCTTCAACTTATGATGACAATCCACTATGCATGTGAAGGTATGTGAAGATAATGACATGCATAATGGAAAATGGACGTCTGCAAAATGATCTAAGTGCAGAATTTATCGTCGCACATGCGGAATTTATCATCGCATCACAAAGTGGCAAATAAGTAGCAGGCGACCATCGAGTTTAAGTGTTACAACTCAAAGAACCAAATGTATCAAAATGAGAGTTGTAAACACGAAGCAAAATATGAAGCACCCGCCCATATGGACCCGCTTGAAGACTATCAAACTCATAGGCTTCTCCCCCTTTTGTCAGTAAGGACCAAAAAGGTGTGAAGACAAAGAGCATCTACTCGTTCCCATGAAGAGTAGGTGAAGCAGCAGGGTCATCGGTGGTGTTCGGCTGTGCAGAAGAGCTTGGAGCAGTGTCGAAGCGTGCTGAAGGAGGTGGCGGTGAAGTAGCATCATCTTCATCCTCGATCACTCTGGCATTCACAGTTGCAGCAGAGGAAGAGAACTCAGAGTCTTCAAGAGATGGAGTTCGTCGCAGCACTGCCCTTCGAGGAGGTGTGGAGTCAAACTTGAAGCGCTCAGAGAAGCCATCCTCTTGAAGATCATCTTCAGAACACATCAGCGTCAGCCCTTTCCATGTGCGTCGAGAGGTTTCATGGGCAACAAAGGCATTCTTGGTGGCAAGATTGCGAATGCGATTAACATCCACCAAGAGGCTTTGCATTTGACGCTTCAGCCAGTCATGATGCCTATCCTGTTTCTGATGAAGAGACACAAGAAGCTCTCAGTCATTGAGAACACGAGTGTGCTTCTTGGGTCGTGGGGCAGTTGTACTATCAGTGGCTTCAGTGAGAGCAGGATGCGGTGCACGTGTAGTGCCAGCCAAAGGATACACACGAGTGACTGCTTCAACTCCTTCAATGTTCCGAGAAAAACTTTGATTCTCTGCATTCTGAAGACTTAGAGGTTCCTTGGCAGGCTCAGGATAGATGGCTTCAATAGACATATCCACATCACGCAGAAAGATCCGATGATTGCGAGCAGATGGCTGATATGAGATAGCGGAGTGAAGTTTGATCAGCCGCATTACCCATGGGGTGTAGAACTTCAAGCCAAACAGATCAGAGCCTGATGCAGCAAGTTGGCGAATGAAGAAGTCCTGTGCATTGAAGCATTTGCCATGAAGAATATAGAAGACCAAAGTCTTCATTGCACCTTCCATCTTGGCATGTGGAGAGTGTCCTTTGATGGGCCAGAGAGTTCTCCTTATGATGTGATAAATAGTTCTTGGCAGATACTCAAGGTCTTCAACAAAGAACTCTTTGGGATATTCAGCATCTTGGGGCAATGGCTTCATCATACTGAGCATCTGACTCATGTTAGGTCCAGGCTTCTGAAAGATGCTCTCCACAGCTTCACTGTGAAGTTGACAGCCAGATTCGTAGAGATTACCAGGAGTGGGTAGACCAGTGAGCTCAATGATGTCAAAGGCTTTGGCTTCGTGATGAACATTTCCTGTCATCCACTCCAGGACCCAAGTCTTCGGATCTCTGTTATACCCGCGGATGTGAAGTGTGGCATAGAATTGGAGCAACAACTCTTCATTCCAATGCTCTTGGTCAGTGACGAACGGCAACAATCCAACCTCTTTGAAGCAATCCAGAGCTTCTTCCAGACAGGGCAGACCAGCTATTGCTTCAATGTCAAGACGCTTGTGTGGGAAGATGCGACCTTGATTGTATAGAATGCAGGAGTAATAGCTTCGCTGCGCATAGCTCCAGAACCGATCAGATGATATTCTTTCCCTTGAGTAGGGGTTCCGAGAGCTGTTGAAGAATGTGTTGTCTGCTCTGAAGCCATTGATACTGAAGGATCCAGGTGCTGATGCAGGACCTGGGAACCTGGGCAATCTTGGGATTGGCTTCTGTACCTGAGGCCTGTGCTCAACATGATAGTCGAACTGAGGACCGGCAGCAGGCGCAGGAACAGAAGCAGTGGGATCAGTGGCTTCGCTGACTTCTGGTGCTTTTGTTGGTGAGGGCTCCACATTAGCTTCAGCCATGACAACGTCAGTGTCTTCATTGGTGTTGGTGGTGGCAGCCTCAAGATTTTCAACCTCCACTTGACGAGCTGGAGGGTCGGTCACAGTCACGTTCTCCTCGAGAACCGCTTCTTGGTGGGACAGGGGAGTAGCAGCTTGTGGGACTTCTTCTTCATCGGCTGATGCAGCCGGAATGTCTTCAAACGCAGAGACTGGAGGCCTTGGTCCTTTGCGAAGCCTGCGCAACGCAGGCAACGCCTGTGTAGTTGGAGTTGGCCGGGCCTCAAAGTCTTCTTCCTCTTCTGGGCGATCAGCCCATGAAGCATCCTGAGCAATTGGCGTCAGAGGACGACCAATGCTGATGAGTTCGCTGTGCTCGAGCTGAGGAAGGACTGCACCATCTTCTACATGGTCATGGTGACCAATGTCTTCAGCAGCGATGGGATCAGCTGCTGGAAAGTCTTCAACTTCATGAGCCTTTGTGAAAGCAGGCTCATGGATTGCCAGTTGGCGTTTAGCGTCAGGATGAACCATGGAAATGGGTTCAACAATCAAAGGCTCTGTGGGAGCAGCCCATTCTTTCTTGGTCTTCCTCTTCTTCTTGGAGGGGGCAGTAGGAGAGGCTTCGGGATGTTTCCTCTTCCTGGCTTCAGCCTCAGCAGTCCTCGTCTTCTTCAGCTCTGAAGCGGTTGACCGGGCCTTTGGCTTTGAGCCAGTCATGCGAGTTGGGAAGACAATGGGATCTGCTTCCTGCCTTGGTGCGAGAGGTTCGGTCACAATGGGCTTCTTCTTCTGCTTAGCAGCCATCCTAGGATCAATGCCCGGACGCCCAAGGGCCTTGCGCTTCTCAGCTTCGTTGTAGCCTTGCACACACTTGTCAGCCAGGCTCTTCATGCGCTCCCGAGAACCCTGAGCTTCTGCGCGTTTCTTGAGAAAGGCTTCTTTGAGCTCGTGCAGCATAATCTTGAAGTTTTTCACCTCTTGCACGCTGAGCTTGGCCATATGCTTCTTGAACTGAGCCTTTTCATAGTCAATCTTTTGCTTCAGTTCAACGATGCGCTGAGCGAGAGCTAGCTCTGAAGCAATGGCGCCATGGAAGGCGACACTGAGGCTAATGGGTAGTTGCAGATCTTTGAAGCTGATGTTTGGCGTGTCAAACCACTCATCAATGAAGTTGTGGATGATTGTCACGTCAAAGAGAGGCAGATCATTGAAGATTTCTGCTTCTTCTTTGCTCTTGATGAGTTGCTCAAGAGCGTCATCTGCAAGATCTTCATCACTTGACAGATCAATGGCATCGTTACGCAGAATGGCAGCAGCTGTTAGCTCTTGGCCGGTGTGTGGCAGAGGCATCTTGACCTTCTGGGGCTTGGAGATGCGTGACAAATCTTCAGACTGCACAGTCTTTAGGAGGTGTAGTTGCCAGTGGCTTCGCCCGTGAGATTTTTGGTGCAGAGGCCGGCTTTGAAGCTTTTGGCTTCTTCAACTTCTTTAGCTTCGGCGCTGCAGGTGCTTCATCTGATTCAGCGTCATCTGCAGGCTCATTCACGGCTGTCCCTTGAACCACGATGTGAGTGATGAGACCTTCAAGGTTGTAGAAGGGCCCAAGAAGATTGGGTTCAGCTTCGCGAGTTCCATCGGCACGGGGAGCAGAGGGACCAGGGTTGAAATCTAAACCCAAAGTCTTCTTGTTCTGCTTCGCTGAGTTCTGGGCAAACTGGAAGTTGCGCTTAAACAGATTGTCGTCACGACACCATAGTAGGTACAATGGGTCAGCATCCGCAGGCTG
The DNA here is from genome assembly GCF_056163025.1 of Triticum urartu. Lineage (NCBI taxonomy): Eukaryota > Viridiplantae > Streptophyta > Magnoliopsida > Poales > Poaceae > Triticum > Triticum urartu. The sequence goes on from NC_141876.1 coordinate 51,267,304, forward strand.
TGGTCCACGGACCATGCAGGGATAGAAGCCTTGTTCAATGGCTTCATCTCTGGTCCTGGGTTGAAGATTTTTGTAGAGGATGTCTCCCCATGGTCGCTTGATGGCATTCTTTTCAGCATATTCCTTGGTCACAAATCTGTACTTGAACCACTGTTCTGCCCAATAGCGTCGAATCCATTGGATTCGTGTCTTGCGCTAATTGTAATCCTCTTCAGGATCTGTCTTGTACAGCTCTGAGAGGTCATCGGGCAGATCTCTTGATGTTTCTCCTTGACGCTTTCTGCCACCCTTCCTTGCTGATTTCTCTGAAGCCATGACCTTTAAATTGAAAGGCTTCAATACGTTCAAAGGCTTCAAAGGTTTTTGTTTGCTGGACAGACAGGAACTGGCTTCGGGAGAATTTATGTGATACTGTAAGAATTCTGCAAATGAATGCAGACTATGAGAACCAAGGGATTCTCCCACGGACATGTACCTGTGACAGCATTAAGGTGCGAGGGAAGGGGAAGAGGTCACATGCATTCTCAGAAGATTTTGAAGATAAATCAGTTTAGAAGACATTGACCTCATCGTGCGAAGACATTCACTCATAGATAAGGAGTTGGTTCCAGATTTGTACGAATCCACGGATCAGTACAAGTGAGGAATCTAACTACTTTGTGAAGCATAAGTGAATATACTAGGCATGTTATGAGATGCAGTATGAAAGAGATCCAACTTGTGTGAATAGAAACTGCTTGTGGTAGAAAGTGATAAAGCTATAGGATCAAAGGGGTTGTAAAAAGGAAGTTTTATTTACCACACGAAGAACTGCTAGACGGAGTGGAAGAGGAGGCCGAGCAGTTCGATCGTCCGTGCCCTAACTTGGCGATGGAGGACACCTACGGCGACGGCGGAGAAGACGATGTCCGCGGTCGGTGTGAAGACAGCGTCGGAGAGGTTGCGGCAGCGAAGCGCTTCGTCGCCAGCGTCGTCGAGGGCTAGCGGTGGCGCTAGGGTTCGTGCGAGAGTGGAAGAAGAGATAATGACTGCTGTGAGGTGTGTATTTATAGGTACAGGGGCGGCACTGCGTTATTACACAGGTGCCCCTGGCGATTCACATCTGAGGAACACGTGGCCATCATGCAGCATATCGGGGGTTGTTCCACGTCCCACGCACGCCTGGATTGTCGGGTGGTCGTTCCCACTTCTCCGGGTTTCAGGTGAAGGAATGAGCATTGAAGACGGACTTAATGGTTGTCTCTGTATCTTCTGCTGACAAGGACGCAGAGAAGACATTCGACAGTTTCAACAGAATGCATATGATTTGGAGAGATAGAGTTTGAGATAGAAAGCATAGAGAGGTTAGGGTCTGATCACATTCACTTAGTTCAAAAGATTCAACAAGAAGACATAGCTATAAGTGAATGCTGTAGAGGACAGAACACTAGTATATATATATAATCAACATAGTGAAGATAATCATGAAGACATGTTGAAATTGAAGCCAAACCAAATGTGAAGACATAGCAAATGTAACGCCATGAGTGAAACACTTCAAACAGAACATTTTGGTGGTGGCATTACCCACCGCATAGGAAGTATTAGACCCAGCCACGGCGCACAATTATCGTGGCGCTCCGAAGTCAAATTCCATATTAATGTATTCACACTTAGAATGTATGTCTTCATTGATTGAAGATATACTTTACTTCATGTGTTGCACATCTAAGTCATCAATATGCATAAGTGTTAGGATGTGTGCCTGATCACAGGACATTTGAGGATTCCAAGATATTTAGCTCACACCGTAACTTGCAAAATCTCTTTTCATCCAAGGGCTTGGTAAAGATATCTGCCAATTGCTCTTCAGTGTTGACGTGTATGATGTCAATATCTTCCTTCACAACATGATCTCTGAGAAAGTGATGACGAATTTCAATGTGTTTTGTCTTCGAGTGCTGAACTGGGTTGTTGGCGATCTTGATGGCGCTTTCGTTGTCGCAGTAGAGTGGCACTTTCTTCAGATGAATGCCATAGTCCTTGAGTGTTTGCTTCATCCACAGAAGCTGAGCGCAGCAAGATCCAGCAGCAATGTATTCACATTCAACAGTGGAGAGAGATACACAGTTCTACTTCTTTGAAGACCAGCATACAAGTGATCGTCCCAGAAAATGACATGTGCCTGATGTAGACTTGCGATCCACTTTGTCACCAGCATAATCAGCATCCGAGAATCCAACCAGATCAAACTCTGAGCCCTTTGGATACCATAATCCTAGAGTTGGGGTGTGAGCCAAATATCGAAGAATTCGCTTCACAGCTAAGTGATGCGACTCCTTTGGTGCCGCTTGGAATCGAGCACACATGCAAACACTAAGCATAATATCTGGCCTAGATGCACATAGATAAAGTAAAGAACCAATCATGGAGCGGTATACCTTTTGATCGAACTCTTTACCATTGTCGTCGGGACCCAGATGATGTTTGGCTGGCATTGGCGTCGTGAAGCCCTTGCAGTCTTGCATACCGAACTTCTTCAGGCAATCTTTGAGATACTTCTCTTGAGATATGAAGATGCTGTTGCGTTGCTGTCGTATTTGAAGACCGAGGAAGAACTTCAGCTCTCCCATCATGGACATATGATATTGCTCTTGCATCATATATCCAAACTCTTCACTGTACTTCTGATTTGTGCAGCCGAAGATGATGTCATCCACATACATTTGGCACATGAACAGTTCACCATCATATGTCTTCGTGAAGAGAGTGGGGTCGAGGGAACCAGGTATGAAGCCTTTGCTCTTCAGGAAGTATTTGAGTGTGTCATACCAGGCCCGAGGGGCTTTTTTGAGGTCATACAGTGCCTTGTTGAGCTTGTATACCATGTCAGGATGTTTTGGATCTTCAAAGCCATGCGGTTGTGCAACATACACTTCTTCTTCAATCTTGCCATTGAGAAAGGCGCTCTTCACATCCATTTGATATAGAAGTATGTTATGATGATTTGCATAGGCCAGCAGTATGCGTATGGCTTCAAGTCGAGCCACAGGAGCAAATGTTTCATGGAAGTCAATGCCTTCCACTTGAGTATATCCTTGAGCAACGAGACGAGCTTTGTTTCTGACAACTTGACCATGCTCGTCTTGCTTGTTGCGGTATATCCATTTGGTGCTTATTATATTGTGCTTCCGAGGATCAGGACGCTTAACCAGTTCCCATACATTATTCAGCTCAAACTGTTGAAGCTCTTCTTGCATAGCTTGAATCCATTCAGGTTCCATGAAGGCTTCTTCAACTTTCTTGGGTTCTGTTATTGAGATGAATGCGAAGTGCCCACAGAAATTTGCCAGCTGAGTTGCCCTTGAACGAGTGAGTGGACCGGGTGCATTGATGCTATCAATTATTCTCTCAATCTGCACTTCATTGGCAACACGAGGATGTACAGGGCGAAGGTTTTGCTCTTACTGATCATTGTCATTGTTAGTGGGATTGTCTTCAGGCTGAGCATTGTCTTCAGGTTGATCAGGTGCGGAGATGATAAGTTCCTCTTCAGGTTGAGCTTCAGAGGGTATGATTTCTCCGGTTCCCATAAGCTTGATTGATTCGCTGGATGGAACTTCATCTAGCACATTTGGGAGGTGCTCTCTTTGTGAACCGTTGGTCTCATCAAACCGCACATCCACTGTTTCAACCACTTTATAATGAAAGAGATTGAAGACTCTGTAGGAGTGCGAATCCTTTCCATATCCAAGCATAAAACCCTCATGTGCTTTTGGTGCAAATTTTGAAGTGTGATGTGGTTCCTTGATCCAGCACCTGGCACCAAATACTCTGAAGTAACTGACATTTGGCTTCTTGCCAGTAAGGAGCTCATAAGATGTCTTGTTCAGAAGCTTGTGAAGATAAACACAATTGATTGTATGGCATGCAGTATCAATGGCTTCAGGCCAGAATTTTCTTGGAGTCTTGTATTCATCAAGCATCGTTCAGGCCATCTCAATGAGTGTTCTGTTCTTGCGTTCGACGACGCCATTCTGCTGTGGCGTGTATGGGGCTGAGAATTCATGTGTGATGCCCAAGGTATCAAGATATGTATCAAGGCCAGTGTTCTTGAATTCAGTGCCATTGTCACTTCTGATGTGCTTTATCTTGGCGCCATAGTTGTTCATTGCTCGATTGGCGAAGCGTCTGAAGACATCCTGCACTTCAGTCTTGTAGAGGATTATGTGCACCCAAGTATATCTAGAATAATCATCAACAATGACAAAGCCATAGAGACAAGCAGTAGTAGTAAGAGTTGAGTAATGAGTGGGACCGAAAAGATCCATGTGGAGCAGTTCGAAGGGTCGAGTGGTTGTCATGATTGTCTTCGAGAGATGTTTGGCCCTCGTCATCTTTCCTGCTTCACAGGCACCGCATAAGTGATCTTTCTTGAACTTGACGCCCTCGATGCCTATGACATGCTTCTTCTTTGCAAGGGTGTGGAGGTTCCTCATGCCAGCATGCCCTAGCCTTCGATGCCAGAGCCAGCATTCTGAAGCTTTTGCTAGAAGACATACGGCAAGCTGTGGCCCTGCCGAGAAATCTACTACATACAAATCATCTTTCCGATACCCTTCAAACACTAGATACTTGTCAGATTCCATTAGTACAAGGCAGCGATATTTTCCAAATATTACAATCATGTTCAAATCGCAAAGCATTGAGACAGACATTAAGTTGAAGCCAAGGGATTCAACAAGCATGACTTTATCCATGTGTTGATCCTTTGAGATTGCAACTCTACCTAGACCCAGTACCTTACTTTTACTAGTGTCAGCAAATGTGATGTGACTCTTGTCGGATGGACGTAAGGTTGAGTCCATAAGAAGGCTTCTTTTGCCAGTCATGTGATTGGTACACCCACTATCAATAATCCATTCTGAAGACGCTGGTGTCGTACCCTACAGTGCAGTTAGGGGGATAGGCTTCACGAAGAGAATTGTGAAGCAAAAACATTTAACGAACCAGTGGGTTATGAAAGCTTAGATCCAGATTAGGACTGATAGGGAGAGTAGCAAGCGATTCAGGAACGAAGTACATAATAAGACCATTCGGGCATTTGATCTTGCGCCCTACAAGATGTTTAAGGTCCCCAGCAATAGCGTCAGACGATTTTGGTTTTCTGCTGGAGACCTTTCCCTGCAAAAGAGAGTTAAGCTTTCTTAGCCACCCACATCTTCAAGGGTGTCTTAGAAGCAATAAGTCTAAGTGCAGCGTCTGAGAACTTTGGCTTTGGAGCCCTAGCAAAAAGTCTTGCAGGCGGACAATATTACTCATAAGAATAAGCAGAATAGTTCTTGGTCTTATGAACATGGCAGTTTGATGAACCGCGCTCATATTCATAGGCCTGAGTATGGTTTCCCTGCAAAACATTTGCGTTAGTGCGACTCAGGTGAGTCCTCTGTCTGTATGAAGCCTTTGGACCGTATGAAGCCTGTGGTCTGAGGTTTGTCTTCTTCACGTGTGGTGTCATGATGACATTCACAGGAAGATTCTCCAGACACTTTTTCGGAACCCAGATCTTCTTCATAGGTGGTCCGTTCCTGCAGTTAGTACCAATGTACCTGGCAAACACTTCACCATTCTGATTCTTAAACAGTTTATAGTTTGCATCAAGGGATTCATCAATGACAATGGGGTTTGCACAAGTGAAGCCAGATAGAGTGGATGGATCTGCTGAAGATTCCTTTGCAGCAACCCATGTGGTTTTGGGGTACTGCTCAGGTTTCCAGTAAGAGCCATCAGCATTCATTTTCCTTACGAACCCAACACCCTCTTTCCTCGGGTTTCGGTTCAAGATCTGCTTTTTGAGGACATCACATAGTGTCTGATGCCCTTTAAGACTTTTGTACATCCCTGTTTCAAGCAATGTCTTCAACCTAGCATTCTCATCAGCAATAGCAGTGTAATCCTCAGCAGAGGGGTTAGTTCCCACATCAACAGTTGAAAATATTGCAACAGTAGCAGCAGTAGAACATTCGGCAACAGTAGTAGCATTATCACGCTCAATGCATTTAAGACATGGTGGTTCAAATCCTTCCTGAGCGGAACTGATCTGTTCGGCGCGAAGTGACTCGTTTTCCTTTTGAAGATCTTCATGAGCCGCTCTCAATTTCTCAAGATCTTGCTTCCTTTGAAGATAATCATAGGAAAGCTTTTCATGAGTTGTTGAGAGCGTTTCATGACGACTTTCAAGTTCCTCATACTTAACGTGAAGATTTTTTATGTCTTCAATTAAGGACTCAGACCGAGTCATTTCAGCGCCTAACATATCATCGCTTTTGTCTAACAGTTTTTGAATATGTTCCATAGCTTTCTGTTGTTCAGTTGCAATTTTAGCAAGTATTTTGTAGCTGGGTTTTGAACCACAATCAGAGTCATCTTCACTAGATGTTTGATAGTGAGTAGTGCATGTGTTTACCTTGGCACCGCGTGCCATGAAGCAGTAGGTAGGAGCGGAGTAGTCCTTGTCATTTGCATCGGTGTCGGTGATGAAGTCATTGTCTTCAGTGTTGAAGATGGGCTTGGCAACGTATGCTGTAGCCAGACTTGCAACGCCAGAATCGGACTCTTCCTCAGACTCCACCTCCGCCTCCTCAGAAGCGGACTCCTCCTCTGAATCCATTTCCTTGCCAACAAACGCACGTGCCTTGCCAGATGAGCTCTTCTTGTGTGATGAAGACTTGGAAGAAGACTTTGAGTATTTCTTCTTCTTCTTCTTGTCGTCGGAGTCATATTCCTTGCTCTTCTTCTTCTTTTTGTTCTCATTGTCCCACTGTGGACACTCAGAGATGAAGTGGCCAGGTTTCTTGCACTTGTGACATGTTTTCTTCTTGTAGTCATGAGCAGAAGCTTCATCATTCCTTGAGCTTGATCGTGAAGACTTTCTGAAACCTTTCTTCTTGGTGAATTTTTGGAACTTCTTCACAAGCATAGCAAGTTCCCTTCCAATGTCTTCAGGATCATCAGAACTGTTGTCAGATTCTTCTTCAAATGAGGAGACAACTTTTGCCTTCAAGGCACGAGTTCACCCATAGTTTGGACCGTAGATATCTCTTTTCTCAGAAAGCTGAAACTCATGTGTGTTGAGCCTCTCAAGTATGTCAGACGGATCGAGTGTCTTGAAATCAGGTCGTTCTTGAATCATCAGGGCTAGGGTGTCAAACAAACTGTCAAGTGATCTCAGTAGTGTCTTGACGACTTCATGCTTGGTGATCTCAGTAGCGCCAAGGGCTTGAAGCTCATTCGTGATGTCAGTGAGTCGATCAAATGTGAGCTGGACATTCTCATTATCATTTCTCTTAAAGCGGTTGAAGAGGTTGCGAAGGACACTGATTCTCTGATCTCTCTGGGTTGAGACGCCTTCATTGACTTTGGAGAGCCAGTCCCAGACTAGCTTAGATGTTTCCAAAGCACTCACACGGCCATATTGTCCTTTGATGAGATGACCACAGATGATATTCTTGGCAGTAGAGTCCAGTTGAACGAACTTCTTGACATCAATAGCAGTGACACCTTCTCCAGCCTTGGGAACGCCGTTCTTGACGACATACCATAGGTCGACGTCAATGGCTTCAAGATGCATGCGCATCTTATTCTTCCAGTAGGGATATTCAGTTCCATCGAAGACGGGGCACGCAGCGGAGACTTTAATTATCCCTGCAGTCGACATAGCTAAAACTCGAGGTGGTTAAACCGAATCACACAGAACAAGGGAGTACCTTGCTCTGATACCAATTGAAAGTGCATTATATCGACTAGAGGGGGGGGGTGAATAGGCGATTTTTACGAAAGTCTTCAAAACGTGGAAGTTATGAAGACAAACGATAGAAATAAACCTATTACCCTGCAGCGGAAGGTAGACTACACTAGGAAAGCCATAGTCAAATATTCAATGGAGTGAAAGCACAATGACTAATAGCAGCAATGTAGTGAGGATCAGGTAGGAAGATATTATGAAGCCGAACAGAACACGCAGTCACTCAGTGAAGATAAAAGATAGTGCAATCATACAATGACTTCGCAAGGAGTAACAGTAAGTAAGGAGAAGGGAAGGATGAAACCAGTGACTCATTGAAGACAATGATTTGTTGGACCAGTTCCAGTTGTTGTGACAACTGTACGTCTGGTTAGGGCGGCTAGGTATTTAAACCTGAGGACACACAGTCCCGGACACCCAGTCCTGAACACGCAGCTCAGGACACCCAGTCCTCACCGTATTCCCCTTGAGCTAAGGTCACACAGACCTCGCCCAATCACTCTGGTAAGTATTCAAGGTGGACTCCCAAACCTTCACAGACTCCGTTCATCGGCGATCCACAATGTCTCTTGGATGCTCAGAACGCGACGCCTAACCGGCTGGAGGATTCACAGTCCTCAAGTGTAATAAGTCTTCAGATCACACAGACAAGAAGACTTAAGTGATGCCTAATTCTCTTTGGCTCTGGGTGGTTAGGGATTTATCCTCGCAAGGAATTCTCTCTCTAAGGCTTCGAGGTGGGTTGCTCTCAAACGACAAAAGCCGTACACTAACTCTGAGCAGCCAACCATTTATGGTTGTAGGGGGTGGGCTATTTATAGCCACTAGGCAACCCGACCTGATTTGTCCGAAATGACCCTGGGTCACTAAGGAACTGACACGTGTTCCAACGGTCAGATTTCAAACTCACACGGCAAATTTACTTGGGCTACAAGCAAAGCTGACTTGTCCGACTCTGGACAAGATTCGCTCTCATAGTCTTCATTCGAAGACATAGGTTTTGGTTAAGCATCACTTCAGTCATTTTGTCTGGTTCTCTTGGACCCCACTTAATAGTACGGTGGTTCCTATGACTCAACAAAGAAGAAAAATAACTACGAAAGATCTAAGTCTTTGAGCTCCATAGGCTTCATGCGATGTCTTCTCTTGTCATAGTCTTCAATGTGAATATCTTCATATACCACCTTTGACTTCAATGTCTTCATACATTTTTAGGGGTCATCTCTGGTAGGAAAACCGAATCAATGAGGGACTTCTTCCTGTGTTATCCTGCAATTCTCACAAACACATTAGTCCCTCAACTAGGTTTGTCGTCAATACTCCAAAACCAACCAGGGGTGGCACTAGATGCACTTACAAGGGTGGATAGAGAGGAGTGAATTGTGAGCCTCGTTCATAATGACTTTACGAAGATTACCGTTAGGCACAACAATGCGATCCTCAAAGAATAGAGTATCCTTGTCATCAAGGTGATAGCACTTGTACTTAGGTTGACTCTTGGCAATCCCAATCTTCACCTTCTTCACCATAGCATCAAGAAGTTGAGCCTCACGAATCTGATCTTCCAAAGTAGGAGAGACTTGGAGGTTGGCGAGGAAACCATGAGGAACAACTTGCAGATTGAGTTTGCGGAAAGCTTCACAAAGCTCGGGTTGGTAAGGCTTGAGAGTCAAACTGTTGCAGTAAGCCTTTTTGCTCAAAGCGTCAGGAATTACATTAGCCTTGCCCGGAGTATATTCGATACTCGGATTATACTCCTAAATCATATCGACCCAACGAGTCTGCCTGAGGTTGAGGTTTGGCTGAGTGAAGATGTACTTGAGACTCTTGTGGTAAGTGAAGATGTCCACTTTCCTTCCCAATAAGAGATGTATCCAAGTTAAAAGAGCATGCACAACTGACGCCAACTCGAAGTCATGAGTGGGGTAGTTCTTTTCATTGGGTTTCAACTGGCGAGAGGTATAAGCCACAAATTTCTTCTCTTGCATCAACACTGCACCAAGACCTTGAAGGGAAGCATCACAGAAGACCTCGAACGGTTTGGATTCATCAGGAGGAGTCAGAACTGGAGCAGTGACTAACTTCTCTTTCAGGGTGTTGAAAGCGATGTCACATTCAGGAGACCAGACATACTTGACGTGCTTCTGGAGAAGGTTGGAAAGAGGCTTCGCGATCTTTGAGAAGTTCTCGACAAACCTTCGAAAATAGCTTGCGAGCCCAAGCAAACTGCGGAGTTGCTTCACGTTCTGAGGTGGTTCCCAATTCACAATTGCAGACACCTTCTCAGGATTAACCGCTATGCCCTTGGCAGAGATGATATGCCCAAGGTAGAGAACCTCATCGAGCCAAAACTCGCACTTTGAAAACTTGGCGTAGAACTGATGTTCTCTGAGCTTATCCAGCACCAAACGCAAGTGCTTGGCATGATCTTCCTTTCTTGGAAAAGACCAAAATGTCATCGAGGTAGACCAAGACGAAGTCATTTGTGTAGGGGTTGAAGATGAAGTTCATCATGCGAGAGAATGTTGGCGGAGCATTGACGAGGCCAAACGACATCACAGTGTATTCATGTGAACCATAGCTTGTTTTGAATGCTATCTTGGGGATATCTTCTTCACGAATGCGAATCTGATGATAGCCCATACGGAGATCAAGCTTGGAGAATACTTGAGCACCTTTGAGTTGTTCAAATAGCTCATTGATGTTGGGAAGTGGGTACTTGTTCTTTATGGTCTTCTTGTTCAATGGACGGTAGTCGACACAAAGTCAGTCCGTTCCATCCTTCTTCTTCACAAAAAAGAACTCCACAACCCCATGGAGAAGAACTTGGTCGGATGAGACCCATACGCTCTTGAATATCGAGTTGCTTCTTCAGCTCCTTCAACTCTTCAGGTCCAAGCTTGTAAGGACATCTGCAAACAGGTTCCGTGCTAGGCTCAAGATCGATGATAAATTCAACTGGCCGGTGTGGAGGCATTCCTGGAAGCTCTTCTGAAAAGACGTCTTGATATTCGCAAACGACTGGAATTTGAGAGATGGCATCCAGCTCGCCCTTCTCATTGAGAGAAAACAATCGAATGGTATCACCCCGAGCGACAAAGATGATAACATCCTCAGATGAATGAGTCAATTGAATCTGCTTGGCAGCACAATCAAGGTGAGCCTTGTGCTTAGAAAGCCAGTCCATTCCAAGAATAAGATCGATATCCGAGTTACCAAGGATCATTGGCGAATAAAGAAACTTATAGTCGCCCAACGTGATAGTAACCTCCGGAGCCATCATTTTGGTGTTCATGAACAAACCCGGAGAAGAAACCGCTATCGGCTTAGGCAAATCAACAGTATGTACATCATGCATGGATGCAAAAGGCTTCGATAAAAATGACAAGGATGCACCAGTATCAAAAAGAACTCTTGCATGAATATCATTAACAGGAAGGTTACCCATGATGACATCTGGCGAGTCCTCTGCCTGAGCTGCGTTCATCATGTTGATCTTAGCAGACTTGGGGTTATGCTTGACCACTGCGGTACTGGCAGATCTCACAGGAGGAGGAGGAAGATGCCTCTGATTGAAGCATTTGTTGGCATAGTGACCCTTCTGTTGGCACTTGTTGCACGTGACCTCTGAAAGCGGACGGTGATACGGAGCACTTGATCTTGGAGCTTGAGACGAAGTCTTGTTCTGAAAACCAGGGTTGGGTGGGTGGGAAGATCCATTGCCACCTTTGCTCTTCTGCTGATAAGGCTGACGGAACGGAGGAGGAGGCAGCCAATACTTTTGCTTCTTGGAAGCCACTTGAGTTGAGGAAGAAGGAGTTGCATCTCTGACTCGCTTCTTGGAAGCATCGCACTTGAGTTGAGCAGTCTCTTGTTTCAGTGCCATGTTGTAAAACTCATCGTACTTCTGAGGCTCGAAAAGCATGAGAGCAAGTTGAAGATCTTCTCTGAGGCCACCCCTGAACTGATAAATCATGCTCTTCTCGTCAGGGACGTCTTGCTTGGCGAAACGAGCGAGCCTCTGGAACAGAATGTTGTACTGGTAAACAGACAAGCTGCCTTTCTTCAGGTTGCGGAATTCCTCACGCTTGCTTTCAACAACACTCTGAGGAATGTGATGAGCTTTGAAATCTTAACGGAATTCATCCCAGGTAATCACACGGCCTCCTCTGGAATCTTTGTATTGCTGAAACCATTCTGCAGCTTGGTCTTTGAGTTGGAAGGAGGCGAACTTGACAAAGTCCTCAGGCCTGACGTTGTTGCACTCGAAATGCTTGCATATATCCACGAGCCAGTCATCAGCATCTGAGGCCTCGACACAGTTGCTGAAGGTCTTTGGTTGGTTAGCGAGGAACTGGTTGAGTGTAGCAAACTAATTCTGATTGTTGCCATGGCCTTGGTTCCCTTGGTTGCGCTCTTGCAGAATTTGCATGATCAGCTGCGTGTTTGCATTGGTAGCGGCCATCACAGCTTGCCATGCCTCCGGAGGTGGAGGTGGTGGTGGCGGATCCTGATTCTGATTCTGACCCTTAGCAGGAGCCATCCTGAAGAGAGTGACATCCATTAGCATCTTGACAGACATATATTGAAGCTGAATCCAACGGATAGAAATTGCAACATAAAGTCTTCACATCCGAACAAAATGAACGAATGAATTCCACTTGAAATGGTCACATTTCCATAAATTGAGAAGCCACTTAGATAGAGGTAGAAGAAATAAAACAACAAGGTACAGACAAGAACAAATACTTGGTGAGGATTACCCAATCCCAAACCAAATATTCGCGGAAGAAGAACTAGAGCTACAAGAATTCCCACCTATTAAACTCGCAAACCTTTCCGATTATGCAATCAGGTGTTGGGGATACAGGGGAAGCATAATATCTCACCCAAAGCTAGCAAATCCTACATCCAGCTATATCCATCCTTCAACACATAACCAAGAAACCTTCGGAAATCATTTACCTCAACCTTCGAAAAGCATCCGTTATACAAGTTATGGCAATACTCCCGAACTCCCGCCACAGTACTAGGTGGCGTCGAGGTTATCTCACCAACAACTGCATAAAAGAGATTTTTGATGTCGGCGAAACTGAGGTATTCTAGAATCTCAACGATAAAATTGTGACGACAACACCTCGGAGCTCAACTCCCCGGGACACTGCCACAACCCCTAATTGTCAGGAGGCACCAAGAACAATGTTCTCGTCACAAAACCATCGGAACGATTCCAAGATACCCGCGTGATCCTAAATTTTTTTAGTGAAATTTGAGAAGAGAAGAGTCAAAACTCTACGTCAGGATGCCTCACCAGAGCAACGAAGGGACCGAGGAGTAAAAAGAATTCCTAACTCTCCGATATATATAATCCTAAATGACTCAAAACATTTTTCTAGACTCAACAACGCCAACGATTCGATCAAGCAGGGGGCTCCTAAGGTCGGGGAAGGCTCTGATTACCAACTTGTAACGCCCTCGATGCGGCTATATCTCCCACATGTCAAAGCACGACTTAGAGGCATAACCGCATTGAAAGTAATGTCGCAAGTGAGGTAATCTTCGCAAACAACCCATGTACATAAATAAAAGGGGAAAGGTACATAGTTGGCTTACACTCGCCACGTCACACAAATATCATAAATAAGTCATTACATTCATCTAATCACTCAAGGTCCGACTATGGAACCAAAATAAAGATCAACCCCCAAATGCGACAAAGTCCCCGATCGCCCCAACTGGGCACCACTACTGATCATCTGGGAAAGACACGTAATAATGGCGAGAGTCTTCATCGAACTCCCACTTGAGCTCGGTCATATCATCTGGAGCAGAATCATCGGTCCCTGCATCTGGTTTTTGGAAGTAAACTGTGAGTCACGGGGACTCAGCAATCTCACACACTCGCGATCAAGACTATTTAAGCTTATAGGTAAGGTAAAGGTATGATGTGGAGCTGCAGCAAGCGACTAGCATATATGGTGGCTAACATATTCACAAAAGAGAGCGAGAAGAGAAGGCAAAAGCACAATCGAACAACTATGATCAAGAAGTGATCCTAGAACAACCTACGTCAAGCATTACCCCAACACCGTGTTCACTTCCCGAACTCCGCCGAGAAGAGACCATCACGGTAACACACGCGGTTGTTGCATTTTAATTAAGTTAAGTTTCAGGTTATCTACAACCGGACATTAACAAATTCCCATCTGCCCATAACCGCGGGCACGGCTTTCGAAAAATCAAATCCCTGCAGGGGAGTCCCAACTTAGCCCATCACAAGCTCTCATGGTCAATGAAGGATATTCCTTCTCCCAAGACAATCCGATTAGACTCGGCATCCCGGTTACAAGACATCCTCAACAATGGTAAAACTAAACCAGCAACACCACCCACATGTGCCGACAAATCCCGATAGGAGCTACACATATCTTGTTCTCAGGGCACACCGGATGAGCAAGACGTCGGGTAGGCCAGCCCAGAGTTGCCCCTGGTAACCCCGGACATCGCTCAGTTGGACCAACACTTAGAGAAGCACTGGCCCGGGGGGAGGGGGTTAAAATAAAGATGACCCTTGATTCCGCGAAACCCAAGGGAAAAGGCTAGGTGGCAAATGGTAAAACCAATGTTGGGCATTGCTAGAAGATTTTTATTCAAGGCAAACTGCCAAGGGGTTCCCATTATAACCCAACCGTGTAAGGAACGCAAAATCCGGGAACATAACACCGATATGACAGAAACTAGGGCGGCAAGAGTGGAACAAAACACTAGGCATAAGGCCGATCCTTCCACCCTTTACCAAGTATATAGGTGCATTAAGATAAACAAGATAATATGATGATATCCCAACAATAAACATGTTCCAACAACGAACGATCTCCAATCTTCACCTGCAACTAGCAACGCTATAAGAGGGGCTGAGCAAAGCGGTAACATAGCCAAACAACGGTTTGCTAGGACATGGTGGGTTAGAGGTTTGACATGGCAATATGGGAGGCATGACAAGAAAGTGGTAGGTATCCTAGCATAGGCATAGCAAAAGAGCGAGCATCTAGCAAGCAAAGATAGAAGTGATTTCGAGGGTATGGTCATGTTGCCTGCAAAGTTCTCAGAGTTGTCTTAATCCTCGAAAGCGTACTCAACGGGCTCCTTGTTCACGTACTCGTCTCCCGGCTCTACCCAAACAAGAACAACAAGCAAAAGGAACACAATCAACCACGTGCAATGCTCAAACAACATGATGCAAACATGGTATGATATGCGGGATGCGATATGTGATGCATATGCAAGATTTGGAAAGGAATGATTGAACCTGGCCTCAACATGGAAATCCAAGAGTGCCACTGGAAAGAAGAGTTGATTTCGGTTGAAATCAATATAAAGATCACCGGAATCGGATGCACGGTTTAGAAATGGCAAGCAAAACAAATATGGCACCGGTCTGCGATAAACAACAAGTAGCCTTCTAAATGCATCAAGAACAACATGATACAACACTCCAACATGACAAAAAAATACATGGCAGGGATCCACTCATGATTCTTGAGAAAATATGAACACTGAGCTACGGCTAATTCACTCAATAGCAGGTTCAAACAAGCATGGCAAAAGTGCAAAAGATAACAGGTTTCAGACTTAGTGAAATAACAAGTCAGGAATTTATCGTCAGGAAGCAATGTTTAGAGCATGAAAACTACATGCTACAGGAACATATCATGGCAAAGCAAGGCATGGCATGAAGCTACTCCAAGCATATAACAAAAGTCCCTTAGTTAGCATGAGCCAAACGGGATCAGAAAATACAATTGCAAGCATGTGAACATAGCAAAAACATAAACAGATTCAGACTTAGTGAAAAACTAGAGCATGCAAAACAGTTAACAAGTAGGCATGTTTACGAGCTCGATGCACTCACTACGAGGAATTGCATGACAAACTAAGCATACACCCATCAAGAAGACATGTCATAGAAGCTAGACATGGCAAGAACAACAACATAGCATGCACGGATCAACAACAACAAGCTCGGCAAAATCGCTAAACATGTTAACAATCTGCCAGGAACATTTTATAGCAAAAGTAGAGCTCGATTGACTCAAGCTAGGGTGCTCCATAATTTCAAACAAAGACATGGATGGATAGAGCACCACAATATCTAGAAAACATCCTTATTGATCATCCTCAAAAGAGGCACAAATCACTAGGAAACAACATGAACATATGGCATAAAAACAATAGCAGGACTAGGACTTAGTGAAATTCTAAGTCCCTGAAATCAGCATCATTGAGTAAGCTAATTTTCATGCTTGCGCTATTCACCACAAAGATCACAAAAATACATGGCATACACCCCTGTAAAGATGGCATGGCATTCTTCGAAATACATGTAGAGCTCATGATCATAGCATGCACACATTAATCATGACAAAAATGACAAAAGTGCATTTGCTGAAACAGATCTGAAATAATCATCACATAACCCTCTTCCAACAGCATTTCAGGCATCAAGATGAGCTCAAAAGAAAATGGGATGAAGTGATGTACTCGCCGAGACGAACATTTTGATATGCTACACGCACGAATCGGAGCTACGATGAGGAAGTTATGGCATGTCAAAGATTGCAAAATAAATCTGAGA
The DNA here is from genome assembly GCF_056163025.1 of Triticum urartu. Classification (NCBI taxonomy): domain Eukaryota; kingdom Viridiplantae; phylum Streptophyta; class Magnoliopsida; order Poales; family Poaceae; genus Triticum; species Triticum urartu. The sequence continues at coordinate 51,283,722 of NC_141876.1, forward strand.
GAGGGGGAGAAAGTCAACCCAGATCTAGGGTTCGGGCACTGTAGCGGCGGATCTGTCGGGTACTGTAGCGGCGGCGCGCGAACCGAGGATGGCCGGCCGGAGATGGAGGCGCCGGGGCCGGATCCGGGCCGGAGGTGAACGGGGGCGGCGGCGGAGGAGGTCGCCGGCGCGATGCGGCGCGGCGAGGCGTCAGCGAGCTTGCTGCGATGGTGGGGTAGCACGGCGGCCGGTGAGGAGGAAGACAACGGCGGCGTGGCGGAGCGTCGTCGGCAGCAAGGCGCAGCGAGGAAGGGCGGCGGGGAGGCGCCCTGGCGGCGCGGGCGGCGGATGGGCCTCGGGGGCCCGATTTGGGCTCCCCGGGCCAGCGGCGGAGAGGGCGGCGGCTGGACGCGTGGCGGCTCGGGATTGGTGGCGGCGATTCGTCCGGTGGCGGCGGAGGCGAAATTTTAGGGTTTTGGGGGGAGAAGACCCGGGATTTCGTGGGGGGTCTATTTATAGAGGTAGAGGGAGCTAGGAAGCTCCAAATGAGGTGCGGTTTGCGGCCACGCGATCGTGATCGAACGCTCTAGATGATGGAGGAGGTTTAGGTGGGTTTTGGGCCACTTTGGAGGGGTGTTGGGCTGCAACACACACGAGGCCTTTTCGGTCTCTCGGTTAACCGTTGGAGTATCAAACGAAGTCCAAATGGCACGAAACTTGACAGTCGGTCTACCGGTAGTAAACCAAGGCTGCATGACAAGTCTCAGTCCAATCCGAAAACGTTTAACCCCCACACACGAAAAGAGGTAGAAAGGGACACCGGAGGACATAGGAGCGCCGGAATGCAAAACGGACAATGGGGAAAATGCTCGAATGCATGAGACGAACACGTATGCAAATGCAATGCACATGATGACATGATATGAGATGCATGACAAGGACAAAACACACGGAGACAAAAACTCGACAACGATGAAATGACATAACTTAGTGCCAGAAACAACAAGAGTTGGAGTACAAATAAGGTAAATTACATCCGGGGTGTTACACTACCCTATTCACTAATGATGAGAAAACTCGCTACTATTATATCCTTAAATTATTTCCGTTCTCATTAAAGGGTGATGCTAAGATATGGTTTAATTCTCTTGATCCTGGTTGTGTGCGTAGCCCCCAGGATATGATTTACTACTTCTCTGCTAAATATTTCCCAGCTCATAAGAAACAAGCTGCTTTAAGGGAAATATATAATTTTGTGCAAATTGAAGAAGAGAGTCTCCCACAAGCTTGGGGGAGGCTTCTCCAATTACTTAATGCTTTGCCTGATCATCCTCTCAAGAAAAATGAAATACTTGGTATCTTTTATAATGGACTAACCGATGCTTCCAGAGACCACCTAGATAGTTGTGTTGGTTGTGTTTTCAGGGAAAGAACTGTTGATCAAGCTGAAATTCTATTGAATAATGTGTTGACTAATGAAAATAATTGGACACTTCCTGAACCAACTCCTAAGCTAACTCCGAAGAAAAGGGGTATTCTATTTCTCAGTCCTGAAGATATGCAAGAGGCAAAGAAATCTATGAAATAAAAAGGTATAAAAGGTGAAGATGTTAAGAATTTACCTCCTGTTGAAGAAATACATGGTCTTAATTTACCGGCTGTTGAAGAAACACATGGTCTTGATAACCCGACACATGTAGTAAAGGTAAATTCTCCCTATAGATATGATAAAGCTGAAATCCCTCCTACTAAGTTTGCTAGCCAATGCTTAGATGAGTTTGATAATTTTATGGTTAAACAAGAAGACTTCAATGCTTATATTGGTAGACAATTGAAACATAATGCTTACATGATTGAACACTTGAGTGATTATATGGCTAATGTTAAAGGTGAACTTAAACTTTTTAGTAAACATGCTTCTATGGTTACCACTCAAGTAGAACAAGTACTTAAAGCTCAGAATGATTTGCTCAATGAATTAAATAATAAGAATAATGACTTTGCTGTTAGAGTTGCAACTAGAGGAGGTAAAGTGACTCAGGAACCTTTGTATCCTGAGGGTCATCCTAAGAGAATTGAGCAAGATTCTCAGAGAATTAATATTGATGCACCTAGTCCTTCTCAAATGAAGAAAAAGAAAAATGATAGGACTTTGCATGCTTCAAGTGAACCTATTGTAGACACACCTGAGAATCCTAATGATATCTCTATTTCTGATGCCGAAACACAATCTATTAATGAACATGAACCTAGTGATAATGTTAATGATGATGTTCAACCTAGTAATGATAATGATGTAGAGATTGAACCTGCTGTTGATCTTGATAACCCACAACCAAAGAATCAATGTTATGATAAGAGAGACTTTGTTGCTAGGAAGCACGGTAAAGAAAGAGAACCATGGGTTCAGAAACCCATGCCTTTTCCTCCTAAACCATCCAAGAAAAAGGATGATGAGGATTTTGAGCGCTTTGCTGAAATGATTAGACCTATCTTTTTGCGTATGTGTCTGACTGATATGCTTAAAATGAATCCTTATGCTAAATATATGAAGGAAATTGTTACTAATAAAAGAAAGATACCAGAAGCTGAAATTTCCACCATGCTTGCTAATTATACTTTTAAAGGTGGAATACCAAAGAAACTTGGAGATCCCGGAGTACCAACTATACCATGCTCCATTAAAAGAAACTATGTTAAAACTGCTTTATGTGATCTTGGAGCTGGTGTTAGTGTTATGCCTCTCTCTTTATATCGTAGACTTGATTTGAATAAGTTGACACCTGCTGAAATATCTTTGCAAATGGCTGATAAATCAACTGCTATACCTGTCGGTATTTGTGAGGATGTGCCTGTTGTGGTTGCAAACGTTACTATTTTAACGGACCTTGTTATTCTTGATATTCCCAAGGATGATATTATGTCTATTATTCTTGGAAGACCCTTTTTGAATACTGCAGGGGCTGTTATTGATTGCACCAAAGGCAATGTCACTTTTCATGTTAATGGTAATGAGCATACGATACACTTTCCGAGGAAACAACCTCAAGTCCACAGTATCAATTCTATTGGAAAAATTTCAACCATCACTATTGGAGGCTTAGAATTTCCTCTTCCTACTGTCAAGAAGAAATATGATATTCTTATTGTTGGGGACATGCATATCCCCATTGAGGTAACCTAGTGTTATTCGAAAATTCTCCGGTTTCATGTTATTCGAAATGAGTTTGTTAACAAGACCTGATCAACCTTGTTAGTGGATTCCTTTTGATGAGCATGAGATGGATGAATTTAGAAAACACAACTGTCTGTACCCTCTTTTTACTTTCTGTTATTTATATTAAATAAAGCAAAAAATAGTAATTTCTGTCTGTTTTCTGAATTATCAATGCAATAAAAATTACCCCGAAAATAAAAGTTCTCCAAATGCCCTGAAATTTAAATATGATTTTTTCTAGAATATTTGAGAATATCTGGCACTGAGAACACACCAGGGGAGCAAGCACCTGGCCACGAGGGTCCAGGGCGCGCCCCCTGCCTCATGGGCCCACGGTGGCTCCCCTCCACTTATTCTAGCTACCACACGCTCCTTCTTCCTCCAACAAACATCACTAGCCAGCTCAAACCCGAGTCCAAGCTCATCTTGCTACCATTTTCGATCTCCTTGCTCAAAGCTCCATTCACAAAACTGCTTTGCAGGATTGTTCTTTGGTATGTGACTCCTCCAATGGTCCATTTAGTTTTTGTTCTAGTGCTTTATTCATTGCAAATTTTTGCTGCTTAGGTGACCCTGTTCTTGAGCTTGCATGTCAAATTTATATGGTCAAAAGTAGTTTTAATGCATGATATATCCTCTAGGCACTTGTAGGAGTACTTGCTATCAATTTTGTTGAGTTTGGTTCACTTTTATTTTGAAGTAACTAAAAATTTCAAGAATTTTCAGAAAAAGATGAAGAGATTTTTGAGGGGCTCATCGAGCCGAAGCTCGAAGGATAAACAGAGTGAAGAGAACAAGAAACCCAAGTATAATCTCCCTCGCACCGCGGAGGTTCGGCCATGTGAATGGCCTTGTGATGATTTCTTGAGAGCAGCCGGGATTTATGATGATTTCTATGAATTGACTGAGAATGCAGGCCTCACCGCCTTCCTCCACGACCAACGCGAATAGTATCTCTTACTCACCAATATCTTTGTGCAAAACTTTCATTTCCATGCTAGGAGCTCACCACCTATGGTGGAATTTTATTTATATGATGAGCATAAGGAGATGTCACTTCGTGATTTTTGTCGGGTTTGTTTGATACCTTTTGAGGGCAGCGTAGAGGAACCACATCGTGACGATGTGGAAGGGTTTATTGATACAATTGTTGTAGGGGAAATGAGGAAAGTTTCCGATGCAAGAATTACTAGCATACATTTTCCTGTTTTACGTTACTTTGCAATATTTGCTAGTAGATGCTTAATTGGTCGCGGAAACTGTGGCAACCTTAGTGCCCCTGATATTGTTATTTTGTGCCATGCCTTGTTCCGTGGTGACACATTTAGTATGGGTGCTATTGTTGCAAAGCGGTTAAATCTTAACCGTACTAAGGGCCCCATCTTGGGAGGTATCTTCGCCTCGCGCCTCGCTGCACATTTTAACATACCTATTAGACATTATGAGAAGGAAGAGAAGTTGCTGCCTCCTGTTTTTATAGACTATAAGAGTATGGTAGCACATGATTTTATCGTTAAGAATAAGGAAAAGATGCTTAAGTACAAGCTGATATTTGATGAAAATCACCCTGAGACTATTACCTTGCCTGCTCCTTCCTTGTTTGACTTATCTGCAGGCAAGTACCTTGTTCCGCCGGAGGCCATTCACACCTACCGAAACCTCACACCAGCTACAGAGCCAGAGCCGGAACCACAATTTGATCCTCACGGGCAGTATATTTATCAGTGGAATCCGGAAGAGATTGCCAACCAGTGGCACCACGGGGATCCTTCTCAGTACGACCCCAACTATTACTTTGGATATCCGCCAGGCCAGCCGTGGCCATAGACCAACTTAGGCTGAAAGCCTAAGCTTGGGGGAGTATGTATCTCTCACCGACATTACATTCCTATTCACACACTCATGCTAGTTGTCGGTGCTCATACTTTTTCACTGTAATATCCATGCTAGTTTATTTTCCTTTTTATGCTTTCTTCTTGTGTGTCTGATAAACCTTAAGAAAAAAACGAAAAAATAGTTATAGCTTTTAATTATTTTACTTTCCATGTTGTAGTAATAATAATTAAAAAGAAAACTCAAAAGATTTCTCGTTCTTCTTTTGCTTGTTGGGAGCTTTCCCGTGTAAATAGTTTTATTTCTTCTCTTGTTCTTTGGGGGTCGAGAGGAGAAGACCATAATGAAAATGTTGAGTGGCTCTCATATGCATTATTGTTGATCTAACAAAGAGCCCATATTACCTTGTCTTCTCTCTTGAATTGAATGCTTGCAGATTCCAGCTTAGTCCAATGGACGTGCACTATTATTATTATCCACACTATTCGGTCGTGCAAGTGGAAGGCAATAATGATGATTATATGATGAACTTATTGAGATGAGAAAAGCTGGTATGAACTCGACCTCTCTTGTTTTTGTAAATATGATTAGTTCATCGTTCCTGATTCAGCCTATTATGAATAAACATGTTTGCAATGACAATTAGAGATTATAGTTGCTTATGCCATGCTTAATTAGCTAGGAGCTTATAATGGTTTACCTTGCGTGCCAACATGCTATTAAAATGGTTGTGATGTGGTATGATAGGGTGGTATCCTCTTTTGAACGATTCGAGTGGCTTGACTTGGCACATGTTCACACATGTAGTTGAACCAAAATCAACATAGCCTCTACAATATTTATGTTCATGGTGCATTATATACTACTCATGCTTGCACTCGATGTTGATTAATTTTAATTACAGTTACATAAGTAAACTAGTAGGTATCGTTTGCATGACTGGTCCTGATACTGCACTTGGATGGTAGTGGTAATTGATACGTCTCCGTCGTATCTACTTTTCCAAACACTTTTGCCCTTGTTTTGGACTCTAACTTGCATGATTTGAATGGAACTAACCCGGACTGACGCCGTTCTCAGCAGAATTGCCATGGTGTTATTTTTGTGCAGAAATTTTTTTCTCAGAATGACCTGAAAATCAACGAAGAATTATTTGGGAACATATAGAAAATACTAGAATAAGAATCCACGTCAGGGGGCCTCCACCTGTCCACGAGGGTGGGGGCGCGCCCTACCCCCTGGGTGCGCCCCTGCCTCATGGGCCCCCTGACACTCCACCCTCAACCTTGACTCGATATATTCACTTTCGGGGAGAAAAAAAATTAGAGAGAAGGATTCATCTCATTTTACGATACGGAGCCGCCGCCAAGCCCTAAACTCTCTCGGGAGGGCTGATCTTTAGTCCGTTCGGGCTCCGGAGAGGGGAATCCGTCGCCATCATCATCAACCTTCCTCCATCACCAATTTCATGATGCTCACCGCCGTGCGTGAGTAATTCCATCGTAGGCTTGCTGGACGGTGATGGGTTGGATGAGATTTATCATGTAATCGAGTTAGTTTTGTTAGGGTTTGATCCCTAGTATCCACTATGTTATGAGATTGATGTTGCTATGACTTTGCTATGCTTAATGCTTGTCACTAGGGCTCGAGTGCCATGATTTCAGATCCGAACCTATTATGTTTTCACCAATATATGAGAGTTCTTGATCCTATCTTGCAAGTCTATAGTCACCTATTATGTGTTATGATCCGTTAACCCCGAAGTGACAATAACCGGGATACTTACCGGTGATGACCGTAGTTTGAGGAGTTCATGTATTCACTATGTGTTAATTCTTTGGTCCGGTACTCTATTAAAAGGAGGCCTTAATATCCCTTAGTTTCCAATAGGACCCCGCTGCCATGGGAGGGTAGGACAAAAGATGTCATGCAAGTTCTTTTCCATAAGCACGTATGACTATATTCGGAATACATGCCTACATTACATTGATGAACTGGAGCGAGTTCTGTGTCACCCTAGGTTATGACTGTTACATGATCGATCGCATCCAGCATAATTCTCTATCACCGATCCAATGCCTACGAGCTTTTCATATATTGTTCTTCGCTCTTTTACTTTTCCGCTGCTACTGTTACAATCACTACAAAACCCAAAAACATTACTTTTGCTATCGTTACCTTTTGCTATCGTTACCACTACTATCATATTACTTTGCTACTAAATACTTTGCTGCAGATATTAAGTTATCCAGGTGTGGTTGAATTGACAACTCAGCTGCTAATATTTGAGAATATTCTTTGGCTCCCCTTGTGTCGAATCAATAAATTTGGGTTGAATACTCTACCCTCGAAAACTGTTGCGATCCCCTATACTTGTGGGTTATCAGTAATCGATATCTTTTCATGACTAGTCCTAATACTGCACTTGTATGGCAGTCGTAATCATAGCAGTGATTCATGATTCTGTGCTGTTCTGAATCTCGATTCCCTTGTGTGGCAAGCTTGATTTGAACCGTGTTTATGTGCTATCTCTTTGTATTACTCATTGGTTACCTTTTTCTTAAAAAATCATGGTTGTGTTGTTATGGTTACTCTTCCTCCCTCTGTTATTTCGAAGTCAGTCCTTCATGAGTTAATACCACCATATTGGTATGAACTGGTCCCTTGCGGACTAGAGGTCCTCTCCTTTGTGTAGTTTCCTTCTCATAGCATGTTTACACACAAAAGATAAAGATATCAGTGTTGATAATGTAGTACATATTTCGATGTGATCAAAGAACGTGTAGGAGGGGGGGGGGGCTTTAGGTTTCAAACATGTTATTGTCATCGAGTTGTACACACTCTTCGGGTGCAAAAGCATACATATGCATTGCTATGTCAAGATGAAAGTGCAACTAATCCCCGGGTGGTTTTGGTAATTCATAACAATATATAGCTCATTGAACTAATATCCATTCAAGTTAAATATTTTAGAATTTCAATGATTGGCATGACATGGATATAGATGTGGACCCCTCAAAATGCTAAGGACAAAGATTGGCAAAGCTCAAGACTCTTCATTTTCATTTTAGTGATCCAAGATCACATTGAGTCCATAGGAAAGCCAATACTATTAAAAGGGGATGATGTGTTGTTTAATGGTCTACTTGCTCAAAGTGCTTAGTGATATTGCTCCAAAACCCTCAGCCACTTTTTAATTTTCACATATGTCCAAAACCCAAAGTCAAACTCGGCTCCACCGATTTGATCTATCCGGCGCCACCGAGTTCAGTTGACATAGCCACTGCCAGAAACCCTAGGCAATTCGATCTCACCGATACGGATCTCGGTCTCACCGTGATGGCCTTGCAAACTCTCTGTTGCATGTTCCAATTATCTCGGTCTCACCAAAATGTGCAATCGGTGTCACCGAGTTTGCCTAACCAACTCTTGGTTTGCTCATTTCTGAAATCGGTCTCACCGAGTTCATGCAAACGGTCTCACCGAGATGAGGTTTTGCCCTAGCCCTAGAACATTGGTCCCACCGAGTTGATCATGTCGGTCCCACCGAGATTCCTACCATTCACATTTTGAACTAAATCGGTCTCACCAAGTTCTTCTATTCGGTCTTACCAAGTTGGGTCAAATGTGTGTAACGGTTGGATTTTGTGTGGAGGCTATATATACTCCTCCACCCCATCTCCATTTGTGAGAGAGCCTGAACGTGCCTACACTTCCGCTACTCACTTTCTGAGAGAGAACCACCTACTCATGTGTTGAGACCAAGATATTCCAATCCAACCACAAGAATCTTGATCTCTAGCCTTGATTCGATTCAGAACTCTTATATGTCCAAGGTAAATATGGAAATTCTTTCAGAGGTTTTCCCTTACTTCGTCCGTGTCAACAAAAAATTTGAAATACCTCGAATTTTTCAGAATAGGTCCAAGTCAAATAGAAATGATTCGAAGCACTTCTTTTTCCATTACACTATTTCGGAAACCTAAGGACTCGATCGTATGGATATGGAAAATACAGGATTTCTGATCCTAGCGGGAAAAGGAGGGAAACAGATACTCAATTTATAGTGAGTAAACAGAATTCCGTACTCGATCTCATAGAATTCCGTGGAAAGCCGTATTCGATGAAAGTCGTATGTACGGCTTGGAGGGAGATCTTTCCTAAGTTGCTTTCTACTCAAATCATCTTTCCACCATAGCCAAATCTATGTGAGAGAGTTGAGTGTTGGGGAGACTATCATTTGAAGCACAAGAGCAAGGACTTCATCATCAACACACCATATATTACCTTTTGGAGAGTGGTGTCTCCTAGATTGGTTAGGTGTCACTTGGGAGCCTCCGACAAGATTGTGGAGTTGAACCAAGGAGTTTGTAAGGGCAAGGAGATCGCCTACTTCATGAAGATCTACCCGAGTGAGTCAAGCCCTTCATTGGCGATGACCATGGTGAGATAGACAAGGTTGCTTCTTCGTGGACCCTCTGTGGGTGGATCCCTTCATGGACTCGCGCAACCATTACCCTTCGTGGGTTGAAGTCTCCACCAACGTGGATGTATGATAGCACCACCTATCGGAACCACGCCAAAAATCTCTGTGTCTACATTGCATTTGCCACTCCAAACCCCTCCATTTACCTTCATATGCAATGATTTACATTCCACTGCTATACTCTTAGAATTGCATGTGTATGTTGATTGCTTGACTTGTGCTAAGTTGCTAAAATCTGCCAAAACTTAAAATTGGGAAAAGGCTAGATTTTTATTTGGTCAAGTAGTCTAATCACCCCCTCTAGACCTACTTTCGATCCTACAAGTGGTATTAGAGCTTTGGTCTCCATTTGCATTGATTTCCATATCTTCGGTGATCATAGCCTTGGTTTCACAACCTAGGAGAGTATGGCGTCTAGTGAGGGAAATTACCACCGTAGAGGTCCTTACTTTGATGGTACTAATTTTGCTAGTTGGAAGCATAAGATGAAAATGCATATTCTTGGTCATGACCCCGCCGTTTGGGCTATTGTGCGTATTGGCTTGCAAGGTGAATACTTTGAGGATGGAAGAGAACCGGATTGTGAAGCGTCCGCGGAAGAAGCGAAGATGTTGCAATACAATGCTCAAGCTTGCGATATTCTTTTCAACGGTTTGTGCCCCAAAGAGTTCAAAAAAATCAACCGTCTTGAGAATGCAAAGGAAATTTGGGATACTTTGGTTGATATGCACGAAGGTACCGAGTTCGCTAAGGAATCCAAATTGGTTGTGCTTCAAAGTCAACTTGACAAGTTCAAAAATGAAGGATGGTGAAGGAGTCGCTGAAATGTATTCTAGGCTTGCTCTCATCACAAATTAAATTGCCGGCTTAGGAAGCGAAGAGATGACCGAAAAATTCATCATCAAGAAGATCCTAAGAGCCTTGGATGGAAAATATGATACCATGTGCACCTTGATCCAAATGATGCCCAATTACAAAGATCTCAAGCCAACAAAATTCATTGGTAGAATTGTTGCTCATGAGATGTCACTCAAGGATAAGGAAGAGCTCCACAACAAGTCAAGTGGTGCTTACAAAGCTTCATGTGATGCCCCGACAACATCAAGTGAGAAACAAGTCTTCAATGAAGAATTGAGCCTAATGGTGAAGAACTTCAACAAGTTCTACAAGAGTAGAAGAAAATAGAGAAGTTCCAAGTCAAGATCCTACAATGACAAAAGATCTTCTAGTCGTGATCGCAATTGCTACAATTGTGGAAGACCCGGACACTACTCCAATGAGTGTACGACTCCCTACAAGAGAAGATAAGAATCACCTAAAAGGAGAAGTAAAAGAGATGAATAACCACCAAGAGAGAGAAGGAGTAGAGATGATCGTTATGAATGAAGACCCTCTCATAGAAGCAAGGATTCGTAAAGGAAGGATAATTCATCAAAGAGCTACACAAGATGAAGACATCAAGCTCACGTTGGTGAATGGGTATCTGGTTCCGACTCCGTCAACTACTCCGAGAGAAGTTATCACTCCGACTTTGAATATACTCAAGATGAAGGTGTTGCCGGTCTTGCACTTGTGTCATACAACTCCTACAACATATTTGACTCACCAAACGAAGGAATTGGAAGATGCTTCATGGCTAAAGGCCCTAAGGTATCACACCCCGAGTATGTTGATTTCAATAGTGATGAAGATGATTTGCTAGGTGATGATGATTTACTTGTTGACAACACTAGTGATGAAAACTATGATGAAATTGCTATTAATCATGCTAATCAAGATGAAACGAATGACAATGATAAGAAGGAGATTGAGTGTCTAAATAAAGAACAAAACACTCTTAATTTAGCTCATGAAACTACCTTAGAGGGTCATCGCGAGCTTTTAAAGACTCATGAGAAGCTACGCTTTGAGAAGCTCAATTTAGAGCAAGAGCATGGGTTCTTAAAAGCAATCTATGCTGGTCTTCCTAAGAAAAGTTCTTCTTACATTGCCAAGAGTTTACTCTTGTCTACTTACATGCCACAAGTAAAATCTAGCAACAAGAGCAAGACAGATTCTTCATCTAGTAGTAACAATAATCATGCTAAATCCAATATTGTTGCTTCTAGTAGTTATCTTGATTCCACTAATGTTTATCTTAGCCAAGTTACACTTGAGCAAGAAAATATCTTATTGAAGGGAATTATAGAGATAGGTGTTTACAAGAGCCTTGCAGGAAGTAAGCAATTCAAGGAAATTGTATGCAAGCAAGGAAGGCACCGGAAGAATCAAGGTGTTGGTTTTGAACGTAAGTTCGATGCCAATGGAGTTGAGTGGGAAGAAGATCAATACCCCAAGACGAAGTTTGTTCCTCAACAAGAGAAGTATGACCCCACTTCTTTCAAGGGAACACAAGCTCTAGATGATATTCCACCACAAGCTAAAAGGCAAGGACAAGCTTCAAGAAGAGATTGATTCATTTGAAGAAGCTCCTAAGGCCTTGGTCAAGTGGGTTCCCAAGACTACATCAAGTATGAATACAACTCCAAGGATTCCCATCAAGTTGATGTGGGTCCCGAAGAAGAAGAACTAGAGAGTTCTTGAGGGTGACTCCGCCAACATACTTCACTCATATTCATTTTGGCAAGGACAAATGCAATCAACTTTCATATCTTGCACTAGTTCAAGGAGTCACAAACCCTCTTGTTGGTAAGACAAGGGACAAGGTAACCTAATGCTTTCATGGACATCATGATACGTGCATTTCACTCTATGTCTATGGATATCCTTGTATGTTCCTTGTGGGACTAACCCATGTAGCTATTGAAAGGGCAACTCACTCCAATGGATTGCTCCAAATGATCTACATCAACATTGAGCATCCACATCTTCAACACCTACATGAAGTCATCATCGAAAAAACCCAAGGTTAGTTCATCCCTCTAAGGGGGGATATCACATCTAGGGGGAGCTTTTCTCTAAGAATTAAGCTAAGGCAACTCTAATGGTGTGAACACAACAATGCTTTATGTAAAAGTGGTAACCCCACTTGTGCTTAAACGATGAGTATGACCTATGATCAAATGTTCTCATTTGACTCCTCGGTCAATATACTCATATATAGATGACCTAGTCATCGCCAATTGCTTGATAGATGCTAAAGTGTTTGTGCATGCTTTGCCACATATTTCATTTGCTATCTTATTGTGTGAGCATGTTGGTTTCATAATTTTCTCCATCCGAGGACATCCATTTGTTGCTTTGATTGTTTGGTTTTTCTCTTTGCCAAATGGATGGCCAAGAATGCCTAAGTACTCCCTCTAGATAGCTATGCTTTTCTCGTCTCAAACTCTATTCATGCTACATCAGAAAGTTTGAACAAGTCGAATTCGGACCCTTCGGGTGAGGAGCACTCGGAGCCATCGATCCATCAAGGTCTTAAACTTCAAAAACCTCTTAATGCATCTCGGTCAGACCAATTCATCCTACTTGGTCTCACCGAATTCATTAAGTTGATCTAGGTTTTCATCTCGGTGCAAACAATTTGAACAATTCGCTCACACCGAGTTGCAGTAACTGCTAGTAGTTTAGCATCTCGGTGCCACCGAGTCGTTCCACTCGGTCACACCAACAGTGACTAGGTATATATACCGCGGGTTGAAAATTTGGAAATTTCTCCAAACCACTCGATCATGCCTTCCCAGCTCTGCCGCCCACTTGGTCTCTGGATCGTCGCCATCGTCGCTAGTGCCTCCTGCCACTAGTCTCTGTCGCCGCCAACAGAAATCTCACCGCCGTTGTCGTTGTAGCGAGTTCGTCGCCAAGTTAGGGTACGAACTCGACCTCTTTGTGCGTTCTCTTATTATGATTCTTACACAAAGATCATTGCCATTGTTCTTACCATGAATGAGATCAATCTATCCACCTAAAATTCCATTATAATAGATTTGATGCAAAAACTTAGGGTCAGGTTTCCGTCGAACTCATTTCGGATCGACCGATTTGAGGATCTCGGTCTCACCAATTTGGCTCAGGCCATTGCATAAGTACAACTCGGTCTGACCGAAGTGTACTAATCGGTGTGACCGAAATCATTTACTCTATGAAACCCTAGCATCTCGAAGTCACCGAACTGCATTTCTGTCTGACCAAATGCATGTTTAGATTCTATAAATGCTTCGGTGTCACCGAGTTTGTCAAATCGGTAGCTCCGAAATGCTTTCTGCAGAAAACTAAAGTTAAGTTTTTATCTCAATATTTTTTGCAAAATAACTGTCCTTTGTGATGCTCGTCCACTCTATCTACATCCATCTATTCACAGGGTCAATTTGAGACATGTCAGAGGGCAGTGATAGTCAAAACAGGTCTGAAGGCCAAGTGAATCTTAGTGAGGGCACTAGTCCCTTAGTCAGTTATGAAGATGGCAGCAGAAGCACTCCAAGCAGCTTGCCTAAGGCTGCTACTAGGTAAAGGAAGAAGAGAACTTCAGAATCTGAGCATGAGGATTTTGTTGTTGAGGAGGAAGTGACCTCCAAGAAGAAAGTGTTGAAGAAAGAGTATGCTGCTGCTGCTGCAATCAAGCCTGGAATGCAAAAGAAAGCTCCTGCCAAGAGGAAGCCTATGTCTAAAGCTAGAGCCTCCACTCAAGAAACTATGGAGTTCACTCTTGAACCAAGAGAAGAAGAGGCTGCTGGAGGAAAGAAGAGGAAGGAGAGAGTGAGGAAGACTATTGCCAGAGTCATTGGTAAACCATCTATGATGAGAGACTCTGATGAGGAAGAGGAGGAGGAAGATCCAGTTGCACCTCCAGTTTCAACTCCTCCAGCTCCACAGACGTTAGCTGAAGCTTTTGCAGATGCCGTCCTCTCCACGCCATCTATGCACACCGGAGCAACTAGCCAGAAGACCACTTCAGGAGCTCCCGGAGATCATGCCTAGAGTGCCGATAACACTATGCATTTTCAAGCTTTTTGGTAACTTGTTGCCAAAGGGGGAGAAAGTGTATAGATCATTAGGCTTCGAGAGAGAGAGAGAGCGAGCGAGAGAGAGAGAGAGTGTGTGTTTTGCTTTTTTTTCCTGTCTTGCTCCTTTGATCATTTGCTTTGATCATTTGCTTGTTTGATTCCTGCTACAATATTTGTGCTTGTTTATGAGATACTTTTGTGATCATGTGTTTGATCATACTATGCATTAATGTGTGCTTGCATGATTATATCTATGATATTTGTGTATGATCAATCATGTTTACCCTTGGTGATGAGTGCATGTTATTTAACTCTTTTCATTTGAGCGCTCGACCAAGATGTATGTGACATGGAAGAGTGACCCATGATCCTAATCGATTTTGCATTTGCATTCAAAAACAAATCTTAAATAGTGCACAAATTTAGGGGGATCTCTTGATTATCACATACTTCTCAAAGCGATGATGTATTTCATTCATATTATCATTTGTTGAAGCTTTGATCTATATGTTGTCATCAATTACCAAAAAGGGGGAGATCGAAAGTGCAACTAATCCCCGGGTGGTTTTGGTAATTCATAACAACATATAGCTCATTGAACTAATATCCATTCAAGTTAAATATTTCAGAAAGTTCAATGATTGGCATGGCATGGACTAGATATGTGGACCCCTCAAAATGCTAAGGACAAAGATTGGCAAAGCTCAAGACTCTTCTTTTTCATTTTAGTGATCCAAGATCACATTGAGTCCATAGGAAAGCCAATACTATTAAAAGGGGATGAGGTGTTGCTTAATGGTCTACTTGCTCAAAGTGCTTAGTGATATTGCTCCAAAACCCTCAGCCACTTTCTCATTTTCACATATGTCCAAAACCCAAAGTCAAACTCGGCCCCACCGATTTGATCTATCCGGCGCCACCGAGTTCAGTTGGCATAGCCACTGCCAGAAACCCTAGACAATTCGGTCTCACCGATACGGATCTCGGTCTCACCGAGATGGCCTTGCAAAATCTCTGTTGCCTATTGTGATTATTTTGGTCTCAACGAAATGTGCAATCGGTCCCACCGAGTTTGCATGACCAACTCTCTGTTTGCTCATTGCTAAAATTGGTCTCATCGAGTTCATGCAAGCGGTCTCACCAAGATGAGGTTTTCCCCTAGCCCTAGCACGCCAGTCCCACCGGTTTTGATCATGTCGGTCCCATCGAGATTCCTAACGTTCACATTTTGAACTGAATCAGTCTCACTGAGTTCTTCTATTCGGTCTGACCGAGTTGGGCCAAATGTGTGTAACGGTTGGATTTTGTGTGGAGGATATATATACCCCTCCACCCCCATCTCCATTTGTGAGACAGCCATCAGAATGTGCCTACACTTGCACTACTCATTTGCTGAGAGAGAACCACCTACTCATGTGTTGAGTCCAAGAATCTTGATCTCTAGCTGAGGGAGTCCAGGATTAAGGGGTCCTCGGGCGTCCGTCCTGTTATCTATGGGCCGGACTGATGGGCTGTGAAGATATGAAGACCGAAGACTGTACCCGTGTCTGGATGGGACTCTCCTTGGCGTGGAAGGCAAGCTTGGCGAACAACTATGAAGATTCCATATTATGTAACCGACTCTATGTAACCCTAGACCCCCCTGGTGTCTATATAAACCGGAGGACTTAGTCCGGATAGGAGAGACTCAATACCTTAGTCATACAGGCTAGACTTCTAGGGTTTAGCCATTACGATCTCGTGGTAGATCAACTCTTGTAATACTCATATTCATCAATATCAATCAAGCATGATGTAGGGTATTACCTCCATGAAGAGGGCCCGAACCTGGGTAAAGCTTCGTGTCCCCTGTCTCCTGCTACCATCAACCTTAGACGCACAGTCCTGGGGCGTCCGACCTGTTATCTATGGGCCGGACTGATGGGCTGTGAAGATATGAAGACCGAACTGTACCCGTGTCCGGATGGGACTCTTCTTGGCGTGGAAGGCAAGCTTGGCGAACAACTATGAAGATTCCATATTATGTAACCGACTCTATGTAACCCTAGATCCCCTTGATGTCTATATAAACCGGAGGACTTAGTCCAGATAGGAGAGACTCAATACCTTAGTCATACAGGCTAGACTTCTAGGGTTTAGCCATTACGATCTCGTGGTAGATCAACTCTTGTAATACTGATATTCATCAATATCAATCAAGCAGGACGTAGGGTATTACCTCCACCAAGAGGGCCCGAACCTGGGTAAAGCTTCGTGTCCCCTGTCTCCTGCTACCATCAACCTTAGACGCATAGTTCGGGACCCCCTACCCGAGATTCGCCGGTTTTGACACCAACATTGTTGCTTTCATTGAGAGTTCCTCTGTGCTGTCGTTGAAAGGTTTGATGGCCCCTTCAATCGTTAATAATGGCGCTGTCTGCGGAGAAACTTTCCTCCCCAGACAGATCTTTGTGTTCGGCGGCTTCGCACTACGGGCCAACTCGTCTGGCCATCTGGAGCAGATCGAAAGCTACGCCCCCGGCCATCAGGTCAGATTCGGGGGCTTGAACTACGTCGCGGACATCCGCGGAGACTTGATCTTCGCCGGATCCGATAACACAGTAGCCGCTCCCGATCACCCCGATGATCATGACCTAAATCTGTCATCGGGGCGCATCCAGGAGATCACTCCTGTAATCGCTCCGGCCCTAGAGCCGGAGCAGGCCGCACCATCCAAAGACGGGAGGATTAACCCCACCACGGAGGCCGCTGATTCCGCGGCGTTGGAGCCGCACATGGACCTGGTCTCACTCGATGCCTATTCCACCGAAACGTCGAACTCGTCTTCGGCTATAGGATCCGAACCACACAGGGCCGCAGATGCCGAGCTTGATCGTTTATGATCTTCGAATTCAGCGCCGCAGACATCTTCTAGCACCCGCCTTTGGGCAACGTGCTAAACTCATTAAAAAACCTGTCCTTGGCGGAGGACTCTCAGCCGAGCTATATCCGGCTCGAGCTAGGGGCTGGCGATGGAGAATTTTGCTTCCCACCCGCCACCCACTTCATAGCAACAGTCGAGGATTTGACCAAAACACTTGATTACGACTTCGAGAATATTGATGGCATGGACAATGACGTCGAAGACAACGAAGACCCTGTTGATACAATTAGTGATGAACAGGACGACGGGCAGGATAGCCCCGGTAAACAGTCCACGCACGAAGATTCGGAGGATGACAATTACCTTCCGCTCTCTGAGGATGAGGTGAGCCTCAGCGCCCAAGATTTCATCGTGCCTGAGGAACCTCGCGAGCAGGAGCGCTTAAAGCACCAACTAATAGCCACTGCAAGGAGCCTGAAGAAGAAGCAGCAGCAGCTTCAAGCTGACCAAGATCTTCTTAATGATAGATGGACCGAAGTCCTAGCCGCCGAAAAATACGGCCTTGGTAGCCCAGCCAAAAGCTACCCGAAGCATAGATCGCTACCCCAGGGCGACGATAAGGTGTTCGAGCTCGTACGATCATCACACAATGTGGCAGGTCGACCACAACTTGGTCCGGTTAAAGCGGCAACTCAAGCCGAACTACAGACCGCCCCACCTCGCCATAAAGGCAAGAACAAAACAGCTCAAGGTTGTACATACAACCTTCAACAGGGTTGGGGTAGTAAAACAGGATACCCAAGAGCGATCTATGGATCGTAAGGACACACCTCGACGCGCGAGATGGCCACCTATTCAGACGTGACAAACCTAGCCACGCCCAGGCTGAAAACCGCAAATGGACTCCGTCAGAGGTACGTCATAGTGTGGCCCAACATAGAGGCCCCGCACACCCACTGTGCTTCACAAATGAAGTAATGGAGCATGAATTCCCTGACGGGTTAAAACCCATGAATATCGAATCATACGATGGAACAACGGATCCCGCGGTATGGATTGAAGACTTCCTCCTCCATATCCACATGGCCCGCGGAGATGACCTTCACGCCATCAAATACCTACCACTAAAACTCAAAGGACCAGCTCGGTACTGGTTAGACAGTCTGCCGGAAAATTCTATTGGCAGTTGGGAGGACTTGGAGGACACCTTTCGCAACAACTTCCAAGGAACATATGTCCGGCCACCCGATGCCGATGACCTAAGTAATATTGTCCAGTAGCCCGGAGAGTCAGCAAGGAAGCTCTGGACCAGGTTCTTAGTTAAAAAGAACCAAATCGTCGATTGTTCGGACGCGGAATCCCTCGCGGCCTTCAAACACAGTGTCCGGGATGAATGGCTTGCATGCCACCTCGGTCAAGAAGGACCTAGATCCATGTCATCCCTTACCGCTCTAATGACCCGCTTTCGCGCGAGAGAAGACAGTTGGCTTTCTCGTAGAAGCTATAGCACCAGCAACTCGGGCACTTCCGAAATCCGAGACGGCAATGGAAAGCCACGATGAAGCAAATACAACAGTCGCAATGATAACGATAGATCACGCGACACAGCGGTTAACGCCGGATTCAGCGATCCCAAGCCCGGTCAACAGAAAAAGTCATTCAAGGCGAACAGAGATGGACCATCCAACCTAGACAGGATACTAGACTGACCCTGCCAGATACATGGCCACCCCAATAAACCAGCCAATCATACCAATAGAAGTTGTTGGGTCCTCAAGCAGGCTAGCAAGCTCAAAACCGAACACAAGGGAAGGGGGGCGCAAGGCAATAGGGACGACAGAATGGTTCAACAGCTAAATGCAGAGATCCAAAAGGATTCTCCCCCTGAAGATCGACCAAGTCCAGAACAGAAATAGCAGTTCGGCTTCCGCCACCCATCTCATATACACGATGAAGCTATACCGTGCATACATAACTACACACTTAAGATACCATGTGCATAGGCGGAAGCACAATACGGATAAGTCTACAAACATTCCGATAACATTTTTTATATACTTTCTTTTTTTAATACTTCTTAAAAGCAAGTAGTGCAAAGGAGAATCACTTAAGACCGACTCCATCGGAGTTTGGATCCATACACTCACCTACGGGGCTACCTCCTTCAAGGATTCCCATCTCCGAGGACAGGCGGCGTAGACGTGCGACAGGAGGTCCAAAAGAAACTTTTGTAGACCGCACTCTTTTTTAGAGCCTGTAACATGCCTTTTTACTCTACCTTCGACCCAGGGTATATCAAATGACCGAGGTCGTGGCATATATATATATTAATCATTGGCATATCGCTCAGGTCCCAGTTCATACTATCCGAATTAATCACCCACGTCTTTCCGCAAATGAATACGCCTCCCATGGTTGTTTCACAAACATACCCGGCTTAACTTGCCAGGGGCTCAGTATGGGAACAAATGAGTTGCCAACAAAATCCGAGCATCTTTTACAGCGTACTTCTGCGTCGCGAGTTTGGCCTTATATGCATCAGCTCTGAATCATGTCTTGGGTCAATAGTTGGGTTGCCCGGCTCCTGTGTTTGCTATCCTACGTTCCGCTCTATCGGCTGGGGTAGTAAAGGGAGAACTACTGCGATTGTGCTACCGGTTCACCTGGTGACGCACCTCAGTAGAGAAAGCCGAAAACCGACTGCCATGATGCGGCGAGTGCTGGTCAACCACTCGATGACTTATCAGAGTCTCTAGCGATTCCTCCGTGTCACATGAAGGACCTCTTTTCCAGTCAATTATGTAAATGCATCGTATGAATAAGACGCATACATACTAGGGGCTATGTCGTAGACCCACCATAAAACTCATATGGCTAAGTGAAAGTGTTAACGCCCTATAGTCTGGTTGCCTGGTTCGCCGCATTGACACCTCCTTTACGGACCAAGACGTTGGGTCAAGAGTGATCATATGCTTTTTTGAACACCCCTGTACTTCCTACAAGGGGGCTGAAGCCGACGACTGGAAATCTTTCAGTTTATATTAAAACGGCCGCACAGGAGGAACACAAGCTTTCAAGCACAATATACAAATAGATTCACTATAAAATTGTCTCGTACAATTCTTATACACCTCAGTCGAACATTATGTCTTTCGAGCAATGACCCTCTATCAAGGGGGCGGCTACTAGGACGTCTTCAAAATAATGCTTCAGTTCGTCGCGGTCCCTGCCCTTGGGCGGACTCTTCACCACAACGTCGATGGCCTTCATATTCCCCCAGAATGTCTTGACTCGGGCAAAAGCCATCCGGGCACCCTCGATGCACACCGGTCGCTTCACAGCGTCGATACGCGACACTGCGTCAACAAGCCGCTGCACCAAGCCAAAGTAATTATTCGGAACATGCTCAGTTGGCCATAACCGGATTAGGACGTTCTTCATAGCAGCACCAGATATCCTATGAAGCTCGGCCCACTGGTACATCTGCTCATTCAGCAACAGGGGGTGCTTTGATGTGCTGAATTGTGACCAGAAAAGCTTCTCCATTGCGTACCCCTCTCGCGCCTGATAATACTGCGCCACATCGGAAGACCTCTTCGGCAAGTCTAAAAACTCGTCCGAAGAACTCCACAATTGGTTCAACTGAGCATAGTTCGGGTCGCCAAACTTAGCCTGTAGTAAAAATGGCTTACCAGCCGCAATCTCCCCAGCTTGCCGGATCTCCTCACGGGCCGCTCTAGATTCAGACCGCGCTTCTCTTGCTTCTCATAAAGCCTTTTCAATTTCAGCCGTTTTGGCTTCTTTCTCCTTCTCAAGGAGCTCACAGCGGCTGGCAACACTTTTTAGCTCAAGCGCCATCATGGATATCTTCTCGTCTTGATGCTGAGCAGCCCGTTCGGCTTCTAACTTAACCGATGCCTGCTCGACAGCCGCATTACTACACCGGGCCTGCTCTTTCGCCTGGGCTAGCTCCGCCCGAAGAATTTCAACGGTGGCAGCACCATCTGTAGCCAGGTATAGCTTTCAGCGTCATGCTTATATCACAAAAATGTATGTACAAAGATTGCTCCGAATACATACCTTGCGACTCGTCAGGACGCATATTGATCAACGTAATGTCATCCCCAGCCACATCAAGCTTCCATTGCAGTTCGGCAATATCCGCAGTCCGGGAAGTAGCCAGGGGGAAGCAGCCTATGTTCAAAGTTAACCAGTTTAGTCCTCCAAAATTTCTTCTTGATCCTCCGTTCGCCTCCCAGGAGAAGCCATCGGAGTCTCAGGGGCTACTGTCTATACATAGGTGTATTTTCTGAATAAAACACAATTGCACATGTTACATTACAAACCTCGAAGCCTCTTAGCAGGCTCGCAAAGGCCTCATTCAATCCGCTCTTCGCGGATAGGACCTTTTCAACCACTGTACTCATCAAGGTACGATGTTCCTCTGAAACAGACACCTGCCACAGCATGTTCGTCAAGATATCCGGCGCCTCTGGGTCTCTAGAGGCAGCCGCAGGAGTACGGCCACCCTTTGAAGGGATCCATTTATTTGTATCCGGCTACATTCCGGACTGTTCGGGGTCTTCATTGTTGTTCCTTGGACCCTGGGCTGCCGAAGTATCACCTTCGTATAGCATCTTCGTCATCCCTTGCACCACTTCTTGGTCGGGGGAGACCCTCCGCGACGACACCTCAAGATCATCTGCCCTATTGGACGGAGAGGCCGGTGGGGGCGTCTCGCTTTCCATCATCTTCGGGAGAAGGTCCCCCGAGGAAGAGGATTGTTGAAGGGGACTGCGCGTTGGGCTGCAAAAATGTATATTTCAGGCATCATATGAAAAAGAACAGGATATGTTTAGAACAACCTTCTTCATTTACGATTGGGCTGGAGGCTCGTCCTCGTCATGAGACCGCGCTTTGATGTCCTCCATGCCCGGGCCGCCTCCTAGAGGCATCTTGCCTCGCTTAGGAGCCTGCTTCTCCCAATCTTCGGAGGAAACCCTCTTCTTCTTGGGAGGGAAAGAGATAGTGGCCCCCCCCTTTACTTTTGTCTTCGGATGAGGGGATTTTTATTCCTCCGGACACAAAGTCCAAGGTCCCTTGGGAATAGAGGCCGTCCTTGGTCCTCTTGTCTGATACGTCTCCAACGTATCTATAATTTTTGATTGCTCCATGCAATATTATCTACTATTTTGGACTATATTGGGCTTTATTTTCCACTTTTATATTATTTTTGGGACTAACCTATTAACCGGAGGCCCAGCCCAGAATTGCTGTTTTTTGCCTATTTCAGTGTTTCGGATAAACATAATATCAAACGGAGTCCAAACGGAATAAAATCTTCGAAAATGTGATTTTCTCACCGAACGTGATCCAGGAGACTTGGACCCTACTGCAAGGGATCAAAGAGGTGGTCACGAGGGTGGGGGCCACACCCCCTGCCTCGTGGGCCCCTCGGTGCTCCACCGACGTACTCCTTCCTCCTATATATACACACGTACCCCCAAACGATCAGAACAGGAGACAAAACCCTAATTCCACCGCCGCAACTTTCTGTATCCACGAGATCCCATCTTGGGGCCTGTTCCGGAGCTCCGCCAGAAGAGGTCCGTCATCATGGAGGGCTTCTACATCATCCTAGCCCCTCCGATGAAGTGTAAGTAGTTTACCCCAGACCTTCGGGTCCATAGTTAGTAGCTAGATGGCTTCTTCTCTCTCTTTGAATCTCAATACAAAGTTCTCCCCCTCTCTTGTGGAGATCTATTCGATGTAATCTTCTTTTTGCGGTGTGTTTGTTGAGACTGATGAATTGTGGGTTTATGATCAAGTCTATCTATGAATAATATTTGAATCTTTTCTGAATTATTTTATGCATGATTGGTTATCTTTGCAAGTCTCTTCGAATTATCCGTTTGGTTTGGCCAACTAGATTGGTAGTTCTTGCCATGGGAGAAGTGCTTAGCTTTGGGTTCGATCTTGCGGTGTCCTTACCCAGTGACAGAAGGGGCAGCAAGGCACGTATTGTATCGTTGCCATCGAGGATAACAAGATGGGGTTTATTTCATATTGCATGAATTTATCTCTCTACATCATGTCATCTTGCTTAAGGCGTTACTCTGTTTTTAACTTAATACTCTAGATGCATGCTGGATAGCGGTCGATGAGTGGAGTAATAGTAGTAGATGCAGAATCATTTCGATCTACTTGTCACGGACGTGATGCCTATATACATGATCATGCCTAGATATTCTCATAATTATGCACAATTCTATCAATTGCTCAACAGTAATTTGTTCACCCATCATAGAATACTTATGCTCTTGAGAGAATCCACTAGTGAAACCTATGGCCCCTGGGTCTATTCTAATCATATCAATCTCTATCACTTTTATATTGTTTTGCTATTTACTTTTCTTTTACTTTTTACTTTGCATCTTTATATCAAAAATACCAAAAATATTCTATCTATCAGATCTCACTCTTGCAAGTGACCGTGAAGGGCTTGACAACCCCTAATCGCGTTGGTTGCGAGTAGCTATCGCTTTGTGCAGGTACGAGGGACTTGAGCGTGGGCTCCTATTGGATTGATACCTTGGTTCTCAAAAACTGAGGGAAATACTTATGCTACTCTGCTGCATCATCCCTTCCTCTTCGGGGAAAACCAACGCAAGCTCAAGACGTAGCAAGAAGGATTTCTGGCACCGTTGCCGGGGAGTCTACGCAAAAATTCAATATACCAAGTACCCATCACAATCCCTATCTCTCGCATTACATTATTTGCCATTTGCCTCTCATTTTCCTCTCCACAATTCACCCTTGCCGTTTTATTCGCCCTCTCTCTCCCTATCCTCCCTCTCTATTTGCCTCTTTTTGTCCGCTTGCTTTTTGTTTGCTCGTGTGTTAGATTGCTTGTTTGTCGTGATGGCTCAAGATGCTACTAAATTGTGTGACTTCACCAATACAAATAATAATGATTTCCTTAGCACTCCGATTGCTCCTCTTACCAATGCTGAATCTTGTGAAATTAATACAGCTTTGTTGAATCTTGTTATGAAAGATCAATTCGCCGACCTTCCTAGTGAAGATGCCACTACTCATCTGAATAGCTTCGTTGATTTATGTGATATGCAAAAGAAAAAAGATATCAACAATGATGTCGTTAAATTGAAGCTATTTCCTTTTTTGCTTAGATGTCGTGCTAAAGCTTGGTTTTTGTCTTTGCCTAAGAATAGTATTGATTCATGGAACAAGTGCAAAGATGCTTTTATCTCTAAGTATTTTGCTCCCGCTAAGATCATCTCTCTTAGAAACGATATAATGAACTTTAAACAACTTGATCATGAACATGTTGCACAAGCTTGGGAGAGAATGAAATTAATGATACGTAATTGCCCTACTCATGGTTTGAATTTGTGGATGATTATACAAAATTTATATGCCGGATTGAATTTGCTTCTAGAAATCTTTTAGATTCGGCCGCGGGAGGCACTTTTATGGAAATCACTTTTGGAGATGCTACTAAACTCCTAGATAATATTATGGTTAATTATTCTCAATGGCATACTGAAAGAACTTCTAATAAAAAAGTGCATGCGATAGAAGAAATTAATGTGTTGAGTGGAAAGATGGATGAACTTATGAAATTATTTGCTACTAAGAGTGTTTCTTCTGATCCTAATGATATGCCTTTGTCTACTTTGATTGAGAATAACAATGAATCTATGGATGTGAATTTTGTTGGTAGGAATAATTTTGGTAACAACGCTTATAGAGGGAATTTTAATCCTAGGCCATATCCTAGTAATCCTTCTAATAATTATGGGAATTCCTACAACAACTCTTATGGAAATTATAATAAGATGCCCGCTGATTTTGAATCTAATATTAAAGAATTTATTTCTTCGCAAAAGAATTTTAATGCTATGATTGAAGAAAAATTGTTTAAGATTGATGATTTGGCTAGGAACGTTGATAGAATTGCTCTTGATGTTGATGCTTTGAAACTTAGATCTATTCCACCTTAGCATGATATTAATGAGTCTCTAAAAGCCATGAGAATTTTAATTGATGAGTGTAAAGAAAGAACCGCTAGGATGCGTGCTTCCAAAGATGCCTTTATTAAAGCGTGTTCTTCTAATTCCTATGAAAATCAAGATGAAGATCTAAAAGTTATTGATGTGTCTCCAATTAAATCTTTATTTTGCAATATAAATCTTGATGAAACTGAATATGATCTTCCTTTACCTAGAAGGCGTTCTAAAAATTTGGAGTGTTTAGATCTTAATGATGAAATTGATGAAAGTGGGATTGAAAGAAATAAAAATCTAGATGTTGCTAAACCCACTATATTGGATTTCAAGGAATTTAATTATGAAAATTGCTCTTTGATTGATTGTATTTCCTTGTTGCAATCCGTGCTAAATTCTCCACATGCTTATAGTCGAAATAAAGCCTTCACCGAACATATTGTTGATGCCTTGATGCAATCTTATGAAGAAAAACTTGAGTTGAAAGTTTATATCCCTAGAAAACTCTATGATGAGTGGGAACCAACTATTAAAATTAAAATTAAAGATCATGACTTTTACGCTTTGTGTGATTTGGGTGCTAGCGTCTCTACTATTCCCAAGACTTTGTGTGATTTACTAGATTTCCGTAATTTTGATGATTGCTCTCTAAACTTGCATCTTGCGGATTCCACTATTAAGAAACCTATGGGAAGAATTAATGATGTTCTTATTGTTGCAAATAGGAATTATGTGCCCGTAGATTTCATTGTTCTTGATATAGATTGCAATCCTTCTTGCCCTATTATTCTTGGTAGATCTTTCCTTAGAACGGTTGGTGCGATTATTGATATGAAGGAAGGGAATATTAGATTTCAGTTTCCATTAAAAAAAGGGCATGGAACACTTTACTAGAAAGAAAATAAAATTACCATATGAAACTATCATGAGAGACAGTTATGGATTGCCTACCAAAGATGGCAATACCTAGATCTATCCTTGCTCTTTATGCCTAGCTAGGGGCGTAAAACCATAGCGGTTGTTGGGAGGCAACCCAATTTTATTTTTATTCCTTGCTTTTTGATCCTGTTTAGTAATAAATAAATTATTTAGCCTCTGTTTTGGTTGTGCTTTTTGTGTTTAATTAGTGTTTGTGCTAAGTAGAACCGTTGGGAAGACTTGGGGAAAGTTTTGTTGAACTTGCTGTAAAAAACAGAAACTTTAGCGCTCACGAGAACTACTGTCATTTTTATTTGAAGAGTGCTATTTAGTTAATTATTTGTGCAGATGATTAATAGATAAATTACTCACGTCCAGAAATTTATTTTAGAATTTTTGGGGTTCCAGATTTTGCGCTAGCTACAGATTACTACAGACTGTTCTGTTTTTGACAGATTCTGTTTTTCGTGTGTTGTTTGCTTATTTTGATGAATTAATGGCTAGTAAAATAGTTTATAATCCATAGAGAAGTTGGAATACAGTAGGTTTAACACCAATATAAATAAATAATGAGTTCATTACAGTACCTTGAAGTGGTCTTTTGTTTTCTTTCGCTAACGGAGCTCACGAGTTTTCTATCTTGAGTTTTGTGTTGTGAAGTTTTCTAGTTTTAGGTGAATTCTTTTGATGGATTATGGAACAAGGAGTGGCAAGAGCCTAAGCTTGGGTATGCCCATGGCACCCCCAATAGAATCCAAGGACACCAAAAAGTCAAAGCTTGGGGATGCCCCGGAAGGCATCCCCTCTTTTCGTCCACTTCCATCGGTAATTTACTTGGAGCTATATTTTTATTCACCAACATGATATGTGTTTTGCTTGGAGCATCTTGTATTACTTGTGTCTTTGTTTTTTAGTATGCCACAATCATCCTTTCTGTACAAACCTTTTGAGAGAGCCATACATGAATTAAAATTTGATAGAATACTCTATGTGCTTCACTTATATCTTTTGAGCTAGATAATTTTGCTCTATGTGCTTCACTTAGATCTTTTAGAGCACGGTGTTGGATTCGTTTTAAAGAAACTATTGATCTCTCATGCTTCACTTAAATTAATTTGAGAGTCTCTTAATAGACTGGTAATTTGCCTAATAATAATATGCTTGGTATTCAAGATTTGCGAAACTTTCTTTTGAGTGTGTTGAATACTAAGAAAAGATCGAAGCATGATAATTGTTTTGAGATATGGAGGTGATAATATTAAAGTCATGCTAGTTGAGTAGTTGTGAATTTAAAGAATACTTGTGTTGAAGTTTGTGATTCCCGTAGCATGCACGTATGGTGAACCGTTATGTGATGAAGTTGGAGCATGATTTATTTATTGATTGTCTTCCTTATGAGTGGCGGTCGGGGACGAGCGATGGTCTTTTCCTACCAATCTATCCCCCTAGGAGCATGCATGTAATACTTTGCTTTGATAACTTCTAAATTTTTGCAATAAGTATATGAGTTCTTTATGACTAATGTTGAGTCCATGGATTATACGCACTCTCACCCTTCCACCCTTGCTAGCCTCTCTAATACCGTGCAACTTTCGCCGGTATCATACACCTACCATATACCTTCCTCAAAACAGCCACCATACCTACCTATTATGGAATTTCCATAGCCATTCCGAGATATATTGCCATGCAACTTTCCACCATCTAGTTCATCATGACATATCCATCATTGTCATATTTCTTAGAATGATCATGTAGTTGACATAGTATTTGTGGCAAAGCCACCGTTCATAATTCTTTCATATTTGTCACTCTTGATTCATTGCATATCCCGGTACACCGCCGGAAGCATTCATATAGAGTCATACTTTGTTTTAGTATCGAGTTGTAATCATTGAGTTGTAAATAAATAGAAGTGTGATGATCATCATTCAATAGAGCATTGTCCCAAAAAAAAGAAAGGCCAAAGAAAAGAAGGCCCAAAAAAATTAAAAAATTAAAAAGGGGCAATGCTACTATCCTTTTTTTCCACACTTGTGCTTCAAAGTAGCACCATGATATAGCAAGTCTCATATATTGTGCTTCAAAGTAGCACCATGTTCTTCATATAGAGAGTCTCATATGTTGCCACTTTCATATACTAGTGGGAATTTTACGTTATAGAACTTGGCTTGTATATTCCAATGATGGGCTTCCTCAAATTGCCCTAGGTCTTCATGAGTAAGCAAGTTGGATGCCCACCCACTAGTTTCTTTTGTTGAGCTTTCTTACATTTATAACTCTAGTGCATCCGTTGCATGGCAATCCCTACTCACTCACATTGATATCTATTGATGGGCATCTCCATAGCCCGTTGATACGCCTAGTTGATGTGAGACTATCTTCTCCTTTTTGTCTTCTCCACAACCACCATTCTATTCCACCTATAGTGCTATATCCATGGCTCACGCTCATGTATTGCGTGAAGATTGAAAAAGTTTTGAAGAAGTTAGAGTATGAAACAATTGCTTGGCTTGTCATCGGGGTTGTGCACGATTTAAATACTTTGTGTGGGGAATATGGAGCATAGCCAGACTATATGATTTTGTAGGGATAACTTTCTTTGGCCATGTTATTTTGAGAAGACATAATTGCTTTGTTAGTATGCTTGAAGTATTATTATTTTCTATGTCAATATAAACTTTTGTCTTGAATCTTTCTAATCTGAATATTCATACCAGAATTAAGAAGATTTGCATTGAAATTATGCCAAGTAGCACTTCGCATCAAAAAATCTCTTTTTATCATTTACCTACTCGAGGACGAGCAGGAATTAAGCTTGGGGATGCCTGATACGTCTCAACGTATCTATAATTTTTGATTGTTCCATGCTATATTATCTACTGTTTTGGACTATATTGGGCTTTATTTTCCACTTTTATATTATTTTTGGGACTAACCTATTAACCGGAGGCCCATCCCAGAATTGCTGTTTTTTTGCCTATTTCAGTGTTTCGGATAAACAGAATATCAAACGGAATAAAATCTTGGGAAACGTGCTTTTCTCACCGAACGTGATCCAGGAGACTTAGACCCTACCGCAAGGGATCAAAGAGGTGGTCACGAGGGTGGGGGGCACCCCCCTAGGGCGCGCCCCCTGCCTCGTGGGCCCCTCGGTGCTCCACCGACGTACTCCTTCCTCCTATATATACACACGTACCCCCAAACGATTAGAACAGGAGCCAAAACCCTAATTCCACCGCCGCAACTTTCTGTATCCACGAGATCCCATCTTGGGGCCTGTTCCGGAGCTCCGCCGAAGAGGGTCGTTATCACGGAGGGCTTCTACATCATCCTAGCCCCTCCGATGAAGTGTGAGTAGTTTACCTCAGACCTTCGGGTCCATAGTTAGTAGCTAGATGGCTTCTTCTCTCTCTTTGAATCTCAATACAAAGTTATCCCCCTCTCTTGTGGAGATCTATTCGATGTAATCTTCTTTTTGCGGTGTGTTTGTTGAGACCGATGAATTATGGGTTTATGATCAAGTCTATCTATGAATAATATTTGAATCTTTTCTGAATTCTTTTATGCATGATTGGTTATCTTTGCAAGTCTCTTCGAATTATCCGTTTGGTTTGGCTAACTAGATTGATAGTTCTTGCCATGGGAGAAGTGCTTAGCTTTGGGTTCGATCTTGCGGTGTCCTTACCCAGTGACAGAAGGGGCATCAAGGCACGTATTGTATCGTTGCCATCGAGGATAACAAGATGGGGTTTATTTCATATTGCATGAATTTATCTCTCTACATCATGTCATATTGCTTAAGGTGTTACTCTGTTTTTAACTTAATACTCTAGATGCATGCTAGATAGCGGTCGATGAGTGGAGTAATAGTAGTAGATGCAGAATCGTTTCGATCTACTTGTCACGGACGTGATGCCTATATACATGATCATGCCTAGATATTCTCATAATTATGCACAGTTCTATCAATTGCTCAACAGTAATTTGTTCACCCACCGTAGAATACTTATGCTCTTGAGAGAAGCCACTAGTGAAACCTATGGCCCCCGGGTCTATTCTCATCATATCAATCAATATCACTTTTATATTGTTTTTCTATTTACCTTTTACTTTGCATCTTTATATCAAAAATACCAAAAATATTCTATCTATCAGATCTCACTCTCATAAGTGACCGTGAAGGGCTTGACAACCCCTAATCGCGTTGGTTGCGAGTAGCTATTGCTTTGTGCAGGTACGAGGGACTTGAGCGTGGGCTCCTACTGGATTGATACCTTTGTTCTCAAAAGCTGAGGGAAATACTTACGCTACTCTGCTGCATCATCCCTTCCTCTTCGAGGAAAACCAACGCAAGCTCAAGACGTAGCATTGTCCTCCGCCTCGTCCTCCTTCTCCGGCATATGGTATGGTGCTGGGGCCAGCATCCTTGTTAGGACAGGATCCGCTGGACCCTCGGGCAGAGGGGCCGAACACATAATCAGTTCCGCCTTCTTTGTCCAGCCCTGGAAAAAGATAGCCTACTCAGTATCATATTACTGTATGCATGATTGCAAAGTATTCAAGAGCCAAGTGCTTACTGGGGTATCCGGACGATTACAGTTGAGGCCAGCGTCCTCAGCGGTATCCGGCCAATGTTTTCGCTTCCCGAAAAATAACTTCCACATCCCTTCATGTGTGGCGCCGAAGAAGTGTTGGAGGGTCTGTGGTCCTTCTGGATTAAACTCCCACATGCGGCAAGGCCTGCGCTGGCAGGGCAGGGTTCGGCAGACTAACATCACTTGAATCACACTAACGAGATCGATATCTCTCTCGAGGAGGGTTCGAATGCTTCTTTGTAAAGTCCACACTTCATCAACCGATCCCCAGTCCAGCCCCTTGTTGACCCATGATGCAAGCTGTGACGATGGGCCAGGACGGAAAGTGGGTGCAGCCACCCACTTAGTACTGCGGGGCTCTGTAATGTAAAACCACTCCCGCTGCCAGTAATTGGAAGTCTTGATAAAGGAACCTTTTGGCCAGGGAGTGTTGGCAAGTTGGCTGATTGTAGCACCGCCGCACTCCGCCTGTTCCCTGTCGGCTATCTTTGGTTTCACACTAAAGGTCTTGAGCCATAAGCCGAAGTGTGGGGGGATTCGAAGGAAGGCCTCGCATGTAATAATAAACGCCGAGACATGGAGAATTGAGCCGGGGCAAGGTCATGAGAATCCAGTCCGTAATAAAACATTAGCCCCCGGACAAAGTGGTGAGGCGCGAACCCTAACCCCCGGAGAAGTGGGGGATGAACACAACCCACTCGCCAGATCTAGGGGTCGGAATAACTTATCCATGAGAAGGAAGCCGGTGGTGGATCTCTGCAGTCAGATATCTGGCCGCCCGAAGTTTTGTAATATCCTCCTCTATAACAGAGGAAGCCACCCATCGACCTTCAGAGCTGGATCCGGACATGATGGGAAGGCTGAAAGCAACGGAGTCGAACCTTGGGTGCTGGAACTCGGGGTTGGGAAGGCTGAGGAGAAGTTTGGCGTAAAAAAGATGGCCCTTGGTTCCTTTATAAAGGCCTCTAGCATTGAACGCCTCCTCCTAAAGCCTAAGAACCAGCCTATTCCTAAGGAATCTTTCCTGCAGGACGGTTGGGTTCCACACCCATATTGATGAGAATCCCGTGATAAGGGGACACGATCTCTACTTTGACAAGACGTGCCAATGACAACCGCGTCTCGAGACGTCACATTACTAAAGTTGTCAGCGGATGGGGCTCGTGTGTTATTATATTCTCTCTACGGTTATGTGCAGTGTGTGTTACAGGTCTGGACACAACCAATTTGTTTTAAGACTATTCGGGAGTTCAGAAGGAGGAACCCGCCTTGCCATGCCGAAGACAACACTACGCGCCGGATACCTTGTCATTGAAGCCAGGTTCAGGGGCTACTGAAGGAGTCCAGGACTAAGGGGTCCTGGGGCGTCCGGCCTGTTATCTATGGGCCGGACCGATGGGCTGTGAAGATATGAAGACCGAACTGTACCCGTGTCCGGATGGGACTCTTCTTGGCGTGGAAGGCAAGCTTGGCGAACAACTATGAAGATTCCATATTATGTAACCGACTCTATGTAACCCTAGATCCCCTCGATGTCTATATAAACCGGAGGACTTAGTCCAGATAGGAGAGACTCAATACCTTAGTCATACAGGCTAGACTTCTAGGGTTTAGCCATTACGATCTCGTGGTAGATCAACTCTTGTAATACTGATATTCATCAATATCAATCAAGCATGATGTAGGGTATTACCTCCACCAAGAGGGCCCGAACCTGGGTAAAGCTTCGTGTCCCCTGTCTCCTGCTACCATCAACCTTAGACGCACAGTTCGGGACCTCCTACCCGAGATCCACCGGTTTTGACACCGACACTAGTCTTCCCAAGTTGCTTTCCACTCAAATTATCTTTCCACCATAGCCAAATCTGTGTGAGAGAGTTGAGTGTTGGGGAGACTATCATTTGAAGCACAAGAGCAAGGAGTTCATCATCAACACACCATCTATTACCTTTTGGTGAGTGGTGTCTCCTAGACTGGTTAGGTGTCATTCGGGAGCCTCTGACAAGATTGTGGAGTTGAATCAAGGAGTTTGTAAGGGCAATGAGATCGCCTACTTCGTGATGATCTACCCGAGTGAGGCAAGTCCTTCGTGGGCGATGGCCATGGTGGGATAGACAAGGTTGCTTCTTTGTGGACCCTTGGTGGGTGGAGCCTTCCGTGTACTCACACAACCATTACCGTTCGTGGGTTGAAGTCTCCATCAACGTGGATGTATGATAGCACCACCTATCGGAACCACGCCAAAAATCTCCGTGTCTACTTTGTGTTTGGCCTCTAGAAACCCTTCCCTTTACCTTCATATGCAATGTTTTACTTTCCACCGCTACACTCTTAGAATTGCATGTGTAGGTTGATTGCTTGACTTGTGCTAAGTTGCTAAAATCTGCCAAGACTTAAAATTGGGAAAAGGCTAGATTTTTATTTGGTCAAGTAGTCTAATCACCCCCTCTAGACCTACTTTTGATCCTACACAAGAACAATCATAGCACCGTAGGTCCTACAACTTGTCCTGTATGTGATACTTTGGTCCTACAACTTGTCCTCAAGGAGAAAATTTGGTCCTAGTCCAATGAGAAGCAGCCAAGTGGAGCCAGCCCGGCTGAGTCGGCCAGCGCCGTGCATTTTGCACTTAGCCACTACCTTCTGTCGATTTCTACCCGCACTACACTTCGTGACCGCCGAAGGAATATACCACCTGAATTGATTTTATCTCCCTCCCTCCTCAGTCATTCACTCTCATCCAGTTCTCCTATTTGGGCCTAGCCGACCGCTCGCACTGGCTGCTGGCTTACGTAAGCATCCATGGCGTCGTCGTCGGACCTCACCGGTGGTCTGCAAACCTCCTATCGCGCACCAAGTTCGCCCGCATGGTGTCTTCCCTCCCGATTATGGTGCGTCGTCCTCTCTGCTCTGTTCCTCCTCCTCTGGTTTCATCCTCCTCCGGTGTCGTCCGTAGCACCAGCGGATCGCTCTATTTGGAGAGCTTTTAAGGTCCGTATGGTGGATGGATGTGGCTATAGTGCTTCTCGTGACATAAAACCAATTTTTGGGTAGTGATTTCAGTCTAGGGTTTTGGGGTGGGAAGTTGGGGATTTCAGCAAGAAGGTAGGGTTCTTGTGTTGTAGGTTCTTTCGGTGCATATTGTTTTGCAATGCATGCACAATTTGGCCTAGGGGTTTGTTGTAGGGTTCAGATTGACCAACATGGCACATGTTTGTAGTTCTAAAAATCAGAACTTTGTAGTTCTATGATACGTCCCAAACGTATCTACTTTTCCAAACACTTTTTCTATTGTTTTGGACTCTAATTTGCATGATTTGAATGGAACTAACCCAGGCTGACGTTGTTTTTAGTAGAATTGCCATGGTGTTATTTTTGTGCAGAAATAAAAGTTCTCAAATGGATCTGAAAATTTACGGAGAATTATTTCATAAATAAAATAAAATACTGGTGGAAAGAATTACCAGAGGGGGGCCACCAGGGCGCCACAAGCCCAGGGGCGCGCAACCCCCTAGGGTGCGCCTGGCAGGCTTGTGGGCCCTTGGCAGCTCCCGCAACCCTAAAACTCCAACTCCATAAGTACCTATTCATGAAGAAAAAAATGAGTGAGAAGGAGTCATCGCGTTTTACGATACGGAGCCGCCGCCACCTCATGTTCTTCAATGGGAGGGCCGATCTGGAGTCCATTCTGGGCTCTGGAGAGAGGGGGATTCAATGCCGTCGTCATCATCAACCATCCTCCATCACCAATTTCATGATGCTCACTGCTGGAGGTGAGTAATTCCTTTGTAGGCTTGTTGGACGGTGATGGGTTGGATGATATTTATCATGTAATCAAGTTAGTTTTGTTAGGGCTTGATCCCCAGTATCCACTATGTTCTGAGTTTGATGTTGCTATGACCTTGCTATTCTTAATGCTTGTCACTAGGGCCCGAGTGCCATGATTTCAAATCTGAAACCTTTATATTTTCACGAATATATTTGAGTTCTTGATCCTAGCTTGCAAGTTGTATGCACCTATTACGTGTTATGATACGCATACCCAAGGTGACAATAATTGGGATTCTTTTTGGTGATTACCATAGTTTGAGGAGTTCATGTATTCACTATGTGTTAATGCTTTGTTCCAGTTCTCTATAAAAAGTAGGACTTAATATCCCTTAGTTTCCTTATGGACCCCACTACCACGGGAGGGTAGGACAAAATATTTCATGCAAGTTCTTATTATAAGCACATATGACTATATACAGAATACATGCCTACATTACATTAATGAATTGGAGCTAGTTCTGTGTCGCCGTAGGTTATAACTGTTACATGATGAATGCCATCCAACAAAACTATCATCCCCAATCCAATGCCTATGAGCTTTTCACATACTAATCTTTGCTATGTTACTACTGTTGCTCCTGCTATTACAATTGCTACCAAACTACTACTATTACCGTTACTGCTACTGTTGCTATTGGTACCACCGCTATCAAATTATCATACTACTCTGCTACTGATCACTCTGTTGCAAATATTTAGTTTTCTAGGTGTGGTTGAATTGACAACTCAACTGCTGATACCTGCCAATATTCTTTGGCTCCCCTTGTGTCGAATCAATAAATTTGGGTTGAATACTCTACCCTCAAAACTATTGCGATCCCCTATACTTGTGGGTTAGCAAGACCTTTTTCTGGTGCCGTTGTTGGGGTGTATAGCTCTATCCGCTGAGTCACTTGGGATTTATATCTGTTGATCACTATGAAGAATCTTAAGGATGATAGAACCAAGATCGTTTCCTCTAAGACGAGGGGAGGTAAGGAACTGCCATCTAGCTCTGCACTTGATTCACCTTTTGTTTTAAATAAGCTTGCAACACCACCACCTGCTATTAATTCTGATATGTTGCAAGTAATTGACGATGCTACTTCTTCTATGAATGATGCTATTGATGATGCTAGTACTATGCTTGATGATGGTGTGCCACTAGGTGAATTTCTTGATGAACAACTTGCTAGAGCTAAAGATTTTGAGAATGCTGAAATAGATGAAACTAGCGTTGTGACCCGCGCAATGCGCGGCTAGATATAGAATGGTATTTTTTTCCAAAACTTCCTCTCCCGCAACTTTTTATCCGATTTGATTTGTCAAAACATTAGCTTTTGCATTCTATCACATTATAGAAAAACCGTAGGTAAACTCAATCCCTGTTGAAAATATGAATATACACTCATATAAGTGTTATGCAGTTGAAGCCGTTGGGCCATGCCCCATCAGGGCATCATTGAGCCGCTTTTGATGTGTGCGTGTACCTACATGCTATTGACGTGTTGTGCTTGCCATGTTGAACCCACACTGTAAAATTGGAAGCGAGAAAAATAAAGCTTCTAAAATTTTATTTTACCCATGTTAGGTAGAAGCTCAAAAATTACACTGGTTTGTACATGCACCAGAGCACTACTACAATTGCAGCATGTCTGCGATTCATGGTCTTGTCAAATTCCTTTGCATGTATCTATCTCGGAGCCCGTATGGTTATCCTAAACAAAAGATTGTGTTAGTACTCTGTCCGTAAACAAATATAAGAGGTTCTAACCGTTTTCCGACTCAGATGTATATAGACACATTTTAGTGTATTCGTTAAATTTGAGCCGCAATATAATTCACATAGACATTTGACTTTATTTGGGAGAATTTCATTTTTATTTTTACATAAATTTGGGCCTATTTTGGGGAAAACCTCGGCTTATTTTTCAAAAAATCTGAACTTATTTTTTTACATAAATTTGCCACAGTGCCAGTACTACGTGCGCCTTAGGAGCATCGGACTCTGTATGCATGTACTGGAAAGCATCAGGCAAGTTTTTTCTTATAGAAATCTGATTGCTGATGTATTGGAATCGGGCTGCCACAATGATTAGCTAGCCTTGACCGGCTGGCCAGGTGTACAATTAGCTCATTGTGCTCGTGTCAGACTCTAGCACATATATGGCTTTCTACATAATAGATACATGTCGTAGCCTTTCTTTTTTATCTTACGTGTCATATGTTAAAAGATGTACACGTTATTGTTGTACGTAACTTTTAGATCTTTTAATGTGAACCGTTATAATCTAAATCAATGTAGTATATTTTTTAAGCCTGTGTGGATAAACGTGATGCCTTGTTTGACTTATGTTTTAATTATATAATAGATTATTGAAACTGAAGATTATGATTCACCTATTGGGCCTAGCCCTAATAGATATGAACACTCGTACAACGAGGTGCTATACAAACGGTTTTTAACTCCTTTCCGCGACGACATTCTAAACCGTCGCCAAGTGAGTGTGTTTGATACGGGGGTCCTTCCGACACGACCTGGAAACCGTCGGGGATAGGCCCTTCGGTTACACACGCTGAGAAAAATGAGATCGTGTGCGACGGGAGAGCAATCAAATACAATTATACCGACCCAATCGGTTCCAGTCGTAAGTACATCTCTCACAGTTAGTCCCAGGCAAACATTTCCGTTTGTATGTACATTCCACATAGTCAATCCAAGGAATTCATTTATGTTCTTATGTCTCACACAGTCAATTGAAGAAGTATGTTTCCGTTCTTATGTACATCCCACACAGTTAATCCAAGAAGTACGTTTCTGTTCATATGTACATCCCACACAGTCAATCAAGGGAAAATGTTTCCGTTCGTTTATACACCCCACACAGTTTTATGTATAGCCTCATGTGTGATAGGTGTAACGATCACACACGCTCTGCCTCAATTAACCATTTGCTTTTATTCAACTACATCACACACGATTTGATGAAGAAAACTGTATGGCATTGGGCTATCCATCACAACCGCTTTTACTGCTAGAACCGTTTGCAAAGTTCCATGACCCATTTAGCAGGTTAATTTATTAGTTTACAATTAATAATTTCAGTATTTCACAAATTCACATTTCATATCGAACAGTTGTTTGCCAATTTCATATCAGGCACATAATTATATTTTAACATCACAATATGATAGCTACCTGGAAATAGCACATTACATCATATAGCTAGTTCACCTTCATAAGAACAATATTAGAACAATACATTCATTTCCCTAATCGAGATTAGCCAGGCTAGTCTTATCCACCTCTACTTTCAATTTAGTAAGAACCCGTTTTGCACTGACCAACTCGGAAAGTGCCTCCTCCTTCGCCAACACCATCTTAGCAAAGTCTAATTAAAAAAATCTGAGCTCATTCTCCATCTTCCTCTTTTTTCCCGCATCTTAAAATATTCCTCAGCATTGACAACACTTTCTCTAAGCCTACCTCTGTTCTCTTCCTCATACATGCTCCAGAGCTTTGCTAGGCACATCTTCAAAGACCGTGGCCACTCTTGATCAACCCACTCCAGGTAAGAACACTTCCGTTCATCGTATAATAATTAAAACTAGATCAGTAACAATTGTAAATGGGTTTCTAGCAACATACAAAATCACCAAATACATATTTTGAAAAACTGAAGAAACAAGTTAATTATGACATATCTTCTCAAAAAGATCAATGTGCAAATGAATTAATTGCTATTGAGACAACAACCAAAATTCTAAAACATTAG
Organism: Triticum urartu; assembly: GCF_056163025.1. Taxonomy (NCBI): domain Eukaryota; kingdom Viridiplantae; phylum Streptophyta; class Magnoliopsida; order Poales; family Poaceae; genus Triticum; species Triticum urartu. The sequence continues at coordinate 51,322,172 of NC_141876.1, forward strand.
AAGCACTAATTAAGTACAACAACGCTACAAGTTCTTAGTCATGTACTATAAATAACAAATTGAACATTTTATGAGTAAGCTAAATATAGCTGCAATAGCATAGCGATAGTGTTTGGATGACATCAAATTGATACTAACAGGTGTGTACATGCACAAATTCCACCGAAGATCTTTATTGGGAAATAGGATCTTCACTACAAAAAAAAGACACATCCGTGACATTTTGGGCTGAACGAAATTTTTTTCTGTCATACATATGACACTTCTATGATGATAATTGTGACAAAACCCGGTATCATCATAGATGTGGTGGGCTCCTACTTCTATGACAAAAAATCATGACAGAAAATGGGCTTTTCGTCCTGGGCGGGCCGGAGACGCAGCTGCATGACATTCCTTGGGCCGTCCATGACGGAAAAAACCGTGGTAGAAGCGAGGGGGAGGAAAATTTCGGGGAGTTCCCGGTTACGGTGGGAGGTCGGGGGCCGAGCGATGCGTGTTTCTCTCGTACACGTACGCGCGTGTGTGCGAGGCGTTGGCTCTAACTGAACCCGAGCAAGGCGTTGGGCTCTAACTGAACCTGAGCGATTGCACTGTAGGCTACGCGTTACTAAACCCGAGCGATCGATCGATGGCTGTTAACTGAACCCGATCGAGCGATCCCTTCGCTACTGCTGCTAACTAAAGCTGATCGATGCTGCCTCTGGGATGAACAGTGAGCGTTGCCAGGGGGTTGGATGAACAGTGAGCGGTGGTGTTGCCTCTGGATGAACAGGACACCGTGGTGTGGTGGAGGGCTGGATGTACAGTAGACGGTGGAGGGGTGCCCGTGGAGGGGTGGATGAACAGGACCCCGTGGTGTGGAGGGCTGGATGAACAGTAGACGATGGAGGGGTGCCCGTGGAGGGGTGGTTGAACAAGACCCTGTGGTGTGGAGGGCTGGATGAACAGTGACGGTGGAGGGGTGGTTGAACAGTAGCCGGTGGAGTAGCGCACGGTGGAGGCTGGATGAACAGGAGCCCGTGGAGGCTGGAGGAGGTCGATGGTGGAGATGAACAATATCTCGTGGAGTCCCGTTTTGCGGTACGCCACACCCCTCCTGATGAACAGTACCCCCGTTTCGACCGTAGGAGGTCCGTTTCGTCCATTTTGCGGTACGCCACACCCCTCCCGATCAATAGGACCCCCGTTTCGACCGTAGGAGGTCCGTTTCCTCCGTTTTGCGGTACGCCACACCCCTCCCGATCAACAGGACCCCCGTTTCGACCGTAGTAGGTCCGTTTCCTCCGTTTTGTGGTACGCCGGACCCCTCCCAATGAACAGGATCCCGTTTTGAACGTGGCCGGTCTAACACAAGGCCGTTTTCTCCGTTGTGCGGTACGGCATGCCTCGTTTCCATTGCCTATTCCGTCCAAGCCCTCCCGATGAACACGACCACACATTCCGTTCTGACCCAGCCGGTTGGCTCCCACGCGTTCCGTTGCCTCCCGATGAACACGACGCATTCTGTTGCCTCCCCGTGAACATGACGCATTCCGTTGCCTCCCCATGAACACGACGACGCTGTTTCTCCGTTCTGACCCAGCCATGTACACGAGCCCTGGCCGTACGTATCCGCGAGTAGGCGTTCGAGACCCTGCCCGTATGTACACATACGTGGCCGTATTTTCTTTCTTGCACCCTGGCCGCTGTACGTACGTGTACATGGTACGTGCGCGCCTCTACTACGACACGTGCGCGCCTCTACATCCACCAGTATATATGTACGTACACGTTCATGACCAGAATGACAATGCTATGTACGCTTCGACCTGGTGGGTCCCAACTGTCAGGCACTTCCTTGCGTGCGAAGATGTAGCTGGTGGGTGCCAGCAGTCAGGGGGGCGAATCGTTTTTTTGCCCGGATGCACTTCCTTGCCTGCGAAGATGTAGCTGGTGGGTCCCAACAGTCAGGGGGGAGAATCATTTTTTTCCCGGACGCACTTCCTTGCGTGCGAAGATGTAGCTGGTGGGTCCCAGCAGTCAGGGGCAAACATTTTTTTCGCAAAATACAATGGCCCATCCGGTGGGTCCCAGCTGTTAGGTGGAGGAATCATTATTTTCCGTGTAATAAGGAGGCACTTCATTGCTGCGGCCGTGGACCCAGCTGTCAGCCTCTCCATGTACAGTCCACGTCCGATGGAAGTCGCTCCTTGACCACGTTGACCACACTGCGCCGGGAGCACCAGGGCGGTGGACGACGGTGAGGCCTAGGAAGGGGACGACGGGGAGCCGGGGAAGACGCGGCAGTGGAAGCCCGCGCGGAGAGGAGTACGAGGGTTCACTGGTTTGGCTACGGTATGAGGCTGCCGTCGCCGCAGGGCCTAGCCAGCGGTGGGAATAGTAGGGGGCAGTGAGGCCTCCGCGGCAGCACAGCCGGCCACGAGAGGCAGGAGCATGCAGCACGACCGGCGTTGCTTTGGGAGGCTGGAGCAAGAAGACTAGAGGTTGAAGAAGCACTATGGCCGTTGGATGGACATCGTACGGTCACTGGACCTAGAATCGTTCATATTGACTAAAGTTGACAAAGGCCCCCGTCCCAGTCAACTTAGTAGGCCCACAAGTCAGCCTCCCACCATGGTGGGTCCCAACTAGCAGGGGGAGTATTCATTTTTTGTGTGTAATAAGGAGGCACTTCCGGTGGGTCCGAGCTGACAGCGGGGGGAACGTTTTTTTGCGAAATACGCTGGCCCGTCCGGTGGGTCCCAGCAGTCAGGGGGAACATTTTTGCGAAATAAGGTGGCCCGTCCGATGGGTCCCTGCTGTCAGGTGGAGGAATAATTATTTTGCGCGTAATAAGGAGGCACTTCCTTGCGGCCGCCTGGACCCAGCTGCCAGCCTCTCCATGTACAGTACTCTTCCGATGGAAGTCAGTCATTGACCACGTTGACCACGCCGCGCCGAGAGCACCAAGGCGGTGGTCTGGACAACGGCGAGGCCTAGGAAGGGGACGGCACGGAGCCAGGGAAGACGCAGCAGTGGAAGCCTGCATGGAGAGGAGTATGAGGGTTCACTAGTTCGGCCGCGGTGTGAGGCTGCCGTCGCCGCAGAATAATAGGGGGTGTGGGTGAGTAGAGGGATGGCCTGGACAGTGGTGGGAGTAGTACGGGGCGATGAGGCCTCCGCGGCATTACAGCCGACCACAGGAGGCAGGAGCACGCGACATGACCGACGCTGCTTTGGACGGCTGGAGCAAGAAAACCAGAGGTTGAAGAAGCACTACGGCCGTTGGATGGACATCATACGATCACTGCAACTAGAATCGTTTATATTGACTAAGTTGACAAAGTCCTTGGTACGCGTCAACTTAGTAGGCCCACAGCTCGGATTTGGCAGAGAACATATAGCCCATTTGCGATTTGTAAGAATGTACATCCCATTTTTTAATTCTAATGGAATTTACTACAGCCCATTTACAGTTTGTTGAAAGTACAGCCCAACTTCTAGCTAGGACAACATTTCAAACAACCGCTCAAAACAAAATTCAAAAAAAAATTCTCACATTTTGATGGGATCCGAAATATTTTTATCTGATATTTCTAGTCAGGTTAAATATAATTTCAAAATAAAGTTGTATGATGTTAAAATCCAACGAAATATTGCGCGCGCAACAAGTAATGAAATTAAAATTTTCAAATTCCAGAAATAATATATTTTTCAAACTAATTACGTGTTTGGTGCATAGTAACTGTCCAGTTATTATAGTTACATCCCATTTATTATTTCTTAAAGTACATTTTCTTATTAAGCCTAATGCATACCTCCTAGGAAAGTTTGCAGCCCAGCGGGGCGGAGAATAACAAGTTGACCCGGATATTGTGTACAACTGTCAGCCCAGTTGCATTGCTGATGTTGAAAAAATGGCCTGTGTAGTACAGTACAACCTAACATGGTTACTCAGCCCACATTCAGCGACGCCGGAAAGGCCCAAACATGGCTTCTGTACAACTTTTTGAAGTCACTGAGCTCAATCAATAACTTAAGAAAAAAGTTAGATTATAGTGGAACCTAATTAAAAGTTGTCACGAGAAAATAAATAATTCAACGGGTCCCACTTGTGCGTGTGCGCGTGTGTGTGCGTGTGTGTGAGAGAGAGAGAGACCCATCGGTCGATGCTTGTAAATACATCTTTCAGCCATATGCATTGCTGATGCTCAGTAAAAACTTATATAGTTGACACAATCATATAGAACATCATAGCACACTGAACTTGCATACAAAAATTTCACGCAGGCGGCACAATCAGGATGGAAGCAGTGGATCGCTACGGGAAGGGCTATGTTGAAACCAACGAAGTCGTACATAACAGTTCATCGTCTTTACCAATGATGGGGAAATATCTTGAATGTTGTGCAAAGAAAATAGACAGACAACACAATAAGTTCTGCTAGCACATTAAGTTGACGTGCAACCCTTTCTAAAAAAAGTTCAGGTACAAAATTAGAATAGGCCACAATCAAATGTACTGACATATCAGTGCTTCACACTCATAGCTCAGATTTAACTAGTATCTGACAAGATTCAGTTGTTACCTCAAATTAGAGCACATCCAGGCAGCCATCCCTGCCTCTTCTCCCAAAGAAGCAGTGGCCTCCGCCGCGCGATGGAATAGGCCCTGTGCCATCCATCGTTCCGAGCAACACGGGGAAAGTCTGACGTTGACTCCTGTAATGGACGTCGTCGACGGACCCTGGCACCAGCGGCGGCGGCAGGACTTCGATTGATGGATTGACCACTTCTTCGACATGCACGAACACTCGATATAGGTACATCCCTAACGTGGCCCGCGGCGGCCTTGGTGGCGATGAATAGTACAACCCCGGTTCCTGCACCGGTATCTCAACACCAATCACCTTCGGTATGGTGGATGGCTTCTTCATCCATGCCATAACCGTCAGAGCCCAGCTGTCTGGAGGAACAAACATACTTACGAGCTCACCTCCAAGGTCGTTGATAAGCTCGTTCATGGACTCGCTTTTCCAAGCACGTCGAGGTATGCCGTGGAAGGTAAGCTTTGTTTAAAACTCAAGCTCAGAGGGCACCGAGCCCCATCCTGGGTGCCACCAATCAAAGCTCACCAGCGCGCCATCGCAGAACAAACGCCGGGAAGATTCGAACACACGACTGCAGTCGAAAGTTGTCTGGAACCTGACAAAGAAGTCAGCCGGTGGCAGACAGACTTCGACGAGCAAGTCACTTATTTGGATGCCATGCGTAATGCCAAGAGCTTTGGCAAGGTCGTCCGGCAAGACGGGAGGCCGGTCGCCGTTGATGGTTACCATCAGCACTTTGCCGACAAACTGGTCGTCAAGCGCCGCCATGCCACTGTTGAGCAACAGCACGCAGCGACCGAAGGCAGGACGGATCTCAGGATCTCTGGCTCGGAGATCCGCGTTGACCGGCAACATGATAGTGCGCTTGAGTACAGGGAGTAAAGGAGGGGGATTTGGGGGAACTGGAGTAGGAATCGAGATTCCCGAGGTAGGAGAGGGGCGGGAGACTGGGGATGAAAAGGTAGCATGAATTTCGAGCACGCGCCAATATGCTCTCAGCGCGCAAGCGCACGAAAACACCAGTGGCGCCCACATGTCGGCCTAAGAGTCCTTATTCTTTCTTTTTTGGAGAGCCCGGCCTTTTTTTAGGATCTTTTGAGAGCCCGGCCTGAGAGGCATAACTGACCTATTTGGCATTGCGTTACTACCGGGCCCATATTCAACGACACCTCACTGGCCCAAACAAGTGTACATCATCGAAAAGACACTGATCTCAAATTATATAACTTGAAAAAAGGAGATATACTCTGAACACTTGAGAATGGTGATGCCCTCATTTAGCCCACCAGTAGTTCGAGACAATAAACAGTTCGAAACAACGATATATACAACATTCAAACACTGACTAGTGATGACTCCTGACATAAACAGCAAGACATGATAGTTCATAAGAAGTCTTGCTACACCACCAAAATGCACCCATCTGCAGTGCTCAGACTCTCGTGATCCAGACGAGAATGACATTCTAAACATAAGCAACTATTACATAGTAAGAGTGACATAGACGAGGATGACCAAATGACAAGGAATATTCATAACAAAAGAAAGAACTACCCATCTAGAACCAGCAGCAAAGACAACAAATTCATTCGAAGAGATGATCCAACACCATCATAATTTGCAGCCCCACTTTAGCGACCAGTGATCCGGAGACACCAGTACTCCACCCTTTCGATGCAACAGCCCAATTACCTATCAACCTGAAGGCTTGAACCACATCACTGCCTGTCGTAATTGAGACATCCAATGATCAAAGTTAATCCGGATGCCTTTGTCATTCTCACCTTCTTTTGGCTGCAGGCTGTATCGTTGACAATCAGGGGAGTCTGCTCCCAAACTCATAGGGCTCGCCGTGTAGACACAGTTTTCCATAGCAAACAGAGCATCTCTGCCATCAAGGTCCTTGCCAACGGTGATCTCCTGGTTAATCGGATAATTGAGTCCGAGAAACAGAGAGTGTGAACCAAGGCTGTTTACCCGCCTCCAACTAAAAAATCCTAAAGGCCCCAACAAGCTAGTATCCTGCTCATAGACGTAACACCCACTGTCCGGATACTCACGTATTACACGGTGCTTGTATACAGTGGGGTTTTTGCAATATAACTTTTCCGGCTCATGTGTCCGAATGATCATCAGTCTTTTGCCGTCATCTGATCGAGCGAGGAACCAGTTGTGCTTTCCTGTTTTTGGCAAAGGTGGTGTGATTACAAAGGGCAGTAACTGTAGGGACACTGCATCATATCAAAAAGGACATGCATTGTTAATGTAAGATCAGCATTGTTCAGAGTATGAGTAGGATAATGCAAGAAACAGCATTGATATGCCCCTATTGGAACTAGGAAGAAAATACAGGGAAATGTATACTGGGTTCGAAAATATAGAAGTTCCATGCATGGTTATACTCATGTTATCTCGCAATCGATTCTTCATAGGAAACTACCATGTCATGCATGTTATGTAATAATGTTCTGTCCTCACAAACAAATTCGTCAAGGTAACTAACAGACCATGCATTGTTATATACTCGTGTTCTGTGGGAATTTTTTTTGTGAGGATATTATTCTAGCCATTGATTGCTGAAGGGAGAATATAGGTATGTACACATGGTAAGCATTGTAGGATTTCACTACTTCCAAATATAGAGTTCTCCATATGCACATTTACTTCCCTAATGTATGGTTAGATGAAACCAACAGTGTGGTGCATGTTTCTACATCATGAAAAGGAGGAAACTAACATGGCCATTGATACACACTCATATTTAGTAGTAGTATATAGATTACTGTAAAATAAGGATAATATCCATATATTCCTAACCGTTTGATTATTCAGGGTACAAATTGGCTGTAATGACATGGTCACAATCGCATGAATTAACTCATTCCAAATATAGCTGATTTATGGCGTCTTTAATACATTGCCATAGTTCTACTCAAATTCTGCTCAAACAGGGATATGCCAATCTACAAAAATTTCAAACAATGTCATGGTGTCATCATTAACATGAGACAAACAACTTACACGCGCCGTCCCAGCAATACGTGGTGCCATCTGCTTTGTCGATCGCGTAGATGATGCCATTGTGTTCAGTAGCATCACAGAAGTGTGTATCAGCTTTGACGATGATCCACTGCGAGCCGAGTTGTCTCCAGCTAAAGAAGGCACCAGCGTAAAGATAGGCGAGTCCGCGGTCGAACAAGGCAATTAGCTTGAAGTCTGCGTAATTCGCATGTCGTGTGGGCACTTGGCAGATTACAATATTCTGCAAAACAAGGTCCATCCAACTGACATAGTAATCTAGATGACTTGGACCGTGATGGTAATACTCTATATAATCCAACGGAGGAAGGATAATCTCATGGGAGGTCTGGAAGTTCATGAGCACCAACTTTTTACCGTCTTCTCTGAAGGCAGCCATCCAGTGGGAGTTCATGCCGACCCAGTACATACCTGCCAAGAAGTTTTGGGCGATGGTGATCGGATCGATGTCGAGGGAAAGGATGTATGGCGACCCACTACATACCTGCAAAGAAGTTTCGGCTAATGGAGATCGGATTGAAGTCGAGGGGCATCATGCACGCCTCCGTATCATGGTGAGCCAATCTCGCAAGACCAGATAGCAGCAAGTAGGGTGTCTTGAAAAGCTTAGGCCTCGCTTCGATGATGGCCGTGTGCATGTCCCTCGAGCATGCAGCCAGCCACAGGGCGCTCAACATATCCATACACGAACAACAGAGGTCGAGGATGTCACTTGGGAGATTGCTCCAATCGCGGCTCATATGGATGCTGCGCGGTTCGCGTTCGGCCATGGTGGAGTTTGGAAGGGGGCTTGATTTATGGGGGAGAAGGGTGTCGGTGCTGGAGCGGCTAGCAAGGGAATAGTGGTACTGGGGGAGGCGAGTGAGGCGACGGTACACGGGGGCACATTGAGATGGAGACGGAGACGGAGACGGAGAAGGTGATGGAGATGGAGTGGTGCTATGGGAGCGGAGAGGGAGACGAGGCGAGGCGCCAATGTGCTGTACAACGGCGGTGACAGACTGCACAGTGCACAGGGTGAGGCTGACTTTGGTAACCCGAACACGCCGCCTGGACTAGTGCTAGGCGCAGGGTGTTGTCACTTCACCGTGAGGACCGGATGAATAGTATTTTGACCATCAAGTGTACCACAGTTGTACTACTCCGGATGAATAGTATTTTGACCATCAAGTGTACCACAGTTGTACTACTACTACTACCTCTACAACTACCACTACCTCTACCACTACCACTACCACTACCACTACCACTACCACTACCACTACCACTACCACTACCACTACCACTACCACTACCACTACCACTACCACTACCACTACCACTACCACTCACTACTACTACTACTACGACTACTACGACTACTACTACGACTACTACTACTACTACTACGACTACCACTACGACTACCACTACCACTACCACTACCACTACCACTACCACCACCACCACCACCACCACCACCACCACCACCACCACTACCACTACCACTACCACTACCACTACCACTACCACTACCACTACCACTACCACTACCACTACCACTACTACCACTACTACCACTACTACCACTACTACTACCACTACTACCACTACTACTACTACTACCACTACTACCACTACTACCACTACTACTACCACTACTACTACTACCACTACTACTACTACTACTACTACTAGTAGTAGTAGTAGTAGTAGGAACATGAGTACTCCAGTATTGTATAGCGGAAATAGGTCTCCCGTGCTAGCATGCCTGTTCACTTCATCGTTCAGGTATCATCCATATTGCGAGCAGAACCAAATTCTCGTGCATGCCCAATCAATGCCCTGCCGCGATGCATGCAGTGGTCGTTCTGGTGCATCAAGGACGACATGCAGATCATTCCACACTTGAGAAGAGGAAAAATGGAAAGGTAGAACACGGCAGTAGAGGAAGAGAACGCTGGCTAATGAGGCTGGGAGGGGATCGAGCAGGAAGTTAATGCTCCACGCCTAAAGGTTTTGGGAAAACCTGATTTTCATAAGGTGACTTATACTCACCTAAACAGAGGGAGTATTCCTTGACCAGAGAATGTTGTGTCTCCCACTCACGCGCTCAAAAAAAAACTACGACACATTTTTTTTATAATTTTGCATAGGTCCCACCTATCAGGAAGGATGGGCACGTACACGAACAGGTACGACTCATAAGTCTACCCGCATAGCCTTTTCGTTTAGTCTACCTAGCCATCTAATCAACTGCCTGCACGCCACTTCTCCCATTTACTTCTCCATCAGGAACCGATTCTCCTCGGCTTGTTCACCTCCCCTTCGTCTTCATTTGCATCCAAACCCCGTACATATGCAAGCCAATCTCCACTCGCATCGAGCCTAACCTATGAAACAATGGGTAGGGGGAGAGTTAGGAAATGGACACGGAAGTAGTCTTTAGAATGCATTTACTATGTGATCAAACTTATCTTACCTACTCATCGGAGGAAATCCGAGTGCCCCTGAACATCGGCATCTCAAGGGGCGTCAACTTGCAACTACGGCCACGCCGCGCTGGAGAGACCCCCAAGGAAACATCCTCGAGTGTTCCACGGAACATCAAGATGCATTTGTATGAGTAGTTTATCTTGTGAGAGAAAAGGATGAACGAGGGAAGGCCTCTAGAGATAGAGATGGACACTACTACCAATGTGCTGGCCCGTGCGTTGCAATGGATCCAAAGTAGTAGAATAATACTTGTTTACGTGCTTGAAATATAAACACTCTAGTTTTGATATACATGTGTCAGCAGACATGACAGCTTGTCCATGGAAGTTGAACCACGGCAACCATCACGTTTCTTGTTTCTACCACTGCCACACCCACATGCGATTCCCACGACGCTGCTCCAACCCACCGCATGACGTCCCCCAATGTGGACATGGATCCTCTAACGTGGCTATCACTGCCTTGTCTTTTTTGAGATTTCGAATGGACTATCACATACAGATTATATAGACATATTCTAGTGTTTCTAGCAAGATGCCCGCGTGTTGCACGAAGTTGATGGAAAAGGTAAGCACTAAGCACAACTTATAAATTGACGGATGGAGTACTAGTTACAGTGATGCATAGAATTAAGCAAAGGGATCGCACATGTCGGTATTGACTGGAACGAGAATGCAACAGCATAATAAGAATTAAGGCCACGATGATGCGATCGCAGTGGTGGTTACAGAAGGCAAGAACAAAGATGGATCCACGAACGTACGACCTCCTCCTCCTCAACTTAGTGCGCCGGGACACCGACCGGCGGCTAAGGAGCGGCGGCTTTTGTGGTGAGGTCGAGGTGCTTCTCAGCAAAGGCATCCAAGGCTTCCAGCCGGTTGAGGAAGGCCAACGTCGTAGCGTCCTCACTGGCCTTGTAGATACCTATGTACACGATTTCCTCGTACATGTGTATGTGTAGGTCGACAAATTCTTGCAGGGCGAGGTGCCTCGCGGCGAGCGCGACCTCCAGGTGGACATTCTTCGTGGCGTCGGCAGGCAGTCGCAGGGCCACCAGTGCTTGAAAGAGGTTCCGGCCATGGAGGCCGATTAGGGTGGCAGGCAATGAGGAGCCCGGGCACGCGGGCTAGAGGAGTACGGCGATGTCGTCCGCGAGCTTCTTGAGGACGGTGAACTTGTTGCTGGTGGCAACGATCATCTGGTCCAACTGAGAGTCGTAGTTGGCGTCGAAGGCGGCCATCCACCAGGTGGTCTCCAACACCGTCTGGAGACGATCCTCGGCACCATGCCGTAGGTCGGCGTCGTGGACCATCTGGCGCAGCTGCTGGCCGCTCACGAGCATCGCCGCCATGGGTCTGGAGTGAGCTCTTTTGCGCTTAGTGTAGGTGCTTAGGAAAATGCTTAGGTGCGTATGATGTGGTAGATGCATTGGAATGGAGGGGCACCTTTATATGAGGGCAATGAGGGCAAACTGCGTTGCATTCACATCGTGCAGCCTCTTTTCCCGGACCTCCTCCCATTACTTCCCTCATGCATTAACTGAAGGAGGATACATTGGCCGTTCAACATATCGGGAACTGCCACTCCCTCCCTCGTCTGCATTAAAGCCGTATCGGAAACTGCGCTGCCCGCATTCAAATCGAATACTCCCTCCGTCTAGGCGAGTATTAAGTCATCTTACGAAAACCAAATACTAGTAAACACATAGGCGTGGTGCATTAACTCTCGCGTTGTTTCTTATTTTTTGACATAAATAGAGGAATCAACCAAGCAGAGATGTGGGGCTTGTATGCTTTTAATGACTTGAGATTATCAAACATGACATGCAATGGTCAGTTCGTTGCACAAGAACAAATACAACCCACGTCAGCACACACGCATCTTATATAGCATCACATCCAATGGCTATAAAAGATGAATGATACCAAATTATATCTCATCTAGATGAGTTCTAGCAAAACTATATTAATAATACTTAGTACTCCTGCCCCATGTATCATATATTAGTATCATGTAGTACTTTATTTATTTATGAGGTATCCAGATGGCACTGCACCGCCAAGAAAAGAGTGTAACATCAAAATTATGGACTACTTTTTTGAGTATGTTGGTAAGGTCCGGTCATAGTCACTTGTTGAAATCTCTAAAAAGACAAATACTCCCTCCGTCCGGAAATAATTGTCATCAAAATGGATAAAAGGAAATGTATCTAGACGTATTTTAGTTTTAGATAAATCTCTTTTTATCCATTTTGATCACAAGTATTTTCGGATGGAGGGAGTAGAAAACAAAGTTGGTGATGATGGTGTGCGTGCCATCTTGCAATATAGGCCGTCGGATTTATATCTAACGGATAGGAAAGAAACTATGGCAATTTTGCAAAAATATACCCACATGTCTCTCCACGTTCGCAAATAAGGCCTTCCCTCGTTCAACCTTTTCTCTCACAAGATAAACTACTCATACAAATGCATCTTGATGTTCCGTGCAACGCATGGGCAGCTAGCTAATTTCTTTTAAAATAGTTGCTGCGATAATTGGGTTGAAGTGATATATTTTATGTCTGCCCCGAATGATTTCAGATTCACTAGTAGTAACAAAGAAAAGGTTCCCTTGTTAATTAACAGAAAACAGGGTGAAAACTATCACATGAGGCCGGTAAAAACAAGGCACACTGGGTTCAGCGTCATCATCACTACAGTTGTGCGCGCGCGAGAAGTCTACATATCGAGGGGGCTACCGAGCGAGGCACCGAGACACAATGTTTGAGAGAGAAACCAATTGATAGATTATGATCAGATCGAGTTGTAACCCTTCTGCTGTCATTGTTGGGGGGGGGGGAGAAAGACGTATTGAGAGTGTGCGCGGTAGGCACAGAGGCACAACTAGTGTGTGTGTGTGTGTTTGAAAGAGGAGTAGATAGATTATTATCAAGATCGATGTGCCACCCTACTCCTTCGGTGCCGGGTAGTGTGTGTGTGTACGTTTGGGAGAGAAGCCAGTCGATAGATTAGTATCAAGATCGAGGTGTCACCCTACTCCTTCGGTGTTGGGAAGTGTGGGTGTGTGTGTGTGCGGGGGGGGGGGGGGCAGTGACACTCACATATCTCTACTCTTATAAAAAAACAGAGTTGGTGATGATGGTGTTCCCGCCATCCTGCAATATAGGCCATGCGATTTATATCCGACAGACAGGAAGGAAACTATGGCAATTTTGCAAAAAGATACCCACACCCCTCTCCGCATTTTCAAATAAGGCATTCCCTCGTTCATCATTTTCTCCCACAAGATAAACTTCTCATACAAATGCATCTTGATGTTCCATGCAACGCATGGGCATCTTGCTAGTAGGGAGAAGGAGTTTGTGTGACACATATCTAGCTATATTAAGGGATAGGTAGATAGCATATGTGCGAGAGACATTATTATACTTTGAGACATTAGTGGCCGTGGGTGGGCGGAATTAAAGGGGTGGGCGTGTTAGACATAGAGAGCGTGTGTGTTTCTGTGTGAGAGACTTGTAGGACGGGGTAGAAAGACGGATTTAACCCTGACAGAGGGAGAGAAATACACGAAGTGCGCGTGTGTGATTCCGATGCCCACAGGGAAATGAGATATGTATGCGTGTGAGAGAGATTGCACAATTCATTCACGTATCACTATCTAGCGATCGTGGACGTGCATCGCTTGAACATAAGTCAATATCTACTTCGTATCGTGGCCAAAGGTACAATATCGATTCAACGCTATAAAGATTGGACACTCACATATCACATTTTTTTTCTATTTAAATAAACCTTTTCAGTTGTGCATGCCAAAGTTATAGTGATGTTTCTTCAAACAACCAATGTAGCTATCATGTACATGCACCATTGTTACTCTTGCATTCAAATTCATTAGTATTGGATGATTTAAGTTTCTATTTTGAAGTAATATATGTAATATTCATATATGAATTCAACGGGTACGCAATTTATGGAATGGAGGCTATTTAATCATATGAGGTAACACTTTTAAGTAGCTGACTACAATATCCATTTCTTTTTGTGTGCCTCTACACTAACACATCAATGCATTATGTTTAAAGTAAATAACCAATGGCACTAAATTATCTATTTACACGAGAAATACATAGGCTGAGCGTTTGATCCCTTTTTTTGTGAACGTGCCACTACACCCGTACGATTGGCCGCGCCTGTGTGAACGTCCAAGTTATCGGCGCATCATCCCGAGTTATTGTCTTTTTTCTGGGGTGGACTCCACACCAGTTATTAACTGCTGACGCGTGCCCCGTGTACACAGTCTAGCATGACCTTCCCTCTAGCACGGTCCAAAATTAGTTGAAACTGGATACGAACGATCCCGCGGGCGGCAAAATCTCCCACCTCCTCCTAAAATTTCCGCCACCTTAGTCTTTAGCATGCGAAATCCCCCTTTTGTCCTTGGTGCACGGAGACCAACAATTACAATACCGCCCTCATCTACATGATAGGTCAGGGCTGCTTTGGTAACTTCCGGTTCCCCCACTACACGGCACCCCCATTTCCTCTCCCCTCCCGCAAAAACGACTAACTCCACAACACCAGAGCATCTTACATCACGCCGTCCGTACTTCATCGCCCTTTCTCCCCCCTCTCGAAACCCTAGACTGCTCATCCACCAGTGTACCATAGCCCATTCACTGCCAGCGGCATCCACCTCGCCAGATCTGCTTCTCCGGCCGCATCTACCCCTCCCACCTCCCCTAGGAACAAGTAGACTGCTCATCCACCACTGTACCACAACCCATTCAGTTCCAGCCTTGTCCACAGCGCCGGATCTGCTTCGCCGGTACTCTTGTCAACCACCGCGCATCTGCAGTGGCTCATTCGTACTCCCCACCAGAGACGCTTTGTCCACACCCCCGGAGCCGCCCCACCGACGCCCCCGTCGACGGCCTCTGATCCTCTTCACCGACACCTTCCTCAACCCTACCGGAGCCGCTTCGCCGACACCATCGTCAACCCTACCGGAGTAGCTTTGCCTATACCATTCTCAACCCTACCGGGGCCGCTTTGCCAAGTCGCAAGTCCACGGCCTCAGATCCGCTTCCTCGCACCCTCATCCAACCTACCGGAGCAGCTTCTGATGCCCCGTCCACGGCCACAAATCCGCATCGTCGACACCACCCTTAACCCAACCACCGGAGCAACTTCTGACGCCCCGTCCACGGCCGCAGATCCGCATCGTCGACACCATCCTTAACCCAACCACCGGAGCAGCTTCTGACGCCCCGTCCACGGCCGCAGATCCACGTCGTCGACACCATCCTTAACCCAACCACCGGAGCAGCTTCACCTACACCCTCGTCCACGGCCACAGATTCGCTTCACCCACACCGTAGTCCACCCTACCGGAGCCGCTCCACAAACACCCTACTCGACGATTCTAGATATCCTTACCGGACCCCGACAGCCAGTGCAACGTCATCACCCTCGATGTTTCTAACCTGATTCCCACCATCTGGAGAGATACCAAGCACCCGCCACGACCTAGGTACTTGTCACCTTTAAACCCGTCCAACATCACCTGCCCGATGTACTTCAAATATACTAACCGGTCGCTGTTACCTGTTATGCAGCTGGCAAAAACTACAAGGACAATGTTTCTTCTAGATCTAACATCTTGGCCAACCAAGATCCTGGACTGAGGCATTGCTATGATCTTGTAAGCGCGTCTCTCTCTCTCTCTTGTATGATTCTGTGCCTGCCAGCGTGCTTTGCTAGGATTTTCGACCAGTAATCCCTATGTGCAGACAATGATTTCTACTACTGGCTGCTAAATTAGATATGTAGATGTCATACATGATACTACCTCGTACCTCTGTTCCTAAATATAAGTCTTTCTAGAGATTCCACTATAGGCTACATACGGAGCAAAATGAGTGAATCTACACTCGAAAATGCATCTATATACATCTGTATGTGGTCCATACTGGAATCTCTACAAAGACATATATTTAGGAACAGGGGCAGTACATTACACAAAATCGTTGGTGGCATGTAGGAATTCCAGTGCACTACATTAGGCTCCCTTAGAGTGACTGCTAGTCCAGCATACAGAGTCATGGCTAGTTTATGGTACACACACAATCGTTAATTGGTGGTTTAAATATGCGCAAGGGATATGCAATGTTGTATCATGTAGAGATGTCTGAAATTAGCCGTGTGAACTTGCAGATAGGGTTACACAATGAAAAAGTACAAGATGTATGTGGCAATTTCATGGAACATCGCAAAAAAAGGAGAGGCAACGGTGAGCCTATACAGTGTGCTATGGTACGTCACTCCTCCATTGCAATCATCGTGACATGTTATTTGTATGCCAGTTCTATTAGCCAAGTTTCTTAGGGACAATTATTACGAGCTATCCTAAGGAAATAAGCACCTGTGAATATAAGCTCCATGTAATAAGCCAACCAGTTCATTTCATTGCGTTTTCAGCTTATCTTTGGTATGATCAGTGGAAAGTCTAGATTGCATTATATTTTTTCATTTTGCTACCCATATGGAAATTAATTTGACTTGCAAACATCACAAATTGAACCCATTGCAGTAATTAATATGATAGGAAAACATACTATCACTATTTGCTCAAAATGCAAATACAAAGATACCATCTACTTGGCACAATCTACTTTGGTCAATGTTTTCCATAGAGATCCCATTGCCTAATTTAAACGAAGAACGCATGACCCACATTTAAATGAAGAACAATTATTTATTTAAATTCGACGGTCCAACTGGCTAGTTATTATCATATAGCAGCACCACCTGAAAGCATCATATAGCAGCAGAAGCAGCTCATAGCAACTCATCATACAACAGCAACAGTCTGCAATTCATCATATACCAGCAGTAGCTCATAGCAATTCGTCATATAGCAGCAGCAGGAGCAGCTCATAGCAATTCATCATATAGCAGCAGCAGGAGCAGCTCATAGCAATTCATCATATAGCAGCAGTAGGAGCAGCTTGTAGCAACTCATCATATAGCAGCATCAACAGCTCATAGCAATTCATCATATAGCAGCAGCAGTAGCTCATAGCAACTCATCATACAACAACAGCTCATAGCAATTCATCATATAGCAGCAGCAGGAGCAGCTCATAGCAATGCATCATATAGCAGCAACAGAAGCAGCTCATAGCAATTCATCGTATAGTGGATCAGAATGAAAATTTGGCAAAAAATCATAGGAGATCCTCACCTTGTTGGATGAGCTCATGCTTCAACAACACCTCAAGGCCATGGCCTGGGAGGAGGGGAGGGGGAATAAGGTGCCTTCTGCCGCAGTGTGGCATCAGTCGTAGTTGTGCAGCGCCCGCCGGAGTAGTGCGTTGGACGAACCATAGTGGAGCAGCTACTAGAGACCATGAGAATGAGGGGCGGCGCCAGAGGGAGGAGAAGCCAGGGAGATTTGCCTCTACCTGCCGGCCATGTAGCCTAGCTGTACATAGCATCGTCGAGGACCAGGCCAGATGGGACCAGTGGCGACGGCTCGCTGGAGGAACCCTAGTGCTGCAGGCAGGGGATCGAGGTAGAGGGAAAGGGGAAAGGATATGCAAGCGGGCAGGGCAATGAATGCTTGCGTGTTTGTTTTTACTTGAGGGTCAGGTGTGACACGGGCGTCAGCAGTTGCATTTTGAGTGTAATATAGGCAGACAACAGAGTCATTTCACTATTCCCCTTCCCTTCAATTTTTAGTGAGGTTCTACCCGAAACACCCCCCTCCAAAGCGAAATTAGTTAAGCCCAAGCCCATAACTCAAAAATGACTTCTTTACATCTTTTATGGCTTATTTTGACAATATGGCCTGAAAAGGCGGAATTGAACTGGCCCTTAACCTGCAATTCAATTGTGCGTGCAATGATGAATTACTCCTGCCTGCTATCTGTACATTTAGGCATCATCATACATGTCATAACCTAATACATGTGCATTCCATTGTAGAATCTGGAATATGCAATTTTATGTTAGTTCATACGTTGCACATGATGTTTAAATGCCCCTTAAAGCTGGTCAGTCAAGTGATGGTCTTTAAGCCTCCTTCTTTGCTTCTTTTCTTGATATGTAAGATTTGCTCACACATCTGTTCAATTGCTTGTTTGCATCAGCCAACCAAACTAGGATTGTTTATTTTGATTACTTGCTATTCTTGACCTAACACTCTAACATAGCTTGTCAATGATTTAAACACTAAGGGCTGCTATAGTGGGGCCTTGTCTAACTCATAGGTGACATAAAGGTTTGGCTGTACACTACAGTAGGCTCTCCAAGAGTACCTGGAGATCCAGTTCGAAGGTATGCCTAGTTTTTACATAGTGCAGACATAGTAAATGCTCATTTCATTGTGTGCAAGTGCAAGAGATGCGGCATGTTTCATTATGTGGTGTTGTTTTGTTATAATCACATTCTTTTGTGTTCACAGACTGGAAAGTATGCAGATTTATCTTCCAAGGAGACGAGTAACTAGTTTGTGTCACCTTGCAGAGAGGGTGCAATGAAGATAAGATTGAGGATTTCCAAGTACAAGATGTTAGGAAGGAGCCTTGCAAGAGAAGTAGGAGCTGCGCTGAGCCTCTTCAACTTGCTAAGGTAAGTCATTGTATGCAACTCAACAATTCAATTCCTTGTTTGTTTTAGGCATAGTTAATTTTCTCTTTTCAGTTGCTTTATTTGTTCTCAGTTAATGAGATGCCCAAGTAATCATGCCTGATGTTCGGTACTTGTATCACTATTAGTTGACATAATTAAAGGCCTTACCATTTAATTACTCTGCCGAAGTGTGCCTGAAGCTTTGAAGTCTATTAACCAACTATTATTGCATGAGGCCCACAATCTAGTTTATACTATGCTAATGATTGCATAGTTTTTCCTGCTGTAGTATGTTTGTATGAAACCCTCTCTTGTTCATTATGCTCCCTAAGACTTTAATTGAGGCACAGAATGGCCAACTGCTTGCTTACTTATACGCAACGTGCTGTCTAAATTTTAACTTGTCTGTGTTTTCGATTGGGCCCCAACATCATGCTCCTCTGGTGAGCTAAGAGGGATTTCTGTATGCAGGCTGCACAGACTATCTTTTTTATAATTTTTAAAATATCATCTGCTTATGCTTCATGACGTGTAACATTTTTTTTGAAAGTGACGTGTAACATTATTGTTAGTCCTGTTTTTCCATGTAGTACTCCCTCCATTCCGAATTACTTGTCGCAGGTATGGATGTATCTAGATGTATTTTAGTTCTAGATACATCCATTTCTGCGACGAGTAATTTGGAACGGAGGGAGTACAAAATAGTGTCTTGTTCGCTTCACTGTTGTAACTATATTTTTGCCCTAGTCATGTGTACTTACAGAAACATTTCAGGATGAAGTGACATCAACACAAAGATCTGCGAGCAGTGCGGCATGGCCGTTATCGAATGATTATGGATTGGAATTGGAATGTGCTGATGTTCTCTAGCATCAACTAGAGGTGGCAAGACAACGTGTACATGATTGCCAACGTATAATCAACAAGTTGAGACTGGACATGCAGGTATTAGTTGCAGGAGTCAAAAAATGAAACAAGACACGGAGGTAACCATGAAGGAATTGGAGATTTTGCAGACTGAAATTTGTGCTATCTGAATCCGGCCAATCCTATTTTCTGAAGAGATTATAGTTCAAATGGAGTTAAGTTGATGCGCATCCATGATGTATGAGCTGTATTTGCCCAGTGTATGTAATTTGCTGTTTGTGTATGCTTTATTATCACCTGTGCCGAACCATAATGCCCCGTGGGTATAATCGGCTGTAATTTCTTTATTGTATAGTGTAGGATTATTCTACCTTTCTATGCCTTGATCTCTTTGTTGTATAGTGTATGATTTTTAGAGGTGATAGTATTGAGTAGGATAATTCTTTGAATCTGCTATATCGTTTAAACGAGGGCCAACTCGCCCGACCATGGCCCTTCACGGGCCGTCGGATCCATGGTCCTTCTACGTCTCGTAGGATCCATGGGCCTTCTATGCCTCGTAGGATCCATGGGCCTTGTACGTCTCGTAGGATCCATGGGCCGCTGACTCATTTATGGGTCTTGTACAGGTCTTTAATGTGCCGTAGATGGGACTTTAATGGAAATCGTACGTTTTATGGGCTGACCATAACAGGCCGTTAATAGGTCGTATTTGGTGATGCTAGGAAAATGGCCCAACAGACTAATGGTCCGCAAATGGGCCGACTATAACGACAGGCTGAATTTGGCCCACAAGCAGAAAATTACAGTAACGGGCCGTAAGTAACCGAATGCTGCAAATGAGCCCAAGAATAAATGGGCCCTCAGAAGGCCGAAAGTTAACTTGGGATGGAAATGGCCCAACGGAATAACGGGTCGTTAATGGGTAATAACGGGTCGTTCATTACGGGCCAGTTTCACCACGGGCTGTTAATGGGTGTAAAGTAATACACTGTTCATTACGGGCCAGTTTCAGCACGGGCCGCTAATGGGCCAAGAGTTACAAATGGCCTCATATGGGCCGAAAGACGTCATGGGCTATACATGGGCCAGAAGTGAAAACGGGCTGGAATCATATTGGATGGCCCAGATGACACTACTGGGCCTAATTCGGATAGGGCGTAACGGGCCTTGGGTTAGCGGGCTGTAAATGGGCTATATGCGAACAGGCCGTTAACAGGCTTTCCATGGGCCGGCCCGCCAGCTTTTGACCAAGTCAAAAGGGCCGGCCTTTTCACAGGAATGGGCCACTGTTGGGTCGTGCCACGTGTTGACGTATCATAGGCGCCTTCTGTCCAGTGAGCGGATGACATCTGTCCCAACGATGAGCCGACACGTGTTTCCTCTAGCCAATGATGATTTTACACGTGGAAAATCCCATTGGTCGGGGCTGTTAACGGGTTATCGGATCCAAAACCCGACCCGATAGCTTAACGGCATTCCGTTACGGTGGATGCCACGTGTCGGTCACCCTTGACGAAAGCACTTCTGTGACACGCGATTTATCGTCATGGAAGTGGACACTTCCATGATGATAATTTTGGTAATGTCATGGAACACTTCTACGACAGCACAGGTATGACTATCTTGATTCTGTCATAAATTTGTCATGGATGTACATGCATGACAAAAAATGCGACCTACTGTGACAAACACGTATCATCACGGAAGTGTATTTTTTGTAGTGCTTACTCTTGAGTAACTCCAAAAGCGGCCACCGAAGATCTTTATTGGATTTGTTTTTCATCACCAGCACATGGAGGTGAAAGATGTGCAGGTTCAACCGCATGTGAGCAAATAGACGATGGGCACACTCCGCGTGTCTACTAGCTGGCTCAGAAGAGAGAGAGAGGAGGGCTGAGCACGGACTCCAGGAAATTTCGCGACAATGTGAGTAGTACTAGTAGTGTACCGTACTCCTGGAGAGATAATGTGTCCGCTCTACGTAACCAACACCTCGATATAGTGGGGTGATGTCTACTACACAACCTTCTTCTTGTAGACGTTGTTGGGCCTCCAAGTGCAGAGGTTTGTAGGACAGTAGCAAATTTCCCTCAAGTGGATGACCCAAGGTTTATCAATCCGTGGGAGGCATAGGATGAAGATGGTCTCTCTCAAGCAACCCTGCAACCAAATAACAAAGAGTCTCTTGTGTCCCCAACACACCCAATACAATGGTAAATTGTATAGGTGCACTAGTTCGGCGAAGAGATGGTGATACAAGTGGTATATGGATGGTAGATAAAGGTATTTGTAATCTGAAATTATAAAAACAGCAAGGTAACTAATGATAAAAGTGAGCGTAAACGGTATTGCAATGCGTTGAAACAAGGCCTAGAGTTCATACTTCCACTAGTGCAAGTCCTCTCAACAATAATAGCATAATTGGATCACATAATTATCCCTCAACATGCAACAAAGAGTCACTCCAAAGTCACTAATAGCGGAGAACAAACGAAGAGATTATGGTAGGGTACGAAACCACCTCAAAGTTATTCTTTCCAATCAATCCATTGGGCTATTCCTATAAGTGTCACAAACAGACCTAGAGTTCCTACTAGAATAACACCTTAAGACACAAATCAACCAAAACCCTAATGTCACCTAGATACTCCAATGTCACCTCAAGTATCTGTGGGTATGATTATACGATATGCATCACACAATCTCAGATTCATCTATTCAACCAACACATAGATCCTCAAAGAGTGCCCGAAAGTTCCTACCGAAGAATCACGACGAAAACGTGTGCCAACCCCTATGCATAGGTTCATGGGCGGAACCTGCAAGTTGATCACCAAAACATACATCAAGTGAATCACGTGATATCCCATTGTCACCACAGATACGCACGGCGATACATACATCAAATGTTCTCAAATCTTTAAAGACTCAATCCGATAAGATAACTTCAAAGGGGAAACTCAATCCATTACAAGAGAGTAGAGGGGGGAGAAAACATCATAAGATCCAACTATAATAGCAAATCTCGCGATACATCAAGATCGTGCCAAATCAAGAACACGAGAGAGAGAGAGATCAAACACATACCTACTGGTACATACCCTCAGCCCCGAGGGAGAACTACTCCCTCCTCGTCATGGAGAGCACCGAGATGATGAAGATGGCCGCCGGAGAGGGATTCCCCCTCTGGGAGGGTGCCGGAACGGGTCTAGATTGGCTTTCGGTGGCTATGGAGGCTTCTGGCGGTGGAACTCCCGATCTATTGTGCTCCCCGATCGTTTTAGGGTATATGGAGATATATAGGCGGAAGAAGTATGTCAGGGGGGCCACGAGGGGCCCACGAGGGTGGAGGGCGCGCCCAGGGGGTGGGCGCGCCCCCTACCTCATGGCCTCCTCGTAGATCCCCTGATGTGCACTCCAAGTCTTCTGGGCTTCTTTTGATCCAAAAATAAGTTCCGTGAAGTTTCAGGTCAATTGGACTCCGTTTGGTTTTCCTTTTCCGCGATATTCTAAAACAAGGTAAAAATAGAAAGTGGCACTGGGATCTGGGTTAATAGGTTAGTCCAAAAAATTATATAAAAGTGTACAATAAAGCCCTTAAACATCCAAAACAGTAGATAATATAGCATGGAGCAATCAAAAGTTATAGATACGTTGGAGACGTATCATGGGGTGGCATGGGCCATAACTAGCATTCACGTCTAGCAGTATGGCAAACGCCACCCACACGAGTCCCATCTGGCACCAATTTTCTTGGAGTCCGTAATATAGCTATCTCTTCTCCCTCTTGTTTTCTCTAACTAAGCCATCGCGCGGTGGGCGGGGTGTGGGTTTGCCGATAGTCGATTTGCTCAACTGCAGTCCCACTTGTAAGTGAAAATGCAACACAGCACGCATTCCCCATTGAGCGGCATGCCGGACCAACCGTGTGGGGGTGCGACTCGAACATGGCAGGCTTTTCCTTTTGAACTTGTGTCGGTGGGAATGACACCTATGGGATCACAAGAATCCCTACTACGGTTGCGGGGCGCGGGGTCGTGAGAAGAGCGGATCGAACAGATAGCACACGGTTCGTTTATCCAGGTCCGGGCCGCAGGGATGCGTAAAACCCTACTCCTGCTTTGGTGGATTGTATATCTGTGTTCTTGAGCTAGCTATGGGGCGTGAGGAGCTCCAAAAAGCCGAATCCCCCTCCTGGTCGCCTCGGGCCTCCTTTTATAGGAAAGGGGTTGCCACAGTGGCACACAGGAGGTGGAAAGGGTACAGTGATGTGAGGTTATCCCTCGCATTACATGACAAGGCGCATTTAATGCGTCTTGCCCAGGTGTCCTTGCTTTATCGGGGACGGGGGAGAGCCCTGTCTCGTCCGTTGCTGCTCCCTCTCGTGTCGACACGCGCCCTGGCCAGCGGCGCCCGCGGTGCCATGTAGGCAGGCAGGCAGCTGAGGTGGCGCAGTGGTGGGTCTCCACAAAGATCCGCATGCTGCCACGCAGGTGCCTGCCCAGCTGGTTGGGTCGGCAGCTGCATGTGAACGGCGGTGGAGGTTTGACTGGCGTGGGCCTGATGGTGGCCCTACGGGTGTTCTTGGCAAGGGCCTTGTCGGGGCCCCGGCAAGGGTCTTGCCGTGGCGCCTGCTGTCATCCCCGGCAAGGCTCTTGCCGGGGGCCTTGTGGTCCTCCTTGGCTGGGATCCCGCCAAGGATCATCATCTTCTAAAGGGTGTATCTAATCTTGAATGTCTTCACAAAGATCTGCATGCCACCACGGGGATGTCTCCCGAATCCTTGCCCCATGGGGGCAGTGGACTCAAGGGTGACTCACTACGTAGGTGTGGGGCGAGCTACCACGGCAAGGGTCTTGCTGGGTTTGCTAAAACCGCCTCCCGGCAAGGATCTTGCCGGGGGGAGTCCGCTTCGTCTCCTTTGCTCTTTGTGGTCTTGGTCTTGGCGTCGTTCTGCTTCTCCTAAGCTTCGGCCTTACCTTGGCTCACCTCCCTTGCCTTGCTCAGTGTGGTGGTGCCCGTGGCTCAGACTGCCCGTGCACAGTTATAGGGGTACAAAAAGCGTACCCCTCTTTTTGTACACCGACAACTTGTAACTTGTAAAATTTGGTTCTGCTCCATGGTGCGACTGATAACCCACAAGTATAGGGGATCGAAACAGTTTTTGAGGGTAGAGTATTCAACCCAAATTTATTGATTCGACACAAGGGGAGCCAAAGAATATTCTCAAGTATTAGCAGCCGAGTTGTCAATTCAACAACACTTGGAAACTTAATATCTGCAGCAAGTGTTTAGTAGCAAAGTAATATGATAGTAGTGGTAACGGTAGCAAAAGTAATGTTTCTTTTATTTTGTAGTGATTGTAACAATAGCAACGGGAAAGTAAATAAGCGAAGAACAATATATGGAAAGCTCGTAGGCAATGGATCGGTGATAGAGAATTATGCCGGATGCGGTTCATCATGTAACATTCATAACCTAGGGTGACACAGAACTAGCTCCAATTCATCAGTGTAATGTAGGCATGTATTCAGAATATAGCCATACATGCTTATGGAAAAGAACTTGCATGACATCTTTTTTCCTATCCTCCGTGGCAGTGGGGTCCTAGCGGAAACTAAGGGATATTAAGGCCTCCTTTTAATAGAGTACCAGACCAAAGCATTAACACATAGTGAATACATGAACTCCTCAAACCATGGTCATCACCAGGAGTGGTCCCGATTATTGTCACTTCGGGGTTGCCGGATCATAACACATAGTAGGTGACTATAGATTTGCAAGATAGGATCAAGAACTCTCATATATTGATGAAAACATAATAGGTTCAGATCTGAAATCATGGCACTCGGGCCCTAGTGACAAGCATTAAGCATAGCAAAGTCATAGCAACATCAATCTCAGAACGTAGTGGATACTAGGGATCAAACCCTAACAAAACTAACTCGATTACATGATAAATCTCATCCAACCCATCACCGTCCAGCAAGCCTATGATGGAATTACTCACGCACGGCGGTGAGCATCATGAAATTGGTGATGGAGGATGGTTGATGATGACAATGGCAACGGATTCCCCTCTCCGGAGCCCCGAACAAACTCCAGATTTGCCCTCCCGAGAGGTTTTAGGGCTTGGCGGCGGCTCCGTATCGTAAAACGCGATGAATCCTTCTCTCTCATTTTTTCTCCCCAAAAGTGAATATATAGAGTTGGAGTTGAGGTTGGAGGAGCTCCAGGGGCCCACGAGGTAGGGGGTGCGCCTAGGGGGGAGGCGCGCCCCCCACCCTCGTGGCTAGGGTGTGGCCCCCCTGGCCTTGATCTTTTGCCAATATTTTTTATTATTTCCAAAAAGATGCTCCGTGAAGTTTCAGGTCATTCCGAGAACTTTTGTTTCTGCACATAAATAACACCATGGCAATTCTGCTAAAAACAGCGTCACTCCGGGTTAGTTCCATTCAAATCATGCAAGTTAGAGTCGAAAACAAGGGAAAAAGTGTTTGGAAAAGTAGATACGACAGAGACGTATCAACTCCCCCAAGCTTAAACCTTTGCTTGTCCTCAAGCAATTCAGTTGAGAAACTGAAAGTGATAAAGAAAAACTTTTACAAACTCTGTTTGCTCTTGTTGTTGTAAATATGTAAAGCCAGCATTCAAGTTTTCAGCAAAGATTATGAACTAACCATATTCACAATAACGCTTAGGTCTCATGTTTACTCATATCAATGGCATAATCAACTAGCGAGCAATAATAATAAATCTAGGATGATAACACTTTCTCAAAACAATCATAATATGATATAACAGGATGGTATCTTGCTAGCCCTTTCTGAGACCGCAAAACATAAATGCAGAGCACCTTTAAAGATCAAGGACTAACTAGACATTGTAATTCATGGTAAAAGAGATCTAGTCAAGTCATACTCAATGTAAACTAATAGTAATGAATGCAAATGATAGCGGTGCTCTCCAATTGGTGCTTTTTAATAAGAGGATGATGACTCAACATGAAAGTAAATAGATAGGTCCTTCATAGAGGGAAGCAGTGATTTGTAGAGGTGTCAGAGCTCGGTTTTGAAATAGAGGTGAATAATATTTTGAGCGGTATACTTTGATTGTCAACATAACAACCAAGAGATGGCGATATCTTCCATGCTACACACATTATAGGTGGTTCCCAAACAGAATGGTAAAGTTTATACTCCCCCTCCACCAACAAGCATCAATCCATGGCTTGCTCGAAACAATGAGTGCCTCCAACTAACAAGAGTCCAGGGGGAGTTTTGTTTGCAATTATTTTGATTTAGTTTGCATAAAGCATGGGACTGGGCATCCCGGTGACCAGCTATTTTCTCGTGAGTGAGGAGCGGAGTCCACTCCTCTTGAGAATAACCCGCCTAACATGGAAGATACAGACAACCCTAGTTGATACATGAGCTATTCGAGCATACAAAACAGGATATTTATTTGAAGGTTTAGAGTTTGGCACATACAAATTTACTTGGAACGGCAGGAAGATACCATATATAGGTAGGTATGTTGGACTCATATGGAATAACTTTGTGGTTTATGGGATTGGATGCACAAGACGTATTCCCGCTTAGTACAGGTGAAGGCTAGAAAAAGACTGGGAAGCGACCAGCTACAGAGCGACAACAGTCATGAACATCCATTAAAATTAATCGACACCGAATGCAAGCATGAGTAGGATATAATGCACCATGAACAAAAATATCGTAGAGGCTATGTTGATTTTGATTCAACTACATGCATGAACATGTGCCAAGTCAAGCCACTTGAATCATTCAAAAGAGGATACCACCCTATCATACCACATCACAACCATTTTAATAGCATGTTGGCACGCAAGGTAAACCATTATAAGCTCCTAGCTAATTAAGCATGGCATAAGCAATTATGATCTCTAGTTGTCATTGCAAACATGTTTATTCATAATAGGCTGAATCAGGAACGATGAACTAATCATATTTACAAAAACAAGAGAGGTCGAGTTCATACCAGCTTTTCTCATCCCAGTCAGTCCATCATATATCGTCATAAATGCCTTTCACTTGCACGACCGAACGATGTGGATAATAATAATAGTGCACGTGCATTGGACTAAGCTGGAATCTGCAAGCATTCAATAAACAGGAGAAGACAAGGCAATATGGGCTCTTTTGTCAGATCAACAATAATGCATATAAGAGCCACTTCAACAATTTAATCATGGTCTTCTCCTATCAACCCCCAAAGAAAAGAAAAGAAATAAAACTATTCACACGGGAAAAGCCCCCAACAAGCAAAATAAGAACAAGAAATCTTTTTTTGGGGTTTTCTTTTTAATTACTACTACAAGCATAGAAATTAAAGCTAGCTAAAAGCTACAACTATTTTTTTGTTTTTCATAAGGTTTATTAAACACACAAGAAGAAAGCGTAAAAAGGAAATAAACTAGCATGGATATTACAATGAAAAAGTATGAGAACCGACATCTAGCAATGAGTGTGTCAACATGAATGTAATGTCGGTGAGAAATACGTACTCCCCCAAGCTTAGGATTTTGGCCTAAGTTGGTATAATGCCACGGATGGCCTGGCGGATATCCAAAATTGTAACTGGGGTCGTACTGTGATGCAGCAGTCATTGCATCATGGGCTGCAGCTTGGAGGCGAGCTATCTCAGCTCTCCTCTTATACTCTTCCGCCTCGTCTTTGGTTATAGAATATCTCCCTTTTGCCTGAAAGTCAAAGAAAGTAGAAGCAGGGAGAGCGACGTGATAGGTGCGTCGTCTGTCAAAGATTAGTCGGTACTAGAGGAACTGATCGTTCCTCTCAACAAACTGATGACGAACCATAGCCTCATAATCCAAATAAGCAGGATGCAACTCAATATCATCCTCACGTATGGTTATACCAAGAAAATTAGCTATGCGGGTTGCATAAATTCCACCAAAGTAATCTCCATTAAATCTATTAAGATGCAACCTATGTGCAACAATGGCTCCCAAATTATAAGATTTATCTCCTAACACAGCACTCCTAAGAATAATGAGGTCAGGGACACACATGTGACATGCTTCATCTTTACCGTTAATGCATCTACCTATGAAGAGAGCAAAATAATGTATAACAGGAAAGTGAATGCTCCCTATGGTAGCTTGTGCTATATCTCTAGATTCCCCCACAGTTATACTATTAAGAAAATCTCTAAATTCAGATTTGCGAGGTTCACTAGTACTACCCCATTGTGGAAGTTTGCAAGCAGTGGTAAAGTCCTCTAAGTCCATAGTGTAAGAATTTTCATAAAGATCAAACATGACAGTTTGAGAATTACGTGAAGATGAAAATTCAAACCTCCTCACAAAGAAACTAGTGAGATAGTGGTACTGACGGCATTTTTCTTCCTCGAAGCTCACAAGATCAGCGTTACACAAATATGCGTTAAAATCTTCCTTAATCCCCGCTCGATCCATGAAGTCCTCTGAAGGCCATTCACAAGGCTGCACTGGAGCGTCCCTTGGTAGCTCATCATCAGCATCACGCATTGCAAGCCTTGGTTCTTGTTTCCTTGAAGAACCACCTTGGTACATTTTCCTAAACATATTTCTTCCTCTGAATTTTTTTTGATATTTTTAGTAACTTCAAATAAAAGTGAACCAAGCTCAACAAAATTGATAGAAACTACTCCTACAAGTGCCTAGAGCCCATATCATGCATCAAAACTACTTGGAACCACATAAATTTGACATGCAAGCTCAAGAACAGGGTCACCTAAGCAGCAAAAACATGTAATGAATAAAGCACTAGAACAAAAACTAATTGGACCATTGGATGAGTCACATACCAAGGAACAATCCCCCAAGCAGTTTCGTGAGAGGTGCTTTGAGCAAGGAGATCGAATATCGCAGCAAAATGAGCTAGAACTCGTGCTTGAGCTGGATAATGGTGTTTGTGGGAGGAAGAAGGAGTGTGTGGGTGCAGGAATAAGTGGAGGAGGGCCACCGTGGGCCAACGAGGCAAGGGGGCGCGCCCAGGGGGTAGGGCGCGCCCTCCACCCTCGTGGCCAGGTGGATGCCCCCCTGCTGTGTTCTCAGTGCCAAATATTCTCAAATATTCTAGAAAAAATCATATTTAAATTTCAGGGCATTTGGAGAACTCTTATTTTCGGGGTATTTTTATATTGCACGGATAATTCAGATAACAGACAGAAAATACTATTTTTATTTTATTTAATATAAATAACAGAAAGTAAAAAGAGGGTACAGAGAGTTGTGCTTTCTAACTTCATCCATCTCACGATCATCAAAAGGAATCCATTAACATGGTTGATCAAGTCTTGTTAACAAACTCATTCCGAATAACATGGAACCGGAGAATTTTCGAATAACACTAGGTTACCTCAACGGGAATCCGCACATCCCCAACAATAAGAATATCATATTTCTTCTTGATAGTAGGTAAAGGAAATTCAAAACCTCCAAAAATAATTGATGGAATTTTTCCAATAGAATTGATACTATGAGCTTGAGGTTGTTTCCTCGGAAAGTGTACCGTATGCTCATTATCATTAACATGAAAAGTGACATTGCCTTTGTTGCAATCAATAACAGCCCCTGCAGTATTCAAAAAGGGTCTTCCAAGAATAATGGACATACTATCGTCCTCGGGAATATCAAGAATAACAAAGTCTGTTAAAATAGTAACGTCTGCAACCACAACAGGCACATCCTCACAACTACCGACAGGTATAGTAGTTGATTTATCAACCATTTGCAAA
Source organism: Triticum urartu (assembly GCF_056163025.1). NCBI lineage: Eukaryota > Viridiplantae > Streptophyta > Magnoliopsida > Poales > Poaceae > Triticum > Triticum urartu. The sequence continues at coordinate 51,352,560 of NC_141876.1, forward strand.
GATATTTCAGTAGGTGTCAACTTATTCAAATCAAGTCTACGATATAAAGAGAAAGGCATAACACTAACACCAGCTCCAAGATCACATAAATCAGTTTTAACATAGTTTCTTTTAATGGAGCATGGTATAGTGGGTACTCCTGGATCTCCAAGTTTCTTTGGTATTCCACCTTTAAAATTATAATTAGCAAGCATGGTGGAAATTTCAGCTTCCGGTATCTTTCTTTTATTAGTAACAATTTCTTTCATGTACTTAACATAAGGATTCATTTTAAGCATATCAGTTAATCGCATAAGCAAAAAGATAGGTCTAATCATTTCAACAAAGCGTTCAAAATCCTCATCATCCTTTTTCTTGGATGGTTTGGGAGGAAAAGGCATGGGTTTCTGAACCCATGGTTCTCTTTCTTTACCATGTTTCCTAGCAACAAAGTCTCTCTTATCATAATGTTGATTCTTTGATTGTGGGTTATCAAGATCAACAGCAGGTTCAATTTCTATATCATTATCATTGCTAGGCTGAGCATCAACATGAACATTATCATTAGTTTCAGGTTCATTACCAGATTGTGTTTCAGCATCAGAAATAGAAATATCATTTGGATTCTCAGATGTTTCAGCAATAGGTTCACTAGAAGCATGCAAAGTCCTATCATTTTTCTTTTTCTTCCTTTTAGAAGGACTAGGTGCATCTATATTATTTCTCTGAGAATCTTGCTCAATTCTCTTAGGGTGGCCTTCAGGACACAAAGGTTCCTGAGTCATTTTACCAGTTCTAGTAGCCACTCTAACAACATAATCATTATTCTTACTATTCAATTTATTGAGCAAATCATTTTGAGCTTTAAGTACTTGTTCTACTTGAGTGGTAACCATAGAAGCATGTTTACTAATAAGTTTAAGTTCACCTTTGACATTAGCCATATAATCACCCAAGTGTTCAAGCATATCAGCACTGCATTTTAATTCTCTACCAAAATAAGCATTAAAGTCTTCTTGCTTAGCCATAAATTTATCAAACTCATCTAAGCATGGGCTAGCAAACTTAGTGAATGGAATTTCAGCTTTATCATATCTATAGAGAGAATTTACCTTTACTACCTGTGTCGGGTTATCAAGACCATGTATTTCTTCAATAGGAGATGGATTAAAATTATGCATTTCTTCAACAGGCGGTAAATTAAGACTATGTATTTCTTCAATAGGAGGTAAATTCTTAACATCTTCAGCTTTAATACCCTTTTCTTTCACGGATTTCTTTGCCTCTTGCATATCTTCAGGACTACGAAATAGAATACCTCTCTTCTTCGGAGTTGGTTTAGGAATAGGCTTAGGAGTTGGCTCAGGAAGTGTCCAATTATTTTCATTAGTCAACATATTATTCAATAGAATTTCAGCTTCATCCGCTGCTCTTTCCCTGAAAACAGAACCAACACAACTATCCAGGTAATCTCTAGAAGCATCGGTTAGTCCATTATAAAAGATATCAAGTATTTCATTTTTCTTAAGAGGATGATCAGGAAAATCATTAAGTAATTGGAGAAGCCTCCCCCAAGCTTGTGGGAGACTCTCTTCTTCAATTTGCACAAAATTATATATATCCCTTAAAGCAGCTTGTTTCTTATGAGTAGGGAAATATTTAGCAGAGAAGTAATAAATCATATCCTGGGGACTACGCACACAACCAGGACCAAGATAATTAAACCATATCTTAGCATCACCCTTTAATGAGAACGGAAATATTTTAAGGATATAAAAGTAGCGAGTTCTCTCATCATTAGTGAACAGGGTGGCTATATCATTTAATTTAGTAAGATGTTCCACAATAGTTTCAGATTCATAGCCATAAAAAGGATCAGATTCAACCAAAGTAATTATATCAGGATCAACAGAGAATTCATAATCCTTATCAGTAACACAGATAGGTGAAGTAGCAAAAGCAGGGTCAGGTTTCGTTCTAGCATTAAGGGATAGCTGCTTCCATTCAGCTAATAACCTCTTTAGATCATATCTATCATTGCAAGGTAAAATAGCTCTAGTAGATTCTTCATCCAGAACATAACCCTCAGGAACAACAGGCAATTCTTATTTATTAGGGGGAGAGTCTTCATCATCACTTTCATCAATATTATCAGTTTCAATAATTTCATTCTCTCTAACCCTAGCAAGTTGTTCATCAAGAAATTCATCAAGTGGCATAGTAGTATCAAGCATAGAAGTAGTTTCATCATAAGTATCATGCATAGCATAAGTGACATCATCAATAACATGCGACATATCAGAATGAATAGCAGAAGCAGGTTTAGGTGTCGCAAGCTTACTCAAAACAGAAGGTGAATCAAGTGCAGAGCTAGATGGCAGTTCCTTACCTCCCCTCGTAGTTGAGGGATAAATCTTGGTTCTTGGATCTTTCAAGTTCTTCATAATGATAAGTAGATATAAAACCCAAGTGACTCAAAGAATAGAGCTATGCTCCCTGGCAACGGCGCCATAAAATAGTCTTCATAACCCACAAGTATAGGGGATCGCAACAGTTTTCGAGGGTAGAGTATTCAACCCAAATTTATTGATTAGACACAAGGGGAGCCAAAGAATATTCTCAAGTATTAGCAGCTGAGTTGTCAATTTAACCACACTTGGAAACTTAATATCTGCAGCAACTGTTTAGTAGCAAAGTAATACGATGGTAGTGGTAATGGTAGCAAAAGTAATGTTTTTGGTATTTTTTAGTGATTGTAACAATAGCAACGGGAAAGTAAATAAGCGAAGAACAATATGTGGAAAGCTTATAGGCAATGGATCGGTGATAGAGAATTATGCCGGATGCGGTTCATCATGTAACAGTCATAACCTAGGGTGACACAGAACTAGCTCCAATTCATCAATGTAATGTAGGCATGTATTCTGAATATAGTCATATGTGCTTATGGAAAAGAACTTGCATGACATCTTTTGTCCTACCCTCCCGTGGCTGCGGGGTCCTAGCGGACACTAAGGGATATTAAGGTCTCCTTTTAATAGAGTACCGGACCAAAGCATTAACACATAGTGAATACATGAACTCCTCAAACCACGGTCATCACCGGGAGTGGTCCCGATTATTGTCACTTCGGGGTTGCCGGATCATAACACATAGTAGGTGACTATATACTTGCAAGATAGGTGTCGGTGTCAAAACCGGCGGATCTCGGGTAGGGGGTCCCGAACTGTGCGTCTAGGCCGGATGGTAACAGGAGACAAGGGACACAATGTTTTACCCAGGTTCGGGCCCTCTTGATGGAGGTAAAACCCTATGTCCCGCTTGATTAATATTGATGATATTGGTAGTACAAGAGTAGATCTACCACGAGATCAAGGAGGCTAAACCCTAAAAGCTAGCCTATGGTATGATTGTTGTATGATGAAGTTGTCCTACGGACTAAAACCCTCCGGTTTATATAGACACCGGAGAGGGTTTAGGGTTACACAAAGTCGGTTACAATGGTAGGAGATCTTGAATATCCGCATCGCCAAGCTTGCCTTCCACGCCAAGGAAAGTCCCATCCGGACACGGGACGGAGTCTTCAATCTTGTATCTTCATAGTCCTGGAGTTCGGCTGAAGGTATAGTCCGGCTACCCGAACACCCCCTAATCCAGGACTCCCTCAGTAGCCCCCAAACTAGGCTTCAATGACGACGAGTCCGGCGCGCAGATTGTCTTTGGCATTGTAAGGCGGGTTCTTCTCCAAATTCCATGTACCTGCTGAATAATGTCCGATTTTCATAATGTAGCGCACCTTGGCTTCCACGCCCAATAATGGCCATCTTCCACGTGTCAAACGAATGTGAAAAGTCGGGGTGTTTTTACATTCACACCCCTAGCCGCATAAACGAGCCACCTATTTAATGGGATGGGGCTTCAGATCCAAACCACACCTTCTCCTCTCCGCGAGTAATCATCAGAGCGCCTCCAGCAAAGGTTCATTCCAACATGGCCAGCCGTCGCAGCTCCTCCTCTCGCCCTTCCAGTCCTAAACCTGGAGACTGGGAGAGGTGCTCCATCCTGCACAACGAGCTAGTGTCGCTTCAGGCCAAGGGATTTCTCCCTCAGGCCTATATGGTCCCGGTCCGAGCTGGACTCGCCACCTATAATGGCGGAGAGCAAGCGGAGAGCACCCCCAGTCCCTCCAAAGGAGAACGGGTGTGCCTCGTCCCTTATCTAGTAAGAGGACTTGGATTTCCAATCCATCCATTTCTCCGTGGGCTTCTGGAGTTCTACGGCCTCCAGCTGCACGATCTCACGCCCGCCTCTATATTGCATATCGTGGGCTTCGTCGCTCTTTGCGAGCTATTCTTGGGTGTTGAGGCTCATTTCGCGCTGTGGAAGAGATTATTCTGTCTGGTGCCCCGCTCTCAAGAGGGATCTATATATCAAGTGGGCGGAGCCGAAGTGTGGCGTATCGTCGGGACCGGATATCTATCCGGAACCCCAAAGAAGGCGTCCGAGGACTGGCCTTCGGAATGGTTTTATATAGATGATGTCCTGCTATCGGACCCTATCCGGGTCGGTCTCCCTGAATTCAACAGTGCTCCCTTAAAGAAACGCCTGAGCTGGCGTCCGCGGAGCTCTCAGAGAGAAAGCAACAGGGACGTCCTTCGCCTGATGGGCCGGATAAGACTATTGGCTCATTCCGGACTAACTATGATTGGAGTCATGGCCGCATGCATTATGCGGGGGGTGCAGCCGCTTCAATATAGAGGCCACCCCATGTGGGATTTTAACGGGGAGGATGAAGCCACGTGTTACGGTCATAAGGGGCCAGCCTCAGCTGCCGCTCTAGTAAAGATCTTATCCTCTTTGTACAAGGGAGAAGAGGAGGAATTCCTCCGCGTCAACCCGCAGGGCGGATTTAGTATGTACAACCCCCCAAGTTGGGTAAGTGAACAATTGTGCCTGCCCATCCGCTTTATATTCCCATGATTAAATATGTAGTCCAATGATTTCAACGCAGGAACTGCGTTAGGAAGTAAAGGATATAAACAGTCGTCCCCCACAACCCGAGGATCCAGAACGGTCCCTCGATCCGGACTCCGAAGAGGATCCAGATATATCGGTGGAGTTGATTGACGGGGTGTTTCATCAGTTAAGCAAGGACAATACCTTGGTGGCCATTACGGCTGATTACCCAGGGTTAATCCCAGCCTCCCAGGTAACAGAGAGCGGAGTATCATCCCTTTGAGAAGGAATCCATTCTCATGCATTTCAGTTTTCCTGACAACGACCGTGTTTTGCAGGGGAGGTTTCCAAGGCGGGAGGCCAAACCTGCGGCGGCTAGCCAACGAGGGGCCGCAGGGCCCCGTGGGGCAAAAAGGAATGTAGTCCGGACTGGGATGCCGGCGCAAAGGTATAGCGCATCCTCTTTTTCCCTGGTGTTATTTCTTCAGGGCATATTAACGTTTGTGCTATCTTCAGGATGAAGAGACCTCGCCGGACTACATCCGGAGAGGTTGCCAATCGCGCCTCCACCAGCCAGGCTCCAACGCCTGGCCCGGAAGCGGGAGCGAACACGAGGCACGCACCGGACGCTCCTCCGACAGAGGATGCGGACAGGCTGTCTACCACCAATTCCGAGGTGGAGAGTGCCATAAACCACAGGCGTCGCCGGACAGTTCTTCGCGACGCTTGTTTCTCCCGAGAGGCATTAGATGCCTTCAATTCGGGAGATGCGTACCTCCGTGCCACTCAAAATGGTTTAACCAGAGCCATGGAGCAATATGTAAAAGACATACGGGTAAGAAAATTTTGGTAAATATATATGTATATACCAGTAGCCCCCGAGACTTGAAACAGTTAGAGTAACTGGTTTAAGGATCATTTGTTATGCAGGTTCTTACAGAGAAGAATACCGTACTGTCCCAGGAGCTGAAAGAGTGCAAAGCCCAACTGGAGGCCGCACTAGCCGCAGCAGGGGAGCCTAAAGAGACCCCCTCTGGTAAGATACACTTCGAAAGATTAATATCTTGCGAAGTGCGGCGTGGGTATGAGTCTGCCAAATCATATTGCAGATAGTGCCGGACTGGATCGGAGAGGCAACAACTCTTACGTCGGCTAAAGGCCGGTGAGATTATGTTGACAAGGGTGAGGCGGGAGAAGAATGAGCTTCAGGATGCCAACACCAAGCTGGACGTTGAACTTAAAGATGTTCGTGGCCAGCTGTCGGACTCTACTAAGGAGAATCAGCGGCTTCGATGCGGCATATTTAGTAAGTGCTTAAGCGAATCTTTGAAAGAAAAGAGTTCGGCGAGGAAGTCGACTAACAGAGTAATGTCTGTAGGTATGCTAACGGGTCGTCCTGCAGAGGAGATGCCCGGTTCTACGGGTGACCTTCTTCCCGAGCTTTCACGACTGCATGAGCGAGTTCGGCAGGCGATGCGAGGCGTTGCCCAAGCCTTATGGCCTTCCCACTCCATGCCCGAGGGCCTTGGAGAGCTTTCGGAGAAGCTTAAGGGAGCTCGGCGGCGCTTCCGGTTGTGGAAGATATTGGCCTGCCGACAAGGCTCTAGGGAGGCCTGGGCCATGGTGAAGACGCGGTACACGAAGTCTGACCCAAACCACATGGCCGAGGTCGGACCCGTGGGACCTGACGGGAAGGAGATCCCTGTAAGCTTAGTGTACGGCCAAGTAGTATTGGCCGCAAAGTATTCCCAGCAGGACTGTAAGTTAGACAGCCTGTTAGATGGTATTGAAGAGGAATACAATCAGTCAGAGTGACTATGTAATTTTTAATTGACATGTGTAATGCCTTCTAGCCGGATTGTAGATCGTTTGTCGTTGCCGACCTTTTCGCTTCAACCTCAGGACCTGACGGTCCGGAGTGTGTCCGAATACCCTACCGGTTATGTAAGAACCGGGGTATGCATGGAGACCAGGCGTAGGGGTCATTAGTGCTTTATCAGACAAGTGCCCAACTAGTTATGTTATATTACATGGTTAGTAAGAAACATCGTCCAGAGAGAATAGTTCCGTTAGGGGTTCCTTTCTCTAGGAGGCATGCCCTAAAGTGCATGTCCGGACTGCAAACGCAGGAAAATCATTTGGGGGCATATACATAAATAAGTAAAAAAAGGTCATCTTTTAGTTCACCGACCGAATATTCCCTTAAGAACGCTAGCTTTCGGCTTCACCCAGTCTGAGGTACACATCCGGCTGATCCGACAGTAACAATCGCAGAGGTGCTCCCTTTACCACCTAGCCGAACAATCGGGAACGTAGGGGTAAGCACAGGAGCCAGGCAACCCAGCTTGGCCAAAACTTAAGTCATATCGATGCATATAATGGTGAAGAAAAGGTACATGCGGAAGTTTGACACATGTGGTGGGCGTGAAGCCCGTATAAATAAGCTTCTGTTAAAGAAGCCCCCAGGTTTAATGAGCGCGAGTAGCACTTCACTTGAGGAGCCTTTAAGGTCTATAAAAGAGAAGAGGGGAAGGAGAGAAATGTAAGACAGAAAATGTAAAAAATGGACAGAGGAAGGAGACAAACACAGAGTCCGGCGCTAGGCATAGAATCTTCGGAGACGGGCTGCGTTCCATGGGTTCGGCTCGAGTCGGTTATCCGACGCATCTCGCAGGCGGTATGCTCCACCAGTCAGGACTTGGTCGATTATGAAGGGACCTTCCCACTTGGGCTTCAGCTTGTCCTTTTTCTTGTCCCGCAGGCGTAGAACTAATTCGCCAACGTTGTAGCTTTTGGCCCGCACTTCTCTGCTTTGATATCTTCGAGCCTGCTGTTGATAGAATGCGGAACGGGCTTTTGCCACGTCGCACTCCTCCTCTAAGGTGTCCAAACTGTCCTGCCGATCGAGCTCGGCCTCCCTTTCTTCATACATGCGCACTCGAGGTGAGTCATGAATTATGTCGCAGGGCAAGACTGCCTCTGTGCCGTACACCATAAAAAATGGTGTGTATCCGGTGGTGCGGTTCGGCGTGGTCCGCAGCCCCCAGAGTACGGAGTCGAGCTCCTCTACCCAGTGCGTGTTAGATCCTTGAGGGACCGCACTAATCTGGGTTGATGCCGCTCATGATGAGACCATTTGCACGTTTGACCTGACCGTTAGTTTGTGGGTGATAGACGGAAGCATAATTGAGCTTGATGCCCATGTTTTTGCACCAGAGTTTTACCTCATCGGCCGTAAAGTTCGTGCCATTATTGATGATGATGCTGTGGGGGACGCCATAACGCTGTACGACCCCGGATATAAAGTCTATCACAGGTCCGGATTCGGCCGTCTTAACAGGCTTGGCTTCTATCCATTTGGTGAACTTATCCACCATGACCAGTAAGTATTTTTTCTTGTGGGTTCCGCCTTTAAGGGGTCCCACCATGTCAAGCCCCCAGACCACGAAAGGCCAAGTGATGGGGATAGTTTGGAGGGCGGTGGGTGGCATATGGCTTTGGTTTGCAAAAAGCTGGCAACCGACGCATTTATGGACCAAGTCCCGAGCGTCCGCCCGAGCCGTCAGCCAAGAGAAGCCTGTATGGAAAGCCTTGCTTACGAGGGACCGGGATGAGGCGTGATGGCCACCGAGTCCGGCATGAATTTCAGCCAGCAGGTTCCGCCCTTCCTCTTCGGAGATGCACCTTTGAAGGACTCCGGTAGTGCTTTTCTTGTAAAGTTCTCCCTCATGGACTTTATAGGCTTTAGATCGCCGCACTATGCAGCGTGCCTCGTTTTGGTCCTCTGGGAGTTCCTGCCTAATAAGGTAGGCTAGGAATGGTTCTGTCCACGGGGTGATAACGGGATTAGTACGTGGGCTGAGGTTGTTATTTCATTGGCAGAGCCTCTGATTATGTCAGATTGTTCGGCGTCGGACAGTGCGGTTGGGTCCGGACTGATATTCCCATGTTCCCCTTCCCATACTACGGATGGCTTGAACAGCCTTTCCAGGAAGATGTTGGGGGGACCGCATCGCGTTTTGCGCCGATGCGTGCCAGGACGTCTGCCGCCTGATTGTTTTCTCGGGCTATATGGTGAAATTCGAGCCCTTCGAACCGAGCTAACATTTTGAGGACGGCGTTGCGGTAAGCTGCCATTTTTGGATCCTTGGCATCGAAGTCTCCATTTATTTGGGATATCGCGAGGTTCGAATCCCCGCGCACCTCTAGGCGTTGAATGCCCATGGATACCGCCATCTGGAGACCATGTAAAAGGGCCTCATATTTGGCTGCATTGTTGGAGTCCGTGTACATAATCTGGAGTACATATTGAACTGTGTCTCCTGTGGGGGACGTCAAAACGACGCCGGCCCCTAGTCTGGGCAACATTTTGGAACCGTCGAAGTGCATTATCTAGTTTGAATATGTGCCGTACTCTTTAGGGAGTTCGGCCTCCGTCCATTCTGCGACGAAGTCGGACAAAACTTGCGACTTGATAGCTCGCCGTGGCCTATAAGTTATGTGGAACGGGAGGAGCTCGATGGCCCATTTTGCAATCCGGTCCGTTGCGTCACGGTTGTTTATAATATCATTGAGTGGTACTTCCGATGCTACTGTGATTGAACACTCTTGAAAGTAGTGTCGTAGCTTCCGGGATGCCATGAATACCGCATATGCAATCTTTTGATAATGTGGGTACCGTGATTTGCATGGGGTGAGGATAGTGGACACATAGTAAACCGGCTTTTGAAGGGGGAATTTGTGTCTGTCCGTTTCCCGCTCGACGACGAGTACTGCGCTGACAACTTGATGGGTTGCTGCAATGTACAATAGCATTGGTTCGCCAATGTTTGACGCGGCCAGGACGGGGTTTGTTGCCAATATGGCTTTTATTTCCTCGAGTCCGGCCGTGGCGGCGTCCGTCCACTCGAAGTGTTCGGTGCGCCGAAGGAGGCGATAGAGGGGTAGCGCCTTTTCTCCCAACCGGGAGATAAAGCGGCTTTGAGCCGCCACGCATCCGGTTAATTTTTGTATTTGTTTGAGGTCCTTTGGGATATCCAATTCTGACAAAGCTCGGATCTTGGCTGGATTTGCTTCGATTCCCCAACCGGATACAATGAAGCCCAAGAGCTTTCTGGCTGGAACACCGAAAACGCATTTTTCCGGATTTAGCTTGATGTCATATGCTCGGAGGTTGTCAAATGTAAGCCTCAATTCGTCTACTAGAGATTCGACATGTCTTGTTTTTACGACCACATCATCCATGTATGCCTCTACTATTTTGCCGATCTGGTTTGCCAGACATGTCTGAATCATGCGCTGATATGTTGCGCCGGCGTTTTTGAGCCCGAAAGGCATTTGTTGAAGCAGAATGGGCCGTATGGGGTGATGAATGCCGTTGCGGCTTGGTCTGACTCGGCCATCTTGATTTGATGGTAACCGGAGTATGCGTCGAGGAAACACAATGAATCGTGTCCTGCAGTGGCATCGATAATTTGATCGATGCGGGGGAGGGGGAAGGGATCCTTTGAGCAGGCCTTGTTGAAGTCTTTGAAGTCGACACACATGCGCTAGGATTTGTCCTTCTTTGGTACCATAACCAAGTTTGCTAGCCAGTCTGGATGTTTTATATCTCTGATGAATCCGGCCTCCAATAGTTTGGCTAGCTCCTCTCCCATTGCCTGTCTCTTGGGTTCAGAAAAATGCTGAAGGGCTTGTTTGACAGGTTTGAATCCTTTTGGGATATTCAAGCTGTGTTCGGCCAGCCTGCGTGAGATTCCTGGCATGTCCGAAGGGTGCCATGCAAAAATGTCCCAGTTCTCCCGTAGGAATTCTCGCAGTGCAGCGTCTACATCGGGGTTTAATTGTGCCCCGATGGAAGCTGTTTTATTGGGATCCGTTGGATGGACCTGGAATTTGAATATTTCATCCGCTGGTTTAAAGGAGGTGGACTTGGATCTTTTGTCGAGTATCACATCGTCCCTGTTTACCGTGGAGCGCAGCATAGTCAGTTCCTCAGCCGCTAGGGCTTCGGATAGTGCCTCAAGGGCCAGTGCGGTTGTCTTGTTTTTGGCGCGGAGTGCTATGTCCGGATCACTAGCGAGAGTGATGATTCCGTTCGGCCCGAGCATCTTGAGCTTCATGTACCCGTAATGGGGTATTGCTTGGAAGATTGTAAACGCTTCCCGCCCCAGCAGAGCGTGGTATCCGCTGCTGAACGGGGCCACTTGGAATGTGACCTCTTCGGACCTATAATTATCCGGCGTGCCGAACACCACATCTAGTGTGATTTTTCCTGTAGAGCGTGCTTCCCGACTGGGGATTATTCCTCTGAAGGTTGTGCTGCTTCGCTCAATGCGGTTCCAGTCTATTTCCATTTTTGAAGGGTTTCCTCATAAATGAGGTTCAATCCGCTGCCTCCATCCACGAGTACCTTGGTGAGGCGAAAGCCGTCCACTATAGGACTGAGTACCAATGCGGCTGGTGCTCGAGCTGTTCGGAATTTAGGTTCGTTGCTGGCATTAAAGGTAATTGCCGTGTCACTCCATGGGTTTATTGTTGCTACTTGATAGACTTCGGCGAAGCTGCGGAGTGTTCTTTTTCGCATTTTATTTGATGCGAAAGTCTCGAAGACTGTTAAGACTGTACTGGAGTCCCTGAGGTGGCTTTCTACGACCTCCGGAATTAGGAGATCTTGGCCCCTTTTGGCCACCTGCCGGAGTATCCAACATGCTCTAAGGCTATGAGTTGGTGTGGCGTCCTCTGTACTATGAATTTTACAGGGTCCATTAAGCCATCCCTCCAGTACGGTTCCATGCCCTGTAGAGGGTTTTGGTTTTTTGGTTTTTAACCCGGGTGTCTGATGATGATGCACCCTTTTATTTCGGACGAGGTTTCTATTCAGGGCCGGATTGTCCCAAAATTTAGTTTCGGTTTTTCGGGCGCTTTCCATCGCACAGTACTTTTGTACTATGGACGCCAAGTCAGCGAAGCGTGTAAGATCACGACGACCTGTGGCATTGAGGATTCCCTTGTCCGTGCAATTATTGCAGAAGATTGAGATTACGTTTTCCTCGCGGCAGTCCTTTATCCTGTTCATAACCATGAGGAACCTTGCCCAGTAATGATGTACTGTTTCTTCGGGATTTTTCCGGATTTGGGATAGATCGCTTATGTTCGGGCGGGTGGGTGGAATTAAATCCGGAACTTCACCCAATCTAAGACTCAGAGGCCAAGGAGTTTCCGAACTCTGAGGTTTGGATTCTTGGATGTTGTCCAGTGAATCTAGCCTGTTGCCTGATTCTAAGTTCAGGTCTTGAGTTACATCCTCCCCTCCGCGGGTATCCGGCTTGGAGGGATCTGGAATCCGGATGTAGCTAGTCCTTAAGATAGATGAAGAGTCGCCGCACTGTGCCTCTACTACGGCAACGTGATGGGTGACTTGGGGAGAATTAATTTCTCTTAGATCAGGTTTAAGCCCAACCTGGTCATAATCCGTAGTGACCCCCAAGGCAGCGATGCAATCCAAGAGCTCGTTTACGGAAGAGAGCTCCATTGGATCTAACTGCTCGACGAGTTCCGAGCTGACGTGAAGATTACTTTTGATGACCCGAGAGGTCACCGTCGGCGCAACGGCCGAACAGGCGGTCATGAGAAAACCGCCTAGCCGGAGAGTTTGGCCAACAGCCAAGGCTCCCTTAGTAACGGCGCCGTCTTTAAAGACGGGAAGAGGCATCCTTCCTGATTGCGACGACATAGAGGAACTCTCAATGAAAGCACCAATGTCGGTGTCAAAACCGGCGGATCTCGGGTAGGGGGTCCCGAACTGTGCGTCTAGCCCGGATGGTAACAGGAGACAAGGGACACAATGTTTTACCCAGGTTCGGGCCCTCTTGATGGAGGTAAAACCCTACGTCCTGCTTGATTAATATTGATGATATGGGTAGTACAAGAGTAGATCTACCACGAGATCAGGGAGGCTAAACCCTAAAAGCTAGCCTATGGTATGATTGTTGTATGATGAAGTTGTCCTAAGGACTAAAACCCTCCGGTTTATATAGACACCGGAGAGGGTTTAGGGTTACACAAAGTCGGTTACAATGGTAGGAGATCTTGAATATCCGCATCGCCAAGCTTGCCTTCCACGCCAAGGAAAGTCCCATCCGGACACAGGATGGAGTCTTCAATCTTGTATCTTCATAGTCCTGGAGTTCAGCTGAAGGTATAGTCCGGCTACCTGAACACCCCCTAATCCAGGACTCCCTCAATAGGATCAAGAACTCTCATATATTGATGAAAACATAATAGGTTCAGATCTGAAATCATGGCACTCGGGCCCTAGTGACAAGCATTAAGCATAGCAAAGTCATAGCAACATCAATCACAGAACATAGTGGATACTAGGGATCAAACCTTAACAAAACTAACTCGATTACATGATAAATCTCATCCAACCCATCACCGTCCGGCAAGCCTATGATGGAATTACTCACGCACAGCGGTGAGCATCATGAAATTGGTGATGGAGGATGGTTGATGATGACGATGGCGACGGATTCCCCTCTCCGGAGCCCCGAACGGACTCCAGATCAGCCCTCCCGAGAGGTTTTAGGGCTTGGCGGCGGCTCCGTATCGTAAAACGCGATGAATCCTTCTCTCTCATTTTTTCTCCCTGAAAGTGAATATATAGAGTTGGAGTTGAGGTCGGAGGAGCTCCAGGGGGCCCACGAGGTAGGGGGCGCGCCCAAGGGGGCAGGCGCGCCCCCCACCCTCGAGGCTAGGGTGTGCCCCCTGGCCTTGATCTTTTGCCAGTATTTTTTATTATTTCCAAAAAGACGCTCTGTGAAGTTTCAGGTCATTCCGAGAACTTTTGTTTCTGCACATAAATAACACCATGGCAATTCTGCTAAAAACAACATCAGTCCGGGTTAGTTCCATTCAAATCATGCAAGTTAGAGTCCAAAACAAGGGCAAACGTGTTTGGAAAAGTAGATACGATGGAGATGTATCAGAGTCCGATAGATAGAAATAAGGATTTTCCCTAGAGTAATCAGAAGTTTGGTTGTGGCGCGGTTCATGCATGGAGTACATACGAAAATTATGAAGTTGATGCCAAATGTAAGATAATTACTAGTACAATATACCACTACATGGAATTGATGGAAAGATAAAGATACATACAGATCCATCAACGACATCCTCACGCCCTAGTGCACCGGGTCACCAACCAACGTGTGAGGAGCAGCGACGTTGCAGTGAGCTCAACGTGCTTCTGAACAATGTCGTCCAAGGTTGCCCTGTTGTCCAAGAAGGCCAGCGTCCTATCATCCTCCTATTGCACATAGTAGTCCTTGTGGAGGATTTGTGCGTAGACGTGGGTGATTATGTCGATGGTGTCTTGCTGCTCCAGGCGCTGTGCGCCGAGTGTGACCTCGAGGTGGAAATTCTCTGGCGCGACGACAGGCAGTCGCAGGGCCACCGGTGCATCAAAGAGGTGGTCACCATAGAGGCCGTTGAGGGTGGCGGGCATCGCAGAGCCTGGGCGCGTGGGCTGGAGGCGTACATCAAGGTCGTCCGTGAGCTTTTTGACGACGGTGAACTTGTCGAGGACCTCATTGAACAAGGAGACGAAGCTGTTGTCCAAGAGGCCTCTCGCCCTTGTGGCCTCAAGCATGACCTGGAGATGTTCCTCGGTACCGGGCCGTAGGTTGGCGTCGTGGACCATCTGGCACAGCTAGCTGATGCTCGCGCTCATCGCCTCGATGGGTCTAACTTCTAGTCAACTGATCTTGCGATTGGAGTGATCACTCTTGCCCTTGGTTAGGGTGCGTAGGTACGTAGGATTTCTTATATTAGACTGGCGAGGAACCTTTATATGTGAAGTACAGACTGGGTTGCATTCATGTGTGTGTTGGCCATCTACTCCTCGGCCCTCCCTCCGTGCCGGTGGAGTATAGTCACCGAGACCAAGTTGGGGTAAAATGAGAGAACTTTAATGTTTACTGGTTTATTGGCCCCCTTGGTAGTTTGCGCCACGTTTTGACCTTTGATTTAACTAATAAAATATTAATGCATGTAACCAAAAAAATATCATTGGAAACTATGTTCAAATACGAATCCAATGATACAATTTTTGGTGACATGCATCAAAATTTGGCACAAAATACTACGGGAAGCAATAAACCAGGACAGAGGTAGGAGTAATATTTTGTAATTAATGTCATTGCATAAAGATAATTGAGCACTACATGTTGTGCTAAGTAGTCTCAAGTCATTGAATGCATATGCACCCCACATCTCCTATTGGGTGATTTCTTTTTTCGTGGCAAAAACAGGGAACGAGGTGGGTAGTTAATGCACCGTGATAACCCACAAGTATAGGGGATCACAACAGTTTTCGAGGGTAGAGTATTCAACCCAAATTTATAGATTAGACACAAGGGGAGCCAAAGAATATTTGTAAGTATTAGCCATTGAGTTGTCAATTCAACCACACCTGGAGATTAATTATCTGCAGCAAAGTGATCAGTAGCAAAGTAGTATGATAGTTTTGATAATAGTAGCAGCAGTAATGGTAATGGTAACAGTGACAACAGTAATGTTGTAGCAAGTGTAATAGTAACGATAGTAGTAGTAACTTAGCAAGAACAATATAAGATAAATTCGTAGGCACTGGATCTGTGACTTGTTGGATGATATTCATCATGAGACAATTATAACCTAGGGCGATACAGTACTAGCTCCAGTTCATCAATATAATGTAGGCATGTATTCCGTAAATAGTCATACGTGCTTATGGAAAGAACTTGCATGCCATCTTTTGTCCTACCCCCCGTGGCAGTGGAGTTCATATTGGAAACTAAGGGATATTAAGGCCTCCTTTTAATATAGAACCGGAACAAAGCATTAGCACATAATGAATACATGAACTCCTCAAACTACGGTCATCACCGGGAGTGGTCCCGACTATTGTCACTCCGGGGTTGCCGGATCATAACACATAGTAGGTGACTATAACTTGCAAGATTGGATCTAGAACATGGATATAATGATGCTAACATAAGTGGTTCAAATCTAAGTTCATGGCACCCGGGCCCAAAGTGACAAGCATTAAGCATGGCAAAGTCATAGCAACATCAATCTTAGAGCATAGTTGTCGTGGAATTGTCACGGCATATGTCCTAGCAGAAGGACTTAATCATGCGGTCATCGCAACTAGGTTAGCTTAAAGGGGTTAAACGGGACAAAGGACACAGTGAGTTTATACTGGTTCGGCCCCTTGTGGTGAAGGTAAAGGCCTACTCCAGTTTGGGATTGTATTGCTTGGGTTTCGATTACTAGGGAGCGAATACGCTTGACTTAGTTCTTGATCTCTTATTTCTTGCCCTAAGCCGCTGTCGGGTCGTCCCTTTATATACACAGGTTGACACCCGACGGCTCACGGAGTCCCGACCGGCTCATACACAATGTGTCCGACTCGATGACTATCTACGCTTGCCTTACAATACAAGTTATACATACATGGCGGTTCATCCTCCTAGGCCTTGGGCCGTCCATAGGCTCATATGATCCCCCATCTTCATTGATAAGTCGCCAATGGTATAACCCGGCCCCTCCTGGGTGGTTCATACCAAGTAGTTATATCCCCAACATTAGGCCCCAGGTTGATTTGAACTTGTTCACATCAATCTTCAATACCTGACTTATCAAAAATCTTGTATCGCCTTGTTTAAT
The DNA here is from genome assembly GCF_056163025.1 of Triticum urartu. NCBI lineage: Eukaryota > Viridiplantae > Streptophyta > Magnoliopsida > Poales > Poaceae > Triticum > Triticum urartu. Next base: position 51,369,207 of record NC_141876.1, read on the forward strand.
AAACCTTGCTTGTAACCTGACATGACGCCAGCTCACAGGATTTTCTTAAACCACCACGACGTCATTCCTCATTAACTTCGCACAAGGTCCAACACATCTTAATTGATCTTTATCTTAATGTACATCCCGAAAATTGAGGCATCTATACAACCATATGATGATTTCGGCCTCCTCGATTCCCGTGCATGCCTTGTATCTCCCCCTTTATAAATAGGGGCGGGGTTCTTACCATTTTCCCCCTTGCCTCATCTCTTTCGTCTTCCTCTGCATCTCCTCTGTCGCCCGAGCTCCGCCGTCGCGACCTCCAACCACTGCACCACTCCGGCCACTGCATCGACCTGATCAGACCAGATAACGCCTACGTTCCACCGCAGTCCATCTACAACTGTAAGTGCTTCTCTTCCTCAACTTCAGATCTGCATTAGGGCGCGCTGATAACCCACAAGTATAGGGGATCGCAATAGTTTTTGAGGGTAGAGTATTCAACCCAAACTTATTTATTCGACACAAGGGGAGCCAAAGAATATTCTCAAGTATTAATAGTCCAGTTGTCAATTCAACCGCACCTGAAAGACTTAATATTTGCAACAAAGTATTTAGTAGCAAAGTAATATGGAAGTAACGGTAGCGGTGGCAAAAGTAATAGTATTGGTTTTGTAGTGATTGTAAAAGTGGCAACGGAAAAGTAACTAAGCAGAGATCAATATGTGAAAAGCTCATAGGCAATGGATCAGTGATGGATAATTATGTCGGATGCGATTCCTCATGCAACAGTTATAACATAGGTGACACAGAACTAGCTCCAGTTCATCAATGTAATGTAGGCATGTATTCTGAATATAGTCATACGTGCTTATGGAAAAGAACTTGCATGGCATCTTTTGTCCTATCCTCCCGTGGCAGCGGGGTCCTATTGGAAACTAAGGGATATTAAGGCCTCCTTTTAATAGAGTACCGGAACAAAGCATTAACACTTAGTGAATACATGAACTCCTCAAACTACGGTCATCACCGGGAGTGGTCCCGATTATTGTCATTTCGGGGTTACCGGATCATAACACATAGTAGGTGAATATTGACTTGCGAAATAGGATCAAGAACTCACATATATTCATGAAAACATAATAGGTTCAGATCTGAAATCATGGCACCCGTGCCCTAGTGACAAGCATAAGCATAGAAAAGTCATAGCAACATCAAACTCAGATCATAATGGATACTAGGGATTAAATCCTAACAAAACTAACTCGATTACATGATAAATATCATCCAACCCATCACCGTCCAGCAAGCCTATGATGGAATTACTCATGCACGATGGTGAGCATCATGAAATTGGTGATGGAGGAAGGTTGATGATGACGATGGCGACGGATTGCCCTCTCCGGAGCCCCGAACGGACTCCAAATCAGCCCTCCCGAGAGAGATTAGGACTTGGCGGCGGCTCCGTATCGTAAAACGCGATGAATCCTTCTCTCTGATTTTTCCTCCCTGAACATGAATATATAGAGTTGGAGTTGAGGTCGGTGGAGCCTCAGGGGGCCCACAAGACAGGGGGCGCGCCCCAGGGGGTGGGCGCGCCCCCACCCTCGTGGACAGGGTGTGGGCCCCCTGACGTTGATTCTTTCCCCAGTATTTTTTATATATTCCAAACATATTCTCCGTGAAGTTTCAGGTCATTCCGAGAACTTTTATTTCTGCACAAAAATACCACCATGGCAATTCTACTGAAAACAGCGTCAGTCCAGGTTAGTTCCATTCAAATCATGCAAGTTAGAGTCCAAAACAAGGTCAAAAGTGTTTGGAAAAGTAGATACGATGGAGATGTATCAACTCCCCGAAGTTTAAACCTTTGCTTGTTCTCAAGCAATTCAGTTGACAAACTGAAAGTGATAAAGAAAAACTTTTACAAACTCCATTTGATCTTATTGTTGTAAATATGTAAAACCATCATTCAAGTTTTCAGCAAAGATTATGAACTAACCATATTCACAATAACATTTAGATCTCATGTTTACTCATATCAATGGCATAATCAACCGGCGAGCAATAATAGTAAATCTCGGATGGCAACACTTTCTCAAAATAGTCATAATATGATTTAACAAGATGGTATCTTGCTAGCCCTTTCTGAGATCGCAAAACATAAATGCAGAGCACCTATGAAGATCAAGGACTAACTAAACATTGTAATTAATGGTAAAAGATATCCTGTCACAGTCATACTCAATGTAAACTATAGTAATGCATGCAAATGACAGCGGTGCTCTCCAACTGGTGCTTTTTAATAGGAGGATGATGACTCAACATAAAAGTAAATAGATAGGCCCTTCTCAAAGGGAAGCAGGGATTTGTAGAGGTGCTAGAGCTTGATTTTTGAAATAGAGATAAATAATATTTTGAGTGGCATGCTTTTATTGTCAACATAACAACTAAGAGATCTCAATATCTTCCATGCTACACACATTATAGGCGGTTCCCAAACAGAATGGTAAAGTTTATACTCCCCCTACGACCAACAAACATCAATTCATGGGTTGTCCGAAACAATGGGTGCCTCCAACTAACAACAATCCCGGGGGAGTTTTGTTTGCAATTATTTTAATTTAAGCATGGGACTGGGCATCCCGGTCACCAGCCATTTTCTCGTGAATGAGGAGCGGAGTCCACTCCTTGTGAGAATAACCCACCTAACATGAAAGATATAGACAACCCTAGTTGATACATGAGCTATTAGAGCATACGACATGGAATTTCATTTGAAGGTTTAGAGTTTGGCACATACAAATTTACTTGGAACGGCAGGTAGATACCACATATAGGAAGGTATGGTGGACTCATATGGAATAACTTTTGGGGTTTATGGAAGTGGATGCACAAGCAGTATTGCCGCTTAGTACAAGTGAAGGCTAGAAAGAGACTGGGAAGTGACCAACTAGAGAGCGACAACAGTCATGAACTTGCATTAAAATTAATCAACACTGAGTGCAAGCATGAGTAGGATATAATTCACCATGAACACAAACATTGTGGAGGCTATGTTGATTTTGTTTCAACTACATGCGTGAACATGTGCCAAGTCAAGCCACTCGAATCGTTCAAAGGAGGATACCACCCTATCATACCACATCACAACCATTTTAATAACATGTTGGCACGCAAGGTGAACCATTATAAACTCCTAGCTAATTAAGAATGGCATGAGCAACTATAATCTCTAATTGTCATTGCAAACATGTTTCATTCATAATAGGCCGAATCCGGAACGATGAACTAATCATATTTACAAAAACAAGATAGGTCGAGTTCATACCAGCTTTTCTCATCTCAATTAGTTCATCATATATCGTCATTATTGCCTCTCACTTGCACGACCGAACGGTGTGGATAATAATAATAGTGCACGTGCATTGGACTAAGATGGAATCTGCAAGCATTCAATACAAGGGAGAAGACAAGGTAATATGGGCTCTTTGTTAGATCAACAATAATGCATATGAGAGCCATCAACATTTTCATCATGGTCTTCTCCTCTCGACCCCCAAAGAAAAGAAAAGAAACAAAACTATTTACACGGGAAAGCTCCCAACAAGCAAAGTAAGAACGAGAAATATTTTTGGGTTTTCTTTTTAACTACTACTACTACAAGCATGGAGAGTAAACTAGCCAAAAGCTACAACTAATTTTTTTGGTTTTTCTTAAGGTTTTTCAAACACACAAGAAGAAGGCTTAAAAAGAAAATAAACTAGCATGGATAATACAATGAAAATGTATGAGCACCGACAACTGGAATGAGCATGTGAACATGAATGTAATGTCGGTGAGGAATACGTACTCCCCCAAGCTTAGGCTTTTGGCCTAAGTTGGTCTATGGCCATGGCTCAAAGCTGCCCTCTCCGGTGTATGGAGGAGTGTCCTCTGGGTGCCACTGGTTGGCAATCTCCTTCGGATCCCACTGATAAACAAATTGACGGTAAGGATCAAGTGGTGGCTCAGGCTCTGGAGCTGATGTCAGGCTCCTGTATGCATGAACGGCCTCCGGCAACACGAGGTACATGCCTGAAAATATGATAACAAAGAGGGAGCAGGCAAGGTAATAATCTCATAGTAGTTTTTATCAAATATCAATCTATACTTAAGCATCTTCTTCTTATCCTTAATAATAAAATCATGTGCTACCATACTCTTATAATCTAGTAAAATAGGAGGCAACAACTTTTCCTCTTTATCACAATGCCTAATAGGTATGTTAAAGTGTGTAGCAAGGCGCGAAGCAAAGATGCCTCCAAAGATGGGACCCTTTGTGCGGTTCAGATTTAACCGTTTAGCAACAATAGCGCCTAAATTGAAAGTGGTATCACGAAACAAGGTATGGCGCAAAATAACAATATCAGGGGAACTAAGGTTTCCACTGTTCCCGCGACCAATTAAGCATCTACTAGCAAATATTGCAAAGTAACGTAGAACAGGAAAATGTATGCTAGTAATTCTTGCATCAGAAACTTTCCTCGTTTCCCCTACAACAATCATATCAATAAATCCCTCCACATCATTACGATGTGGTTCCTCTATGCTGCCCGCAAAGGGTATCTTACAGACCCTACAAAACTCATATAGTGACATCTCCTTAACCTCATCATATAAATGAAATTCCACCGAAGGTGGTGATTTCTTAACATGAAAGTAAAATTTTTGCATGAAAATATTAGTGAGGAGGAGATACTGTTCGTGTTGGTCACGGAGGAAGTCAACGAGGCCTACATTCTCAGCCAAATAATAAAAGTCCTCATATATACCGGCTGCTCTCAAGAACTCATCACAAGGCCATTCGCACGGCCGAACTTCCGCAGTGCGAGGGAGATTATATTTGGGCTTCTTATTCTCTTCACTTTGCTTATCCTTCGAGGTTCGGCTCGAAGAGCCCCTCAACAATCTCTTCATCATTTTCTTTCTCTGAAAAATTTCTGAAATTTTTAGCGACTCAAAATAAAAGTGAATCAAACTCAACAAGATTGATAGCAACTACTCCTACAAGTGCCTAGAGGCCATATCATGCATTAAAACTACTTTTGACCACATAAATTTGACATGCAAGCTCAAGAACAGGGTCACCTAAGCAACAAAAATTTGCAATAAATAAAGTACTAGAACAAAAACTAATTGGACCATTGGAGGAGTCACATACTGAAGAACAATCCCCCAAAGCAGTTTTGTGAATGGAGCTTTGAGCAAGGAGATCGAAAATGACAGCAAGATGAGCTAGAACTCGGGTTTGAGCTGGTGGAGAATTTTTCTGGAGGAAGACGAAGTCTGTGGGTGCAAGAATAAGTGGAGGGGGCCCACGTGGGGTCCACGAGGCAGGGGGGTGCGCCCTGGACCCTCGTGGCTAGGTGGTGAGGCCCCCTGGTGTGTTCTCAGTGCCAATAATTCTTAAATATTCTAGAAAAATCATATAAAATTTTCAGGGCATTTGGAGAACTTTTATTTTTAGGGTATTTTTTGTTGCAAGGATAATTCAGAAACAGACAGAAAATACTATTTTTGCTTTATTTAATCTAAATAACAGAAAGTAAAAGGAGGGTACAGAGAGTTGTGCTTTCTAACTTCATCCATCTCATGCTCATCAAAAGGAATCCACTAACAAGGTTGATCAAGTCTTGTTAACGAACTCTTTCCGAATAACATGAAACCGGAGAATTTTCAAATAGCACTAAGTCACCTCAATGGGGATATGCATGTCCCCAACAATAAGAATATCATATTTCTTCTTGACAGTAGGAAGAGGAAATTCAAAACCTCCAATAGTAACCGTTGAAGTTTTTCCAATAGAATTTATACTGGACTTGAGGTTGTTTCCTCGAAAAGTGTATCGTATGCTCATTACCATTAACATGAAAAGTGATATTGCCTTTGTTGCAATCAATAACAACTCCTGCAATATTCAAAAAGGGTCTACCAAGAATAATAGACATACTATCGTCCTCGGGAATATCCAAAATAACAAAGTCCGTTAAAATAGTAAAATTTGCAACCACAACAGGCACATTCTAACAAATACCGACATGTATAGCAGTTGATTTATCAGCCATTTGCAAAGATATTTCAGTAGGTGTAAACTTATTCAAATCAAGTCTACGATATAAAGAAAGAGGCATAACACTAACACCGGCCCCAAGATCACATAAAGCAGTTTTAACATAGTTTCTTTTAATGGAGCATGGTATAGTTGGTACTCCTGGATCTCCTAGTTTCTTGGGTATTCCACCTTTAAAAGTATAATTAGAAAGCATGGTGGAAATTTCAGCTTCCGGTATCTTTCTTTTATTTGTAACAATATCTTTCATGTACTTAGCATAAGGATTTATTTTAAGCATATCAGTCAAATGCATACGCAAAAAGATAGGTCTAATCATTTCAGCAAAGAGCTCAAAATCCTCATCATCCTTTTTCTTGGATGGTTTAGGAGGAAAATGCATGGGTTTCTGAACCCATGGTTCTCTTTCTTTACCATGCTTCCTAGAAACGAAGTCTCTCTTATCATAACGTTGATTCTTTGATTGTGGGTTATCAAGATCAACAGCAGGTTCAATCTCTACATCATTGTTATTGCTAGGTTGATCATCAACATGAACATCATCATTAATATTATCACTAGGTTCATGTTCATTACCAGATTGTGTTTCAGCATCAGAAGTAGAAATATCTTTGGGATTCTCAGGTGTGTCAACAACAGGTTCACTAGAAGCATGCAAAGTCATATCATTTTTCTTTTTCTCTGTCTTAGAAGAACTAGGTGCATCAACATTAATTCTGTGAGAATCTTGCTCAATTCTCTTGGGGTGGCCCTCAGGATACAAAGGTTCCTGAGTCATTTTACCCCCTCTATTCACAACTCTAACAACATTTTCATTTTTATTATTATCTAATTCTTTGAGCAAATCATTCTAAGCTTTAAGTACTTGTTCTACTTGAGTGGTAACCATAGAAGCATGTTTACTAATAATTTTAAGTTCACCTTTAACTCTAGACATATAATCACTCAAGTGTTCAATCATATAAGCATTGCGTTTCAATTGTCTACCAACATAAGCATTGAAGTTTTCTTGCTTAACAATAAAATTATCGAACAAATCCAAGCATTGGCTAGCAGACTTATTACGAGGAATATCACCTTCATCAAATCTATAGAGAGAATTTACCTTTACTACCTGTGTCGGGTTATCAAGACCATGTATTTCTCCAATAGGTGGTAAATTCTTAACATCTTCTGCTTTAATACCTTTTTCTTTCATAGATTTCTTTGCCTCTTGCATATCTTCAGGACTGAGAGATAGAATACCCCTTTTCTTCGGAGTTGGCTTAGGAGTTGGTTCAGGAAGTGTCCAAGCATTTTCATTACTCAACACATTATTCAATAGTGATTCAGCTTGATCAACAGTTCTTTCCCACAAAACACAACCATCACAACTATCCAGGTGGTCTTTGGAAGCATCGATTAGTCCATTATAAAAGATATCAAGTATTTCATTTTTCTTGAGAGTATGGTCAGCCAAAGCATTAAGTAATCGGAGAAGCCTCCCCCAAGCTTGTGGGAGACTCTTCTTTAATTTGCACAAAATTATATATTTCCCTTAAGGTAGCTTGTGTCTTATGAGCAAGGAAATATTTAGTAGAGAAGTAATAAATCATATCCTGGGGACTACGCACACAACCAGGATCAAGAGAATTAAACCATATTTTAGCATCACCCTTTAATGAGAACAGAAATAACTTAAGGATAAAGTAATAGCGAGTTTTCTCGTCATTAGTGAACAGGGTGGCTATATCATTTAATTTAGTAAGATGTGCCACAACAGTTTCAGATTCATGGCCATAAAAAGGATCAGATTCAACCAAAGTAATTAACTCAGGATCAACAGAGAAATCATAATCCTTATTAGAAATACAGATAGGTGAAGTAGCAAAAGCAGGGTCATATTTCATTCTAGCATTCAAATATTTTTCTTTCAGCTTAGCTAACAATTTCTTAAGATCATATCTATCATTGCAAGATAAAAAGTCTCTAGCAGTTTCTTCATCCATAACATAACCCTCAGGCACAACAGGCAATTCATATCTAGGGGGAGAATCTTCAGCATCACTTTCATCAGTATTATCAGTTTCAATAATTTCATTCTCTCTAACCCTAGCAAGTTGTTCATCAAGAAATTCACCTAGTGGCACAGTGTTATCAAGCATAGTAGTAGTTTCATCATAAGCATCATGCATAGCAGAAGTGGCATCATCAATAACATGCGACATATCAGAATGAATAGCAGGAGTAGGTGTCGCAAGTTTACTCAAAAAAAGGTGAATCAAGTGCAGAGCTAGATGCCAGTTCCTTACCTCCCCTCGTAGTTGAGGGAAAAATCTTGGTTCTTTCATCTTTTAAGTTCTTCATAGTGATCAACAGATATAAATCCCAAGTGACTCAAAGAATATAGCTATGCTCCTCGACAACGGCGCCAGAAAATAGTCTTGATAACCCACAAGTATAGGGGATCGCAACAATTTTCGAGGGTAGAGTATTCAACCCAAATTTATTGATTTGACACAAGGGGAGCTGTCGGTGTCAAAACCGGCGGATCTCGGGTAGGGGGTCCCGAACTGTGCGTCTAGGCCGGATGGTAACAGGAGGCAAGGGACACGAAGTTTTACCCAGGTTCGGGCCCTCTCGATGGAGGTAAAACCCTACGTCCTGCTTGATTAATATTGATGATATGGGTAGTACAAGAGTAGATCTACCACGAGATCGGAGAGGCTAAACCCTAGAAGCTAGCCTATGGTATGATTGTTGTTGTGTATGTTGTCCTATGGACTAAAACCCTCCGGTTTATATAGACACTGGAGAGGGTTAGGGTTACACAAAGTCGGTTACATTGGTAGGAGATCTACATATCCGTATCGCCAAGCTTGCCTTCCACACCAAGGAAAGTCCCTTCCGGACACGGAACGAAGTCTTCAATCTTGTATCATCATAGTCCAGGAGTCCAGCTGAAGGTATAGTCCAGCCATCCGGACACCCCCTAATCCAGGACTCCCTCAGTAGCTCCCGAACCAGGCTTCAATGATGATGAGTCCGGCGCGCAGATTGTCTTCGGCATTGCAAGGCAGGTTCTCCTCCAGATTCTGTGTACCTGTTGAATAAAGTCCGGCTTCTTGTAAATGTTGCGCTCCTCGGCTTCTACGCCCAATAATGGCCGTCTCCCATGTGTCAAACGAATATGAAAAGTCTGAGTGTTTTTACATTCACACCCCTAGCCGCGTAAATGAGCCGCCCATTTAAGGGGACGAGGATTTAGATCCAAACCACACCTTCTCCCCTTCGCGAGTGTTCATCAGAGCGCATCCGACAAAGGTCCATTCCACCATGGCCAGCCATCGCAACTCCTCCTTTCGCCCTTCCAGCCCTCAGCCTGGATATTGGGAGAGATGCTCCGTCCCGCATAGCAAGCTAGTGACGCTCCAGACCAAGGGATTTCTCCCCCCGGCCTACATGATCCCGGTTCGAGCCGGTCTTGCCGTCTATAACGGCGGAAAGCAAGCGGAGAGTGCCCCTAATCCCTCCAAAGGAGAGCGGGTATGCTGGAGTTCAGGTTTCCAATCCATCCATTTCTCCGGGGGCTGCTGGAGTTCTACGGCCTCCAGCTACACAATCTCACACCTGCCTCCGTATTGCATATCGCGGGCTTTGTAGCCCTCTGCGGGCTGTTTTTGGGCATCGAGGCTCATTTCGGGCTATGGAAAAGGTTATTCTGCCTTGTGCCCCGCTCTAAGGAGGGGTCAATGTATCAAGTGGGCAGAGCCGAAGTGTGGCGCATCGCCGGGACTGGATATCTATCCGGAACTCCAAAGAAGGCGTCCAAAGACTGGCCTTCGGAATGGTTTTATATAGAGGATGTCCCGCTGCCGGATCCTGTTCGGATTGGCCTCCCTGAGTTCGACAGTGCTCCCTTAAAGAAGCGCCTAAGCTGGCATCCACGGAGCCCTCAGAGGGAAAGTGACAGGGACATCATTTACCTGATGGGCCGAATAAGATTGTTAGCCCATTCCGGACTGACCATGATCGGGGTTATGGCCGAATGCATCATGCGGGGGGTGCAGCGCTTCAGTATAGAAGCCACCCCATGTGGGACTTCAACGAGGAGGAGGACGCCACCCGCTACGGCCGTAAGGGGCCGGATTTAGCTGCCGCTCTACTAAAGATCTTGTCCACTTTGTATAAGGGAGAAGAGGAGGAATTTCTCCGCGTCAACCCACAGGGCGGATTCTCTATGCACAATCCCCCAAGCTGGGTAAGCGGTCACATTTACTTGCCCATCCGTTTTGTATTCCCATTGTTAAATATTCAGTCTAACGACTTTAACGCAGGAACTGCGCCGGGCTGTTAAGGAAATAAACAACCCTCCTCCACAACCCGAGGACCCAGGACGGTCCCTCGACCCGGCCTCTCAAGAGGATCCGGACATATCTGTGGAGATGATTGATGGAGTGTTCCATCAATTGAGCAAGGACAACGCCTTGGTGTTCATTACGGCCGATTACCCAGGGCTAATCCGGGCCTCCTAGGTAACTGAGATCGAAGTCCCAGTACCCCGAATAGGTGTCCACCCTCTCGTGTTTTCAGTTTCCTAATTACAACCGAGCTTTGCAGGGGAGGTTTTTGAGACGGGAGGCTGAACCTGCGGCGGCAAGCCAACTAGGGGCCGCAGGGGCCCGTGGGCAGAAAAAAGGCACAGTCCGGACCGAGGCATCAGTGCAAAGGTATGGCGCGCCCCCTTATCCCAGGTGTTACACCTGCGAGGCATATTAACACTCGTGCTCTCTTCAGGTCAAAGAGACCTCGTCGGACTATACCCGGAGAGGCTGCCAACCGCGCCTCCACCAGCCAGGCTCCGAAACCTGGTCCGGAGGTGGAGGCGAACACAAGGCACGCACCGGACACTCCTTCGATGGAGGATGTGGACAGGTTGTCTGCCACCAACTCTGAGGTGGAGAGTGCCATGAACCACAGGCGTTGCCGGATAATTCTTCGCGACGCTTGTTTCTCCCAAGAGGCATTAGATGCCTTTAATTCGGGAGATGCGTACATCCGTGCCGCTCAAAATGGTCTAGCCAGAGCCACGGAGCAATATGTAAAAGACATACGGGTAAGACAATTTTGGTAATTATATATATATATATATACCAGTAGCCCCCAAGACTTGAAACAGTTAGAATAACTGATTTATGGATCATTTGTTATGCAGGTTCTTACAGAAAAGAATTCCCTACTGTCCAAGGAGCTGGAAGAGTGCAAAGCCCAACTTGAGGCCGCACTAGCCACGGTAGGGGAGCCCAAGGAGACCCCCTCTGCTAATATACACTTCGAAAGATAAGTATTTTGCGAAGCACGACATGGGTGCGAATCTGACAAATGAAATTGCAGATGGCGCCGGATTGAATCCGGAAAGGCAACACCTCCTACGCCAGCTAAAGGATGGTGAGAAGGTGCTGACAAAGGTGAGGCGGGAGAAGAACGATCTCCAAGATGCCAACACCAAGCTGGGCGTCGAGCTGAAAGATGTTCGTGCCCAACTGTCAGACTCCGTTAAGGAGAATCAGCGGCTTCGGCGTGGCATATTTAGTAAGTGCTTGAACGAACCTTTGAAAGAAAGTTCGGCGGGGAAGTCGACTAACAGAGAAATGTCTGTAGGTGTGCTAACAGGTCTTCCTGCAGAGGAGATGCCCGGTTCTATGGGTGACCTTCTTCCCGAGCTCTCGCAACTGCTCGATCGAGTTCGGCAGGCGATGCAAGGCGTTGCCCAGGCCCTGTGGCCATCCATCTCCATGCCCGAAGGTCTTGGAGAGCTTGCGGAGAAGCTAAAGGGAGCACGGCGGCACTTCCGATTGTGGAAGATATCGGCCTGCCGTCAAGGTGCTAGGGAAGCCTGGGCCATGGTGAAGACGCGGTACACAAAGGCTGACCCCAACCACATGGCCGAGGTCGGTCCTGTAGGGCCCGATGGGAAGGAGATCCCTGTAAGCTTAGTATATGGCCGAGTAGAGTTGGCCGCAAAGTATTCCCAGCAGGACTGTAAATTAGACAGCCTGTTAGATGGTATTGAAGAGGAATACAGTCAGTCAAAATGACTATGTAATTTAATTGACATCTATAATGCCTTCTAGCCGGATTGTAGATCATTTGTCATGGCCGACCTTTTCGCTTCAGCCTCGGGACCTGACGGTCTGGAGTGTGTTCGAATTCCCATGCGGTTATATAGGAACTGGGGAATGCATGGAGATCAGGCGTAGGGGTCATTAGTGCGTGAACAGACAAGTGCCCGACTAGTTATGTTATATTACATGGTTAGTAAGAAACATCTTCTAGGGAGAATAGTTCTATTAGGGGTTCCTTTCCCTGGGAGGCATGCCCTAAAGTGCATGTCCATGCTGCAAAAAGAAACGTAGGAAAAACATCTGGGGGCGTATAGATAAATAAAATAAAAAAGATCATCTTTAGTTCACCGACCGAATATTCCCTTAAGAACGCTAGCTTTCGGCTTCACCCAGTCTGAGGTACACGTCCGGCTGACCCGGCAGTAACAATCGCAGAGGTGCTCCCTTTACCACCTAGCCGAACAATCGGGAACGTAGGGGTAAGCACAGGAGCCAGGCAACCTAGCTTGGCCAAAACTTAAGTCATATCGATGCATATAATGGTGAATAAAAGGTACATGCGGAAGTGTGACACATGTGTTGGGCATGAAGCCCGTATAAATAAGCTTCTGTTTAAAGAAGCCCCCAGGTTTAATGAGCGCGGATAGCGCGTCACTTTATGAGCCTTTAAAGGATATAAGAGAGAGAGAGAGAGAAGAGGAATGTAAGACAGAAAGTATATAAAAAATGGAGAGAGGAAGGAGACGAACACAGAGTTCGGCGCTAGGCATAGAATCTTCGGAGACGGGCTGCGTTCCATGGGTTCGGCTTGAGTCGGTTATCCGATGCATCTCGCAGGCGGTACGCTCCACCAGTCAGGACTTGGTCAATTATGAAGGGACCTTCCCACTTGGGCTTGAGTTTGTCCTTTTTCTTGTCCGGTAGTCGTAGAACTAATTCGCCAACGTTGTAATTTTTGGCCCGTACTTCTCTGCTTTGGTATCTTCGAGCCTGCTGTTGATAGAATGCGGAACGGGCTTTTGCCACGTCACGCTCCTCCTCCAATGCATCCAAGCTGTCCTCCCGATCGAGCTCAGCTTCTCTTTCTTCGTACATGCGCACTCGAAGTGAGTCATGAATTATGTCGCAAGGCAAAACTGCCTCTGCGCCGTACACCATAAAGAATGGTGTGTATCCGGTGGTGCGATTCGGCGTGGTCCGCAGCCCCCATAGTACGGAGTCGAGCTCCTCTACCCAGTGCGTGTTAGATTCCTTGAGGGACCGCACTAATATGGGTTTGATGCCGCTCATGATAAGACCATTTGCACGTTCGACCTGGCCGTTAGTTTGTGGGTGATAGATGGAAGCATACTCGAGCTTGATGCCCATGTTTTTGCACCAGAGTTTTACCTCGTCGGCCGTAAAGTTTGTGCCGTTATCCGTGATGATGTTGTGGGGGACACCGTAATGGTGTACAACCCCGGATATAAAGTCTATCACCGGTCCGGATTCGACCGTCTTAATAGGCTTGGCTTCTATCCATTTGGTGAACTTATCCACCATGACCAGTAAGTATTTTTGCTTGTGGATTCCGCCTGTAAGGGGTCCAACCATGTCAAGCCCCCAAACCTCGAAGGGCCAAGTGATGGGGATAGTTTGGAGGGCGGTGGCTGGCATATGGCTTTGGTTTGCAAAGAGCTGGCAACCGGTGCATCGTTGCACTAAGTCCTGGGCGTCTGCCCGGGCCGTCGACCAATAAAAGCCTGTATGGAAGGCCTTGCTTACAAGGGACCGAGCTGCCACGTGATGACCGCCGAGTCCGGCATGAATTTCAGCCAGGAGGTTCCGCCCTTCCTCTTCGGAGATGCACCTTTGAAGGACTCTGGTAGTGCTTTTCTTATATAGCTCTCCCTCGTGGACTTTGTAGGCTTTGGATCGCCGCACTATGCAGCATGCCTCGTTTTGGTCCTCGGGGAGTTCCTGCCTAGTAAGGTAGGTGAGGAATGGTTCCGTCCACGGGGCGATAACAGCCATTATTACATGGGCTGAAGGTGTTATTTCATTGGCAGAGCCTCCGATTGTGTCAGAATGTTCGGTGTCGGGCAGTGCGGTTGGGTCCCGGCTGTTATTGTTCGGCTCCCCTTCCCATACTACGGATGGCTTGAACAGCCTTTCCAAGAAGATGTTGGGGGGGACTACATCGCGTTTAGCGCCGATGCGTGCCAGGACATCCGCCGCCTGATTATTTTCCCGGGCTACATGGTGGAATTCAAGCCCTTCGAACCGAGCTGACATTTTTAGGACAGCGTTGCGGTAAGCTGCCATTTTTGGATCCTTGGCATCGAAGTCTCCATTTATTTTGGATATTGCGAGGTTCGGGTCCCCGCGCACCTTTAGTCGTTGAATGCTCATGGATACTGCCATCCGGAGACCATGTAAAAGGGCCTCATATTCGGCTGCATTGTTGGAGTCCGTGTACATAATCTGGAGTACGTATTGAACTGTGTCTCCTGTGGGGGGCGTCAAAACGACGCCAGCCCCCAGTCCAGCCAACATCTTGGAGCCGTCGAAATGCATGATCCAATTTGAATATGTGCCGTACTCTTTAGGGAGTTCGGCCTCCGTCCATTCTGTGACGAAGTCGGCCAAGACTTGCGACTTGATGGCTCGCTGTGGCTTATAAGTTATGTCGAATGGGAGGAGCTCAATGGCCCATTTTGCAATCCGGCCCATTGCGTCACGGTTGTTTATAATATCGTTAAGTGGTACTTCAGAGGCTACTGTTATTGAACACTCTTGAAAGTAGTGTCATAGCTTCCGGGATGCCATGAATACCGCGTACGCAATCTTTTGATAGTGCAGGTACCATGATTTGTAGGGAGTGAGGACAGTGGACACATAATAAACCGACCTTTCAAGGGGGAATTTGTGTCCGTCCGTTTCTTGTTCGACGACGAGTATTGCGCTTACAACCTGATGTGTTGCTGCAATGTACAATAGCATTGGTTCGCTAATGTTTGACGTGGCCAGGACTGGGTTTGTTGCCAATATGGCTTTTATTTTGTCGAGTCCAGCCGTGGCTGCATCCGTCCATTCGAAGTGTTCGGTGCGCCGAAGGAGGCGGTAAAGGGGTAGGGCCTTTTCTCCCAAGCGGGAGATAAAGCGGCTTAGAGCCGCCACGCATCCGGTTAACTTTTGTATTTGTTTGAGGTCCTTTGGGATATCCAGTTGCGACAGAGCTCGGATCTTGGCTGGATTTGCTTCAATTCCTTTACCGGATACAATGAAGCCCAAGAGCTTTCCGGTTGGAACGCCGAAAACGCATTTTTCCGGGTTGAGCTTGATGTCGTATGTTCGGAGGTTATCGAATGTGAGCCTTAAGTCGTCTATAAGAGATTCGACATGTCTTGTTTTGACGACCACATCATCTACATATGCCTCCACTGTTTTGCCGATCTAGTTTGCCAGACATGTCTGAATCATGCACTGATATGTTGCGTCGGCATTTTTGAGCTCGAAGGGCATTGTGTTGAAGCAGAATGGGCCGTATGGTGTGATGAATGCCGTTGTGTCTTGGTCTAGTTCTGCCATCTTGATTTGATGGTAGCCGGAATATGCATTGAGGAAACACAACGAATCGTGTCCTGCGGTAGCGTCGATAATTTGATCGATGCGGGGGAGGGGGAAGGGATCCTTTGGGCAAGCCTTGTTAAGGTCCTTAAAATCAATGCACAGGCGCCAGGATTTGTCCTTCTTTGGTACCATCACCAGGTTTGCTAGCCAGTCCGGATGTTTTATATCTCTGATGAATCCGGCCTCCAATAGCTTTGCTAGCTCTTCTCCCATGTCCTGTCTCTTAGGTTCGGAAAAACACCGAAGAGCTTGTTTGACAGGCTTGAATCCTTTTAGGATATTTAAGCTGTGCTCGGCCAGCCTGCGTGGGATTCCTGGCATGTCTGAAGGGTGCCAGGCGAAAATATCCCAGTTCTCTCGTAGGAACTCTCGCAGTGCGGCCTCTACATCAGGGTCTAAATGTGCCCCGATGGAAGTTGTTTTATTGGGGTCTGTTGGATGGACCTGGAATTTGACTATTTCGTCCGCCGGTTTAAAGGAGGTGGACTTGGATCTTTTGTTGAGTACCACATCGTCCCTATTCACCGTAGAGCGCAGCGCAGTCAGTTCCTCAGCCGCTAGGGCTTCGGATAGTGCCTCGAGGGCCAGTGCGGCTATCTTGTTTTCGGCGCGGAGTGCTATGTCCGGATCACTAGCGAGAGTGATGATCCCGTTAGGCCCGGGCATCTTGAGCTTCATGTACCCGTAATGGGGTATTGCTTGGAAGATTGTAAACGCTTCCCGCCCTAGCAGAGCGTGATAACCGCTGCTGAATGGAGCCACATGGAACGTGATATCTTCGGACCTGTAATTATCCGGCATGCCGAACACCACATCTAGTGTGATTTTTCCTGTACAGCGTGCTTCCCGACTGGGGATGATTCCTCTAAAGGTTGTGCTGCTTCGCTCAATGCGGTTACAGTCTATTTCCATTTTTGAAGGGTTTCCTCATAAATGAGGTTGGATCTGCTGCCGCCGTCCATGAGTACCTTGGTGAGACAAAAGCCGTCCACTATTGGACTGAGGACCAATAAGGCTGGTGCTCGGGCTGTTCAGAATTTAGGTTCATCACTGGCGTTAAAGGTAATAGCCGTGTCACTCCATGGGTTTATTGTTGCTACTTGGTAGACTTTGGCAAGGTTGCGGAGTGTCCTTTTTCGCATATTATTTGATGTGAAAGTCTCGAAGACTGTTAATACCGTATTGGCGTCTCTGGGGTGGCTTTCTGTGGCCTCCGGAATTAGGAGATTTTCGCCAATTTTGGCCACCTGCCGGAGTATCCAACATGCTCTGAGGCTGTGAGTTGGTGTGGCGTCCTCTGTAATGTGAATTTTACAGGGTCCATTGAGCCATCCTTCCAGTACGGTTCCATGCCCTGTAGAGGGTTTTTGCTTTTTAGTGTTTGACCTGGGTGTTTGGTGATGATGCACCCTTTTATTTCGGATTGGGTTTGTATTCAGGGCCGGATTGTCCCAAAATTTTATTTCGGTTTTCCAGGCGCATTCCATCGCACAGTACTTTCGTACAATGGACTCCAAGTCAGCTAAGCGTGTAATATCATGGCGACTTATGGCATTGAGTATTCCCTTGTCCGTGCAATTATTGCAGAATATTGAGATTGCGTCTTCCTCGCGGCAGTCCCTTAGCCTGTTCTTAACCAGGAGGAATCTGGCCCAATAATGATGTACTGTTTCATCGGGCTCTTGCCTGATTTTGGATAGATCGCTTATGTTGGGGTGGGTGGGTGGAATTAAATCCGAAGCCTCACCCCATCTGAGGCTCAGAGGCCGAGGAATTTCCGAACTCGAAAATTTGGATTCCTGGATGTTGTCCAATGAATCCAGCCCGTCGCCTGACTCTAAGTTCAGGTCTTGAGTGATATCCTCCCCTCCGCGGGTATCCGGCTTGGAGGGATCGGGAATCCGGACGTAGTGAGTCCTTAAGATAGATGAAGGGTCGCCGCACTATCCCTCTACCACGGCAACGTGATGGGTGACTTGGGGAGAGTTAATCTCTCTCAGATCGGGTTTAGGCCCAATCTGGTTGTAATCCGTAGCGACTCCCAGGGCGGCGAAGCGATCCAAGAGCTCGTTTATGGAGGAGAGCTCCATTGGATCTAACTGCTCGGCGAGTTCCGAGCTGACATGGAGATTGTTTTCGATGGCTCGAGAGGTCATTGTCGGCACAGAAGCCGAACAGGCGGTCATAAGAAAACCACCTAGCCGGAGGGTTTGGCCGACAGCCAAAGCTCCCTTAGCAACGGTGCCATCTTTAAAGACGGGGCGAGGCATCCTTCCTGATGGCGACGACATAGAGGAACTCTCAATGAAAGCACCAATGTCGGTGTCAAAACCGGCGGATCTCGGGTACGGGGTCCCGAACTGTGCGTCTAGGCCGGATGGTAATAGGAGGCAAGGGACACAAAGTTTTACCCAGGTTCGGGCCCTCTCGATGGAGGTAAAACCCTACGACCTGCTTGATTAATATTGATGATATGGGTAGTACAAGAGTAGATCTACCACGAGATCGGAGAGGCTAAACCCTAGAAGCTAGCCTATGGTATGATTGTTGTTGTGTATCTTGTCCTACGGACTAAAACCCTTCGGTTTATATAGACACCAGAGAGGGTTAGCGTTACACAAAGTCGGTTACAATGGTAGGAGATCTACATATCCGTATCGCCAAGCTTGCCTTCCACGCCAAGGAAAGTCCCTTCCGGACACGGGACGAAGTCTTCAATCTTGTATCTTCATAGTCCAGGAGTCCGGCTGAAGGTATAGTCCGGCCATCCGGACACCCCCTAATCCAGGACTCCCTCAGGAGCCAAAGAATATTCTCAAGAATTAACAGTCGAGTTGTCAATTCAACCGCACCTGAAAGACTTAATATCTGCAGCAAAGTATTTAGTAGCAAAGTAATATGGAAGTAACGGTAACGGTGGCAAAAGTAACAATATTGGTTTTGTAGTCATTGTAACAGTGGCAATGGAAAAGTAACTAAGCAGAGATCAATATGTGAAAAGCTCGTAGGTAATGGATTAGTGATGGATAATTATGTCGGATGCAATTCCTCATGCAACAGTTATAACATAGGGTGACACAGAACTAGCTCCAGTTCATCAATGTAATGTAGGCATGTATTCCGAATATAGTCATACGTGCTTATGGAAAAGAACTAGCAAGTCAACTTTTGTCCTACCCTCCCGTGGCAGCGGCGTCCTATTGGAAACTAAGGGATATTAAGGCCTCCTTTTAATAGAGTACCGGAACAAAGCATTAACACTTAGTGAATACATGAACTCCTCAAACTACGGTCATCACCGGGAGTGGTCCCGATTATTGTCACTTCGGGGTTACCGGATCATAACACATAGTAGGTGACTATTGACTTGCAAAATAGGATCAACAACTGACATATATTCATGAAAATATAATAGGTTCAGATCTAAAATCATGGCACTCGGGCCCTAGTGACAAGCATTAAGCATACCAAAGTCATAGCAACATCAATCTCAGAACATAATGGATACTAGGGATCAAACCCTAACAAAACTAACATTATTACATGATAAATCTCATCCAACCCATCACCGTCCAGCAAGCCTATGATGGAATTACTCACGCATGGTGGTGAGCATTGCTACGTCTTGAGCTTGCATTGGTTTTCCCCGAAGAGGAAGGGATGATGCAGCAGAGTAGCGTAAGTATTTCCCTCAGTTTCTGAGAACCAAGGTATCAATCCAGTAGGAGGCCACGCTTAAGTCCCTCGTACCTGCACAAAGCGATAGCTACTCGCAACCAACGCGATTAGGGGTTGTCAATCCCTTCACGGTCACTTACGAGAGTGAGATCTGATAGATATAATATTTTTGGTATTTTTGGTATAAAGATGCAAAGTAAAAAGTAAAAGCAAAGTAAAAAGCAAAACAAGATTAAAGTGATGGAGATTGATATGAGGAGAATAGACCCGGGGGCCATAGGTTTCACTAGTGGCTTCTCTCAAGAGCATAAGTATTCTACGGTGGGTGAACAAATTACTGTTGAGCAATTGACAGAATTGAGCATAGTTATGAGAATATCTAGGCATGATCATGTATATAGGCATCACGTCCGTGACAAGTAGACCGAAACGATTCTGCATCTACTACTATTACTCCACTCATCGACCGCTATCCAGCATGCATCTAGAGTATTAAGTTAAAAACAGAGTAACGCCTTAAGAAAGATGACATGATGTAGAGAGATAAATTCATGCAATATGAAATAAACCCCATCTTGTTATCCTCGATGGCAACGATGCAATACGTGCCTTGCTGCCCCTTCTGTCACTGGGAAAGGACACCGCAAGATCGAACCCAAAGCTAAGCACTTCTCCCATGGCAAGAACTACCAATCTAGTTGGCCAAACCAAACGGATAATTTGAAGAGACTTGCAAAGATAACCAATCATTCATGAAAGAATTCAGAGAAGATTCAAATATTATTCATAGATAGACTTGATCATAAACCCACAATTCATCGGTCTCAACAAACACACCACAAAAAGAAGATTACATCGAATAGATCTCCACAAGAGAGGGGGAGAACTTTGTATTGAGATCCGAAAAGAGAGAAGAATCCATCTAGCTACTAACTATGGACCCGAAGGTCTGAGGTAAACTACTCACACTTCATCGGAGAGGCTATGATGATGTAGAAGCCCTCAGTGATGACGGCCCTCTCCGGCGGAGCTCCGGAACAAGCCCCAAGATGGGATCTCATGGATACAGAAAGTTGCGGCGGTGGAATTAGGTTTTTGGCTCCTGTTCTGATCGTTTGGGGGTACGTAGGTATATATAGCAGGAAGAAGTACGTCGAAGGAGCACCGAGGGGCCCACGAGGCAGGCGGCGCGCCCTAGGGAGGGCGCGCCCCCACCCTCGTGACCGCTTCTCCGATGCCTTGGCGTAGGGTCCAAGTCTCCTGGATCACGTTCGGTGAGAAAATCATGTTCCCGAAGGTTTCATTCCGTTTGGACTCTGTTTGATATTCCGTTTTTTCGAAACACTGAAATAGGCAAAAAACAGCAATTCTGGGCTGGGCCTCCGGTTAATAGGTTAGTCCCAAAAATAATATAAAAGTGGAAAATAAAGCCCAATATAGTCCAAAATAGCAGATCATATAGCATGGAGCAATCAAAAATTATAGATACGTTGGAGACGTATCAGGCATCCCCAAGCTTAATTCCTACTCGTCCTCGAGTAGGTAAATGATAAAAGGAGAATTTTTGATGCGGAGTGCTACTTGGCATAATTTCAATGCAAATCTTCTTAATTGTGATATGAATATTTAGATTCGAAAGATTCAAGACAAAAGTTTATATTGACATAAAAATAATTATACTTCAAGCATACTAACAAAGCAATTATGTCTTCTCAAAATAACATGGCCAAAGAAAGTTATCCCTACAAAATCATATAGTCTGGCTATGCTCTATCTTCACCACACAAAGTATTTAAATCATGCATAACCCCGATGACAAGCCAAGCAATTGTTTCATACTCTAACTTTTTCAAAACTTTTTCAATCTTCACGCAATACATGAGCGTGAGCCATGGATATAGCACTATAGGTGGAATAGAATGGTGGTTGTGGAGAAGACAAAAAGGAGAAGATAGTCTCACATCAACCAGGCGTATCAACGGGCTATGGAGATGCCCATTAATAGATATCAATGTGAGTGAGTAGGGATTGCCATGCAACGGATGCACTAGAGCTATAAGTATATGAAAGCTCAAAAAGAAACTAAGTGGGTGTGCATCCAACTTGCTTGCTCATGAAGACCTAGGGCAATTTGAGGAAGCCCATCATTGGAATACACAAGCCAAGTTCTATAATGTAAAATTCCAACTAGTATATGAAAGTGATAACATGAGAGACTCTCTACTATGAAGATCATGGTGCTACTTTGAAGCACAAGTGTGGTAAGAGGATAGTAACATTGTCCCTTCTCTCTTTTTCTCTCATTTTTATTTGGGATTTTTCTTTTTTTATATATGGCCTCTTTTTATTTGGGCTTCTTTGTCCTCTTTTATTTATTTTTCGTCCGAAGTCTCGTCCCGACTTATGGGGGAATCATAGTCTCCATCATTCTTTCCTCACTTGGGACAATGCTCTAATAATGATGATCATAACACTTTTATTTTTCTTACAACTCAACAATTACAACTCGATACTTAGAACAAAAATATGACTCTATGTGAATGCCTCCGGCGGTGTACCGGAATATGCAATATGACAATGATGAATGTGTCATGAACAGAACGGTGGAAAGTTGCATGGTAATATATCTTGGAATGGCTATGGAAATGCCGTGATAGGTAGGTATAGTGTCTGTTTTGAGGAAGGTATATGGTAGGTGTATGATACCGGCGAAAAGTGCGCGATATTAGAGAGGCTCGCAAAGATGGAAGGGTGAGAGTGCGTATAATCCATGGACTCAACAGTAGTCATAAAGAACTCATATACTTATTGCAAGAATCTAGAAGTTATCAAAGAAAAGTATTACGCGCATGCTCCTAGGGGGATAGATTGGTAGGAAAAGACCATCGCTCATCCCCAACTGCCACTCATAAGGAAGACAATCAATAAATAAACCATGCTCCAACTTCATCGCATAACGGTTCACCATACGTGCATGCTACGGGAATCACAAACTTTAACACAAGTATTCTTTAAATTCACAACTACTCAACTAGCATGACTTTAATATTATCACCTCCATATCTCAAAACAATTATCATGCTTCAATCTTTTCTTAGTATTCAACACACTCAAAAGAAAGTTTCACAAATCTTGAATACCAAGCATATTATTATTAAGCAAATTACCATGCTATTAAAAGACTCTCAAAATAATTTAAGTGAAGCATGAGAGATCAATAGTTTCTTTAAAACAAAATCCACCACCGTCCTCTAAAAGATCTAAGTGAAGCACATAGAGCAAAATTATAACGCTCAAAAGATATAAGTGAAGCACATAGAGCAAAACTACATAGCTCAAAAGATATAAGTGAAGCACATAGAGTATTCTATCAAATTTCAATTCATGTATGGCTCTCTCAAAAGGTGTGTGCAGAAAAGATGATTGTGGCATACTAAGACACAAAGACACAAATAATACAAGATGCTCCAAGCAAAACACATATCATGTTGGTGAATAAAAATATAGCTCCAAGTAAATTACCGATGGAAGTGGACAAAAGAGGGGATGCCTTCCGGGGCATCCCCAAGCTTTGACTTTTTGGTGTCCTTGGATTATCTTGGGGCTGCCATGGGCATCCCCAAGATTAGGCTCTTGCCACTCCTTGTTCCATAATCCATCAAAAGAATTCACCCAAAACTTGAAAACTTCACAACACAAAACTTAAAGTAGAAAACTCGTGAGCTCCGTTAGCGAAAGAAAACAAAAGACCACTTCAAGGGACTGTAATGAACTCATTCTTTATTTATATTGGTGTTAAACCTACTGTATTCCAACTTATCTATGGATCATAAACTATTTTACTAACCATAGATTCATCAAAATAAGCAAACAACACACGAAAAACAGAATCTGTCAAAAACACAACAGTCTGTAGTAATCTGTAGCTAGCGCAAGATCTGAAACCCCAAAAATTCTAAAATAAATTTCTGGACGTGAGGAATTTATCTATTAATCATATGAAAAAAGAATTAACTAAATAAAACTCTTTAAATAAACATGACAGCAGTTCTCGTGAGCGCTAAAGTTTCTGTTTTTTTACAGCAAGTTCAACAAGACTTTCCCCAAGTCTTCCCAACGGTTCTACTTGGCACAAACACTAATTAAACACAAAAAACACAACCAAAACAGAGGCTAAATAATTTATTTATTACTAAGCAGGAGCAAAAAGGAAGGAACAAAAATAAAATTGGGTTGCCTCCCAACAAGCGCTATCGTTTAACGCCCCTAGCTAGGCATAAAAGCGAGGATAGATCTAGGTATTGCCGTAGTAATAAGATAGATCGGTGAAACTCATTTCATATTCAATACATTCGGCAGCAAGTTTTCTTTGAGGCAAGTGAGGGAGTCCTGGATTAGGGGGTGTCTGGATGGCCGGACTATACCTTTAGCCGGACTCCTGGACTGTGACGATACAAGATTGAAGACTCCGTCCCATGTCCGGAAGGGACTTTCCTTGGCGTGGAAGGCAAGCTTGGCGATACGGAAATGAAGATCTCCTACCATTGTAACCGACTTTGTGTAACCCTAACCCTCTCTGGTGTCTATATAAACCGGAGGGTTTTAGTCCGTAGAACAACATACACATCAACAATCATACCATAGGCTAGCTTCTAGGGTTTAGCCTCTCCGATCTCGTGGTAGATCTACTCTTGTACTACCCATATCATCAATATTAATCAAGCAGGACGTAGGGTTTTACCTCCATCAAGAGGGCCCAAACCTGGGTAAAACTTCGTGTCCCTTGCCTCCTGTTACCATCCGGCCTAGACACACAGTTCGGGACCCCCTACCCGAGATCCGCCGATTTTGACACCTCTCCGGACTCTGAACCCTCCGCGCCCTTGCCGATCGAATCCGATTGGGCGCCGATTATGGAGTTTACTGCCATGGACATCATTCAGCACTCGCCTTTCGGCGACATTTTGAAGACACTTAAGTCTCTCTCTTTATCAGGAGAGCCCTGGTCGGACTACAGTCATCAAGGTTGGAATTTGGACGATGAAGAAATTCAAAGCCCACCCACCACCCACTTTGTAGCCACTGTCGACGATTTAACCGACATGCTCGACTTCGACTCCACAGAAATCGATGGTATGGACGCTGATGAAGGAGACGATGAAGAACCAGCGCCCATTGGACCCTGGAACTCCACCTCGTCATATGACGTATGCATGGTGGACGCACCAAAAGATGACGACAAGGAGCGGAAGGACGCACCGAAAGCTTGTTCCCTCGAAAAGCAGTCAAAGCGGCGATGCAAGTGCCGCCCCAAATCCTGCCTCGACAGAAATAGCGATCATACAGACCCAGCGCTGGAGCAGGGCGAACCACTGCCGGACAACGGCAATCCGGATAATCAAACCGAACAAACAAATCCTATCAAGGCTAATGGTCCGGACGACATAACGCCGGACAGGCAGCCGGAGCAGCAGACTGCCCGTAAAAGGCTGGTTGCCACCGCGAGGAGTCTGAAAAAGCAGAAGCAAAGGCTCAAAGCCGTGCAAGACACACTCCAAATCAGATGGAGTAAAATACTCAACACCGCAGCAAGGTACGGCGACAATCGCCCCTCCAAGAGCTACCCAAAGCGGAAGCTGCTACCCGAATTCGATGAGGAGGCCTCAGAACCCCCACAAACAAATATCAAAGCAGCCACCTGGTCGGATAGACGACTCCTCTACCAACACAGATTGGCATACAATGCCGCTCACAATACAATACGCGACCCATGCGAGGGCTCGCACCCAAAGGACGGCGCAACAAGATCCATCTATGGACCACGCAAGCGCGCCCCAGCATACAATGCAACACAACAAACATCCGAACAACGCGGTACACCCAGCTACAGGGGTGCCGCACATCCCCTTTGCTTCACCGACGAGGTGCTGGACCACGAATTTCCAGAAGGATTCAAGCCCGTAAACATAGAGGCATACGACGGAACAACAGACCCTGGGGTCTGGATTGAGGACTACATCCTTCATATCCATATGGCTCGAGGGGATGATCTCCACGCCATCAAGTACCTACCCCTCAAGCTCAAAGGGCCAGCTCTTCACTGGCTCAAAGGCCTACCCGAAAGCTCGATTGGAAGTTGGGAAGAGCTCGAAGACGCCTTTCGGGTACATTTTCAAGGGACTTATGTCCGACCTCCGGATGCGGACGATTTGAGTCATATAACTCAACAACCCGGAGAGTCAGCCCGAAAGCTTTGGAACAGGTTTCTTACTAAAAAGAACCAGATTGTCGACTATCCGGACGCCGAAGCCCTGGCAGCTTTCAAGCATAGCGTCCGTGACGAATGGCTCGCCAGACACCTCGGCCAAAATAAGCCGAGAACGATGGCCGCACTGACAAACCTCATGACCCTCTTTTGCGCGGGTGAGGACAGCTGGCTAGCCAGATGCAGCACCAGCGACCCCAGCACATCTGAAGTTAGAGATGGAAACGGGAAATCACGACGCACCATCAATAACAAACGCCGGAATAAAGAAGATAACATGAAGGGCACGACAGTAAATGCCGGATTCAAAGCTCTCGGCCAGGTCAAAAGCTGCCCCCTAAAGGCACCAGGGATGAATTGTCCAGCCTTAACAAAATTCTGGACCAAGTATGTCAGATTCATAGTACCCCTGGCAAACCTGCTAATCATACCCACAGAGAATGTTGGGTCTTCAAGCAGTCCGGCAAGCTCAACGCCGTACACAAGGGGGAGGATACACCAAGTGAAGACGAGGACGAGCCCCCCAAGCAAGACACGGGGGAACAAAAGAAATTTCCACCAGAAGTCAAAACGGTAAACGTGTTACACGTAATCAAGGGAAAAAACAATGTGACACTCCCAGGAAAATATACCCAAGTGCCTGTCACCACGAAGTCCTGCCACTGGTCATCTCAACCGATCACTTTCGACCATCGCGATTACTCAGCAAGTATCCGACATGCAGGATGGGATGCCCTGGTATTAGACCCGGTAATTGCCGGATATCACTTCACAAGAGTCTTGATGGACGGCGGCAGTAGCCTAAACCTAATATAT
Source organism: Triticum urartu (assembly GCF_056163025.1). NCBI lineage: Eukaryota > Viridiplantae > Streptophyta > Magnoliopsida > Poales > Poaceae > Triticum > Triticum urartu. The sequence continues at coordinate 51,395,776 of NC_141876.1, forward strand.
CAGGATACAATCCGCGGGATGGGGTTAGACCCAACACAAATTCGCCATAGCAATACTTCCTTTAAAGGAGTAATGCCAGGCCCAGGGGCTCGTTGTACGGGCTCCCTCCTACTACAAGTTATATTCGGCTCCCCCGACAACTTCTTGCGCGAGAATTTAACTTTCCACATCGCTCCGTTTCAAAGTGGCTATCAAGCACTGCTCGAACGCGAAGCTTTCGCTCGCTTTAATGCAATGCCACACTATGCCTCCCTCACACTCAAGATGCCCGGTCCATGTGGCATCATTACAGTGCATGGAAATATCAAGCGATCTCTGCGCGCCGAAGAGAGTGAGGCTGCCTTGGCAGCCGCACACTAAAGACGCCCGGACAAGCGAAAGCATCCAATAGGTCGTCAAGACCTCAGGTACAACTAATCAAGTCCGGCGCCGCTATTTATACGGAATAAATGGTCACACCCCCCATTTGTCAATACAAGGGGCTCAACGCGCGCAGACAAGTGGCAACTTCTTATCATTTTGAAATTTACATGGTTTGTTTAAAAACTATCTTTTTGCACGACGACTTTTTTTACTTAACTTCCTCTATTTTAAAGACGATCATCGTGCCACACCCGTCCAGGATATGGCACAACGGAGACACAGGCGCAGACATGCAGCAGGGACCCGCTCCAAGGATTCTTTTTAGATTAAGACCCTGCGTAAACCTTTTTTACTGTCTCTTGTTGACACATATCCACCGTTGAGAAGGATGCTGGCGTCTTGGCATGTGGCCACGCCAGAACAATGCGCGTACCTGGACACAAGGGGCTTCTTACAAAGGCCACTATTTAGGCCCGGTTTATATCACAAAGACCGAATACCTTAGGGAGTGTTTGGCATCGCGAGTTTGGCCCTATATGCATCAGCTCCGAATCATTGTCTTTGGTCAAATGTTGGGTTTGCCCGGCTCCTGTGTTTTGGCGCCTTATGTTCCGCGTTGCCGGCTAAGGTAGCACTAGGAGAACTACTGTGATTGTGCCCTGGTTCATCCGGACGAGCACCTCAGTAGAGAAAGCCGAAAACTGACTGTCATGATATAGCGTGAGACCCGTCAACCACTCGATGACCTGTGGGAATGTTAGAATTCCTCCGCCTTAACGAAGGGCCGTTTTCCGGCCAGGCATGTATGCACCCCGGAATCGGGATAGTGCGGTGCCACCAGGGGCTATCTAGTAGCCCCACTGTCAAACTCCTATGGCTAAGTGAAAGTGCTAAAGCATTATAGTCCGGTTGCCTCGCTCGCTCCGCTATCACCTCCTTAATAGGACCAAGATGTTGGGTTAAGTGTGAACGCGTGTTTTTGCGAGCACCTCCGCATTATATGCGTGGGGGTTGAAGCCAACGACTGCAATCTTTCAGGTTATACGCATGTATACATAAACGGCCGCCCAGGAGGCATCATATTACTTTCAGGAAAAAGTATAAAAATAGCCTTATAAAAATTCATAAAAGCATTTCGCTTACAATGAGATTACATATCACTCAATCATAATATTTTTTAGCACTGGGTCTCTATCAAACGGGCACCCTCAAGAACTTCTTCAAAGTAGTGCTCAGCAGCCTTTCGACCTATAGCCGAATCCCGCGCTGCAACATTGGTAGCATCCATCTCCGCCCAGTATGCCTTAACACGGGCAAAGGCCATCCGTGCGCCCTCTATGCACGCCGACCTCCTCATCGCATCAATGTGCGGCACCACGTCAAGGACCTGCTGCACCAAGCCGAAATAGCTGCTCGGTTTTGACCTTTCCGTCCACAGCTGATCCACAACAGACCTCATGGAGAGTCCGGACAACCTATTTAGTTCGGCCCATTCGGCTAATTGGTCAGTCAATGAAAGTGGACGCTCGGGAGAATGGAATTTTCTCCAAAACAGCTGGTCTACTTCACGGTTCGTCTGACCCTGGAAGTACTTGGCCGCATCGGCAGCGCTTGCCGCCAAATCCATATACACATCCTCCGAACTCCACAGCCGATCCAGAGGGGCATACCGTGGATCTCCGAATTTCCTCCGCAACATAAAGGATTTCCCAGCTACAATATCCCGGCTTCCCGCAGCTCCTCCTTCTTTGCCCTCATAGCAGAGCGGAGATCCTTTTTCGTCGCAGCAGCCTTCTGAAGGTCCGATGCCTTCTCTTGGTTTTCCTTTTCAAGAACCTGACAACGGTCGGTGGCGGCTTTTAATTCTATAGCCATCTTGGCCATCTTGTCTCGGGTCTCGCCATGCATGGCCTTCTCGGCTTGCAACTCTTCGGCCGCCTTCACAGCAGCCGCATTACCCAACCTCGCTTGTTCCTTGGCTCGGGCAAGTTCTGCCCATAAGGCTTCAACAGTGGAAGCTCCATCTGCAGTCACAACATATTAAAGATACTGGCATCATGCTGCTCTTCCTATGTGACGTTTACCAGATAATGACACTTACCCTGCGCCTCGTCAAGCCTTTTGTTAACAAGCTCGATGTCGGCGTGTGCCGCATCCAACTGCCGTTCTAAATGGGCAAACTCGCTAGTCCAGCTAGCCACCGGAGCTTCCATCACCTGCACATAGAGGCAGTATGGTTATTACCTGGGAATATGATCCTCTGTTTGTCGTCGTTTCCGACGACAACCAGTCTCAGGGGCTACTATCTACATAGGGCACACCTAGCATGTGCAGGACTATCATACATTCTTTTACGTACCTTAAAGCCTGTCAGTAGACTCATAAAAGCTTCATGCAATCCACTTTCGGCAGACGATATTCTCTCCATCACCGTGTTCATCAGCACACGGTGTTCATCTGAGATGGCCGCTCGCCCCACCAACTCCCTCAGAACATCCGATCGCACACCAGACGGTGCCGGACTCTTTTGTCTGCTCTCTTCGGGAGCCGGACACTGGGAGCTTCGGGGGTCAATGGGATTATCTTCTGGCCTCACCGGACTCGGAGAGGCCCTCCGTGACGACACTTCAGGGTCACACGCTTCTGGCGCGGAGGAGTCCAGAGGAGGCGTTTCGCTCTCCATCATCTCTGGAAGAAGATCCCCCGAAGACGAGCTCATTTGAGAGGGGCTAAGGCCCGAACTACGAAAATATATGCGGTGGTTATTTTCTCAGAAGAAAAAGATGGCATATCTATACCATTAAAAGTATTTCGGGTCAGTTACGACTCGCGGGAGAATTGATCCCCCCGCGGACTTTGTGCGGCAACGGCGCCCCCCGAGGTAGGACCCTCTGTGGGAGGCTTCTTCTCCCGTTTGGAAGCTTCGGCTTCCGAATCCCCGGGTGTAGTGCTTTTCCTCTTCTGGTCGCCTTCCTTCATGGAGATGCTCGCTCCCTCGGCTAGAGTGGGCAGCGTTGGGGGCCCGCGTCTGCCCGCATTATCCTCCACAGTGTCTTCCTTCAAGGGCTCCGGGCAAGGCGCGGTCTGGAGCATCTTTTCCAATATCGGATTTTCCAAACCTCAGGGAGGGGGGCCAAACACTGAATCAACTTCGCCTTTGTTAGCCAGCCCTGGTCAAAAAGCAAACTTTCAAAAATAACTTCGTAACAAATAGAGATGTTTGGCCGGAAGATGCCTTACCTCATCGACGGCGCGGTTACTACTCAGGCCCACGTCCTCGGTGATCTCCAGACACTCCACTTGAGGTCCGAAGAATGACTTGTACATCTCCTCGTGCGTCAGACTGAGGAAATTTTGAATGGCATGCGGTCCCTCGGGATTGAACTCCCACAAGCGAAGAGGTCGGCGTTTGCAAGGCTGGGCTTGACGAAACAGCATAACCTATATTACCGCAACCAAACTGAAATCTCCATTGAAGAGATCTCGAATGCGACTTTGCAGTATAGGCACGTCCTTGGCTGGCCCCCAGCTCAGACCTCTGCTGATCCATGACATCAGCTGTGGTGGGGGGCCCGAGCGGAAAACAGGGGGAGCTGCCCACTTGGCACTTCTAGGAGCCGTGACGTAGAACCACTCTTGTTGCCACAATTCAGACACCTCTAGGATGGAACCTTTGGGCCACGGAGCTCCCGTCATCTTGCGTATTGAGGCACCTCCACACGCTGCATGTTGCCCCTCGATCATCTTCGGCTTCACTTCAAAGGTCTTGAGCCATAGGCCAAAGTGAGGGGTAACCTGGAGGAAGGCCTCGCACACGACAATAAATGTCGTGATATGAAGAAAGGAGTCCGGAGCTAGATCATGAAAGTCTAGCCCATAGTAAAACATCAAACCCCTTACGAAAGGATCCAGAGCGAGGCCTAGGCCTCGGAGGAAGTGGGAGACAAACACGACGTTTTCGTTAGGTTCGGGGGTGGGGACGGCCTGCCCTCGGGGAGGCAGCCGATGCAAAATCTCGGCGGTTAGATATCTGGCCTCCCTCAACCTTTTGATGTCTTCTTCCGTGATGGAGGAAGGCACCCATCGGCCTTGAAGGCTAGATCCGGACATGACTGAAGGTTCGGAGCACCTGACCTGAACTTCGGGCGTTTTGAGCTTGAGGTGGGGGAAGGATTCGATTGAGCATGGGAGGGAAAAATAAAGGCCTTGTCCCCTTTATAAAGAGGGTGAATATCAAGCGTCCTCTCCGTGTCCGTTTGGACTTGCCTATAATCTAGGAGTCCTAGAAGCGGTTGGGTTACCCATGCCCGTATTGATGAGAATCCCGGAATGAGGGGACACGATCTCTGCTTTAACATGACGTGCCAAGGAAACCGCCTCGCATGACGCGCTGAGGTGGGATAATGAAACGACTCGGATAAAGGCTTGGCTGTGGTGTGTCACGCTACGGAATACGTCAGCATATTAGATTTGTGTAAATATTATTCTCTCTATGGCAATATGTGGAAACTTATTTTGCAGAGCCGGACACTATCTTTGTGTTCAAAATCTTCTATGAAGTACTTGGAGGGGGAACCGGCCTTGCAATGCCGAAGACAATCTGCGCGCCGGACTCGTCGTCATTGAAGCCTGGTTCAGGGGCTACTGAGGGAGTCCTGGATTAGGGGGTGTCCGGATGGCCGGACTATACCTTCAGCCAGACTCCTGGACTGTGAAGATACAAGATTGAAGACTCCGTCCCGTGTCCGGAAGGGACTTTCCTTGGCGTGGAAGGCAAGCTTGGCGATACAGATATGAAGATCTCCTACCATTGTAACCGACTTTGTGTAACCCTAACCCTCTCCGGTGTCTATATAAACCGGAGGGTTTTAGTCCGTAGGACAACATACACATCAACAATCATACCATAGGATAGCTTCTAGGGTTTAGCCTCTCCGATCTCGTGGTAGATCTACTCTTGTACTACCCATATCATCAATATTAATCAAGCAGGACGTAGGGTTTTACCTCCATCGAGAGGGCCCGAACCTGGGTAAAACTTCGTGTCCCTTGCCTCCTGTTACCATCCGGCCTAGACGCACAGTTCGGGACCCCCTACCCAAGATCCGCCGGTTTTGACACCGACAGCAAGCAAAAGTAATCAAAAGGGCTAAATTTAATAGGACAGAAGTCCCCAAGATCAATTTTAGGAGGTATAGATTCCTCTTTCGTCCCTTCGTATTGTACAAACAATTCATCATTATAAGCATTTTTTTGACAGAACCTTGTGAGCCTAAACTCAAGAGAGCACCCTAGCTCGTTATTTCGAATAGCCAAATCATCATTAAGTTCAGAGATTCTATCAATTAAAATATTGATTGGCACCTTTTTTCTAAGGTTTTCATTAAAAGCAACATAGTCAAGAGATTGAAAGCGCATAATTTGTTCTTGATTGAAGAGGATAGATTCTATGGGAGGACGACCAGCGTCCACCCTATAGTGCGCAAAGATTTCTTTGGCTTCTTTTATTATAAATCTAAATTCATGAGCCAACAAGATAGTAGCGGCATGCTTAACAGAAGAATGCTCGATATTAGAAAATTCTAGGAAAATTCTTTGTATAGATGGGTGCATATGCATAAATTGCCTTTCAAGTTCAACGATAAGCATGGCAATAGAGTCCGCAAGACTACTAGATCTATGAAGAATAGAACCACCCATAGAGGGCAAAGCACCGGCACAAGTAAAGAAATCTTGAATAACTCCTTTTCCAATAATATTACCACTACCGATTCGAAATCTTTTTGTATGGTAGGTAGGGGGTTCTTCAGCAGGAGCATCAGAATTTTCCATGATATTGTTATCGCCCATATTGGCGATAACTTCCCCAATTTCAGACATAACGTCAAGCAAGCAAACTAGCACATGAGCAAACAAGAGCAAACGGGCAAAAGAGGCAAATAGAGAGGGAGGATAGAGAGAGAGAGAGGGCGAATAAAACGGCAAGGGTGAAGTGGGGGAGAGGAAAACGAGAGGCAAATGGCAAATAATGTAATGCGAGAGATAGGGATTGTGATGGGTACTTGGCATGTTGACTTTTTGCGTAGACTCCCCGGCAACGGCGCCAGAAATCCTTCTTGTTACGTCTTGAGCTTGCGTTGGTTTTCCCCGAAGAGGAAGGGATGATGCAGCAGACTAGCGTAAGTATTTCCCTCAGTTTTTGAGAACCAAGGTATCAATCCAGTAGGAGGCCACACTCAAGTCCCTCGTACCTGCACAAAGCGATAGCTACTCGCAAACAACGCGATTAGGGGTTGTCAATCCCTTCATGGTCACTTACGAGAGTGAGATCTGATAGATATAATATTTTTGGTATTTTTGGTATAAAGATGCAAAGTAAAAAGTAAAAGCAAAGTAAAAAAGCAAAACAAAATTGAAGTGATGGAGATTGATATGAGGAGAATAGACCCGGGGGCCATAGGTTTCACTAGTGCTTCTCTCAAGAGCATAAGTATTCTACGATGGGTGAACAAATTACTGTTGAGCAATTGACAGAATTGGGCATTGTTATGAGAATATCTAGGCATGATCATGTATATAGGCATCACGTCCGTGACAAGTAGACCAAAACGATTCTGCATCTACTACTATTACTCCACTCATCGACCGCTATCTAGCATGCATCTAGAGTATTAAGTTAAAAACAGAGTAACGCCTTAAGCAAGATGACATGATGTAGAGAGATAAATTCATGCAATATGAAATAAACCCCATCTTGTTATCCTCGATGGCAACGATGCAATACGTGCCTTGCTGCCCCTTCTGTCACTGGAAAAGGACACCGCAAGATCAAACGCAAAGCTAAGCACTTCTCCCATGGCAAGAACTACCAATCTAGTTGGCCAAACCAAACGGATAATTCAAAGAGACTTGCAAAGATAACCAATCATACATAAAAGAATTCAGAGAAAATTCAAATATTATTCATAGATAGACTTGATCATAAACCCACAATTCATCGGTCTCAACAAACACACCACAAAAAGAAGATTACATCGAATAGATCTCCACAAGAGAGGGGGAGAACTTTGTATTGAGATCCAAAAAGAGAGAAGAAGCCATCTAGCTACTAACTATGGACCCGAAGGTCTGAGGTAAACTACTCACACTTCATCGGAGAGGCTATGATGATGTAGAAGCCCTCCGTGATGACGGCCCTCTCCGGCGGAGCTCCGGAACAAGCCCCAAGATGGGATCTCATGGATACAGAAAGTTGCGGCGGTGGAATTAGGTTTTTGGCTCCTGTTCTGATCGTTTGGGGGTACGTAGGTATATATAGGAGGAAGAAGTACGTCGAAGGAGCACCGAGGGGCCCACAAGGCAGGGGGCGCGCCCTAGGGGGGGCACGCCCCCACCCTCATGACCGCCTCTCCGATGCCTTGGAGTAGGGTCCAAGTCTCTTGGATCACGTTCGGTGAGAAAATCACGTTCCCGAAGGTTTCATTCCGTTTGGACTCCGTTTGATATTCCGTTTTTTCGAAACACTGAAATAGGCAAAAAATAGCAATTCTGGGCTGGGCCTCCGGTTAATAGGTTAGTCCCAAAAATAATATAAAAGTGGAAAATAAAGCCTAATATAGTCCAAAACAGTAGATAATATAGCATGGAGCAATCAAAAATTATAGATACGTTGGAGACGTATCAAGCATCATGAAATTGGTGATGGAGGAAGGTTGATGATGACGATGGCGACGGATTCCCCTCTCCGGAGCCCTGAGCGGACTCCAGATGAGCCCTCCCGAGAGAGATTAGGGCTTGGCGGCGGCTCCGTATTGCAAAACACGATGAATCCTTTTCTATGATTTTTCCTCCCCGAACGTGAATATATAGAGTTGGAGTTGAGGTCGGTGGAGCCTCAGGGGCCCCACGAGACAGGGGGCGCGCCCTCCACCCTCGTGGACAGGGTGTGGGCCCCCTGACGTTGATTCTTTCACCAGTACTTTTATATATTCCCCTCTCCGGAGCCCCGAACGAACTCCAGATCAGCCCTCCCGAGAGGTTTTAGGGCTTGGCGGCGGCTCCGTATCGTAAAACACGATGAATCCTTCTCTCTCATTTTTTTCTCCCTGAAAGTGAATATATAGAGTTGGAGTTGAGGTCGGAGGAGCTCCAGGGGGCCCACGAGGTAGGGGGCACGCCCCCACCCTCGTGGCTAGGGTGTGGCCCCCCTGGCCTTGATCTTTTGCCAGTATTTTTTATTATTTCCAAAAATATGCTCCGTGAAGTTTCAGGTCATTCCGAGAACTTTTATTTCTGCACAAAAATAACACCATGGCAATTCTGGTGAAAACAGCGTCAGTACGGGTTAGTTCCATTCAAATCATGCAAGTTAGAGTCCAAAACAAGGGCAAAAGTGTTTGGCAAAGTAGATACGATGGAGACGTATCACTCTCCTTGTTCATTGGGGTTCTTCAACTTGAGCAACTTTCAATCTGAATAGGTTCTAAACCTTCCATGGTGGTAGTTTAGCATTCGTTTTCATCATCATAACATCATTTTTCCATAGAAGATCTCACTGAAGTGCCCAAAATTTTCATTGCCGCCAACCTAGGTTTAGAATTTTATTGTTTTTCTGACGTGTAGTAGATCCAAAATTATTGCTCCATCTTGCAAAATCTATTTGTCCAACACTTAGTCAAATTTTAAGTCTCATAATTGCCTTGGCGGCTTATACCATAAACCGTGATCCATTATGAAACACTAAATTTTGTTAAACTGCCATTATATGCTTCATAATCTTCATGGCCCAGCAATATTCCTCCAGATTAACCATCACTATTGCAGGATGCTGCTAACGCGACACTACGATCAGAGACCCTTCGAGAAACTGTGTGCGATGCAATAATCGCAAATGGTGGTGTATGAAAACCGTAAAAAAGGTGAAACCGTTTGCGATGGAGGATGCATCAAACACGGTTCAGATTTTTAGTTGCGTGTGCGATGCAGGGCATACGGTTCAGTTCAATTAACTGTTTGCGATGAGGAGGAACAAAAGAAATGGGCAGCCAGATGAAGGCGTGTGCGATACACAACAACGGTTCACTCGGATAAACTGTTTGTGTTTAGGCAACACAAAAGAAACGGGCAGCCAGATGAAGGTGTGTACGATATACAACATACGGTTCACTCGGATGAACTGTGTGTGATTAGGCAACACAAAAGAAACGGTCAACCAGATCAAGGCGTGTGCGATATACAGCATGCAGTTCACTCGGATGAACTGTTTGCATTGACACAAGAGAACTGAAATGGTTTAACTTAACAAGATGTGTGTGTTGTGCGATGGGATTGCATGCGGTTCACTCGGCCGTTGTCGTCAGTGTGTGACCTCTGTGGCAACCATTCACTCCCCAGGCGCCTCTTTATGTACCGTGGCAACCATCCACCGACTCTTCGCCTTTCCCTCTCAATTTGGAACTGTTGTCGCACGCTGGCTCTTCCTCCGTCCTCCATTTGCCTTAACCCTTCCTTCTACCATTGTTTTATCATCTTCTCCATGGAGGGAACAAGCCGGAAACGACCCCATTATTCTTGCCTCGATCTGAACGATGACACGGTGGAGGAACTCATTGATCGGTGCGATGTCATCACCTCGGCTAGCATGGCAGCTTCGTTCAAGACCATTATTGACTCAACTAATAACATCATTACAAGGAACCCAAGGGTCCAGGAGCGGTTTGATCTCCCCTATCTTCTTCGCCGTGACCCTACTGACTGGCGCGGGGACGAGGGAAGCCTCACCTTGTGTAAGTTGATGCCACTTGATAATGATACATATGATGTTAAGATGCCATCTCTTGAGGGCAAGGCTTGGGCAGGCGCAAATGGAGATTGGGTTGTTTATATTGGGTACAACTGTGAGTGGGAACTTGTGAATGTGTACACTCATCACTGGGTTCCCCTTCGAAAAATCTCAGACGGCTGCCTAGACGTTGAGTACACCGGTATTCTATGTGAGTTCAAATACGATCATGCTGACTGTCGTCTACGGAAGATAGCAATTTGTCGAGTTCCCAACCGCTCTTGGGGTTATAGGAATGCTTATGTTGTCGCTATCTTTGACAAGCTTGTTGCCATCTTTCGTGGTTCGACTCGATGGATATTGCTCAAAAATCAGTTTCTATACATGGATGAGTACTGTGATGCAATTCAATACGAGGGTCTTGTGTTTGCTGCCACCACTCGTGGCACTGTTTTTGCATGGAATCCTCATGATTTCGGTACATTTGTCTTCCACCGTAATTATAATTATTTCATCCACATGCATGCGGGTTAGCTACTTTCCCTTTACTAATTAACCTTCTTGTGTTTCCAAGGTCCTGTAAACATTCCACCACCTATACTTGAAAATTTTATTCACGAGCATGAGGACGAGCAGGACCCATATACTCAGTGGCGCCTTGCAACTTATTCTGATGGATCACCTCTTCTTGTTTGTATACAGGGCACTGCTGATGTTACTAAGGAAGCAGGTGTTGTCTCGTATGGTCGCACTCTCCGGACCTATTCCAACATCCGTCGCAGGGTATTCGGGATGGATACTAGTCTACTAGAGCCAACACCTTCTCCCTGGTTCAGTATTTAAAGTCTTGGAGGAAACTCGCTCTTCCATGGACAAAACTATCCAATGATGGTGGAAGGCGATCCAGCTGCTGTTGACACAACGTTACTACCATTTATGAGAAGAAACTGTATCTATACCTCAGACATTACTATGCTTCCCTACTGTCCCAATATGGGTCCTGACATAGGCCGCTTCAGCCTCGACGATCAGTCTTGCGTTGGTCTCGAGATTGACAGTAGATGGCCCTTCCCAGAGAATCATTTCTGGTTCAAAGCAAGTGTTTCCAACGCCGATGAGTGGTTGAGCTGAAGTTCATTTCATCTCTTTGTTATTTTTGTGTGAGAAAAACTTTACTAGAATGTTTTGCTGGAAATGATCTATAATCCAACGTGTATCCTCGTTGTCGTTGTGGGTTGATGACTTGTTGTATGTAATCAATGGTACATTTGCATATGCGTCCATGAACTCACGCCTACTAGTGGTGTCCATATGAACAGTGCTAGTGATTTTAGTTGCAAAAATTAGATAGTGCTAGTGATTTGTAGCTGCATATTTTGACAAATCGCAGTGTTACAAGGTTGACAAATGGCAATGTTACTAGATAAATAAATGTCAATCTTTCCAGTTTGAGAAATGGCAACATACCAAAAATGACAGATATGCAAATCTTACCCAATTGTTTGTACGTGGTTGCACACGGATCATGCAAAACAACCGTTTGCGTTAAAGGGATGCAGAAATCCTGCTCGCCACATTTTCCCTTGGCTTCCTGGGGAAGCTGTCGGTTTGGATATGGGTGTTCTAACTAAAACATTTGCGATGAGTGTTTTATATTTAAAAACCGTTGAAATTTTTCTAAAAACAAAATCATTTGATAAGTATGTACATTAAGAGAGAAAAATGCAAGTTCATTCAAACCATACCTTTCATTCAGTCACACTGCAAATTTATATTCATATGATCGAGAATTCGAGATACAGTATTAAACCCCCAAAAACTATTTCTGGCGGCAGCGGAGGCGGCATGCCGCGCCGTCGTTGTCGTTGTCGTCCTCCGGGACACCGTTGTTGAAGTCTTCAAGGCAGCACAAAATGTTCTTCACTTGTAAATCAAACATCATGTCGTCGTGCGATCGATGGGCGAGGCGTGGGAGGACGGCAACTAGAACCGCTGAGAGGTAGCGGTCGATGGCAGCGTCCCATGCCGCTGAGGGGGGGCGCACGGGCATGGGCATGGGCGCAGCGGGTGCAGCCAAACACACGGGGACCAGCGCCGTGGTGGGTGGAGGGGCGCGCACGGGCGCGGCGGGTGCAGCCAAACGCACGGGGGCCAGCGCCACGATGGGTGGAGGGGCGCGCATGGGCATGGGCGCTGGCGTTGGCATGTACAGGAGCTCGCACGGGTGCGTGGAGGCCTCGCTGACGCCCGCGGTTTCTAGCTCAGCGATAGTGCTCGACGACCAGCCCATCAATGCTACGGGGATGGTCGCTGGCGCGGGCGCGGGGATGGGAGCTGGGACGGGAGCGGGGGTAGCAACTTCCGCGGCCAGCTTGTTCTAGGCCATGTCCGTGAGGCCCCATTGCTCCTTATTTTCTATCTCCTCTGGATCTGAGCCGACTTCACCAAACTTGAAGACTAGTGGCAGATGATCATTCTGCGCCATGGTAGTCGAGGTCTGCACGGGGGGGGGGGGGGAGGGGAATGGAAGGCGAACAGTAAGGCCGCACGTATTAAATAGCGGCTCGGGCTCCATTAATGGAGAGGAAGGCGGGCGGCCATGGAAGTCAAATGGATCACTTCCCAGTGAGCCTAAACAGCGCATAGCTCGCACGCTTCCTGGTGAGCCCGCACATTGGAGGACAGCTTGCACGCCTCTCGGTCAGCCTGCACACCGGACAACGCTCGCACGCCTCCTATTCAGTCAAGGTCAAGCAGCTGTCCGCACAGCACCTCCTATAGCCATAAAACCAAGACACGTGGCGTCACGTGAATGGTTAACAGAACGCACACAGTTTGAATTATACAAATGTTTGAGATATTAAAGTGGCAGCTATTTTTTCAAAATGCCTTTGTTGGCTGTCATTATTCGAGTGTGCCTTCTCTCAAAATGGGCACGAAAAATACCACATCATGTCGGGTGCCATTCCATGATAGCATGCCAAGTTTCATGAATTTCAGACGAGTTTTCGATTTACTAGAATTTTAAAACCAGGCATCTCAATGTTTTTCGGCAATCAACGGTGCCCCGGTGTTTGAAATTCATTCCCATTTCTTGCATGGGACCTAAGCATGCATCCAAGGACACAGATTTGATTTTTCAACCAATTTATATGCACTAGAGCATGTGCATGTACTTCAAATTTGTATTATGCACATAAATGCATTGAAAACTCAGTTAATGCATAAAAATGTCCAAAAGAACCCCAAAAAAGCACAAAAATTCACATAACACTCCTGTTGTTCTATGTTGACATGAGAAATTTTTTGGAAGCAATAAGAGGCAGTGGATATCGTTTCGTACCCACAGGTGGGACGTTCCCTACCGAAACCATGATGCTTGTTGTGAGAAGCTCTGGTTTGTGAGAAGCATATACCCAAACCTGCCCTAAATGGGACAAAGTTTTTACCACGGCATGTTGATTCCGCTCCATGAAAGCATCCCAAGTTTCACAAATTTCAGACGAGTTTTGGACTTACTAGAATTTAAAAATGACGCATCTCAATGTTTTGCCGGCAATCAATGGTGCCCTGGTGTTTGAAATTAATTCCCACTTCTTGCATGGGACCTAAGCATGCACCCAAGGACACACATGTGATTTTTTAACCAATGTATATGCACTGGAGCATGTGCATGTAGTTCAAATTTGAATTATGAACATAAATGCATTGAAAACTCAGTTAATGCATAAAAATGTCCAAACGAACCCCGAAAAATCCCAAAAATTGACACAACACTCATATTGTTCTATGTTGACACGAGAAATTTTTTGAAAGCAATAAGAGACAATGGATATCGTTTCATCCTCAAAGGTGGGACATTCCCTACCGAAACCATCATGCTTGTTGTGAGAAGCTCTGGTTTGTGAGAAGCATATACCCGAACCTGCCCCAAATGGGACAATTTTTTTAACACGGCATGTTGATGCCGCTCCATGATAGCATGCCAAGTTTCATGAATTTCATACGAGTTTTGGATTTACTAGAATTTAAAAACCAGGCATCTCAACATTTTTCCAGGAATCAACAGTGCCCTGGTGTTTGAATTTCATTCCCATCTCTTGCATGGGACCTAGAAATTCACCAAAGGACACACATGTGATTTTTCAACCAACCTTAGTGCACTGGAGCATGTGCTTGTAGTTCAATTTTTAATTATGCACATAAAATGCCTATAAAACCTAGTTAATGCATAAAGAAGGCCAAACGAACCCCGAAAACTTCCAATATTGAACACAACACTCCTGTTGTTCTATGTTGACACTAGAATTTTTTTGAAAGCAATAAGAGGCAACGGATATCATCCCGTCCCCAAAGGTGGTACGTTCCCTATTGAAACCATCATGCTTGTTGTGAGAAGCTCTGGTTTGTGAGAAGCTTATACCCAAACCTGCCCCAAATGGGAAAAAAGTTTCACCACGACATGTTGATGCCGTTCCATGATAGCATGCCAAGTTTCATGAATTTCATACGAGTTTTGGATTTACTAGAATTTAAAAACCAGACATCTCAATGTTTTGCCGGCAATCAACAGTGCCCTGGTGTTTGAATTTCATTCCCATCTCTTGCATGGGACCTAGAAATTCACCCAAGGACACACATGTGATTTTTCAACAAACTTTGGTGCATTGGAGCATGTGCTTGCAGTTCAAATTTGAATTATGGACATAAAATGCCTAGAAAACCCAGTTAATGTATAAAAAGGGCCAAATGAACCCCGAAAAATTCCAAGATTGAACACAACACTCCTGTTGTTCTATGTTGACACTAGAATTTTTTTGAAAGCAATAAGAGGCAACGAATATCGTCCCGTCACCAAAGGTGGTACGTTCCCTATCGAAACCATCATGCTTGTTGTGAGAAGCTTTGGTTTGTGAGAAGCTTATACCCGAACCTGCCCCAAATGGGACAAAATTTTCACCACGGCATGTTGATGCTGCTCCATGATAGCATGCCAAGTTTCATGAATTTTAGACGAGTTTTGGATTTACTAGAATTTAAAAACTAGGCATCTCAACGTTTTGTCGGCAATCAACAGTGCCATGGTGTTTGAATTTTATTCCCATCTCTTGCATGGGACCTAGAAATTCACCCAAGGACACACATGTGATTTTTCAACCAACTTTGGTGCATTGGCGCATGTGCTTGTAGTTCAAATTTGAATTATGCACATAAAATGCCTAGAAAACCCAGTTAATGTATAAAAAAGGCCAAGCGAACCCCTAAAAATTCATTCCCATTTCTTCCATGGGACCTAAGCATGCACTGAAGGACACAGATTTGGTTTTTCAACCAATTTGTATGCACCGGAGCATGTGCATGTAGTTTAATTTTGAATTGTGCACCTGAAATGGCTAGAAAACCAGTTTAATGTATGAAATCTCCAAACGAACCCTGAATAATTCCAATTCTTTTACAATACACATACAGTTGCATGTTCACTGCAGATAAAAGGTCTAGCAATTCAAACACCGTCCATTGCCGTTGTGACCCCATTTTGTAATTCAAATCAAGTAGGTCCCACACACTTTATTCTCACCAACCGTGTGAGATGTAGTCCTTATGACTTGTTTATTTTAGTTCTTCAAAATGTGATGCTCTATATGTGCAACTATTTGCTGTGCAGTTCAATTTCATCAATAACAGTTTCAACAATACCACTATGAATTACGATATTTGGTTGCTGTTAAGGATATTGTAGTTAACATGCCTTTTCGTTTTTCAATTGTTGTTTAGCAACATGCATTGTATGGAATGACTAAATATGCAATCCCATGCTACATAGCAACAAGGAAGAGTGTTACCTTAATGTTCTGATGATGCTAGATATACATGTAATAAAATCTTATATAATGGGATGGATGGAGTGTTGTACTACATCATTTTTCAATTGTTGTTTAGCTTCTAATATTAACTTGGTGCTTTTAGGTACATATATCATTGCCAAAGATCCACACTTCGACCCTTTCTGCGTATGGGGCAATGAGATATTCATGAACCAGCATCAAGTGAAGAAACTGATTAAGATTGTTACTAAAATGGGTCAAAAGTTGTCAATCAAACTATTTGTTTACACTTCATGCAAGACAACAGTGAACTGCAGGATGGTAAGTAAGAACCATGTAGCCTACTTTTTACTGCCCGTAATGAGTTGTTTTAGATGA
The DNA here is from genome assembly GCF_056163025.1 of Triticum urartu. NCBI lineage: Eukaryota > Viridiplantae > Streptophyta > Magnoliopsida > Poales > Poaceae > Triticum > Triticum urartu. The sequence goes on from NC_141876.1 coordinate 51,412,123, forward strand.
CAATATCTGAATATTTTTTCTTTTGCAGTGGATCCTGAAGCATTTTACTCAAGATTACCTCTCAAACTACATGATTGGCAGCCGACCATCACAAGGGGTTGGACTAGAGTCCTGCATTCCTTCTGCATCCAGGAGAGCACAATAGGGCCATTCCGCTTCACCTTGTTCAGCAACTGGAATGTCTGTCGCCTCTTTCTTTACCCTCTGTAATAGTACAAGTATAGAACCCCGGTACATCATTCTTTATTTGGTGCTTCTGTAATTCTTAAACATATGTACCTGTGAATCGAATAATGCATTGGTTGTTTGAACTTGATGGATATGAATAAAGCTATAGCCTACTCTCAAGTTTAAATTAGGTATAATTTTAAATAGCAGCAATTAAATTAGGGAAAAATTACGTTGTGCAGGTCATTACGACACACACGGTTGGTAAAACACAAACGTTTGTGATATACACCATAATCCGAGACGGTTCACAAAGAGGAAACGTGTGCAAGCATGCACACAGTTGCCTTTTGCAAAGCATGTGTGATGTCAGACACTATCACATATGGTGCGGGAAAACTAAATGTGTGTGATTGTCTACCTATCGTACACGGTTTATAATCATGAACTGTTTGGGATGTGCCAGGCATCGTAAATCTCCCGTGCCTAGAATCTGCCTAGAAAACTATCATGCCTGGAATCTGTCTGGTTTTAGGCAGAACCACAAAACTCCGACTGCGATGGCAATGCGAGCACAAATGAGTGGCAAGGATGAAGCGTTTGGGATATTCGATATATCAGAAATAGTTATACAGGGACAACTGTATGCATCAAGGCTCCCTATCCCCGACGGTTTCTGGGTCGTGTGGGAAGGACCCCCTATCGCCCACACTCACTTGGAGACGGTTCCATATGCCGTCGCAGAAAGGGGTTAAAAACCGTTTGTTTAGGATCGACACGCACCAGTGAATGCTTGCTTATGATTTCTTTAAAACTCTGTCCGGATTAACAGCAGAATCCTTAAACCGGTAGGTATCATTAGTCCCCTTTTAAGCCGCCAATGTGAATACCTTCGCTCCTCAAATTTTCATCTTCTGGCTTAATGTGATAGCTTTTTACTTTTGAATCAACAGCCTTAGCATGATCTTAAGCTGGTAATGTCTTTGTCTTGTAGGCCTTTTTTTCTCAAGATGGTCAAGACTATCACCGCCTGCAACTGGGTTGTTTCTCGGGTCACCGAGGAAGACTTGGAAGAATATGTTTAGACTGGTGTCTTAGCCAAAAAATAAGCCATCCACTGGAGAGTTCCGGGCAATGAAACTCGCCCTGAGTCCAAAGATGGTGAAGTGGCGGTTTTTATGGATCATATGGACCGGAGTTTTAGTCCTCCCAGCTCAAGATTGTTCCGTGATGTGCTGCATTTCTTCAGACTCCATCCACAAGATATCGGACCAAACTCCATTTCAAACATCTGCAATTTCCAAGTGTTCTGCAAGGTTTAACTTCAACAGGAGCCCAGCGTAGAACTATTCAGAGAGTTCTACTACTTGAACCGGCAATTCACAGACGGACCTAGCCTTGAACTAGGCGGCATATCCATACAGCGTCGGAAAGAGGCTATTTTCCCAGCCGCTAATCTGCATAGTCACCCCAAAGACTAGAATCAGACTTGGTTTTATTGCGAAGACACTTCGCCAGAAGGAGAGAACCCCCTACCGGGTTACCGAGCCAGCCGAATTAGTAGCATACATCATCTTCCGGACCATATTAGCACTGCAGAACGGAAGAAATATGTACCGGTTTTCACAGAGATCCGTGCCCTCATGGCCAACGGCTTGACCAGAATTGATCTAGTTCGCTGCTGGGTCGCCTGGAGAGTCTTGCCTTTAAGTATCCGGCCCGGTTTAATGTGTGAGTATACTGGCGAGCTAACAGATCCTCAGCGTCACTTTAAAACAAAAATGACTGAAGAGGACATCAATGAAATGACCAAGACTTTGTTGAATGAAAGCTTAGAAGATTGCAGTAAAGTTGGATTGGCCCCTTTCTGCATTTCGAATAAGCCGCCAGCTGTAAGTTTTGACTCTAGCTCATACTTGACTCATATTTTCATTTGTGCTGCTTTCTCATACTCATTCAATGTTTGCAGGCCGACTCACCCTTCTGGGCCAAGAAATTGCCCAAAAACCAAAGAAAACCCGGACAAAGAATAACGCCACCAAAAGGCCTGCTAAGAAGAAGTCCAACACTGCCGAATTATTCAATTTGGATGATAAAGATGATGACAACGAGTTGGAGGTAGAACTTGATCCCCTTGGCTCGTTTTTTGTACATCTTATTGACAATGACTATTATCAGGATGAAGCGGAGGCCAGCCGTGCAGATGATGCAGAGGTAATTACTCTTTCCTCCGGCTCAGAACCTCTGCCAACACAGAAAACTTGACAGGCAAGCCAGAAAGTAAGATTTTCTCACCCTTTAGCTCACTTGGATCCCAACTTTCTTTTGAATAAGCTGCAACATGAAGCTCGCCGCAAAACCCGGAACAGTGGCGGTGGAGTTTTATCCTTCGGCTTACCAAACACCCCGGCACCTCGCAAATGTTGACCAGAGGTTTCAAAAATTTCTGACTTAGATTATCCCAAGGCGGGTCTTTTTCGTCAACCTCTTAATCCCTCTGATTCAAATTATCAGGGAACATCTCATTCCTCCTCCGGCAACTTAACGGGAACTCAAATCCCAGCTTTCAAGTCTATGCCTGGGTAAGGGTATACTCAATCATTCAAACTTTATACATGATTAATATGGTGACATCTATGTATTTCTTATTCTCAGTGGCCAGGCCAAACCCAGCAAAAAGGCAAAACTGAACAAGCCGGCTGACGACTCCAACCCGTCCGAGCCAGAAAAATAACAGCCAGAATCCTCTCATCCAATTGCTGAAGCCACCATTGATGACCCGTCACCGGAAGAGCACGACGTCACCATGGATCAAATAGATATTGAACTGGTCATCTCTAAACCACCAAGCCCCATCAAGCCTAATGAAGATAAGGCTGATGACGTTACCATCACCGGGCTTGGTTATACCGCGCCGGGTAACCCACTGCCTTATCCAAGCACAACGCCAAGGAAGAAATTTCTGCTGCTGATAAATGCAAGTGGAAAGTAGACTTACAAGACTACTCCCAGTTTAGTGCCCAAGAAATCCACTCTGGTTTTTTGAACCGTCTATACACCAGCCGTGATTTTGAAGCCGTCTTAGTCAATTTGATGAAGGAACGCTATGAGGTAATCCAATCACTATTCTCTTCATATGTCTATCAGCCGCCAAGTCTATAGGATATGATAGGATTGAATATGTTGTAGACTTTTGAATTGCCATAAAGAATTGAACATCATCACTAGTAGCCCCCAAGGGCCGGCTTAAATCATCAGGTTAAGCCGGGACTTCAAGTAGCATTAATGAACTTCGCATCCATAGCCCCCAAGGGTCAATTTAACTAGCATAGTTAAACCGGGACTTACCAACATTGATAAATCAACACTTTAATAAGTAACCTTGGTAAACCGGATCATATCATTATACTTGAGTCATCGAATAAATTTGTCTTTGAAAAGAGTAATAGGCATTAGACCCCAAGTGCCAAGGAAAATACTTGTATTGTGCTTGGGACTTCGAAAAGTTCTGAAGAGCAATAGACATTAGCCCCCAGGTGCCAAGGAAAATACTTGTATTGTGCTTGGAACTTCAAAAATAATCATGCTCATAATACCTTTTATGTTTACTTATGTCACAGACTGAACTGATTGAGAAGGAGTCACAGCTTACTGATATGAAGGCCAACGTTAAAACTCAGCAATCTGAGACATCCAAGGCCAAGTCAGAACTGAAGAATGCTTTAGAAAATATTAGCAGCTTAAGCAAAAATTCAACACTGATAAGAACGGCTGGGAGACTGAAAAGGCGACTCTATTGAAGAGATCAGAGGATGCCGAAGCCGTACTTAAGCCGATGACTGACGAGTTGTCTGGTTTAAGGCAACAGATCAATAACATGTCATCAGCCATCTTTGGTAAGTATGAAACATGACTCCTTTGCATCTCAATAAACATATTATAAACATCTACCGACTTATCAATAACTTCATTGATACAGGTTCTCAGAGCGCCAAGTTGGGCTCAGATATGCGCATCCGTCTTAAAGTTGTCTACACTCTTGTAGAACAGTTATATACTGGCACCCAACGTACCATTGATGCTGCTATGCACAAGAAATATCCACCCACTCTCATCAAAGATACATTGGAGAGGTTATCAGTGCTGCCCCAAAGGATTGATGATATAAAGCGAGCATCTGCCAGAGCCAGCGCATTGACTGCTTTAAGCCGGGCTAAGGCATGGCAAGCAGATCTGGATCCAGAAGATTTGGCCAATGGTTTCCCAAGTGTGAAAGAGGACGGATCTGCCTTCTGTGCTGATGACTTTACAGAAATAGCAAGATCAATGCGTCCATTAGCAAGTAAGTTGGCTGAAGAAACCAATCTAACCACATATCAAGCGGCTTATGACGCTGAGAACAAGAAAGTGAAGGCGCCAATTCATCAGGAGACGGATCTCATCCCACCGATTCGTAAGCACACCTTCGCTCCTGACATTGATCCATCCAACCTTATTGATGATGAAGCTATGCTTAGAGCATTGACCGGTATCAACTAGGCTACGCCTGACTTCCAGCTGATGGATAATCAAGGATCTGAAGAGGAAGACGAGGCACATGATGATCCAGAGGCTTCAACCCGCCAAGAGTCATGAGCCATTTTTTTAATCATAGCACTGTGATGTTTACATCTCCAAAACACTTATCCTCTTTGGGCCATCAGATGCCTTGTAATAGGCTAGTTAAACTCTGATCTGCCGTGCCATCGTGCACGTTTTGTTTGCATAACACTATTGATCTGTCAGTTGAAGATCTGCCACTTATGCTCATGATTTCATCAAGTATGCAGATTAGATTTATCATTTTCCCTACACACACACTACTGCAGGATGCTGGTAACGCGACACTACGATCAGAGACCCTTCGAGAAACTGTGTGCGATGCAACAATCACAAACGGTGCTGTATGAAAACCGTCAAAAATATATAAAAAGTTTGCGATGATGAATGCATCAAACACAGTTCAGGTTTTAGTTGCGTGTGCGATGAGGGGAATATAGTTAAGTTCAATTAACTGTTTGCGATTAGGAGGAACAAAAGAAATGGGTAGCCAGATGAAGGCGTGTGTGATACACATCATACAGTTCACTCGGATGAACTGTTTGTGATTAGGCAACACAAAAGAAACAGTCAGCCAGATCAAGGTGTGTGTGATTGAAGGCATACTCTTCAGAAGGATTAACTGTTTGTGATTAGGCAACAGAACAGAAATGGGTCAGCCAGATCAAAGTGTCTGCGATTGATGGCATACACTTCACATGGATGAACTATTTGCGATTAGCCACAACAAACTGAAACAATTAGATAGATCAACATGTGTGCACTAGACGGGCACACACATTCTAATTAAAAGAACCATGTGCGATGGTGCTGACATTGCCTATTGCGGTGCACCCTATGGTGCAAACGCCACATACGCGGCCGAGAAGGCATACGTGCCCATGTTACGCCTTCCGGGAATAGTGCCGCACTTATAACCATCAGTAAATTTTGAGCATGCGTCCCATCACAATTTTTCTTAGAAGAACAGGGAGGCCGCGTCCCGTCACATTCCAAATTGCAAACTTGTTCACACTGATCAAAAGCTAAACAGTTTCCCACTTAGGAGTGTATTACTACTCAGTTATAAATACTACTACTCCAAGATGACTTCACATTCCCTCAACTCCTCATCCACAAAAACAAACAAGTCATTCATCATCGTTCCCTTGCGTCCGCCATGGCCAGCGTGAGTTCTGGGTTGAGAGATTGCCACCAGGGAGAGGCGATCCTGGAAGCGGGAGCACGAGAGATATCCCGCCTCGCCACGAAAGCAGCCAACATGTCCCACCGCACGGCCGTAGCAGCAAAGAGGTCCTATCGCGCTGCCGAAGCAGCACGGAGGACCTGCCGCGCCATTAATGCAGCAGACTGGTCCGGCCACGCCGCGAATGCAGCAGAGATGTCCTCTCGCACCGCGGCGGCCTGGGAAAATGCCTCGCGGGCGGGAGAGGACTCTTACAGGCGCATGCGTGCCCTCGCCCTTAGGCAGATGGATCAGATCTCCAGGTGGGAGAGGTTGCAGGGTGACCTGAAAGCCTCATTTGAACAGTCTACCGACTTCATCCGACAACTAAATGAGAGCAATGCGAAGCTCCGGGCCGAGCTTGACCTGTTGAGGGCGAAGATCATCGGAAGTGTGGAGCAGCAGGAGCAGATCACTGCCTTGTTGAAGAGGACCGGTGTCATCATCGAGAAACATATGGACGATAATGCCATGCTGCGCATCGAGCGCAGAAGGCTGGTGGAGGAATCCGTGGATGCTCTCAAGTAGCATCTTGAGCACAAGAAAGAGCTCGTCAACGCTCGCCGTAGAGACTGGTCCGGCCGCGCCGCGAATGCAGCAGAGATGTCCTCTCGCACCGCGGCGGCCTGCGAAAATGCCTCGCGGGCGGGAGAGGACTCTTACAGGCGCATGCGTGCCCTCGCCCTTAGGCAGATGGATCAGATCTCCAGGTGGGAGAGGTTGCAGGGTGACCTGAAAGCCTCATTTGAACAGTCTACCGACTTCATCCGACAACTAAATGAGAGCAATGCGAAGCTCCGGGCCGAGCTTGACCTGTTGAGGGCGAAGATCATCGGAAGTGTGGAGCAGCAGGAGCAGATCACTGCCTTGTTGAAGAGGACCGGTGTCATCATCGAGAAACATATGGACGATAATGCCATGCTGCGCATCGAGCGCAGAAGGCTGGTGGAGGAATCCGTGGATGCTCTCAAGTAGCATCTTGAGCACAAGAAAGAGCTCGTCAACGCTCGCCGCAGAGACTATTTCCCGCGGCCCGCAGCAACGCATCAAGAAAGTAGAGATCAGCGAGCCAGATCATTTGTCTTCCTTCTTCTTTTGCCCTTGTGTATTTCGGGCGTTGCCGCATGTGGCTTTTTTTATTTTGTTTCTGAATATGTAAGACAATTATTATCCACTGTCATCGTCCTTATATTCATCATGCTTTCTATAAGTCGCAGTTGATGCTATATAGGTCCGTCGGATCTTACATCAAGATCTTTGCAAAACTTTCTTCTCAGATTTTCATTTTTCTCTCTTAAATCTCAGAATAGTGAGACATATAGCCACGCCGTATAACAGGTGCTCGAGCTCCATTAATGGAGACGTTGGGAGGGAGGTGCGTGGCGGGTAGCGATCAAAGGGCTCTCCTCCCAATGAGCACGCATAGGGGTCTGATCGCACGCCTCTCGTACTCAAATAGCTACCCCGCACGACACCTCCTAGCCAATAAAAAAAGGGGATGCGTGGCCGCACGTAATTGGTAAGTCGAACGCCCACGGTTTCAGTAATACTTGTGTTTCTAATTTGTATCGTGACAACACTTGTTCCAAAATGACTTTGTTGATTGTTAATGCGTGGGCATTCGCAAATCGGACAGGAAAATTACCACAGCATGTTGGTGCCATGTCATGAGACCATGCCAAGTTTCATGATTTTCACGCATGTTTTGGAATTACAGGAATTAAAAAACCAAGTTTATCAATCTTTCCGGCCGAGCCATGACGCCCAGATGTTTAAATTTCACTCCCATCTCTTGCATGGGACCTAGAAATTCACCCAAGGACACACATGTGATTTTTCAAACAACTTTGGTGCACTAGAGAATGTGCTTGTAGTTCAAATTTGAATTATGCACATTAAATGCCCAGAAACTCAATTAATGTATAAAAAGGCCAAACGAACCCGGAATAATTCCAAAATTTAGCACGGTACTTCTATTTAGTCTAATCTAGCTGTGTAAAAAATTAAGGAGGCAGAAGGCAGTGTATGTATGTCATTTCGCACACGGAGGTGACATGTTCCCTCTCAGAACCACGAGCCTTCTTGAGGGAAGCTTCGGTTTGCAAGAAGCTTGCACCAAAGCTTGTACCAATTCGGCCAAAAAAAATACCGCAGCATGTTCGTGCCATGTCATGACACCATGCCAAGTTTCATGATTTTCAGGCGTGTTTTGGAATCACATGAATTAAAAAACAAAGTTTCTCAATCTTTCCGGCCGAGCCACGACACCCAGATGTTTGAATTTCACACCCATCTCTTGCCTGGGACCTAGAAATGCACCCAAGGACACACATGTGATTTTTCAAACAACTTGGGTGCACTGGAGCATGTGCTTGTAGTTCAAATTTGAATTATGCACATTAAATGCCCCAAAACTCAATTAGTGTATAAAAAAGGCGAAACGAGCCCGGCATAATTCCAACATTTAGCATGATACTTCTATTTGGTCTAATTTGGCTGTGTAAAAAATTAAGGCGGGAGAAGGCAGTGTACGTATGTCGTTTCGCATACGGAGGTGACAAGTTCCCTCTCAGAACCACGAGCCTTCTTGAGGGAAGCTCCGGTTTGCAATAAGCTTACACCAAAGCTTGTCCTAATTTGGCCAAAAAAATTACCGCAGCATGTTCGTGCCATGTCATGACACCATGCCAAGTTTCATGATTTTCAGGCGTGTTTTGGAATTACAGGAATTAAAAAATCAAGTTTCTCAATCTTTCCCGCCGAGCCACGATGCCCAGATGTTTGAATTTCACTCCAATCTCTTGCATGGGACCTAAAAATTCACCCAAGGGTACACATGTGATTTTTCAAACAACTTTGGTACACTGGAGCTTGTGCTTGTAGTTCAAATTTGAATTATGCACATTAAATGCCCAGAAACTCAATTAATGTATAAAAAAGGCAAAACTAGCCCGAAATAATTCCAAAATTATCACGGTACTTCTATTTGGTCTAATCTGGCTGTGTAAAAAAATTAAGGCGGGAGTAGGCAGTGTACGTATGTTGTTTCGCACACGGAGGTGACACGTTCCCTCTCGGAACCATGAGCCTTCCTGAGGGAAGCTCCGGTTTACAAGAACATTACACCAAAGCTTGTCCCAATTCGCCAAAAAAATTACCACAGCATGTTCGTGCCATGTCATGACACCATGCCAAGTTTCATGATTTTCAGGCTTGTTTTGGAATTACAGGAATTAAAAACCAATTTCTCAATCTTTCCGGCCGAGCCACGACGCCCAGAAGTTTGAATTTCACTCCAATCTCTTGCATGGGACCTAGAAATTCACCCAAGGACACACATGTGATTTTTCAAACAACTTTGGTGCACTGGAGCCTGTGCTTGTAGTCAAATTTGAATTATGCACATTAAATGCCCAGAAACTCAATTAATGTATAAAAAAGGCCAAACGAACCCGGAATAATTCCAAAATTTAGCATGGTACTTCTATTTGGTCTAATCTGGTTGTGTAAAAAAATTAAGGCGGGAGAAGGCAGTGTACGTATGTCGTTTCGCACACGGAGGTGACACGTTCCCTCTCGGAACCACAAGCCTTCTTGAGGGAAGCTCCGGTTTGCAAAAAGCCTACACCAAAGCTTGTCCCAATTCGGCCGAAAAAATTACCGCAGCATGTTGGTGCCATGTCATGAGACCATGCCAAGTTTCATGATTTTCAGGCGTGTTTTGGAATTACAGGAATTAAAAAACCAAGTTTCTCAATCATTCCGGCCGAGCCATGACGCCCAGATGTTTGGATTCACTCCCATCTCTTATATGGGACCTAGAAATTCACCCAAGGACACACATGTGATTTTTCAAACAACTTTGGTGCACTGGAGCACGTGCTTGTAGTTCAAATTTGAATTATACATATTAAATGCACAGAAACTCAATTAATGTATAAAAAGGCCAAATGAACACAGAATAATTCCAAAATTTAGCACGATACTTCTATTTGGTCTAATATGCCTATGTAATAAAATTAAGGCGGGAGAAGGCAATGTACATATGTCATTTCGCACACGGAGGTGACACGTTCCCTCTCGGAACCAGGAGGCTTCTTGAGGGAAGCTCCGGTTTGCAAGAAGCTTACACCAAAGCTTGTCCCAAATCAGCCAAAAAATTTACTGCAGCATGTTGGTGCCATGTCGTGACACCATGCCAAGTTTCATGATTTTCAGCCGTGTTTTGGATTTAAAGGAATTAAAAACCAGTTTCTCAATCATTCCTACCGAGCCACGACACCCAGTTGTTGGAATTTTATTCCCATTTCTTGCATTGGACCTATAAATTCACCCAAAGACACACATGTGATTTTTCAGCAAACTTTGGTGCATTGGAGCATGTCTTGTAGTTCAAATTTGAATTATGCACATTAAATGCCCAGAAACTCAATTAATGCATAAAAATGCCAAACGAACCCGGAATAATTCCAAATTTAAACACGACACTGATGTACCAGTTGCATGTTCATTGTATGTAAATGTTCTAGCAATTCAAACACCATCCTTTCCCTCTGTAACACCATTTTGTCTTTCAAAACATAATGAAAAAATCTGGTATACCACAAACAGTTTACTAGAAAGAATCGTGTGGGATGCGATATAAAATATCTTGGCGAACCGTCTTGTCTGGCTTACGCAGGAATCTTATTCGTCTATAGTCCACCTGTCGGAGTAATGGGCCACGGGTAGGCTAACCCAGGACCAGAACCTTTCAAGACATCGAGGCAGACTGCGCCCCTGAGACCCCAGGACGAAGAGCCGCCTTCTGAGAGTCGGCGGCGAGGCGGCCGGCTGCCCACTCGCGGCCGAGTCCCGGGGACGACTTCAGGATGAGCCGACTCATGACTGGTGAATTCCAGAGAAGCCGGCCTTGGGGAGTCGGCCGGTGACGCCAACAACCCCCATGCCCTCATAAAGAGGGACGGGACGGGGAGTGGCCACAGTAAGGTCCACTCCCACCCCTTTTTCCAAGGGCAGGCGTGGCTACAGTACGCCATACCTGCGGAGATCTCCGCGCGGCGCGACACTGTTGCCATCCGGCCCTGACATCAGCCCCAGGGGCGTGGAGCCCTATGCCCATGACGGCCTGCTGGTATGACCCAGGGATGATGGGTCCCACCAGTCGGCGGGCGTACGAAAGACGGCGAAAGCACCACCAGTCGGCCCGGATGGGAGTCAGCCACCAGAAGTCGGCCGGCCCCTCCCACGGGCCCCACGTGCCATTAATCAGACATGACAAATAGTGGCCACAGTGATCGCACTCCAGACGGCGGGGCTATCGCCACGACCTCATGACCGAGCCTGCGTCATTAGAGGCACGGCTACAGTAATCTGCAGCCGGCAAAGACCTGCCCGCGGCGGACGCGCCCTGTCGGCTCCACGCCAAACCAGTCGGCGGGCCCCAAGAGTCAGCGAGTAAGACGGCAGCCAGAGAGACTGACGGCTGGGCCCGCGCTCAGCCGGATTACCATTGTACCCCTGGGGGGTAGGCCTATATAAACCCCCCAAGGCATCCATGCAAAGGGTGGGAATCCATTAGCAGTAGACCAGATGATATAGGAAGGAGAGAGCTAGCCTTGCCTTCTCCTACCTCCAGGAAACAGCTCAAGGAGCAACCGTGTAAACACTTTACCATAGTGATCATGCGGAGACCCCGTAGAGCAGCAGTAGGGTTATTATCTCCCCGTAGAGCCCTGAAGCTGGGTAAGATTCGCCGGCATGCATGTCTTCGCCTTATCCCGTTTCCAGGCACCGGCGACGTTCTACTCGCCCCCACCATGATAAGCCATCCTTTGGCATATTTCGCACCCAACCCCCGACATTTGGCGCCCACCGTGGGGCATGGTGCACCGTCGTCCGGAGACCTGCTCTGGACGGGAACCCTTTTTCTCCCTGGCGAGCGCAGCCAACCTGGCACACCAGACGGAGTTTGCCCTGACGCGCTGCATGGCATTGAGATCGCCTGTGCAGCCAGCTGCCTCGCCGATCTTGTCGGCGAGGTTCGCCTCTCCGACGAACCTGCATCCAACGCAGGCACAGGCGGCCCCGAGTGTTGGAAATATGCCCTAGAGGCAATAATAAATTAGTTATTATTATACTTCCTTGTTCATGATAATCGTTTATTATCCATGCTATAATTGTATTGATAGGAAACTCAGATACATGTGTGGATACATAGACAACACCATGTCCCTAGTAAGCCTCTAGTTGACTAGCTCGTTGATCAATAGATGGTTACGGTTTCCTGACCATGGACATTGGATGTCGTTGATAACGGGATCACATCATTAGGAGAATGATGTGATGGACAAGACCCAATCCTAAGCTTATGTCAAAGATCGTGTAGTTCGTATGCTAAAGCTTTTCTAATGTCAAGTATCATTTCCTTAGACCATGAGATTGTGCAACTCCCGGATACCGTAGGAGTGCTTTGGGTGTGCCAAACGTCACAACGTAACTGGGTGGCTATAAAGGTACATTACAGGTATCTCCGAAAGTGTCTGTTGGGTTGGCACGAATCGAGACTGGGATTTGTCACTCCGTGTAAACGGAGAGGTATCTCTGGGCCCACTCGGTAGGACACCATCATAATGTGCACAATGTGATCAAGGAGTTGATCATGGGATGATGTGTTACGGAACGAGTAAAGAGACTTGCCGGTAACGAGATTGAACAAGGTATCGGTATACCGACGATCGAATCTCGGGCAAGTATCGTACCGATAGACAAAGGGAATTGTATACGGGATTGATTAAGTCCTTGACATCGTGGTTCATCCGATGAGATCATCGTGGAACATGTGGGAGCCAACATGGGTATCCACATCCCGCTGTTGGTTATTGATCGGAGAACGTCTCGGTCATGTCTGCATGTCTCCCGAACCCGTAGGGTCTACACACTTAAGGTTCGATGACGCTAGGGTTATAAAGGAAGCTTGTATGTGGTTACCAATGTTGTTCGGAGTCCCGGATGAGATCCCGGACGTCACGAGGAGTTCCGGAATGGTCCGAAGGTAAAGATTTATATATAGGAAGTCCTGTTTCGGCCATCGGGACAAGTTTCGGGGTCATCGGTATTGTACCGGGACCACCGGAAGGGTCCCGGGGGCCCACCGGGTGGGGCCACCTATCCCGGAGGGTCCCATGGGCTGAAGTGAGAAGGGATCCAGCCCAAAGTGGGCTGGGGCGCCACTTCCCGTAGGGCCCATGCGCCTAGGGTGAAAGGGGAACCCTAAGGAAGAGTCCCAAGGAGGGAAGGCACCTCCTAGGTGCCTTGGGGGGGAGGGAAACCTCCCCTGGCCGCCGCCCCCTAGGAGATTGGATCTCCTAGGGCTGGCGCACCCCCCCTTGGGCTCCCTATATATATTGGGGGTAGGAGGGCCTCTTGAGACACCCCCTTATGCCTTTGGTGCAGCCCCTCCCTCTCTCCCAAGTTCTTCTCCTCTCCTGTGGTGCGAAGCCCTGCAGGATTGCCACGCTCCTCCACCACCACCACGCCGTTGTGCTACTGCTGGATGGAGTCTTCCTCAACCTCTCCCTCTCTCCTTGATGGATCAAGGCATGGGAGACGTCACCGGGCTATACGTGTGTTGAACGCGGAGGTGCCGTGCGTTCGGCACTTGATCATCGGTGATTTGGATCACGACGAGTACGACTCCATCAACCCCGTTCACTTGAATGCTTCCGCTTAGCGATCTACAAGGGTATGTAGATGCACTCTCCTTCCCCTCGTTGCTGGTTTCTCCATAGATAGATCTTGGTGACACGTAGGAAAATTTTGAATTTCTGCTACGTTCCCCAATAGTGGCATCATGAGCTAGGTCTATGCGTAGTTTCTTTGCACGAGTAGAACACAAAGTAGTTGTGGGCGTTGATTTTGTTCAATATGCTTGCCGTTACTAGTCTTATCTTGATTCGGTGGCATCGTGGGATGAAGCGTCCTGGACCAACCTTACACGTACTCTTACGTGAGACCGGTTCCACCGACAAACATGCACTAGATGCATAAGGTGGCTGGCGGGTGTCTGTCTCTCCTACTTTAGTCGGATCGGATTCGATGAAAAGGGTCCTTATGAAGGGTAAATAGCAATTGGCATATCACGTTGTGGTTTTGCGTAGGTAAGAAACGTTCTTGCTAGAAACCCATAGCAGCCACGTAAAACATGCAAACAACAATTAGAGGACGTCTAACTTGTTTTTGTAGGGTATGCTATGTGATGTGATATGGCCAAAAGGATGTGATGAATGATATATGTGATGTATGAGATTGATCATGTTCTTGTCAAGGGAATCACGACTTGCATGTCAATGACGAGACAACTTCAAGAAGACACGATGATGGAGATCATGATGATGGAGATCATGGTGTCGTGCCGGTGATGATGATGATCATGGAGCCCCGAAGATGGAGATCAAAAGGAGCAATATGATATTGCCCATATCATGTCACTATTTGATTGCATGTGATGTTTATCATGTTTATACATCTTATTCGCTTAAAACGACGGTAGTAAATAAGATGATCCCTTACAACAATTTCAAGAAGTGTTCTCCCCTAACTGTGCACCGTTGCTACAGTTCGTCGTTTCTAAGCACCACGTGTTAATCGGGTGTGATGGATCCTTACGTTCACATACAACGGGTGTAAGACAGTTTTACACATGCAAAAACACTTAGGGTTAACTTGACGAGCCTAGCATGTACAGACATGGCCTCGGAACACAGAAGACCGAAAGGTCGAGCATGAGTCGTATAGAAGATACGATCAACATGAAGATGTTCACCGATGTTGACTAGTCCGTCTCACGCATAGATCGGACACGGCCTAGTTGACTCGGATCATGTAATCACTTAGATGACTAGAGGGATGTCTATCTAAGTGGGAGTTCATAAGATGAACTTAATTATCCTGAACATAGTCAAAAAGGATTTTGCAAATTATGTCGTATCTCACGCTTTAGTTCTACTGTTTAGATATGTTCCTAGAGAAAAATTAGTTGAACGTTGATAGTAGCAATTATGCGGACTAGGTCCGTAAACTGAGGATTGTCCTTAATGCTTCTTAGAAGGCTTATGTCCTTAATGCACCGCTCAGTGTGCTGAACCTCGAAAGTTGTCTATGGATGTTATGAACATCTGACATACACGTTTTGATAACTACGTGATAGTTCAGTTAAACGGTTTAGAGTTGAGGCACCGAAGACGTTTTTGAAACGTCACGAAACATATGAGATGTTTTGAGGGCTGAAATTGGAATTTCAGGCTCGTGCCCACGTCAAGAGGTATAAGACCTCCGACGATTTTCTTAACCTGCAAACTAAGGAGAAAAGCTCAATTGTTGAGCTTGTGCTCGGATTGTCTGAGTACAACAATCATTTGAATCAAGTGGGATTTGATCTTCCAGATAAGATAGTGATGTTTCTCCGAAGTCATTTCCACCAAGCTGCTAGAGCTTCGTGATGAACTATGATATATCAGGGACATGTATGATGATCCTTGAGATGTTCGTGATGTTTGACACCACAAAAGTAGAAATCAAGAAGGAGCATCAATTGTTGATGGTTGGTGAAACCACTAGTTTCAAGAAGGGCAAGGGCACGAAGGGATACTTCATAAAACGGCAATTCAGCTGCTGCTCTAGTGAAGAAACCCAAGGTTGAACCCAAACCCGAGACTAAGTGCTTCTGTAATAAAGGGAACAACCACTGGAGCAGAATTACCCTAGATACTTGGTAGATTAGAAGGCTGGCAAGGTCGATAGAAGTATATTGGATATACATTATGTTAATGTGTACTTTACTAGTACTCCTAGTAGCACCAGGGTATTAGATACCGGTTCGGTTGCTAAGTGTTAGTAACTCGAAATAAAAGCTACGGAATAAACGGAGACTAGCTAAAGGTGAGCTGACGATATGTGTTGGAAGTGTTCTCAATGTTGATATGATCAAGCATCGTACGCTCCCTCTACCATCGAGATTAGTGTTTGCGTTGAGCATAGACATGATTGGATTATGTCTATCGCAATACGGTTATTCATTTAAGGAGAATAATGGTTACTCTGTTTATTTGAATAATACCTTCAGTGGTCTTACACCTAAAATGAATGGTTTATTGAATCTCGATCGTAGTGATACACATGTTCATGCCAAAAGATAGTAATGATAGTACCACCTACTTGTGGCACTGCCACGTAAGTCATATCGGTATAAAATGCATGAAGAAGCTCCATGTTGATGGATCTTTGGGCTCACTCGTTTTTGAAAAGTTTGGGACATGCGAACCATGTCTATTGGTATATATGCATGAAGAAACTCCATGCAAATGGACCGTTTTGTACTCGCTTGATTTTGAATCACTTGAGACATGCAAATCATACCACATGGGCAAGATGACTGAAAGCCTCGTTTTCAGTAAAATGGAACAAGAAAGCAACTTGTTGGAAGTAATACATTTTGATGTGTGCAGTCCAATGAGTGTTGAGGCATGTAGTGGATATCCTTATGTTTTTACTTCACAGATGATTTGAGTAGATGTTGAGTATATTTACTTGATGAATCACGAGTCTGAATTATTGAAAGGTTCAAGTAATTTCAGTGTGAAGTTGAAAGATCGTCGTGATAAGAGGATAAAAATATCTATGATATGATCATAGAGATGAATATCTGAATTACGAGTTTGGCACAGAATTAAGACATTGTGGAAATTGTTTCACAACTAATACATCCTGGAACACCATAGTGTGATGGTGTGTCCGAACATCATAACTGCACCCTATTGGATATGATGCATACCATGATGTCTCTTATCAAATTACCACAATAGTTTATGGGTTAGGCATTAGAGACAACCACATTCACTTTAAATAGGGCACCACGTAATTCCGATGAGATGACACCGTATGAACTATGGTTTAGAGAAACCTAAGCTGTCATTTCTTAAAAGTTTGGGGCTGCGACGCTTATGTGAAAAAGTTTCAGGCTGATAAGCTCGAACCCAAAGTGGATAAATGCATCTTCATAGGACATCCAAAATAGTTGGGTATACCTCCTGTCTCAGATCCGAAAGCAATAAGGGATTGTTTCTAGAATCGGGTCCTTTCTCGAGGAAAAGTTTCTCTCGAAAGAATTGGGTGGGAGGGTGGTGGAGACTTGATGAGGTTATTGAACCGTCTCTTCAACTAGTGAATAGCAGGGCGCAAAGAGTTGTTCCTGTGGCACCTACACATATTGAAGTGGAAGCTTATGATATTGATCATGAGACTTCGGATCAAGTCATTCCCAAACCTCGTAGGATGACAAGGATGCGTGCTACTTTAGAGTGGTACGTAATCCTGTCTTGAAAGTCATGTTGCTAGACAACAATGAACCTACGAGCTATGGAGAAGCGATGGTGGGCCCGGATTCCGATAAATGGCCCGAGGCCATAAAATCCGAGGTAGGATCCATGTATGGAAACAAAGTGTAGACTTTGACAGAACAGCTCGATGGTCGTAATGCTATTGAGTACAGATGGATTTTAAAAGGAAGACGGACAATGATGGTAAATGTCACCATTAAGAAAGCTCGACTTGTCGTTAAGAAGTTTCCCGACAAGTTCAAGGAGTTGACTACGGTGAGACTTTCTCACTCGTAGCGATGCTAAGAGTCTGTTGGAATTATATTAGCGATTACTGCATTATTTATGAAATCTTGCAGATAGGATGTCAAAACATTGTTTCCTTGACGATTTTCTTGAGGAAAGGTTGTATGTGATACAACCGAAAGGTTTTGTCAATCCTGAAAGATGCTAATAAGTATGCAAAGCCCCAGCAATCCTTCTGAGGACTGGAGTAAGCATCTCGGAGTTGGAATGTATGCTTTGATGGGATGATCAAAGATTTTGGGTTTATATAAAGTTTATGAGAAACTTGTATTTCCAAAGAAGTGAGTGGGAGCACTATAGAATTTCTGATAAGTATATGTTGACATATTGTTGATCAGAAATGATGTAGAATTTCTTGAAAGCATATAGGGTTATTTGGAAAGTATTTTTTCAATGGAAAGCCTGGATTAAGCTACTTGAGCATTGAGCATCAAGATCTATAAGGATAGATCAAAACGCTTAAAAGTACTTTCAAATGAGCACATACCTTGACATGATCTTGAAGGTGTTCAAGATGGATCAGTCAAAGAAGGAGTTCTTGCCTGAGTTGTAAGGTATGAAGTTAAGACTTAAAGCTCGACCACGGCAGAATAGAGAGAAAGGATGAAGGTCGTCCCCTATGCTTAAGACATAGGCTCTACAGTATGCTATGCTGTGTACCGCACCTGAAGTGTGCCTTGCCATGAGTCAGTCAAGGGGTACAAGTGTGATCCAAGAATGGATCACAGGACAGCGGTCAAAGTTATCCTTAGTAACTAGTGGACTAAGGAATTTTCTCGATTATGGAGGTGATAAAGAGTTCGACGTAAAGAGTTACGTCGATGCAAGCTTAACACCTATCCGGATAGCTCTGAATAGAGATGTCGGATACGTATAATGGAGCAACAATTTAGAATAGCTCCAGGTAGAACAGTTATTTGGAATAGCTCCAAATAGAGCGTGGTAGCTGCATCTAGAAGATGACATAGAAATTTGCGAAGTACATACGGATCTGAAAGGTTCAGACCCATTGACTAAAACCTCTCTCACAAGCAACATGATCAAACCCAGAACTCATTGAGTGTTAATCACATAGTGATGTGAACTAGATTATTGACTCTAGTAAACTCTTTGGATGTTGGTTACATGGCGATGTGACCTGTGAGTGTTAATCACATGGCGATGTGAACTAGATTATTGACTCTAGTGCAAGTGGGAGACTGTTGGAAACATGCCCTAGAGGCAATAATAAATTAGTTATTATTATATTTCCTTGTTCATGATAATCGTTTATTATCCATGCTATAATTGTATTGATAGGAAACTCAGATACATGTGTGGATACATAGACAACACCATGTCCCTAGTAAGCCTCTAGTTGACTAGCTCGTTGATCAATAGATGGTTACGGTTTCCTGACCATGGACATTGGATGTCGTTGATAACGGGATCACATCATTAGGAGAATGATGTGATGGACAAGACCCAATCCTAAGCTTAGCTCAAAGATCGTGTAGTTCGTATGCTAAAGCTTTTCTAATGTCAAGTATCATTTCCTTAGACCATGAGATTGTGCAACTCCCGGATACCGTAGGAGTGCTTTGGGTGTGCCAAACGTCACAACGTAACTGGGTGGCTATAAAGGTACATTACAGGTATCTCCGAAAGTGTCTGTTGGGTTGGCACGAATCGAGACTGGGATTTGTCACTCCGTGTAAACGGAGAGGTATCTCTGGGCCCACTCGGTAGGACATCATCATAATGTGCACAATGTGATCAAGGATTTGATCACGGGATGATGTGTTACAGAACGAGTAAAGAGACTTGCCGGTAACGAGATTGAACAAGGTATCGGTATACCGACGATCGAATCTCGGGCAAGTATCGTACCGATAGACAAAGGGAATTGTATACGGGATTGATTAAGTCCTTGACATCGTGGTTCATCCGATGAGATCATCGTGGAACATGTGGGAGCCAACATGGGTATCCACATCCCGCTGTTGGTTATTGACCGGAGAACGTCTCGGTCATGTCTGCATGTCTCCCGAACCCGTAGGGTCTACACACTTAAGGTTCGATGACGCTAGGGTTATAAAGGAAGCTTGTATGTGGTTACCGAATGTTGTTCGGAGTCCCGGATGAGATCCCGGACGTCACGAGGAGTTTCAGAATGGTCCGGAGGTAAAGATTTATATATAGGAAGTCCTGTTTCGGCCATCGGGACAAGTTTCGGGGTCATCGGTATTGTACCGGGACCACCGGAAGGGTCCCGGGGGCCCACCGGGTGGGGCCACCTATCCCGGAGGGTCCCATGGGCTGAAGTGAGAAGGGATCCAGCCCAAAGTGGGCTGGGGCGGCACTTCCCCTAGGGCCCATGCGCCTAGGGTGAAAGGGGAACCCTAAGGAAGAGTCCCAAGGAGGGAAGGCACCTCCTAGGTGCCTTGGGGGGGAGGGAAACCTCCCCTGGCCGCCGTCCCCTAGGAGATTGGATCTCCTAGGGCTGGCACACCCCCCCTTGGGCTCCCTATATATAGTGGGGGTAGGAGGGCCTCTTGAGACACCCCCTTATGCCTTTGGTGCAGCCCCTCCCTCTCTCCCAAGTTCTTCTCCTCTCCTGTGGTGCTTGGCGAAGCCCTGCAGGATTGCCACGCTCCTCCACCACCACCACGCCGTTGTGCTGCTGCTAGATGGAGTCTTCCTCAACCTCTCCCTCTCTCCTTGCTGGATCAAGGCATGGGAGACGTCACCGGGCTGTACGTGTGTTGAACGCGGAGGTGCCGTGCGTTCGGCACTTGATCATCGGTGATTTGGATCACGACGAGTACGACTCCATCAACCCCGTTCACTTGAACGCTTCCGCTTAGCGATCTACAAGGGTATGTAGATGCACTCTCCTTCCCCTCGTTGCTGGTTTCTCCATAGATAGATCTTGGTGACACGTAGGAAAATTTTGAATTTCTGCTACGTTCCCCAACACCGAGAGCCTCCTCGCGGGCCTCCTCGGCCAACTCCACGTCACCGGTGAGCCTGCCGTGGACTTGGAGTCTATAGGCTCCACCGACCCGATGCTGGTCGACTCCGACACCGTGTCGCTCGACGCGTTCCCCACCAACGTGGTGGTCTACGACGAGCCTCTCCCTCATGCTAAGAGCAACGGAAGCACCGTCACCGAGGTGCTCGTCATCAGTCATGACGAGCCTCCCGGCGGAGGAGCGCATGACCCACTTGGCGCGGCACTACAAGACCTGACTGCGCCCATTCCGGAAGACATTGATGCGGAGACGTTGGAGGCGCGCCGCCTTCAGCTCGTCGAAGGCGTGAATAAGCTGGCTAGCATGAGACGCTTGTCAGAATCGTACCAGCGTGAGATGGATCGCGCTGTGGGTGGCTCGCCAGCCCCAGCTGGGCCCAGCCGCCTTGGCGCGATCCAGCAGCACGGCGTGGCCATCGCCAACCTGTTCGGGGCAAGTCGCCCTGTGTACGCCACGCCTGCGGAGAATATTCGAGCCGCCCAGGCGGCGGCGGACGAGCTGGACAACTTCAAGGGCGAAGAGCGCCGCCTGATGATGGAGCGAGTCCAGTGGCTCCTCGACGTGGCTGCCACGCAGAACGAGGCCGGCCACGCAAAACAATGACCTTCACCGAGATCAAGGCGTGACGTCTCGGACGCCGACTGGCGGCACCCGATGAAGGAAAGACAAGGATCCGGCTGTCACCCACAGTCGGACTCACATTACCATAGAGTGCGACCAAGACGGCCGCCCGAGAGCAGTGGAACGACGGGACGACTGTCTGCCTCCTCCTCCTCGCAAGGAAAGGCGAGTCTCCCCGCTGCCTGTTGACCATCCGACTCTCGGCGACCGCCTTGGCCGCCGAGAGGGAGTCGGAGAAAACGATGCCCGCCACCGGATCGACCGACTTCACTGATCCCTGGCGCTGGAAGAAGAAGACGAGTTGGGTCAGCCTTGTTTCGGGCCCCGCATTCGAGACGAGCCCTTTCCCAAAGGGTTCATGCTCCTAAGAGACACGCCCAAGTACACCGGCTCCGTGAAGCCGGAGGACTGGCTGGTTGACTACTCCACGGCTGTCAACATAGCGAACGGCAACAAGCGTGTCGCCATAAAATACGTTCCACTCATGCTCCAGGGCACGGCCCGGACATGGCTGAACAGCCTGAAGCCCCGCAGCATCAACAGCTGGGTCGACTTCACCAAAGCATTCGTCCGCAACTTCACAAGCACGTACAAGCGTCCTCCCAAGCCTCGTCAGCTTTCCTTGTGCATGCAAGGCCCCAACGAGTCGACTCGCGACTACCTCACGCGTTGGGCTGAGCTTCAGAACTCCTGCGAGGGTGTGCATGAGGTGCAGGCTATCGAGTACTTCACCGCCGGGTGCAGAGAAGGCACCCTCCTCAAGCACAAGCTCCTCTGCGATGAGCCAGAAACCCTCGACGAGCTGCTGATCATAGCAGACAAGTATGCCATGGCCAACTCCTCCATGAAGGCAGAGATTCAAGTTAGCGCAACTGGCAAAGTGGCCCCTCAGGCTCCAAGAACTCCGGCAGGAGACGCCAGTTGGCGGCAACAGCAGAACGACCACAAGCGCAAGGCCCCGCAGCCGGCTTCCAGCAACCGGCAGGTCGCGATAGTTGAAGACTAGCAGCCGGATGGGCAGCCTCCACCCAAGCGACAGAAAGGTGGCAAGCCCAACTAGTTGCCGGCTTTCTCATACGAGCAGACTCTGGATGGTCCTTGCAAGTTCCATAGTGGCGCGAAGCCGTTGAATCACACCACCCGGAAGTGCCACTGGCTCACCAGGATCGCCAAAGGAGACGGCCTCCTACCTCCCTCGCCTGCTGGGCAGCAACCTCCGCCTCCGCCCCAGCTGCCGGCTGTCAGGCCAGTCGGCGCAGTACAAGACGAGTACCCCGAAGAGCACGGAGCCTACGTGATATTTACCAGCATGGCTGATGATCAACGCAGCAGGAGGCTACAGCGACAAGAGGTGAATGCAGTAGCATCAGAGACGCCAGAGTTCATGCACTGGTTCGAGAAGCCGATCAGCTGGAGCAGGGCTGATCACCCAGAGGTGATGCCGAGTCCGGGCTCTTATGCCTTGGTCTTGGATGCCACCTTTGCCACGGATAGACGAGCTGCTCGTTTCTCGCGAGTTCTGATAGATGGAGGCAGCAGCATCAACATCCTGTACAAGGACACCATGGAGAAATTAGGAATCAAGCAAAGACAGCTTCAGAACAGCCGAACTGTGTTCCACGGCATTGTTCCTGGGCTTTCCTGCTCACCAATCGGCAAGATCCTGATGGACGTCCTCTTTGGAGACAAAGATCACTTCCGCCGAGAGTCAGTTTGGTTTGAGGTGGTGGACCTCGAGAGCCCATACCATGCATTACTTTGCCGACCCGCCCTGGCCAAGTTCATGGCGGTCCCCCACTACGCCTACCTCAAAATGAAGATGCCCAGTTCAAGGGGGATTCTCACCGTAGCCGGGGACTACCGGAAGTCGTCTGCCTGCGCGGCTGAGAGTAGTCGGCTGGCCGAGTCCCTGGTGATCGCAGCCGAGAAGCGGCTCCTTGACCGGGTTGTGGTGATGGCCGGCAAGCAGCTATAGGTGTCGCCTAACCCAAAGGAGTCAGGCTGAGGGTTCGTTCAAGCCGGCCAAGGAGACAAAGAAGATACCCTTGGATCCGGAGCACCCAGAGAGGTACGCTGTCGTAGGCGCCAACCTCGACAGCAAATAGGAAGGCGAGCTCGTCGATTTCCTCCGTGAGAATCGGGACAACTTTGCATGGTCCCCCAAAGTCATGCCAGGTGTGCCGACGGAATTCGCCGAGCACAAGTTTCATGTCCGATCTGATGCAAAGCCGGTCAGGCAGCCCTTGCGCCGCCTATCAGAAGAAAAGAGAAGAGTTGTCAGAGAAGAGATAGCCCGACTCCTAGCAGCCGACTTCATTATGGAAGTATTCTTTCCAGAGTGGCTAGCCAACCCGGTCCTGGTACTGAAGAAGAAAAAGCAGTGGCGAATGTGTATTGACTACACAAGCCTCAACAAGGCTTGCCCCAAGGACCTGTTTGCTCTACCAAGAATTGATCAGGTGATAGACTCCACAGCCAGAGGAGAGTTGTTGAGCTTTTTGGATGCATATTCAGGATATCACCAGATCAAGCTGAACCCAGCTGACAGACTGAAGACCGCCTTCATCACACCATTTGGAGCCTTCTGCTACCTCACCATGACGTTCGGCTTGAGGAATGCCGGCGCCACCTTTCAGCGTTGCATGCAGAAGTGCCTCCTCAAGCAACTCGGCAGAAACGCCCACGTATACGTGGACGATGTGGTGGTGAAGACAGAAAAGCGTGGAACACTGCTGGAAGACCTCAAGGAGACCTTTGAGAACCTGCGCCGATTCCAGATCAAGCTCAACCCTGAGAAGTGCGTCTTCGGAGTACCAGCCGGCCAACTCCTTCGCTTCCTGGTCTCTGAACGCGGCACAGAGTGCAACCCTATAAAGATCAAGGCCATTGAGAGGATGGAGGTACCTAGCCGACTGCTGGACATGCAAAAGTTCACCGGCTGCTTGGTGTCCATCAGCCGATTCATCAGTCGGATGGGCGAGAAAGCTCTCCCCTTATACCAGCTCATGAAGAAGACCACGTTTTTCGAGTGGAACCACAAGGCGGACGAAGCTTTTCTCCAGTTGAAGAAGATGCTGACTACTACACCCGTTCTGGCGGCTCCGACTCCTAAGGAACCTATGCTCCTGTACATCGCCGCCACCAGCCGGGTAGTCAGCACAGTCATTGTAGTGGAACGCAAGGAGGAAGGCAAGGCACTACCTGTCCAGAGACCGGTATATTACCTGAGAGAAGTACTGTCGTCCTCCAAGCAGAACTACCCCCATTACCAGAAGATGTGCTATGGCATGCACTTTGCCGCCAAGAAATTGAAGCCTTACTTTCAAGAGCATCCAATCACTGTGGTCTGCAAGGCCCCACTTGCCGAGATCATCGGAAGCCTAGATGCTTCTGGCCGAGTGGCCAAGTGGGCCATAGAGCTGGCTCCCTACACCATCCACTACCAGCCCCGCACCGCCATCAAGTCACAAGCACTGGCCGACTTTCTCGTCGACAGGGCCGAGACCCAGTACCTACCTCTAGCGCCCGACTCCACCCATTGGCGGATGCATTTCGACGGCTCCAAGATGCGCACCGGCTTGGGAGCCGGCATTGTCCTCACTTCTCCTAAAGGCGACAAGCTCAAATACGCACTTCAAATCCATTTTGCCGCCTCCAACAACATCGCCGAGTACGAGGTGCTCATTCACGGGCTCCGGCTTGCCAAACAACTTGGCATTCGCCGGATCCTGTTTTATGGCGACTCGGACTTAGTGGTACAGCAGTCGTCTGGCGACTGGGATGCCAAAGATGCAAACATGGGAAGTTACCGTTTCCTCGTGCAGCAACTCAGTGGGTATTTCGAGGGGTGCGAGTTCCTCCATGTGCCAAGAAACGACAACGACCAAGCAGATGCCTTGGCACCAATCAACTCTACCCGCCAAGCAATACCATCCGGCGTCGCCCTTCAACGCCTCCTCAAGCCGTCTGTCAAGCCTTCACCAGAATCAGACTCCATCTTTGTGTCGGCTCCTCCCGAAGAAGTCGGATCCGACTCCAGAGCCCCAGCGGACGATACAGGGATTTTGGCAGATGGCTCCAAAACCGCCACAGTCGAGGCCGGCCCAGGGACTGCAGAACCCGGCCCAAGGACTGCGGCGGCCACCCCGAAGACTCCAGAACTCGGCCCAAGAGCTGCACCAGTCGGCCCGGGGATTTCATTAATCCAGCAAGCGGTTGTTGACTCCAGCCCGCCGCTTCCCAGCCTAGCCGCCCTCGTCCAAGTCGCAGTTCTGGCAGTCGAAGAAATAGCAGCACCCTCATGGGCCCAGCCCATCCTCAAATTTCTGGTGAGCAAAGAGCTACCGACTGATGAGACCTTAGCTCGGCAAGTACAACGCCGAGCGGCAGCCTACACCATAGTCAACAGAGAGCTGGTCAGGCGCAGCATCACTGGTGTTTACCAGTGCTGCGTAGAGCCAGAGCAAGGCCAAGCAATTCTCAAAGACATCCATCAAGGCGAGTGCGGCAACCATGCGGCTTCAAGAGCACTCGTCGCCAAAGCTTTCCGACACGGTTTCTTTTAGCCAACGGCCTTAGAAGAGGCCAAGGAATTGGTCCAAAAATGCAAAGGGTGCCAGAAGTTCCACTCCAAGCCGCATCAACCGGCTTCTGCACTCAAGACCATCCCCATTGCCTGGCCTTTCGCAGTTTGGGGTCTAGACATGGTGGGACCATTCAAGACGACACAAGCTGGCTTAACTCACTTACTTGTCACGGTGGACAAGTTCACCAAGTGGATAGAAGCGAAGCCAATCAAGAAATTGAATGGTCCGACTGCCGTGACTTTCATCTCCGACATCACAATTCGGTACGGCATACCACACAGCATCATCACCGACAACGGCACGAATTTTCCCAAAGGCGCCTTGGCCCGTTTCTGTGCGACATAGGGCATCCGACTGGACCTAGCATCCGTCGCCCATCCACAGTCAAACGGCCAGGTGGAGCGAGCAAACGGCCTCATCCTGTCCGGCATCAAGCCCCGACTGATCGAGCCTCTGGAGCGCTCGGCTGGCTGCTGGCTCGACGAGTTGCCAGCCGTCCTCTGGAGTCTGCGCACGACTCCAAACAAGTCAACCGGCTTCACGCCTTTCTTCCTCGTCTATGGTGCTGAAGCCGTCATCCCAACGGACATAGAGTTCGATTCCCCGCGAGTCACCATGTACACCGAGGAAGAAGCAGAAGAAGCGCGACAAGATGGCGTCGACCTGCTGGAAGAGGGCCGGCTGTTGGCACTCAGCCGGTCCAGCATCTACCAGCAGAGCCTGCGTAGATACTACAACAGGAAGGTCAGGTCGAGATCTTTCCAGGAGGGAGACCTCGTGCTCCGATTAATCCAGCGAACAGCCGGCCAGCACAAGCTGTCGGCACCTTGGGAAGGCCCCTTCATCATCAGCAAAGTGCTGGGCAACGACTCCTACTACCTGATCGATGCTCAGAAGCCCCGAGCACGCAAGAGGGACGACTCCGGCAAAGAGACAGAGCAGCCATGGAATGAAAATCTCCTCCGAAAATTTTACAGTTAAACGTAGTATGTATCATGCTACCTTTTGTATTAAAAGTACCAAGACTTCGGGCCCCCCGAGAGGAGCTCGGGGACTGCCCTCTTTTATCTATATGATAAGAAATATGCCTTCGAGTATATTACTCTTTGTTATGCCGCTTGGCACAGGGTTCGACTAGTCGGCCCGGGGACTTGCCGACCTGCGCTATGAAATGCTTCCTGCAGCCGGACAAGTAGTGTGTGGCGTCTAAACCGTCTCCTGCTAGAAGCCGCAGCTCGCAGAGCGACTGTCTGGTGGGCAGGAGTAAGGAAGAATGGGTGTCCACATGAAAAATGGCTAAGGACTCAAAGCACAAACATAGCTTAAGGCCGGCTTCCAGCCTTTTTCCGCAAACCGACTCTTGAATAGTCAGCTTGCCACCTTCTATCCGACTTGTTAAACAACCCCAAAAATGGCTAAGTACTTGCCTTCCCAAAGTGACCAAGAATTTGATCCAGCAGCAGTCCGTGAAGCGGCTGTCTGACTGACAAGGACGACAACTGAGGGAAGATGGCAAAGGAAAAAGCCAAAAGAACAATGAGCAAGAAAGATAGAAGTCGGATGAATATTTACATAACAAAGGCCCTTGGCCGAATCTTCGAGCGGAATTTCAAAATACACCCCACGGGTGGAATTGTGCGGATTAACGAGTTCTTCAAAAACTATTAGAACAGATAAAACAAAGACAAGGTGGTAGCCTAAGGGGCGGCAGGCGGGTTTGGAGGATCGGAGGAGACGGCGGTGTTGGATGTTGGAGCGGCCGGCTGGGCGGTCTCGGCTTGATCACCTCCGGCAGCAGTCGGCTCGGGCGGACACGGCTCGTTGCTGGAGGCACGGTCGAGCTGAGGCTGGCCGTCTGCTCCGTCTTCCGGTGCCTCCGTCTCGCTTTCGTCCTCCGCCTCGTCTTCCTCCTCGACGCTGGAGCCGATCACTTCTGCCGAGTCCTCGCCGTAGTCAGGGTTCAGCCCAAACCACTCCGGCGGCACCTCCTCGTCGTCTTCAGCCTGCTCAGGGACAAAGATGCTGGTGTCGGTGTACTCGGCGATCGCCGCCGCACGCTTGACAAGGGCATCTTCCGCGGTTGCCAGCTCCGGCTGGGCCTCTGACCGGAGTGTGGCCACCCGGTCTAGGTCCAGCCCCGGATACCACGCCTTGACGAATTCCAAGGCTCGGCGCGCTCCGGCCTGGGCCGAGGAACCCTTCCAGGCCTCAAGACGGCCAGCCGCGACCTCCAGCCAGTCGGCAGTCCGAATGGGGGTGCGCGGAGCCTACACGTCTGGCCACAGGGCGGCGTTCGCATGGGCGCCGACACGTTGAAGCCGACGCAACATCTGGTGGGCCAGCCGCAGGCGAGCCCCAATGCTCAGAATATGCTCGTCAAGAGTCCGTGGGGCATCATCGGCGATCTCCGTGCCACCCGCCCTCCGCTCCTCGCGGTCGGCCTTGATAGCTTGAATGGCGGCCTGCGAGTGGCCGGGAAAGAAGTCTGCCAAGACGGAAAGAATGAACAACAAGTCAAAAAAAACCAGGAGTTGGCTCAACATATAGTCAGCGGCTCGAAGAAGGAAAGCAACGAAGCTCACCGTCGATGAGGTCCTCGATCTCGTGGAAGTCGGAGACCAGCATTGCCTCCTTGTCGGTCCAGGAGGAGCGCTCGCTCGCGAACTCGGCCAGGAGGGCGGCTTCTGCCACTTCTGCCTCCTTCTGCGTCTTCGTAAGAAGCTCCTTCTGCTCTGCCAATTGTGCGGCCAGCAGATCGCGCTCTGCGGCGAGCTTGCTGCACTCCTCCCCCTTGGTGCACAACGCGGAGTTGGCTTCGCTCAGCTACTGTTGAAGAGCGGTGTTGGCCTCTGAAGAGAAAGAAGAAAGAAGGCGTTAAGTCATCAACGAAAAAGGTCGCCGGGGAGATCCGGCCCGACTGCTCAGCAGTCGGCCCGAATCTCGGGGACTACAGCCCGCGGGTGCGCTAGCTCGCCCCCGCAAAGAAGAAAAAGGACTCACTCCGGCTCTCCGACAAGTTGGCAGTCCGCTTGCCCACTCTTCAACGTTGCGGTTGAAGGCGGTGACATGGAGGTTGTGATAGTCCTGCAACAAGTATTTCAGAACAAAGGTTAGTACCCGGAACTTACCAATTGGAGTTCCGGGCCGCCTGCTCAGCAGCCGGCCCAGATCTCGGGGACTACACCCAGTGGGTGCGCTGGCGCGCCCCCACAGAGAGAAACAAGAAAACAGGGACAAAGGAGAAAGCATACCCGGATGGCTGCCCGCGACGCCAGGTGCACCTTGGTGCAGTTCTGGATGGCGTCGCTCTCAGCTCGCAGCTTTGTCTAGACATCCAGAAGCGCCTGGTTTAGCGGGCCCGTGCCGCCTCCTCGTACCCACCCAATGGGAGCGGCGCTCGTCGCTTTGGCGTCTAGAATCGTCGAGCTGGCGGTGCCAGTCTCCAAGGGGCGTGGCGCTGAAGTTGCCTTCTCAAGACGGCGGCACGTTGGCGAGCCGGCTTGAAGGAGTAGCCTTGCCACGGCCTCGTCTTCAATCGGCGGCAAGGGCGGATCTGCCAGCTATTTGCCTTGCGCGCTTCTAGACGGCGGCGGGGGCGGCTGTGGCGGCGCGACCACGTCCGACATGGGGGCGTCGCCGCCGCCTCTCTCCACGATCGGGAACTCGCCGCCGGCTTCCCCTGACTGCCTCGTGAACTCTAGGGGCGGCGGCGCGGAGTTCAAAGGGGTGACGAACACTGCCGACCGCCGGGGCGCGACTTCCTTAGCCCGCTGCTTTGCCTCAGCGGCGGCCTCGGCCGCCTCCAGCTTCTTCAGGGCGGAGGCCTCCGCCTTCTCGGCCTCCGCTTTCTCCCGGTGGGTGGCCTCGTCCTCCTCACGCTTCTCCCGCGCGTTCCTCTCCGTCGCCTGCCGAAGGTCAGCGGCGGGGTCAATCCGCCGAGTGGTGGCAGACGTCTCCAATGACCCCATAACGGAGGCGGCGGCAACCCTCTCAAGAGTGAGGCGAGCCCTGAGACGAGAAAAGCATATGAAAAACTTAGACAAGATCAACAAAGAGAAAATAAAGATAAGGGATAGAGGCGCTTACGTAGAGACCAGCGGCGGCTTCTTCACTTCCTTACGGAAGCGGTTGGCTTTCGCGGCCGCCTCTTCCCGCTTGGTCGCGACGGCCGCTCCCTTGAACTTCTTCGACCGGCCACCAAGCGTACTCGACCCGGCCCGGTGCTTCTTCGCACCGCCTTGAGAGTCCAAGCCGACGGAGGAACTCGCGCTTGGCTGGCGGGCTTTTGGCTAGCGACGCGGGCAACTTCCCCCTCGGCCTCATCGTCAGGCTAGTCGGCGAAAGTGGCCGAAGGCCTGGAGCCGCCTGCTTCTCCTCCTCCTCCCTCGGTGTCGGCTTCCATGGCTGCCACCGCCAAGTCGGGATCGTCGACGTTGCTCTCCGACCGATCGGGGACAAACTGACGAGGCGGCCCCGCGGTGCTGGCCGAAGGAGGGACGAGAGGATTCTGATTCAAAACAAAAAAACGGTCAGACTTGACAAGTCGGACTCGGTAGCAAAAGAAACAAAAGAAGAAGGAAGACGACTTACAATAGGCGGGGGGTTGGCGCGCGAATACGGCTCCTTGCCGAACCGCCAGTCCACCGAGAGACCGCAGTTCACGATGTAGTTCACCTTGTTCGCCACCTCCGCGTGAGGCATGTCCTTGGAGCACATCTGACTCAGGTCCCGATGACCGCTCATCTGGCAGATCAGGTGAGGTCGTCCTTGGAGTGGGAGGACTCGGCGTGCCACGAAGGCGGCCAGCAAGTCGGCCCCGGTCAGGCCCTCCGACTGTGTCAGCACTCGGAGTCGCGCGACGGTGGCGGCACCAGCGGGGGACAGCGTCCTGGCTCGGTGTGACCAGCTGGGGAGCCTTCCAGCCGGCGCGCCGGCTTCGTAAGCCGGCAGGTTGACCCAGTCGCCTTCTGGGGCGACGTTCTTCACATAAAAATATGACCGCTGCCACATCTTCACTGACTTAATCAGTGCGATGGTGGGAAATGGATTGTCGGCCACAGATCTCCGCATCGCGATGAATGCACCGCACTGGGCCGGCACGCCGGTGACGTGTGTGCCGAGCTTGGATTGGAAGAACTCCCCCTAGAGCTCAATGGTGGGGAGAATGCCAAGGAAACCTTCACACAGGGTGGCGAAGGCAGCCAGCAGCACCACCGTGTTCGGAGTAAGGTGGTGCGGATTGAGCCCGTGGAACTCCAAGAAGGAGCGGAAGAAGCCGCTCGCCGGCAGTCCCAGGCCGCGCATGAGGTGCGAGCGGAATATGACCTGCTCGCCCTCCTCCGGCACCGGCAATATCTCTCCCTCCGGCGCGAGGCGGACCCGCACTAAGTCCCTGCCAGGCAGCCGCCGTGTCTGGCGGAGGATCTCGATGTCGTCGTCGTCAACCTCGGAGCCATCCCACACTTCGGAGCAAACAGCAGGAGTCGCGGCGGCGAAGGAGGAGCTCATCGCTGCGGGCACGGCGTGGTTCAGAGCAGCAGCGGCAAGAAGAAGAAGAACCAAGAAGGAGCGAAAGGAAGTGGGGAGAATGGGCGCGCGTGCTTCGCCGCCCCCCTCCCCCCGCCTACTTGTAGGCTCGTGGGCTGAGACGTCGAGGGGGCGGACGTGGGATTAACTGCGCCCGGGACCCCGTGACCCCCACGATTTACCACACGAAGTTACCACGCCCTATAACCGCACAGGAACCCCAACCGTCCGCGCGGTAGTGGCGGGCCCCGCCTGTAGGCATGTCCTGTCATGCGCATGGGCGATCAGACTAGCTCCGCCACGTGGCGCCTCGCGACGGGTCAACCACAGGCGGCAACCCGGAAGCTTATCAGGCACGCCGCCTGAACTCCGCCGCAACGTTCAAACTCTTTTAGGGGCAAGTTGGCCTTGAGCAAGTCCGACTCCAACTAGTCGGCTTGACAGAAGACGGCTAGCGAAGCCCAGATCCGACCGCCGGAGAGAAGAAACTATTGAGGCTCAATGACATAACGCCCTCGATGCGGCTATATCTCCCACGTGTCGAAGCACGACTTAGAGGCATAACCGCATTGAAAGCAATGTCGCAAGTGAGGTAATCTTCACACAACCCATGTAATACATAAGGGAAAGAGATACATAGTTGGCTTACAATCGCCACTTCACACAATTACATGAATAAAGCATTACAACATCCAAATAGAATCAAGGTCCGACTACAGAACCAAAAAAAAAGAAGAACCCCAAATGCGACAAGGTCCCCGATCGACCCCAACTGGGCTCCACTACTGATCAACTAGAACGAACCAACACAAAGGACAAGATCTTCATCGAGCTCCTCCTGAGCATGGTTGCGTCCTCTGCACGGATTCATCGACACCTGCAAGCTGGTTTTGGAAGTATCTGTGAGCCACGGGGACTCAACAATCTCGCACCCTCGCGATCAAGACTATTTAAGCTTCTGGGTAAGGTAAAGGTATGAGGTGGAGTTGCAGCAAGCGACTAGCATATATGGTGGCAAACATACGCAAATGAGAGCGAGAAGAGAAGGCAAAGCACGGTCGATAAAAGTATGATCAAGAAGTGATCCTAGAACAACCTACGTCAAGCATAACTCCAACACCGTGTTCCCTTTCCAGACTCCGCCAGAAAGAGACCATCACGGTTACACACGCGGTTGATGCATTTTAATTAAGGTCAACTTCAGGTTTTCTACAACCGGATGTTAACAAATTCCCATCTGCCCATAACCGCGGGCACGGTTTTCGAAAGTTCAAATCCCTGCAGGGGTGTCCCAACTTAGCCCATCACAAGCTCTCACGATCAACGAAGGATATTCCTTCTAGCGAGAAGACCCGATAGAACTCGGAATCCCGGTTACAAGACATTTCGACAATGGTAAAACAAGTCCAGCAACACCGCCCGAATGTGCCGACAAATCCCGATAGGAGCTGCACATATCTCGTTCTCAAGGCACACTCAGATGAGACATCCTGCGAGTAAAAACCAAACGTCAAGTTGCCCCGAGGTGGCCCCGCAGTCTGCTCGATCGGACCAACACTCAGAGGAGCACTGGCCCAGGGGGGTTAAAATAATGATGACCTTTGGGCGCGCGACCCCCAAGGGAAAAGAAAAGGCCAGGTGGCGAATGGTAAAACCAATGTTGGGCATTGCTGGAAGAGTTTTATTCCAGGCGAACTGTCAAGGGGTTCCCATTATTATCCAACCGCGTAAGGAACGCAAAATCCGGGAACATAACACCGATATGACGGAAACTAGGGCGGCAAGAGTGGAACAAAACACCAGGCATAAGGCCGAGCCTTCCACCCTTTACCAAGTATATAGATGCATTAATTAAATAATAGATATTGTGATATCCCAACAAGCAAAACAATGTTCCAACAAGGAACGATCTCCATGTTCCAACAAGGAACAAACTTCAATCTTCACCTGCAACTAACAACGCTATAAGAGGGGCTGAGCAAAGCGGTAACATAGCCAAACAACGGTTTGCTAGGTCAAGGTGGGTTAGAGGCTTGGTTCAACAATATGGGAGGCATGATAAGCAAGTGGTAGGTATCGCAGCATAGGCATAGCAAAAGAGCGAGCAACTAGCAAGCAAAGATAGAAGTGATTTCAAGGGTATGGTCATCTTGCCTGAAATCCCGTAAGGAAGAAGAACGAGTCCATGAAGAAGACAAATGGACGTAGACGAACGGGTCCTCACAAACTCGACGTTATCGGAACCAATCTGAAGAAGCAAACACCGGAAAGAAGCACACAACATAGTAAACAACCAACACATGAACATGATATGATATGCGGGATGCGGTATGCGATGCATATGCATGATTTGCAAAGGAAAGATTGAACCTGGCCTCAGCATGGAAATCCAAGAGTGCCACTGGAAAGGTGAGGTAATTTCGGTTGAAATCGATATAAAGATCACCGGAATCGGATGCACGGTTTGGAAATGGCAAGCAAAACAAATATGGCATCGGTCTGCGATAATCAGCAAATAGCCAACTAAATGCAACAAGATAAATATGCTACAGCACTCAAACATGGCAACAAAATACATGGAAGAGATCCACTCATGATTCTTTACAAAAGATGAACACTGAGCTACGGACAATTCATCCATTAACAGGTTCAAACAAGCATGGCAAAAGTGCAATTGGTAAACAGATTTCAGACTTAGTGAAATTAACACAAGCCTGGAATTTCAGATCAGGTAGCACACTTTGGAGCATGAAAACTATATGCTATAGGAGCTTAACATGGCAAAGTAAGGCATGGCATGGAGCTACTCAAAGAGCTTAACAAAAGTCCCTTAGTGACCTTGAGACAAAAGGGATCAGAAAATACAATTGCAAGCATGTGAACATGGCAAAAACATAATCAGATCTCAGACTTAGTGAAAAAACTGGAGCACGCAAATCAGATATCAAGTAGGCATGTTCACGAGCTCGGTGCACTCACTAGAGAGCATGGCATGACAATCTAAGCATACACCCATCAAGAATACACATTATATAAGCTATAAATGGCAAGAACAACAACATAGCATGCACGGATCAACAACAACATCCTCGGCAAAATCGCTAACAAGTAGACAATCTGCCCAGATTCACGAAATAGCAAAAGTAGAGCTCGATTGACTCAAGCTAGGTTGCTCCATAATTGCAAACAAACGCATGGATGGATAGATCACTACAAGATTAACAAGTCCTCCTTACTGATCATCCTCAAAAGAGGCACAGATCACTAGGAAACAACATGAACATATGGCATATTGATAAAAACAGATTAAGGACTTTGTGAAATTACTAAGTCCCTGAAATCAGTATTAACGAATGCACCACTTTGCAAGCTTGTGCTAGTCACCCCACACATCACAAAAATACATGGATAGCCCCTCTGGAAAGATGGCATGGCATATAACAAAACTCATGTAGAGCTCAGGGGCATATCGTGCACACATTAATCATGGCAAAAATGACAAATAGTTATTTGGTGCAGCAGATCTGACAACTAACTCAAATAGCTCTCTTTCAACAGCATTTCGGGCATCAAGATGAGCTCAAATGAAAATGATGCAATGAGATGAAATGATGTACTCTCTGAGACAAACATTTTGATATGCTATACGCGCAAATTGGAGTTACAGGTGATGAGTTGTGGCATGATGAACATGGGCATTTGAATCTGGAAAAACAGGGACTTAGCCGAAATTATACCTCCGAGAAACAGATCTAGGGTTTTGATCCGGGCGCATGCAGATCGAGGCGGGGCCGTGCCTTCGCCGGAGTTGAGGCAGGAGCGGCACGGGGAGGCGCGGGGAGGCCGATGCATTGGACGGCGGCCGGAGTCGGCATCGGAGTTGAGGCCGGACTGCGGTGGCGGGCGCGAAGGAGGTCGCCAGCGCCGGTGCTTGCGATGGTGAGGCGGTGGTCCGGCGGGTGGAGCCAAGGTGGCGGTGGCCGGAGCTCCTACTCCGCGGCGGAGCGGCGATGAGGCGGCCGGGCGGCGCGCGTTGAAGGACGGCGGCGCGGCGTGCAGATGCTCGGGCGGCGGCGAGGGAACGGCCCAGGCGCTGGGCGCGGTCGGACCGGGCGGGCCGGCCGTGGGCTCGCAGGGCCGCGGCGGCGCGGGGGAGAGAGAGGAGGCGCGGTGTGACACGTGGCGGCGGTGGATTGGTAGGAGGCGGCGACGGAGCTGAGGTGTCGGCCCCTGATTGGTCCGGGCGACGTGGCGGCGGCGGCGGACACGTCCGGCGGCGGGACGAACATGTCCGGCTGCGGGAGGAGGAAGAAGTTAGGGTTTCATCCGCGATTTTCGGGAGGGGGGCACATATATATAGGTAGAGGGAGCTAGGAGAGTCCAAATGAGGTGCGGTTTTCGGCCACGCGAACGTGATTGAACGACCGAGATGATGGAGGAGGTTTAGGTGGGTATTGGGCCACTTTGGAGGGGTGTTGGGCTTCAACACACACGAGGCCTTCTCGATCCCTCGGTTAACCTTGGAGCATCAAACGAAGTCTAAATGGTATGAAACTTGACAGGTGGTCTACCGGTAGTAAACCAAGGCCGCTTGGCAAGTCTCGGTCCAATCCAGAAATGTTTAAACCCCACACATGAAAATAAGGTAGAAAGGGACACCGGGTGACATAGGAGCGCCGGATTGCAAAACGGACGACGGGAAAAATGCTCGGATGCGTGAGACGAACATGTATGCAAATGAAATGCACATGATGACATGATATGCAATGCATGACACGCAAGCAATGACAAGGCAACAACAGTGAATAAGCAGAGGAAACCTAGCACATCGGTCTCGGGGTGTTACAACACTCCACAACTACGAGAGGATCTCGTCGCGAGATCTAGAATGGCCCCGGAGGGACAACGGAAGAGAAATAGGACAGGTAAAAGTAAGTTGCTTCTTTGACAAACGAGTGAAACCAAAGAACCTTGAAAAAGATAAGCCACTTCGACAGAATAATACAACGGAGATGAACGAAGTTGAAAGCACTCCGTTAAGAAAGAGGAACAAGTAAGAACAAATTCGGGCAGCACTCCGGTTGAAAAGAGATGCAAGGCTTGATAAGGCGAAAAGAACTTGAGCAAAAGGGCACAACACCCCGGTTAAATGGATAGGCATGAAAAGAACATGATCTTTGACAAAATGAGATGATGGGTTGAAAAGATGAGCATCACAATGCCTCCGGAACAAAAGTAAGAATGGAATGAAGTGAACGAAGGGAAACAAGGTCTTGAGGGAGCATGCTTACAACAAAAGCTAGAGCGGAGTTGTTGGAAAACCAACCACGAAAAGAATAAGCTTGATATGGTCTTATGGAATACATCTCAAAATTATGAGGTGACAACCTTCCACTCATGCGAAGAAGAATTGGATTGGTATGAACAAGGAGACGAGAAGCTTATTTCACCGGGAGGGTAGATAAAGAATTTGGATCATATATGAGCACCATAAGTAGCAACAATCCTTAGGGAAGGCTTTAGGTGAAATATAACCCAAGATAACTCCAATGACTAGATTGATGGATTTAAAATATCTCATTCTTGACAACATGTGAATCATGAAAACATGAACTCAAATTATCAAGAATGACATAATACCACCTCCAATAATATGGTAGCAAAAATTGCACTCCGGATAGCAAGAAGAAGAATGCTTGAGCTTCTCTGAAAAGAATCTTGATGAGCACTTCGAGAAGGAATTTAAATCCTTGATGAATCACCATGTCGAGCCTCCATGAAGAACTCCGGTAAACAAAGGAATGATCAAATGGAAGGAAAAAATAAGTTGAAAACACAAGGTGAATCCTTGTACCGATTTAGATGAATCTCTGTGGTGAAATAGTTGAAAATTGTTCGAACTTCGGGAAAAAGAGAAGATGAAACAATTTAAATCGGAATTTGAGGAGCCTCTGGAATAAGAAATTGAATCACTTGGAAGAAACAAGAATAAGAATTACATTATGCTTATCCTTCACCAATTCAAATTGATGACAAGCAATGGAATTGGCATACTACTTATTCTCGTAGAAAAGATTAAGAGAGAAATAGCACAAACTCAATGGACCACCGGTTGGATTGGAAAGAACGAATGAATTGATATGACAAAACAAGGAAGAGAAATCTTGAACGAACCACCATAAGAATTGAAAATGAACGAAGAGAAGATAAAGACACACTGGGAAGAATTATAAAATGAATGAAGATACTTGAGAGGATTTAGATACATGAGAACGAAGAGAACACGAGCCAATTAGAGATCACTTGAACGAAGCACCGGTAAGATTGGAGAACGATAACTGAAAATTGGGAATGAATAATTATGAGATGATGGGCTTTGGAGAATCAAACTGAGAATACTCTGAATTGCTCCGGATAGGTGAAAAGAATTCTCACAATCAACACAATTATGAGAGAATGGCAACAGGCTAGAATCACGAATCTTGAAGAGAATGGAGCAAGATTGAGAGAAAAATCTTCTTCGGTCTCCAAATGCAGAGAATGACGATGAGGAACACCACCATGAATTGTTGAGGCACTCCGGAATGAAAATTATAAAGGTTGAACCAACGATGAAAAGAATTTGACAGATCTTGGAGAAAGGCATTTGACTGATGATAATTCATTCTTACGTTAAACTTTGAAAAGAATTTAGGATAGCTCCGGGAATATAAGAAGAGTCAGGTAAGATCCTGGGAAAAGACCTATGGGTTAGGGCCCACTCAAAAGAAACACCTTGAAAAGATTAAAAAAAAGAGGTTGCACCGGTTGAATTAAATGACTTGAATGAGATAACATCCTCGAAAGAGCTTGAACGAAAGCAGAGTGTAAGCACGAATCTTCGGGATATCTTGAGCACTCCGGAACAGTTGAATAGCTAGAAATGACTGAATATGAGGTGCACCGGCAAGAGAAGGTATTTGAAATGAGGAAATGATATGATCAACAAGGCTTGAATTGGTTCCACTGTAGAAGAAAAAGAACGAATAATGATAACTTGAAGCTCCGTTAGAATCTTCATGAGAATCACCGGGTAAGAACATGAAGGAAAAGAATGGAGAGACTTCACATGAATCAAAGGATGCTTGATTAAGAAATCTGAGTCCTTGAAGAAACAAGGGTGGGAGGGCAGGAAAACAAAGACAACTTGGAACGGATGAAGCAAACACCGTTGGGAAGAACTGATACTTGATCTTGCGGATGTTGCAATGATCGGATCCACTTGAAGAGAAGTACATCGGTTAAAAGGATTGACATGACAGACTCGATGAACGAGAAGGATTCGTATTCACATAGAAATATGAGAACACCGCTTGGGAAAGGTATGGAATCAACATTTGACTTCGAAGCAACTCGAATACCACAACTCAAAACAAAAACAAAGGATTGGCTTGTATAATAAGCCAGAACAAACATATGATAGAGATTTCGTCCGAAGTTTTCGTGGTGGGGCCTACACGGGCTCGATCGTACAGCACCATCATGTACAAGGCAGTGCACATGACATATGAAGCGTCGCCGAGTCGGCATAGCCAAGGACTCTTTAAGACACAACGAGACCACAGTAAAACTGATCGTGAATAGGCGGACCACTAGACGTCGAACCCCAATTTCATATCATACATTTGTGGAAAGATATCCTAAGAGCTACTTGAATTCCCACTTATAAACTCCCGAACCTTTTCGATTATGCAATCAGGTGTTGGGGATACAGGGGAAGCATAATATCTCACCCAAATCTAGCAAATCCTACATCCAACTGTATCCATCCTTCAACACATAACCGAGAAAAACTTCGGAAATCGTCTACCTCAACCTTCGAAAAGCATCCGTTATACAAGTTATGGCAATACTCCCGAACTCCCACCCCAGTACTGGGTGGCGTCGAGGTTATCTCACCAACAACTGCATAAAAGAGATTTTCGATGTCGGCGAAACTAAACTCAGGTATTCCAGAACTGCAACGATAAAATTGTGACGACAACACCTCGGAGCTCAACTCCCCGGGACACTGCCACAACCCCTAAATGACAGGAGGCACCAAGAACAATGTTCTCGCCACAAATCGATCGGAACGATTCCAAGATACCCGCGTGATCCTAGAAAAAAAATTAGTGAAATTTGAGAAGAGAAGAGTCAAAACTCTACGTCGGGATGCCTTACCAGAGCGATGAAGGGACTGGGGAGTAAAAAGAATTCCTAAACTCTCCGATATATAATTCCTAAATGACTCAAAACATTTTTCTAGACTCAACACGGCTGCTAAAAACGATCAAGCAGTGGGGGCTCCTAAGGTCGGGGAAGGCTCTGATTACCAACTTGTAACACCCTCGATGTGGCTATATCTCCCGCGTGTCGAAGCACGACTTAGAGGCATAACCGCATTGAAAGCAATGTCGCAAGTGAGGTAATCTTCACACAACCCATGTAATACATAAGGGAAAGAGATACATAGTTGGCTTACAATCGCCACTTCACACAATTACATGAATAAAGCATTACAACATCCAAATACAATCAAGGTCTGACTACGAAACCAAAATAAAAGAAGAACCCCAAATGCGACAAGGTCCCCGATCGACCCCAACTGGGCTCCACTACTGATCAACTAGAACGAAACAACACAAAGGACAAGATCTTCATCGAGCTCCTCCTGAGCTTGGTTGCATCCTCTGCACGGACTCATCGACACCTGCAAGCTGGTTTTGGAAGTATCTGTGAGCCACGGGGACTCAACAATCTCGCACCCTCGCGATCAAGACTATTTAAGCTTCTGGGTAAGGTAAAGGTATGAGGTGGAGTTGCAGCAACTGACTAGCATATATGGTGGCTAACATACGCAAATGAGAGCGAGAAGAGAAGGCAAAGCACGGTCGATAAAAGTATGATCAAGAAGTGATCCTAGAACAACCTACGTCAAGCATAACTCCAACACCGTGTTCCCTTTCCAGACTCCGCCAGAAAGAGACCATCACGGTTACACACGCGGTTGATGCATTTTAATTAAGGTCAACTTCAGGTTTTCTACAACCGGATGTTAACAAATTCCCATCTGCCCATAACCGCGGGCACGGTTTTTGAAAGTTCAAATCCCTGCAGGGGTGTCCCAACTTAGCCCATCACAAGCTCTCACGGTCAACGAAGGATATTCCTTCTAGCGAGAAGACCCGATAGAACTCGGAATCCCGGTTACAAGACATTTCGACAATGGTAAAACAAGTCCAGCAACACCGCCCGAATGTGCCGACAAATCCCGATAGGAGCTGCACATATCTCGTTCTCAAGGCACACTCAGATGAGACATCCTGCGAGTAAAAACCAAACGTCAAGTTGCCCCGAGGTGGCCCCGCAGTCTGCTCGATCGGACCAACACTCAGAGGAGCACTGGCCCAGGGGGGTTAAAATAATGATGACCTTTGGGCGCGCGACCCCCAAGGGAAAAGAAAAGGCCAGGTGGCGAATGGTAAAACCAATGTTGGGCATTGCTGGAAGAGTTTTATTCAAGGCGAACTGTCAAGGGGTTCCCATTATTATCCAACCACGTAAGGAACGCAAAATCCGGGAACATAACACCGATATGACGGAAACTAGGGCGGCAAGAGTGGAACAAAACACCAGGCATAAGGCCGAGCCTTCCACCCTTTACCAAGTATATAGATGCATTAATTAAATAATAGATATTGTGATATCCCAACAAGCAAAACAATGTTCCAACAAGGAACGATCTCCATGTTCCAACAAGGAACAAACTTCAATCTTCACCTGCAACTAACAACGCTATAAGAGGGGCTGAGCAAAGCGGTAACATAGCCAAACAACGGTTTGCTAGGTCAAGGTGGGTTAGAGGCTTGGTTCAACAATATGGGAGGCATGATAAGCAAGTGGTAGGTATCGCAGCATAGGCATAGCAAAAGAGCGAGCAACTAGCAAGCAAAGATAGAAGTGATTTCAAGGGTATGGTCATCTTGCCTGAAATCCCGTAAGGAAGAAGAACGAGTCCATGAAGAAGACAAACGGACGTAGACGAACGGGTCCTCACAAACTCGACGTTACCGGAACCAACCCGAAGAAGCAAACACCGGAAAGAAGCACACAACATAGTAAACAACCAACACATGAACATGATATGATATGCGGGATGCGGTATGTGATGCATATGCATGATTTGCAAAGGAAAGATTGAACCTGGCCTCAGCTTGGAAATCCAAGAGTGCCACTGGAAAGGTGAGGTGATTTCGGTTGAAATCGATATAAAGATCACCGGAATCGGATGCACGGTTTGGAAATGGCAAGCAAAACAAATATGTCATCGGTCTGCGATAATCAGCAAATAGCCAACTAAATGCAACAAGATAAATATGCTACGGACAATTCATCCATTAATAGGTTCAAACAAGCATGGCAAAAGTGCAATTGGTAAACAGATTTCAGACTTAGTGAAATTAACACAAGCCTGGAATTTCAGATCAGGTAGCACACTTTGGAGCATGAAAACTATATGCTATAGGAGCTTAACATGGAAAAGTAAGGCATGGCATGGAGCTACTCAAAGATCTTAACAAAAGTCCCTTAGTGACCTTGTGCCAAAAGGGATCAGAAAATACAATTGCAAGCATGTGAACATGGCAAAAACATAATCAGATCTCAGACTTAGTGAAAAACTGGAGCATGCAAATCAGATATCAAGTAGGCATGTTCACGAGCTCGGTGCACTCACTACAGAGCATGTCATGACAATCTAAGCATACACCCATCAAGAATACACATTATATAATCTAGAAATGGCAAGAACAACAACATAGCATGCACGGATCAACAACAACATCCTCGGCAAAATCGCTAACAAGTAGACAATCTGCCCAGATTCACGAAATAGCAAAAGTAGAGCTCGATTGACTCAAGCTAGGGTGCTCCATAATTGCAAACAAAGGCATGGATGGATAGAGCACTATAAGATTACTAAGTCCCTGAAATCAGCATTAACGAATGCACCACTTTGCAAGCTTGTGCTAGTCACCACACACATCACAAAAATACATGGATAGCCCCTCTGGAAAGATGGCATGGCATATAACAAAACTCATGTAGAGCTCAGGGGCATGTCATGCACACATTAATCATGGAAAAAATGACAAATAGCTATTTGGTGCAGCAAATCTGACAACTAACTCAAATAGCTCTCTTTCAACAGCATTTCGAGCATCAAGATGAGCTCAAATGAAAATGATGCAATGAGATGAAATGATGTACTCTCTGAGACGAACATTTTGATATGCTATAAGTGTAAATCGGAGTTACAGGTGATGAGTTGTGGCATGATGAACATGGGCATTTGAATCTGGAAAAACGGGGACTTAGCCGAAATTATACCTCCGACAAACAGATCTAGGGTTTTGATCCGGGCGCACGCAGATCGAGGCACGGCCGGGCCTTCGCCGGAGTTGAGGCAGGAGCGGCACGGGGAGGCGCGGGGAGGCCGATGCGGTGGACGGCGGCCGGAGTCGGCGCCGGAGTTGAGGCCGGACTGCGGCGGTGGGCGTGGAGGAGGTCGCCGGCCCCGGTGCTTGCGACGGTGAGGCGGTGGTCCGGCGGGCGGAGCCGCGGTGGCGGTGGCCGGAGCTGCTGCTCCGCGGCGGAGCGGTGATGAGTCGGCCGGGTGGCGTGCATCGAAGGACGGCGGCGCGGCATGCGGATGCTCGGGCGGCGGTGGTGAGGGAACGACCCAGGTGAGGGGCGTGGTCGGGCCGGGCGGGCCGGCCGTGGGCTCGCAGGGCCGCGGCGGCGCGGGGGAGAGAGA
Organism: Triticum urartu; assembly: GCF_056163025.1. NCBI lineage: Eukaryota > Viridiplantae > Streptophyta > Magnoliopsida > Poales > Poaceae > Triticum > Triticum urartu. Next base: position 51,455,379 of record NC_141876.1, read on the forward strand.
GAAGGCGCGGTGTGACACGTGGCGGCGAAGGATTGGTAGGAGGCGGCGGCGGAGCTGAGGTGTCGGCCCCTGATTGGTCCGGGCGACATGGCGGCGGCGGTGGACACGTCCGGCGGCGGGACGGACATGTCCGGCAGTGGGAGGAGGAAGAAGTTAGGGTTTCATCCGCGATTTTCGGGAGGGGAGCACATATATATAGGTAGAGGGAGCTAGGAGAGTCCAAATGAGGTGTGGTTTTTGGCCACGTGATCGTGATCGAACGACCGAGATGATGCAGGAGGTTTAGGTGGGTTTTGGGCCACTTTGGAGGGGTGTTGGGCTGCAACACACACGAGGCCTTCTCGGTCCGTCGGTTAACCGTTGGAGCATCAAACGAAGTCCAAATGGTACGAAACTTGACAGGCGGTCTACCGGTAGTAAACCAAGGCCGCTTGGCAAGTCTCGGTCCAATCCGGAAATGTTTAACCCCCACACACGAAAAGAAGGTAGAAAGGGACACCGGGTGACATAGGAGCGCCGGATTGCAAAACGGACAACGGGAAAAATGGCCGGATGCGTGAGATGAACATGTATGCAAATGAAATGCACATGATGACATGATATGCAATGCATGACACGAAAGCAATGACAAGGCAACAACAACGAATAAGCGGAGGACACCTGGCACATCACTCTCGGGGCGTTACATGGGCCACGGGTAGGCTAACCCAGGCCCAGAACCTTTCAAGACATTGAGGCAGACTGCGCCCCTCGAGACCCCAGGACGAAGAGCCGCCTTCTGAGAGTCGGCGGCGAGGCGGCCGGCTGCCCACTCGCGGCCGAGTCCTGGGGACGACTTCAGGATGACCCGACTCCTGACTGGCGACTTCCAGAGAAGTCGGCCTTGGGGAGTCGGCCCGCGACGCCAACAACCCCCATTCCCTCATAAAGAGGGACGGGACGGGGAGTGGCCACAGTAAGGTCCACTCCCACCCCTTTTTCCAAGGGCAGGCGTGGCTACAGTACGCCGTACCCACGGAGATCTCCACGCGGCGCGACACTGTTGCCATACCGGCCCTGACATCAGCCCCAGGGGGCGGAGCCCTGTGCCCACGACGGCCTGCTGGTATGACCCAGGGATGATGGGTTCCACCAGTCGGCGGGCGTACGAAAGACGGTGAAAGCACCACCAGTCGGCCCGGATGGGAGTCGGCCACCAGAAGTCGGCCGACACCTCCCACGGGCTCCATGCGCCATTAATCAGACACGACAAATAGTGGCCACAGTGATCGCCCGCCAGACGGCGGGGCTGTCGCCACGACCTCATGGCCGAGCCTGCGTCATTAGAGGCACGGCTACAGTAATCTGCAGCCGGCAAAGACCCGCCCGCGGCGGACGCGGCCTGTCGGCTCCACACCAAGCCAGCCGGCGGGGCCCACCAGTCGGCGGGCCCCAGGAGTCGGCGGGTAAGACGGCGGCCAGAGAGACTGATGGCTGGGCCCACACCCAGCCGGATTACCATTGTACCCCTGGGGGGTAGGCCTATATAAACCCCCAAGGCATCCATGCAAAGGGTGGGAATCCATTGGCACTAGACCAGATGATATAGGAAGGGGAGAGCTAGCCTTGCCTTCTCCTACCTCCAGGAAATAGCTCAAGGAGCAACCGTGTAAACACTTTACCATAGTGATCATGCGGAGACCCCATAGAGCAGCAGTAGGGGTATTATCTCCCCGGAGAGCCCTGAAGCTGGGTAAGATTCGCCGGCGTGCATGTCTTCGCCTTATCCCGTTTCCAGGCACCGACGACGTTCTACTCGCCCCCACCATGATAAGCCATCCTTTGGCATATGTCGCACCCAACCCCCGACACCACTGCCCCGGCTTGAACCCTTCTTCTTGCAGCGCCGCCTCCTCGCCGGCGACCCTTCTTCTTGCAATGTCGCCTCCTCTCCGATGACCCTTCCTCTTGCTGCGCGGCCTCCTTGCCGACGACCCTTCTTCTTGCTGCGCGGCCTCGTCGATATGGTCAGGTAATCCACACCCCACCCACACCATCCTCCTCCTTTCCCGTCCCACATGCCCCGACTGATGAAGCGACACCTTCCACCGATATCACTGCCCCCTCCTCCAATTAAGCGCCTCCCATATCCATTTTACACGTAGTATAACATGGAGCTGAGTAGCATGCGACCGCACGTGCGAACGAGGTCACTATGGCTGACATGCGTGTCGACCGCCAGATCTTGGAGGAGCACCTCGTCTTCACGCCATCGTCGACATTGCCGCGCGGTTATCTACTTTAAAATACAGTTTGTGATATTTTCTCGAGGCCACCGCCAGTGCCTTCTACTGATTTGTCATCTGTAATGTTAATATGCAATCTGATTTTCAATTAATAGTTTGGTCATCTGAAATGTAATGTTCAGTTAACACTTTGGTCCAACAATTGCTACATTTCGCAGTACTGTTCTCAAGCATTCTTTGTTTTGTTAACTGTCTTATCTTCTAGTACATGTTTCTATTCTGCAATGTCGTGCTCAGTTAACTATTTTGGTTCATTTGGTCTCCTGTACATTTAACTGTTTGGTTCAGTTCTGCGATTAGATTTTCATTTGCTGTGGGTACAATTTTGTATTGTTATGCATGTGACACCAATCGAATTTGGATGTACTCAATACACATTCTACTGATAGTATGGAAACTCTTAGTTAACCTGATCAAGATCTTCCTTATGTGTGTTGCAGGGAAACAATGGGAGACACTGCAGTTTACCATAGAGGTTTGTTCAAGCATGGTACTTTGGCTAATAGAACATTATTGTGCAGTTGCAGGAATCATTCTAATTTTTAGGTTTCTTACAATTTGGTCTTGCACATGTAGGTCCTGCTGTCAGAGGCTGAGACCCACTGTTCGACCCATTTTGCATATGGGGAAATGAGGTGTCCATGAATATCAGTCATGTCAAGAAACTCAGGAAGATTGTTAGGATCAAGAAACTTGCGACGAATAACAGCAAGATCTTTGTTTGCACAATGAAGAAGACATCAGTCAACTATAGGATGGTACCAACTCTTTTACCTTGTTTTTACCCCTTGCACCATTTCAAAATTTACAACAACGATTTATGCATAGCTTTGTTTTCAGTACTTTTCAAAGCAGTTCACCGATGATTACCTCTCAAACAACCTGCATGGTCAAGAGGCGAGGAAGGTATTCATTCAACACCCGCGGTACAATATTGAAGTCTTGCTGAAGAGGATGAAGGTTGGGCGGGCAATTATCCATAGCCACTGGCCTAAAGTTGCAAGGACATTCAACATCACTGAAGGCTCAATATTTGCCTTCCGCTTCTGTAGTTTCCCAAATGAGACCCATCTGTCTATTTACCGTGTATGATGCTACTTTCCAAAGGTTTTTGATGCTGCATGTGAAACTTGGTGCTGTTGTGTAATGGCGTAACTGAGTGCCGAAGCTATCTGATGTAATTCGATTATGAAATCCTGGTTGCTTTTATACGGATATGAAATATCTGGCATATTTTATAAGAAATATCAGTTTGATTAGTACATGGATTATCAATAATAGGCTAATTAACCTGCTTACTGGGATTTTCTATTGCAAACAGTTACTCAGACAGCACCGTGAGTGATGAACTCAAACAACCCGCATGGTTTCTAGAAAGTAGGCGTGTTCGATCAACTAACAATCACACACGGCTTCCGGCAGCGAACTGTTTGCGTTAGGCCACCTTGCACAAACGTTTCCACACAAAGAACCATGTGGGATGTACATACCTACGGAAATGATTTTCTGGGATTCACCGTGTGGGATGTACATGCCTACGGAAATGATTTCTGGGATTAACCATGTGGGATGTACATACTTACGGAAATGATTTCTGGGATTCACCGTGTGGGATGTACATACCTACGAAAATGATTTCTGGATTCACCGTGTGGGATGTACATACCTACGGAAATGATTTCTGGGATTCACCGTGTGGGATGTACATACCTACGGAAATGATTTCTTGGATTCACCGTGTGGGATGTACATACCTACGGAAAAGATTGGGTTTCCATGCCTCGCACGATCACACACGACCCAGCCTGGGTCCCACGAGGGCCTATCCCCGATGATTTCTGGGTCATGTGGGAAGGACCGCCCCTATCGCCCACACTCACTTGGCAATGGTTCCAAATGCCGTCACGGAAAGGGGTTTTAAACCGTTTGTTTAGGACGTCGTTGTACCAGTGACGAACATATCACAAGTGCCCTGGCGGTTTACCCCAGGGCGGGTCACAATGCCCATATACAAGAACCACTGGTGACTATAACAATCCATAACCAGGGCCGGTTTAATCACAACCTTCTATAATCATAAAAAAATATCATACCTGTGATATTTGCTCACACTGCCGGCTTATCATACATGTGCAGTAAGGGTTACAACCCAAAGATTGAGAGCACAATGCCCTGTTCAATTGATTTATACCGCCGGCTTACAGTGCCGCATGCAGCAAGGGGTAATATCCCAAAACTTAGAGCACAGTGCTCTAAGCACATAAAATCATCATACACTGGCGACTTAAAGTCCAAAGCCAGGCCGGGTTAACAAACGCCAGATAGATCCACTTATGAACCATAAGGCAACATGGTCCTCATCGGTTTTCAACCATGTATTAACATGTCTCAAGAATTGAACCGCAAAAAAAATATTCAAATCAAATATAAAACAAAAAAAGAAGGCTTTCATAGGCTGCCAAGCCTTCAAAGTCAAGTGCTTTTCAAGGGTTGCACAGCCGCTGAGTTAAACCTTCATTCAAACCTTGTAATCCGGGCCTCACATGACCAATTGCCATTTAAACTTTGACGAGTTTAGGGTCTTTATAAGATTGACTGTCAAGAGTATGACGAGTCATTCCAGGATTACCTGGGCGGAGTGGCAAGCTTATAGAGGCAGGATAACCCGGATTTTTTGGTGAATACACTTGGCGTCCAAGCCTATTACCGGGGTCAATAAAGCTCTTGTCCATTAACAAAGAGCCCCCAAGTAATGTTTTATTCCAAGCGTACAAGCCGGATCAACAGGGTAGTCATAGCTATGCTCAATGAGTAGGAAGCCCCCAAGTATTTTGTAATCATGGCGTACAAGCCAGATCAAGAGGGTAGTCATAGCTATGCTCAATGAGCAGGAAGCCCCCAAGTGATCACATGAAGTGACAATAAAGACTCCTTATTCTTAGAAATGAAACACCAGGCCCTGACTTAGTAGGGATGTCAGCTTTATTATATTCATCATAATATATACATTGTCAAAATATGTACATCATAAGAGCTAGTGGCTTGGGTGTAATAAGGCCGAACATGAGCAATATTCCACGGCCAGCGGGTCTCCTCCTCTGACGTGCGTGTGTCCTTGTGGTCTCAAACATCGATAAGGTAGTATGACCCATTGTTCAGACTTTTGCTGACCACAAAGTGTCCTTCCCAAGGCGGGGATAGTTTGTGCATATCAGTTTGATCCTAGATAAGCCAGAGCACCAAATCGCCTTCTTGAAAGGTCCTGGTTTTAACCCGGTGGCTATGATAATGACACAGATCTTGCTGGTAAGTCGCCGAACGAGCCGCCGCAAGGTCACGCTCTTCATCCAATAGGTCAATAGCATCCTGACGTACTTTTTCATTATCAGCTTCAACATAAGCCGCCACACGAGGCGAATCATGACAGATGTCACTAGGTAGAACCGCCTCTGCTCCGTAAACCATGAAGAAAGGCATGTAACCCATAGATCTGTTGGGGTGGTATTGATGCTCCATAATACTGAGGGTAACTCCTCCACCCAACAACCCGGCGTCCTCTGCAAAGGGACCATAAGCCGGGGCTTGATGCCTCTCAAAATTTCTTGATTTGCTCTCTCAGCTTGACCATTGGACTGGGGGTGAGCGACTAACGATACATCAAGTCGAATATGCTCTCGTTGACAAAACTCTTTCATAGCACCCTTGGACAGATTAATGCCATTATTAGTTATAATACTGTGGGGAAAACCAAAACGGAAAATCACATTTTTTTGATGAATTGAACCACTGTTGCCGCATCACATTTACTCATCGGCTCTGCTTCAACCCACTTCATAAATTTGTCAACCGCCACCAAAAGGTGGGTCTTTTTATCCTTGGACCTTTTGAAAGGCCCAACCATATCAAGCCCCCAGACTGCAAATGGCCAAGAAATTGGAATCATCCTCAATTCTTGATCTGACACATGAGCTCGTCTTGAAAATTTCTGACAACCATCACATTATTGACCAAATCTTCTGCATCAGCATGAGCCGCCAGCCAATAAAATCCATGAGAAAAAGCCTTGTCCACGAGAGATTTAGAGCCGGCATGATGACCACAATCTCCTTCATGAATCTCTCGTAGGATCTCACGACCTTCTTCAGAAGAGACACAACATTGAAACGCCCCCGTAACACTGCGATGATGCAACTCTCCATTGACAATAGTCATTGACTTAGACCGTCGGGTTATCTGCCTGGCCAAAGTTTCATCTTCAGGTAACTCGCCCCGGGTCATATACGTCAAATATGGAGTTGTCCAATCAGGAATAGCATGAAGAGCCGCCACCAGCTGTGCCTCTGGGTCAGGAATAGCAAGATATGCCTCTATAGGCAGTTTGACTGAAGGATTATGCAAAATATCAAGGAAAATATTGGGTGGCACTGGCTTATGCTGGGATCCCAACCGGCTTAAAGCATCAGCTGCCTCATTTTTACTTCGATCAACATGCTCCACTTAATAGCCCTTGAAGTGACCGGCAATAGCATCAACCTCTCGGGGATAAGCCGCCATGAGTGGGTCCTTAGAATCCCAAGTGCCTGAAACTTGCTGAGCTACGAAATCTGAGTCACCAAAACACCTCACCCGGCTTAAGTTCGTATCCTTAGCCATCCGAAGACCATGGAGCAAGGCCTCATACTCAGCTGCATTGTTAGTACAAGGGAACATCAACCTTAAAACACAACAAAATTTATCACCTCATGGGGAAGTCAAGATAACTCCAGCACCCGAGCCTTCCAACTGCCTGGATCCATCGAAATGAATAGTCCAATATGTGTTATCAGGCTTTTCCTCAGACATCTGCAGCTTTGTCCAATCATTTATGAAATCCACAAGTGCTTGAGACTTGATGGCTGTGCAAGGCATATACTTCAAACCATGGGGTCCAAGCTCAATGGCCCACTTGGCTACCCGACCTGTGGCTGCTCTGTTTTGAATGATATCCCCTAAAGGAGCAGAACCAACCACTGTAATGGGATGGCCCAGAAAATATTGCTTGAGCTTTCGACTAGCCATGAATACCCTATATACAAGCTTCTGCCAATGCAGATACCTTTGCTTGGACTCAATGAGCACCTCACTGATGTAATAAATCGACCGTTGAACCGGATGCTCCTTGCCTGACTCCTTCCTTTCCACCACAATTGCCACACTGATAGCTCGGCTATTGGCAGCCACATATAACAACAAAGGCTCTTTGTCAATGGGAGCAGCAAGAACCGGCAGCTCAGCCAACTGTTTCTTCAAGGCCTCAAACGCCTGATCAGCAGCATCACTCCAGACAAAGTGATATGTCTTCTTCATCATCTGGTATAGGGGGGTGGCCTTTTCACCCAGCCGGCTTATGAACCAGCTCAAAGCCGCAATACGACCTGCCAGACGCTGAACATCGTTGATACATGCCGGTTTAGCCAAGGAAGTAATAGCCTTGATCTTTTCCGGGTTAGCTTCAATGCCTCTTTCAGAAACAAGAAAACCCAAGAGCTTGCCTGCTGGCACACCGAAGACACATTTGGCCGGGTTAAGCATCATCTTGTAGACCCGGAGATTGTCAAAGGTCTCTTTCAAATCATCTATCAAGGTTTCCCTCTTCCTGGATTTTACCACAATATCATCCACATAAGCATGAACATTGCGCCCAATCTGATCATGGAGGCAATTTTGTACACACCGCTGGTAAGTCGCCTGGGCACTCTTGAGCCCAAAAGGCATAGACACATAACAGAAGGCTCCAAAAGGAGTGATGAAAGTTGTCTTTTCCTGGTCCTTAACTGCCATCTTGATCCGATGATATCCATAATAAGAATCCAAAAAGCTTAAACGCTCACAACCCGCCGTAGAATCAATGATCTGTTCAATACGGGGAAGAGCAAAAGGATCAACCGGACATGCTTTGTTTAGGTTTGTGTAATCCACACACATACGCCAAGTACCATTTTTCTTAAGTACCAGCACCGGGTTAGCCAACCACTCAGGATGAAAAACTTCAACAATAAACCCAGCCGCCAAGAGCCAGGCCACTTCTTCACCAATAGCCTTGTGCCTCTCTTCATTGAAACGGCAAAGGAATTGCTTGACCGGTTTAAACTTGGGATCAATATTAAGAGTGTGCTCAGCGAGTTCCCTCGGTACACCTGGCATGTCTGAAGGTTTCCATGCAAAGATGTCCTGGTTCTCACGGATGAACTCGATGAGCGCGCTTTCCTATTTCTAATCTAGATTAGGACTGATACTAAACTGCTTGGATGAATCGCCAGGAATATAGTCAACTAGCTTAGTGTCATCAGCTAATTTAAACTTCAACAGGGGGTCATGCTCTATGGTTGGTTTCTTTAAAGATGTCATATCTGCCGGGTCAACATTATCTTTCTAAAATTTCAACTCCTCTATTGCACAGACAAACTCAGCATAAGCAGCATCACCTTCTTCTCACTCCAAGGCTATTTTCTGGCTCCCATGCACCGTGATGGTGCCTTTGTGACCTGGCATCTTAAGCTGCAAATAAACATAACAAGGCCTTGCCATGAACTTAGCATAAGTCGGCCGCCCAAATAGAGCATGATAAGGGCTCTTGATTTTGACCACCTCAAAAGTCAATGTCTCAGATCTGGAATCATGATCATCTCCAAAGGCGACTTCCAAAGATATTTTGCCCACTGGATACGCTGACTTACCAGGCACCATGTCATGAAAGACAGTGTTTGGCATCTTAAGATCTTCGTCAGTCAAGCTCATGCGATGAAAAGTTTCATAATATAGAATATTGATGCTACTGCCCCCATCCATGAGTACCTTAGTGAATCTGTACCCTCCAACCTGAGGTGCCACCACCAGTGCCAAATGACCCAGATTATCAACCCGGGGCGGGTGATCCTCACAACTCCAGAGAATGGGGAGTTCGGACCATCGCAAGTAACAGGGAATCGCCAGCTCAACTGCGTTCACTGCCCTTTTATGGAGCTTCTGATCCTGCTTGCATAAACTTGTGGTGAACATGTGGTACTGTCCACTATTCAACCGCTTTGGGTAACTCTGATATCCAGACTACTGTTGCTGATTCCCTTGACCAGCCTATTGATTAAAACCACCTTGATTGCCTTGACCCTGAAAACCGGAATGTGAACCACGACTACCGAAACTAGGACCGTGAGAGCCGGAACCTGATCCGCCGTTCGGTCCATGATTGTTCTGGAAAAAAATTGAATTTCTATACTCCTTCATGATGAAGCAATCCTTCCAGAGGTGAGTGGCCGGCTTTTCGTGCATACCATGCTTTGGGCAGGGCTGATTCATCATCGCCTCAAGATTAAATTTTGGCCCTCCAAACCGAGTGGCGACTTTCCTCTGCGGCGCTGATTATTATTCTGCACGTTGGTGTTAGCAACAAAATCCAAGCTGCCATCAGCCTTGCGCTTACCATTGCCACCTTGACTTACCAGGTTATGCTACTGCCCTTTTGTATTGCTTCTCTTCTTTCCCTTACCCGGCTTCTCATCATCAGACTCGGGGTCCTTGGTACCATCAGAATTGGCATAATTGACGAGAGCCGCCATTAGCTCCCCCATGTCATTGCAGTGGCGCTTAAGCCGCCCTAGTTTCCGCTTCAAAGGGAGAAAACGACAGTTTTTCTCCAACATCAGGACTGCTGAACCGGCATTGATACTGTCCGATGAGTGTATAACAACTGAGATCTGGCGTACCCAATGGGTTGTTGACTTGCCCTCCCCTTGAACACAGGAGTCCAAATCTAAAATCGACCGAGGCTGCTTGCACGTGTCTTTAAAATTTTGGATAAAATGAGCCTTCAACTACGCCCATGATCTGATGGAGTTAGCAGGGAGCCCCTTCAACCAAGTACGAGTTGGCCCATCCAACACCATGGTAAAATATTTAGCACATATAGCAACACTAACATCCAACATCTCCATCGCCATCTCATAACTCTCAATCCAAGCCTCAGGAGGCTGATCTGCCGTGTAATTAGGCACCTTGCAAGGACCCTTAAAATCCTTAGGAAAATGCTCGTTACGCAGAGCCGACACTAGACATGGCACACCCAAGGTTCTAGAAGTCACGCCTACCTTCACCGAAGCTGACAGATAAAATCGGAGAATGTTGATGAGGCACTTGTTGAGCCGCCAGCTCGGCCTCCCGACGCGCACTGCCCTGATCCACCAAAGTCTGAGCAATGGCACCACCATGCGTCGGGTCATGCCCACGAGGCTGGTTGCGTCGTTGTTCACTGCTTGAAACCACCGGTGAGTCAATGTGCCTGCTATAACTCCGGCTTGGACGAGGGGTTGAGTGAATTCGCTCTCGGCTATAAGAATAAGACGCCTGCTGAGCCACAGCTGTCTGAAGAAGCTCTCTGGCCCTCCGCTTCTCTATTCTCGCTGGAGACTCACCTTCAACTGGAAGAGCCACCAATCGTGATGCCGCGGAAATCATATTATCCAAAGGATTAGAATAATGACCCGGCGGTGTCGGTACGCACTGAGGCGGAGTCACATCCAAACGGGGTGGATCCATTGTGCGCGGCTGAATCAGCGCTCCAGTCCCAGGCGCTTCGACCGCCCGGTTCACCACCGGCAGGTCGCTGGTCCCTGCTCCAGGTGTGTTGAAGAGGTTTCTTGGCTCATAAACTGGAGGTAGATGACTCTGGTGCCTCCTCCTTATGATCTCGTTTGAAGCGTTCTGATCCAATGTGAGCCGGAAGGACTCTGCCTGAATCCGTTGTGCCTGGGCGTCCAAAGCAGCCCGCTCCGTAGCCATCCTAGCGTTCTCAGCCGCCAGCTCTTCCTTGGCCTGAGCAATCTCATCTCGTAGTTCCGCCACATCCACCTTGTGTTGTTCCTGGTTGCCCAGGGTTACCTCCACCCCCATCAGAGTCGCCAAAAGCCTCCAATAAATCTATCAAAGCTTGAGCCTGCGGGCATACAGTGCCGCTGGCACTAGCCGTCGCCGCAGCAGCCGAGCTAGAGGTCATAGCTATGGCGGTTCATGAACCAAGTGCCGGCTGCATACCGTCCATGAAGATCGAACCCTGTTCGGCGGCTCATAGGGGTCCCAAATACTGTTGCAATCAGAACAACCCCCAAGCCGTCCATCTTGCAGATGATACAATGAATTAGTCTCGCTTGTGGACGACTCACCATCAGAGTAGATCATCGTCTCACCGCCAGACACAGATCCGTCCTCACCTTCCGCTCCATGCATGGATGAAACAAACGAACGTGTGCTTCACGGCGGGTTGAACCCGGGCGGGTCGTGCATGCTGAGCCGTCTCGATGATGTCGGTGCAGGTGTTCGGCTCAGGGCCCGGTTCACCGATCTTGCTGATGAAGACATGGATTCCGCCTAAGGTGACCCAGTACCCATACTCAATTGAGCCGACCTCGGGGCCCTAGCCTGCATCGTCAATGTAGTGCTTACCGCGACGACTCTTAGTCATCCGGCCCATAATGTATCCCTTGATCCCTTCGAAGATGCCTGAGGGAGTCCTGGATTAGGGGGTCTCTGGACAGCCAGATTATATCCTTTGGCCGGAGTGTTGGACTATGAAGACACAAGATTGAAGACTTCGTCCCGTGTCCGGATGGGACTTTCCTTGGCGTGGAAGGCAAGGTTGGCAATACGGATATGTAGATCTCGTCCCTTGTAACCGACTATGTGTAACCCAAGCTCCCTCCGGTGTCTATATAAACCGGAGGGTTTAGTCCATAGGATAACATACAATCATACCATAGGCTAGCTTCTAGGGTTTAGCCTTTACGATCTCGTGGTAGATCAACTCTTGTAATACTCATATCATCAATATCAATCAAGAAGGATGTAGGGTATTACCTCCATCAAGAGGGCCCGAACCTGGGTAAACATCGTGTCCCCTGCCTCCTGTTACCATCCGCCTTAGATGCATAGTTTGGGGGGCCCTACCCAAGATCCGCCGGTTTTGACACCGACATTGGTGCTTTCATTGAGAGTTCCACTGTGCCGTCACCGTAAGGCTCGATGCCCCCTTCAATCATCGGTAACGATGCGGTACAGGGTGAGGTTTTCCTCCCCGGACAGATCCTCGTATTCGGCGGCTTTGCACTCCGGGCTAATTCGCTTGGCCATCTGGAGCAGATCGAGAGCTACGCCCCTGGCCATCAGGTCAGGTTCGGAAAATTAAACTACACTGCCGGCATCCGCGGAGACTTGATCTTCGACGGATTCGAGCCCATGTCGGGTGTGCCACACAATCACGACGAGTATGACGTAACTCTGTCGTCGGACAGTGTTCAGGAGATCGCATCTGCAACTACTCCGGCCTTCAATCCGGAGCAAATTGCGCCATCCGAGGACGGAGGGATAGACCCCGCCATGGAGGCCGCACTCTCAGTGGCGATGGAGCCAGATACTGACTTCACCCCTTACGAGAGCCATGTCACCAAACCACTGGATTCGTCTCCGGCCACGGACTCCGAACCGCCTGCATCCGTGCCTATCGAATCCGACTGGGCGCCGATCATGGAGTTCACCTTCGCGGATATCTTTCAGCACTCGCCTTTCGGCGATGTGCTAAATTCATTAAGGTCTCTCTCCTTGTCAGGAGAACCTTGGCCGAACTATGTCCAGCTAGAATGGGATGCGGACGACGAAGAAATTCGCTGCCCACCCACCACCCACTTAGTAGCCACTGTCGACGATTTAACCGACATGCTCACCGCACCACCCTACCCGAGATCCACCGGTTTTGACACCAACATTGGTGCTTTCATTGAGAGTTCCGCTGTGTGATCGACATTGGTGCTTTCATTGAGAGTTCCGCTGTGTGATCGACAAAATGATCGATGGCTCGCCTGCAGATCAACTGCAACTTCGGCATCTTCGTCACCAGCTCGACTGGTCACCTTGGCTCGACCAAGAATTGCGCCCCATGTTCGGATCACCATGTTTGGACGAAGATCTTCATCAAACATCAACTCCGATCTCTATCAAGATCACGGAGGAATCATCCATGGAGCTCGGGGGCTCAACGTCAACATTGCCCTCAAGCGACCGTGCTGTTTTTCTGGACAGCGAACTCGTATCTGCCGCCACCACCTCCTTGAGTATCGCTTTGATGATCGCTTTGGTGGAATTGTGCGGAATTGAGTCTATAACAACCCTGGAAAATTTCGTCGAGTTCCGATGAAGGAATCTCTAGCAATCCACGATATACCGGAGCCCTGTCAAATCTGGACGGAAATTTGGATGAGTTTAGGGCGTGGAGTCCAGCTTCTAGCTCAGACGTCCTTTGGAAGATCCAACCGTTTATCCGCTGCGGAATTCCTACATCTACCACCTCTCAAAATTTCAGCTCGATCCGACTGTCCAAACTCCGGGAACCTTCCGATTAGTGCATCACTTTTCGGATCTGTTTTCTGCGCAAAAACGAATCCGACCCGAGTTCATATTTTCTATGAACAGGATTTCGGACATCCCTTTTGAAGGAAGTTTTGTATGGGGTATTGTGTTTTGTTGCCGAACACATCCCACTAACTTTAAGATCTTTTGAACATGATCTTCAACATTATGCTGGTGTCAAACCAGTCCGGCAATATTACTCCACGGCTGTCAACCTGCGCTAGACACGGCGTCACTTTGTTGAGCCGAGCTCAACTTCTTTGGATCATCATCTCAGCAAGCCGAACAAGAGTCCGGCATCGAGAAGGATAAATCATCACCAACATCGCCGCCCCACGGATTACACGGAGCGGGCATACCGGCATCGCCGTACGGTCGCTTCATCAAGCCGGCATCGACCACGTCACGACCTGCATCGACAGGGCCGCACTATTGCTTCTTCAAGCTGGTGTCCATCACGCCGACCTACTTCGACTCATCGGCTGACATCGAGGCTTCGACATCTCGGCTGGACCGGGGGCTTCGCAATCTCTTCATCAACCTACTCTGGACACTTCGGCGTCACTAGCCGACCAGCTCCGTCACTTTAGCTGGGCCGAGGGCTTTGCCTCGGCGAGCCAACCTTTACCAGCATTGCCATGCCGTTGTTTTATTGCCCATCAGGCAATGGGTGTGCAGAGCGAGTCCCAATTTTAGGAATCACCTTCCTTCGGATTGCTACAACAAATAAACCAAGTGCTATCAATCCCTAATATTTTTTGCTTGTTTGGGTTCATTTTTCCCAAGGAATTATTACTCTGATTTGTCCATCATATGTACACAGGTCTATCAAATGGTGGCCGCATTAACGACAGTCGCATGGTAGTTCAGTCAGTTTCCGTACATAGTCCGGCGAACGCCGCATCCGGAGCTCGGACCGACCTGCGAATTCAGGCTTTGGCACGCCTTTACCGCATCACGCCGACACCCCGCATCGACAATGACTTCGGCGCCAGGCCATATCTCTTTTATTACTCACTTTGCATAAATTATTTATTATGCAATGTTTTTTTAATTTAATTATCATTATTACTATTATCTCTGGTTTGCACTATTTTTTGTGCACAGGAAAATGATCCGCGGACTTCGGCGTCATTCTGCCGGTCCGCATTGACCGTGCTATGTCACCACTTCGGCGTGTTGAGCTCTCTACTCCGCCACCTCGGGACCGGCTTGGGGGATGGAACCTCGTCCCGCATCAAGTTCGGACCGCGTCATCAATGCCGAACACATTAACCAGCTAAGTCGCTTTCACGCTCAAAGCTTTAATTTCTAACTTGTGTTCGGTTCGACCAAGCATTATACTTTTTTGGAAAAAAGTTTCTTGTAAAAATTTTTTGTTGTCCAAACTTTGTTTGTGACACACAAATTCAAGGACCCAATTCACTTGGGGGCTTCCTTTATGAAGCTTTTCCTCTTGCATGTGATTATACTTGTACGGCTTCGTTCCTTGTTCGTGTATTATGCTACAATATGCACCATATTGACTTAAGCGATTTGCAAGCTGGGTTGCCTCGCTCCTGTGTTTACCCCTACGTTCCCGATTGTTCGGCTAGGGAGTAAAGGGAGCACCTCTGTGATTGTCACGATCGGGTCACCCGAGCCGGACCTCAGACTGGGTGAAGCCTAAAGCTAGCGCTCTTATAGTTTTCAATGATGGTCGGCACACAACGGAACTCATGAGTACAAAAAATCTATTGCACAAGTCTCATAATAACAATGAGCGCCGAAGAAAGGTATCGGTGGGGGTACTATTTTCTTCGAAGATGCTTCTTACACTTTGCAGTAATATAGCATAAGTTCCCTGAGCGCGCTTTGTCTATTACAGCCTTATGGCCTGATTGCCTGGTTATTGGAAACACCGTCGATATTCTCGACAGATGGAGTACATAACACTTTTCGGTCCTTGACCGAAGAGGGAGAAGCCGACGGTCGGTTAAGACGCGTTTAAAGTTCGGTTGAACATAGATATGATATAAGTACTTCGGTACATGGAATCATTCTTTTACTCAAGTCACTTGGGGGCTCTTAAGTTTATTTGAGCCGTTTTATAATAAGTGCTCTTCTTCTTAGTCATTGCAAAGTTTTATTATTATTATTATTTGTCACTCCTTTTTTCGACACGAGTGTGCGGTCACTAGCCGGGGAGCTTAATTTCTCTCTCAAAGCCGCTAGAGTTTAGTTTGCTAAACTGGCCTGATGAGAAGTACTCCGCCCTCGGGATGGGAGGTTGAAGCCGTAGGCTGACTCGCTCGAAGTCTTGAGATAGGATGTATCATGTTAAAGCACGACAGAAGCACTTCTTTTTTCTAAGACCAACTTTCGGATTGGCACCGAACACTTGATATTGTTCGGACGTCATGTTTTTTTACTAACGTTTCTTAGTTTTCCAAGCTTTTTGGCACTTTTAAACTATTTGTGCTTTTCCAGCATTAGTCTCGCAGTGCAACGCCGGACACCTTTAGGGATTCGGCAAAAACATTCTCAGATATTGCTATATATGCATCGGTTTCGAACTGTGTCTTTGGTCAATAGTTGGGTTGCCCGGCTCCTGCACTTGCTTCCTACGTTCCGTTTTTTTCGGCTAGGCGTGCAAAGGGGGAACCACTGCGATTGTGCTTCCAGCTCACATGGTTAAGCACCTCAGTGGAGAAAGCTGAAAACTGACTGTCACAATAAGCGTAAACTGGTCAGCGATCCGATGACTATGACGGGCCGTTCATAACATTGGCCGAAGTGTTTACGGCTTGACCTCGACTGTCACCAAACACTACCGGGGGCTATTAACTGGCCTCCCAAACTAAATCCTCGATATTTTGCTCTTACATTAGAGCTGAGTTTTAATGATCATGCTTAGCATGACAACCCAAAGAAAGGAACCGACAGCGGGACTATTTTCTTTGGAAGACATTTCTTCTGTTAAACAGTAATATAACATATCTCTCTGCGTACCTTTGTTTATAAAACCGTATGGCCAGATTGCCTTGTTTGTTGTAAATCTTTGCCCTCGTAAAGGCTTTATAAAGTAGGACAAACACTCCTCGGCTACTGGCCGAGGAGGTGGAAGCCGATGGTCAGTCAACAAAGTTTTGTACAATGTGGATCTGAGCATTAATGACATAAAGTACTTGGATACATAGAGTCATTACACATAATTTGTAATTTTACTATGGATATTGATCCTTAATTCAGCCACCTGTGCCCGCATTAAGGCTCGGGGGATACTGGGCTTCGGGCTTATTATTTACAAATATTAAAGGGGCACATCGATCCCCTGATCTGGTGTTGCCACCCGACCAGTGTCTCGGGGGCTACTGCATTGCTTGTCCAATGCAGAAAATTTTATGTGCAATATAGTTTCCGAGGAGATTTTGATCCTCAGGTTGGTCGGCCGCACCCAACCTGAGTCTCGAGGACTGAGCACACCGCTTTTAGTGTCCCGAAATATTCTGCCGAGCTTGGACTTGATCCTCAGGCCGATTTTGCAAATCAACCTGAGTCTCAGCGGCTACTAGGATCAGCGGTCCTATGTCATCCTTCAAGTGCATCTCGGGTTTTAGACCGAAACACACCTTGAGGGCTACTGGCTATATATCCCGGCAGAGAATAAATTGCACCAATAAAAAATATTCACAAAAATCGGCCCACATTCGGGGTGGTGCGCCACCTCGGAAGCAGCCCGGCATAAAGCTCGGACGCTAGTGGCTGGCTCCATAGAGGGCATTTCCGGCATTAAGCTCGGCTAAACTCCTTCAACTTTTTTGAACCAAGGTGATATGACACCTCGGATATAGTCCGGCGTTGGAGCTGGGACACAGTCCGGCGTTGGAGCTTGGACATAGTCCGACGTTGGAGCTCGGATACATTCCGGCGTTGGAGCTCGGAAGCGGTCCGGCATTGGTGCTCGGCTGCAAAAGATACCTCGAATGCAGTCCGGCATTGGAGCTCGGACGCAAGAGGACATTGCCTCCCGGGAACAACTTCAAAACCCGAGGTGTGGCATAAAAATAACAAGGCATTGATAAAGGCCGGAAACTTAAAGGGGCTCCTCGGATACCCGACATGTAAACTCGTCGAATGCATTTCGGTGATCCTCAAGATTGAAGATAAAGAAGATTTGTTGAACCAGTTTTCAAGACCATCCACCGAAGATGAAGAACAGTTTGGAAGAATCGAGGAGCGTCCCTAACTTGAAGACCGGTTCAGGGGGCTACTGACGGTGTCCTGGACTAGGGGGTACTCAACATGTCATCTCCCGATCTGATAGATTGGGCCGAGGACCCCCGTGGCCGTATACTCATGGGCCAGTTCGGACAGCTGCCGCATACAAGGAATATTCCACAAGACTTGGCGATCAAGACAAGGACTTCTCCCCACCGGCGTATTCGGCTAGGACTCTTGTTAACCTAGGCCTCTGGGGCATTATATAAACCAGGGCCACGCTAGTCGATAAAAAACATACAACATACAATCATACCATAGGCTAGCTTCTAGGGTTTAGCCTCTCTGATCTCGTGGTAGATCTACTCTTGTACTACCCATATCATCAATATCAATCAAGCAGGACGTAGGGTTTTACCTCCATCAAGAGGGCCCGAACCTGGGTAAAACATCGTGTCCCCTGCCTCCTGTTACCATCCAGCCTAGACGCACAGTTCGGACCCCCTACCCGAGATCCGCCGGTTTTGACACCGACACTCGACTTCAACTCCGACGTCAAGGAGCAAGAGAACCTCCACAGAAGGCTTATTGCCACAGTGAGGAGTCTGAAGAAGTAGAAGCAAAGGCTTAAGGCCGCACAAAATACGCTCAATAGCAGGTGGAACAAAGTGCTCGATAACGAAGAAAAGTATGGTGGAAGTTACCACACAAAGAGCTATCCAAAGCGCAGGCTATTACCCGAATTCGATGATGAGGCCTTAGAGCCCACACAGCCGAAAAATGAAACGGCCAACCAGCCGGATCAACCACCTGGTGACCGCGATAGAGCGGCTAACAAGGTCGTACATAAGTCAACACACGATCTACGTGAGGACTTGCGCCAAAAATCTGGTACGACCAGATCCATCTATGAATCTAGGAAGCGCGCTCCGGCACAAAATAAAAACCGAATACTACAACCGCCCGAACACCATGGTACATCCAAATACAGGGGTGCTGCACACCCCCTATGCTTCACCGATGAGGTGCTGGACCACGAATTCCCAGAAGGATTCAAACCAGTGAACATAGAGGCGTACGACGGGACCACAGACCATGGGGTCTGGATTGAGGACTTTATCCTCCATATCCATATGGCTCGCGGAGACGATCTCCATGCCATCAAATACTTGCCCCTCAAGCTTAAAGGACTAGCTCGACACTGGCTGAAAAGCCTCCCCGAAAATTCAATTGGAAGTTGGGAGGAGCTCGAGGATGCTTTCCGGGCTAATTTTCAAGGGACCTATGTCCGACCTCCGGATGCATACGATTTAAGTCATATAATTCAGCAGCCCGGAGAGTCAGCCTGAAAGCTTTGGAACAGGTTTCTCACTAAGAAGAACCAAATCGTCGACTGCCCGGACGCTGAGGCCTTAGCAGCTTTCAAGCACAGCGTCCGAGACGAATGGCTCGCCAGACACCTTGGCCAAGAAAAACCGAGAACAATGGAAGCCCTGACAAGCCTCATGACCCGCTTTTGCATGGGCGAAGATAGCTGGTTAGCCCGCAGTAGCACCAGCGACCCAAGCACATCCGAAGTCAGGGATGGCAATGGAAAACCACGACGCAATAAAAAAAAGTGTCGAAATAAAGAAGATAGCCCAGATAATATGGCGGTAAACGCCGGATTTAGGGGCTCTCGACCAGGTCAGCAGAAAAAGCCTTTCAAAGGCAGCAGAGATGGACTGTCTGGCCTAAATAGGATTCTCGACAAACTATGTCAGATTCATGGCACCCCCAATAAACCTGCAAATCATACCCACAGAGAATGCTGGGTCTTCAAGAAGGCCGGTAAGCTAAACGCCGAACACAAGGGGGGGAGACACCAAGCGAAGACGAGGACGAACCTCACCAGCAAAGCACTAGAGGACAGAAAAAATTCCCACCAGAGGTTAAAACTGTAAACATGATCCATGTGACGAATAGGAGAAGCAAAAATGCACTCCAAGACATACGCGCCATAGAGCCCGTCACCCCTAAGTTCAACCCCTGGTTGGCCTGCCCGATCACTTTTGATCACGGGGATCATGCGACAAGCATCCGGCATGAAGGATTGGCTGCCTTGGTGTTAGACCCAATAATAAACGGATACCACCTCACACGAGTCCTCATGGACGGCGGCAGTGGTCTAAATCTGATATATCAGGACACAGTCCGCAAAATGGGGATAGACCCGACAAAAATAAGCCACAGTAATACTACCTTCAAGGGAGTAATACCAGGCCCAGAGGCCCGCTGTACGGGCTCTCTATTACTAGAGGTTGTATTCGGTTCTCCCGACAACTTCTGAAGTGAAAAGTTAACTTTCTACATCGCTCAATTCTGAAGTGTCTATCAAGCACTACTCGGAAGAGCGGCATTCGCTCATTTTAAGGCAGTACCGCATTACGCTTCTCTCAAGCTTAAGATGCCCAGTCCACATGGCACCATCACAGTTAGTGGAAATATTGAGCGTTCTCTACGCGCGGAAGAATGTGCAGCGGCCTTAACAGCCGAGCACTAGACGGCCTCACCAACCAGAATAAATGACAGGTCGTCAAGACCACGGACACGGTTAGACCAGTCCGGCGCATCACCACATATACATGAGATTGGTTTGATGGTTAAACCCCCATAGACGGTACCAGGGGCTTCCCGCGTGTAATCAATGCTAGTTCGGCTCAACTTGACTTATCTTGAATTTTAATGGTTTATTGATAATAACCAATTTTCTGGCACGACAACTTTCACCTAAGTTCTTCTCTTTTACAGATGACAATCGTGCTACACCCATCCAGGACACGGCGCAACGGAGACACAGGCACAGACGTGCAGCAGGGATCCGCTCAAAGGTTTCTTTTCAGATTAAGACCCTGCGTAAACCTTTTTAACTGTCTCTTGTTGTTCACATCCTCCGGATACTCAATACAACCAAATAGGATGCTGACATTATTGGCATGTGGCCACGTCAGGATATTGCACGTACCTGGACACTCGGGGTTTATTATTAAGGGCATTGTTCAGCCCGTCATATGTTATAAAGAGCGAATACCTTAGGGAGTGTTCGGCGTCGCGAGTTTGGCCTTATATGCATCAGCTCCGAATCAAGTCTTTGGTGAAATGTTGGGTTTGGCCGGCTCCCATGTTTTGGTACCTTACGTTCCGCTATATCGGCTAAGGTAGCACTGGGAGAACTACTGCGATTGTGCCCTGGTTCATCCGGATGAGCACCTCAGTAGAGAAAGCCGAAAATTGACTATCATGATAAAGCGCGAGACTTGTCAACCACAATATGACTTAGCGGAATCTTCGGGATTCCTCCGCATTAACGAAGGGCCGTTTCCCGGTCATGTACGTACGCGCCCCATATTTGGACGAGCACGGAAGTACCAGCGGCTATATAGTAGTCCCACCGTCAAACTCCTATGGCTAAGTGAAAGTGTTAAAGCAATATAGTCTGATTGCCTCGTTCGCTGCGCTACCACCTCCTTCATGGACCAAGACGTTGGCTCAAGTGTGAATACGCATTTTTTGCGAACACCCCCGCATTATATGCGTGGGGGCTGAAGCCGACGACTCCAATCTTTCAGGTTATATACATATATACATAAATGGCCGCACATGAGGCATCATAATACTTTCAGGCAAAAGTATAAACACAGCCTTTATAAATCAAATAAAACATTGTTTTTACAATGGGAATACATGTCACTAGAACATAATATTCTTTGAGCACTGAGCCTCTATCGAACGAGCGCCTTCAAGGGCCTCTTCAAAGTAGTGCTCGGCAGCTACTCGGCCTACGGCCGAACCCTGTGTTGCAATAGTGGTGGCCTCCATATCTACCCAGTATGTCTTGACACGGGCAAGTGCCATCCGCGCACCCTCTATGCACGCCGACCTCTTCATAGCATCGATGTGCGGCACAGCACCAAGGAATTGTTGCACTAAACTAAAGTAACTATTTGGCCTTGGCCCTTCTGGCACAGATGATCCACAACATACCTCATGGCAAGTCCGGACAACCTATGGAGCTCGGCCCACTCAGCCATTCGCTCATTCAACAGCAGTGGACGCACTGGAGCATGGAACTGTGACTAGAACAGCTTTTCCACTTCACGATCTTTTTCCCTTGAAGTACTCGGCCGCATCAGCAGCACTTGCTACCAAATCCACGTATGTGTCTGCAGAACTCCAAATCCACGTATGTGTCAGCAGCAGCTCCTCCTTCGCCGCTCTGATTTTGGAGCGGGCTTCCTTAGCTGCTACCATGGCCTTCTCCAGGTTCGTCGCCTTCGCTCGGTTTTCTTTTTCAAGAAGCTGGTATCGGTTGGCGGCATCTTTCAACTCAACGGCCATCTTGGCTATTCTCTCCTTGCTTTGGCAATGCGCGGCCTTTTTGTCCCACAGCTCTTCGACCGCCTTTAGAGTGGCCGCATTGCTATTTCTGGCTTGTTCCTTGGCTCGGGCAAGTTCCGCCCGAAGGGTCTCCACGGCGGCAGCTCCATCTGCAGTCAAAAACATATTAAAGATGCTGGCATCATGCTCCTCTTACTATGTGTTGATCACTGGAGAAATCACATACCATGTGCCTTGTTGAGCCGCTTGTTGACAAGCACGATGTCGGTGTCTGCCGCATCAAATTAGCGCTTCAGCTCGGCAAACTCATCAGTCCGGCTAGCCACCGGACCTTCAGCCACCTGCACATGAAGGCGGTCTGATTATTACCTGGGACTATGATCCTCTGTTTGCCGCCGTTCTCGACAGCAACTAGAGTCTCAGGGGCTACTATCTGCGTAGGGCACACCTAACGTGTGCGGTACTGTCAAAAACATACACTATTTCACGTACCTCAAAGCCTTTCAGCAGACTCATAAAAGCTTCATGCAACCCGCTTTCAGAAGATGAAATCATTTCAATCATCGTACCCATTAGTGTACGATGCGCTTCTGAGATGGTCGTTTGCTCCAGAAGATCCTTCAGTGCGTCTAACCGCACACTGTACGGTTCCGGACTCTTTCTGTTGCTCTCTTTAGGAGCCGAATACTGAGGACTTCGGGTGGCCAAAGGATTACCCTCTGGCCTTGGCGGATCAGGAGAAACCCTCCGCGACGACACTTCAGGGTCGCCCGCCTCATGAGGCGGGGTGGCAGGGGGAGGTGTTTTGCTCTCCATCATCTTCGGAAGAAGATCCCCCGAAGACGAACTCTGTTGAGAAGGGCTACGATCCGAACTGCAAGATATATGCTTCGGTTGTTATCTTCAGAAGTAATGTAGGATATTTTCACTATTAAGCACCTTTTGTTTACTTTCAGCTCGGTCGAGGGCTGATCCCCTTGCGGACACTGTGAGGCAAGAGTACCCTCTAAGGCAGGACCCTCTGGCGGAGATTTCTTCCCCCGTTTGGAAACCTTTGTTTCCGGGTCTTCCGAGGTGGTCCTCTTCCTTCCTTGGGGAGAGGGAATTTCAGATTCTTCTCCCTGGCTATCCTCCTTTGCGGAGGCGCTAACTCCCCTGGTTTGGACGAATAGTGAGTGAGGACGCTTTCAGCCTCTTTATTCCCCCCTTTATCTTCCTTTGAAGGCGCCTGATAAGGCGCCGGCTCGAGCATTATGTCTAGTACTAGATTGGCCAAGCCTTCGGGAAGGGGGGCCGAACACCTGATCATCTTCGCCTTTCTTATCCAGTCCTGGTCAAAGAGCGACTTTTCATAATGATGTCATGATAAATAGAAAGATAGCGTGTTCGGCCATGGGATTACTTACTTGGGTATCGGGGCGATTACAGCTCAGACCCGCATCCTCGGTGGTGTCCGGACACTCTATTTGGGGTCCGAAGAACAATTTGTACATCTCTTCGAGCGTCATGCCGAGGAAGTGCTGTATAGTTCGCGGTCCTTCCGGGTTGAATTCCCACATACAGAGGGGTCGACGTTTGCAAGGCTGGACTCGACGAGCTAGCATGACTTGCATTACCATGACCGGGCTGACATCTCTCTCAAGGAGATCTCGGATGCGACTCTGCAATATCGGCACATCATTTACTGGCCCCCAGTTCAGCCCCTTGTTGATTCATGACGTCAGTTGTGGTGGAGGGCCCGAGCGAAAGGCAGGGGCGGCTACACACTTGGCACTTCGGGGAGCTGTGATGTAAAACCACTCCCGCTGCCACAAACTGGACACCTCTGGGAAGGAACCCTCTGGCCATGGAGCATCAGCGCTTTTGCTTATTACGACACCTCCGCACTTTGCGTAACGCCCCTCGATCATCTTTGGCTTCACATTGAAAATCTTGAGCCACAGGCCGAAGTGTGGGGTAATGTGGAGGAAGGCCTCACACACGACGATGAACGACGAGATGTGAAGGAGGGAATCCGGGGCCAGATCATGAAAATCCAGCCCATAATAGAACATGAGCCCCCTAACAAAGGGATCCAGAGCGAGGCATAGCCCTTGGAGGAAGTGAGATATGAACACAACACTCTCGTTGGGTTCAAGAGTGGGGATGACCTGCGCTCGGGCAGGCAGCCTGTGCGAGATTTCGGCGGTCAGATACGTGGCCTCTCTCAGCTTCTTGATGTCCTCCTCTGTGACAGAGGAAGGCATCCACCGACCTTGGAGGTTGGATCCGGACATGGTTGAAGGTCCAAAGCGCCTGACCTGAGCTATGGGTGTTGGAACTCGAGGTGGGGGAAGGATTCGATTGAGCACGAGAGGGAAAAAAGGACAGGCCCTGACCTATTTATAAAGAGGGTGAATATCAAGCATCCTCCTCGTGGCCGTTTGGGACTTGCCTAAAATCGAGGAGTCATACCAACGGGCATGATTGGGTTACCCACGTCCATATTGATGAGAATCCTGTAATAAGGGGGACACGATCTCTGCTTTGACAAGACGTGTCAGGAAAACCGCCTCGCAATATGAGCAGCGCTGGTTGAGGAAAACGGTTTGAATAATGACCGGGCCGTGGCGTGATGTCATGCTGTCAAACGTGTCAGCAGATTAGATTTGTGGAAATATTATTCTCTCTATGGTGGTATGTGGAACTTGTTTTGCAGAGCCAGACACTATCCTTGTGTTCAAAATCTTCTATGAAGTATTCGGAGGAGGAACCCGCCTTGCAATGCCGAAGACAAAACTGTGCGCCGGACTCATTGTCATTGAAGTCTGGTTCAGGGGCTACTGAGGGAGTCCTGGATTAGGGGGTCTCCGGATAGCTGGATTATATCCTTTGGCCGGACTGTTGGACTATGAAGACACAAGATTGAAGACTTCGTCCCGTGTCCGGATGGGACTTTCCTTGGCATGGGAGGCAAGGTTGGCAATACGGATATGTAGATCTCCTCCCTTATAACCGACTATGTGTAACCCTAGCTCCCTCCGGTGTCTATATAAACCGGAGGGTTTAGTCCATAGGACAACATACAATCATACCATAGGCTAGCTTCTAGGGTTTAGCCTCTACGATCTCGTGGTAGATCAACTCTTGTAATACTCATATCATCAATGTCAATCAAGCAGGACATAGGGTATTACATCCATCAAGAGGGCCCGAACCTGGGTAAACATCGTGTCCCCTGCCTCCTGTTACCATCCGCCTTAGAGGCACAGTTCGGGACCCCCTACCCGAGATCCGCCAGTTTTGACACCGACACTTCCCTTTAAGAACTCGAAACCACCGTGTGCCAGCCCCACGGTGGGCGGCAACTATCGTGGAATTTTCACGGCAGATGTCCAAGCAGAAGGACTTAATCGTGGAGCCATCACAACTATGTTAGCTTAAAGGGGTTAAACGGGACAAAGGACACATACAGTTTATACTAGTTCAGCCCCTTGCGGTGAAGGTAAAGGCCTACTCCAGTTTGGGATTGTATTGCTTGGGTTTCGATTACTAGGGAGCGAATACACTTGACCTAGTTCTCGATCTCTTGTTTCTTGCCCTAAGCCGCCGTCAGGTCGTCCCTTTATATACACAGGTTGACGCCCAAGGGCTCACGGAGTCATGGCCGGCTCACACACAATGTTTCTGGCTCGATGACTATCTACACTTGCCTTACAGTACAAGTTATACATACATGGCGGTTCATCCTCCTGGGCCTTGGGCCGCCCATAGGCTCATATGATCTGCCATCTTCATTGATAAGTCGCCAATGGTAGAACCTGGCCCCTCCTGGGTGGATCATACCCAGTAGTTATATCCCCAACAATAGTGGATACTAGGGATCAAGCCCTAACAAAACTAACTCAATTACATGATGAATCTCATCCAACTCCTCACCGACCAGCGAGCCTACGAAGGAATTACTCACTCCCGGTGGGGGGCATCATGGAATTGGTGATGGAGAAGGGTTGGTGATGACGAAGAACGAAGATCCCCCTCTCCGGAGCCCCAAACGGACTCCAAATCTGGCCTCCCGATGAAGAACATGAGGTGACAGCAGCTCCGTCTCATGGATCATGATAATTCTTTCTCCCTGATTTTTATCTAGAAACATAGGATTTTATAGCGTTGGTTTCAGGGTTTGCAGGGCCACCAGGTGGGGACAACCCACCTGGGCGCGCCAGGAGGGGGCGCCCTGGTGGGTTGTGCCCACCCAGGTGCCTCCCTCTGGTGGATCTTGGCTCCAGAAATACTTATTTATTGTATAAAAAATCCTCGCAAAGTTTCGTTCCATTCCAAGAACTTTTATTTCTGCACAAAAACAACACCATGGTAGTTCTACTGAAAACAGTGTCAGTCCGGGGTTAGTTTCATTCAAATCATGCAAATTAGAGTCCAAAACAAGAGGAAAAGCGTTAGGAAAAGTGGATACGTTGGAGACATATCAACTCCCCCAAGCTTAAACCTTTGCTTGTCCTCAAGCAATTTAGTTGATAAACTAAAAGTGAAAAAGAAAAACTTTTACGAACTCTTTTGCTCTTGTTTGCATAAATAAGCTTAAACAACACCCATGTTTTCAGCCAATATTATAACTAATCATGCCGATAATAACTCTTGAAGATTATATTAACTCATATCAATGACATAATTAGCTAGCAATCAATAATAAGATATCTCAAACGGCAACACGTTATCAAAACAACCATGATATAATATGACAATAGTGGTATCTCGCTGGACCTTTCTGAGACTGCAAAACATAAATGTAGAGCACCTCCAAAGTTCAAGCAGCGACTAAGCATTGTAATTCATGGTAGAAAAGATCTAGTCATGATGAACCCAACATTAGCTATACACAATGCATAAGCATGACAACAGTACTCTCAGGTTCTGGCACTTGTTTTAGAAGGTGATGACACAACATAAAAGTAAATAGAAAGTCCCTTCACAGAGGGAAGCAGTGATTTGCAGAGGTGCCAGAGATCAAGTTTTTAAAACAGAGGTAAATGATATTTTGAGACATGCACCCTTCTCATTTACTTCACGGCGATCAGTTATCAATATCTTCCATGCTAAGCACGCTAGTGGCGGTTCCCAAGCGATAAAAGTAAAGGTTTTGACTCCATTGGGAGTTTTTGTTTCATTATTTATAAGCTTTTTATGTTTGCAGTTTGGGACTGGGCATCCCTATTACTGCTCTTTTCTCATGCGATGGCGAGTGAATAAACACTCAACCTGAGAATAACCAGCTTAGCATGGAAGATACCGACCACCCTCTGTCGTTCCATGAACGATCCAGGCACACAAAAGGGTATTTATTAGAAGTTTTTAGAGGTGGCACATGCAAATTTACTTAGGACTGCAAGGTAATACCGTATATAGGTAGGTATGGTGGACTCATCTGGAATAACTTTGGGTTCAGGGTTTTTGATGTACAAGCAGAATTCCCACTTAGTACAGGCGAAGGCTAGCAATTAGGTTGAGAAGCGGCCAGCTAGAGAGAAACAACGGTCATGAACATGCATTATGCATAAGTAACATTGGACGCTAGCATGAGTAGGATATGAACACCGTGAACATAAATATTATAGAGGCTATGTTGGTTTTGATTCAACTACATGCATGAACATGTGCCATGTCAAGCCACTCAAACATTCAGAGGAGGATACCATATCATCATACTACATCACAATCATTTTAACGCAATGTTGATATCCAAGATAAATCATTATCCACTCCTAGCTACTTATGCATGGCATGAGAAAATATAATCTCTAATGGTCATTGCAAACATGTTTAACCATAATGGGCTGAATCATGGATACTAGGTTAAACATATTTACACAAACAGAACAAGTCGAGTTCATACCAGTTTCTCTCTCCCACGGCCAGCTCATAGAATATCATCATTATTGCCTTTCACTTGCATGACCGAATGATATGAAAATAATAATAGTGCAAGAGTGCCGTGGACTAAGCTGGAATCTGCAAACATTTTATTCAAAAGGAGAAGACAATGTAAAATGGGCTCTTTATTAGATCAACAATCATTCATATGAGAGCCACTCAACATTTTCATCATGGTCTTCTCCTTGATATGACTCAAATAAAAAGAATAGAAATTCAAAGAAACACACTGAAATATTTTTGGAGTTTTTGGTTGTCTTGAGCAAGCAAATAAGAGAGAAAAGCACAAACAAGAAAAACTATTTACACAGGAAAGCTCCCAACAAGCAAAATAAGCACAAGGAAATCTTTTTGGGTTTTCTTTTTAGTAACACAACTAAGCATGCAAAGAAAGTAAACTAACTACTGATACGTCTTCATCGTATCTATAATTTTTGATTGTTCCATGCCAATATTCTACAACTTTCATATACTTTTGGCAACTTTTTATACAATTTTTGGGACAAACATATTGATCCAGTGCCCAGTGCCAGTTCTTGTTTGTTGCATGTTTTTTGTTTCGCAGAATATCCATACCAAACAGAGTCCAAACGGGACAAAAATGGACGGAGATTTTTTTGGAATATATGTGATTTTTGGGAAGTGAAATCAACGCGAGACGATGCTCGAGGGGTCCACGAGGTAGGGGCGCGCCCCTGACCCTCGTGGCCACCCCGTAAGGCAGTTGGTTCCCTTCTTTCGCCGCAAGAAAGCTAATATTCGAATAGAGATCGTGTTAAAATTTCAGCCCAATCGGAGTTACGGATCTCCGGGAATATAAGAAACGGTGAAAGGGTAGAATCTGAGAACGCAGAAACAGAGAGAGACAGAGAGACAGATCCAATCTCGGAGGGGCTCTCGCCCCTCCCATGCCATGGAGGCCAAGGACCAGAGGGGAAACCCTTCTCCCATCTAGGTAGGAGGTCAAGGAAGAATAAGACGAAAGGGCCCCCTCTCCCCTTCTCTTCCGGTGGCGCCGGAACGCTGCCGTGGCCATCATCATCATCACTGCGATCTACACCAACACCTCCGCCATCTTCACCAACACCTCCATCACCTCCCCCCCTCTATCTACAGCGGTCCACTGTCCCGCAACCCCCTGTACCCTCTACTTGAACATGGTGCTTTATGCTTCATATTATTATCCAATGATGTGTTGCCATCCTATGATGTCTGTGTAGATTTTCGTTGTCCTATCGGTGGTTGATGAATTGCTATGATTGATTTAATTTTCTTGTGGTTATGTTGTTGTCATTTGGTGCCCATCATATGAGTGCGCGCCTGGATCACACCATAGGGTTAGTTGTATGTTGATAGGACTATGTATTGGAGGGCAAGAGTGACAGAAACTTCAACCTAGCATAGAAATTGATGCATACGGGATTGAAGGGGGACCAATATATCTTAATGCTATTGTTGGGTTTTACCTTAATGAACGTTAGTAGTTGCGGATGCTTGCTAATAGTTCGAATCATAAGTGCATAGAATTCCAAGTCAGGGATAACATGCTAGCAGTGGCCTCTCCCACATAATACTTGCTATCGGTCTAGTAAAGTAGTCAATTGCTTAAGGGGCAATTTCGCAACTCCTACCACCACTTTTCCACACTCGCTATATTTACTTTATTGCTTCTTTACTTACAACAGCCCCTACTTTTTATTTACGTAATCTTTATTATCTTGCAAACCTATCCAACAACACCTATAAAGTACTTCTAGTTTCATACTTGTTCTAGGTAAAGCGAACATCAAGCGTGCGTAGAGTTGTATCGGTGGTCGATAAAACTTGAGGGAATATTTGTTCTGCCGTTAGCTCCTCGTTGGGTTCGACAATCTTACTTATCGAAAACTATTGCGATCCCCTATACTTGTGGGTTATCAAGACCTTTTTCTGGCGCCATTGCCGGGGAGCAATAGCGTGGGGTGAATATTCTCGTGTGTGCTTGTTTGCTTTATCACTAAGTAATTTTTATTTGTTGTTCTTAGTTGTTCTTTATCTTTAATTATGGATATGGAACACGAAATACCAAAAAAAATTAGGTGTACTTGCTACTCATGGAGATGGGGAACCTCCTAAAACCCTCGATGCTGGTTATGTGAAAGATATTATGTACTACTTTAATAGTCCTGAGAAAACCCCATTCAATTATGTAACGGGAGTAACGTTGGATCAACGTGAATACTTTAGGGATTACCGCTTGACACAAAAAGGGAAACTATTATGGGATCAAATTCATATATTGAATTGGTATGCTAGGCAACTATGCTTGAGATATGATTATACTTGTTGCTCTAGGATGAAGGCTCCACACCTTCCCTTTTATGCGAATTTAATGATAATAAAACCTTAGCTGCTTATGCTAATGGTATATATGATTACTATGATGTGGAACAAATAGAAGAATTTTTTGCTTTTATGGGTGCTTATGAAATTGAATCTATGTTTAAAGAGTTTGAAGATTTGGATGATGATGTTTATAGGCCTGAAAATTTATCTATCCTAAAATATTTCTATGATATTTATGATTATAATTCCTATATTAATGCGCTTATTGAGAAAGTCTCCGCTGTCCAAGAAGAGACTAATATTTTGCAGGAATCTATGGAAGAAGAAGTAGATGAAACTGTGAGCTCATTGGATGAAAAAGATGATGAGGAGAGCGAAGAACAAAAGGAGGAAGAGCGGATTAGCTACCTGTGCCCACCTTCTAATGAGAGTAACTCTTCAACTCATACATTGTTTAATTTCCCTTCGTGCTTACCGAAGGATGCTATGATGATTGTTATGATCCCATTGATTCTCTTCAAATATCCCTTTTTGATGATGCTTGCTATGCTTGTGGCCAAGATGTCAATATAACTTATGCTCATGGAGATGAAATTGCTATAGTTCCTTATGTTAAACATGAAATTGTTGCTATTGCACCCACACATGATAGTCCTATTATCTTTTTGAATTCTCCCGACTACACTATATCGGAGAAGTTTGCACTTATTAAGGATTATATTGATGGGTTGTGTTTTACTATTACACATGATGATTTTGATGAATATAATATGCATGTGCTTTCTGCTCCTACTTGCAATTATTATGAGAGAGGAACTATATCTCCACCTCTCTATGTTTCCAATACGATAAAATTGCAAGAAACTGTTTATACTATGCATTGGCCTTTACTATGTGTGCATGAATTGTTCTTTTATGACATGCCGATGCATAGGAAGAGAGTTATACTTCGTTTTTACATGATATATGTTACTTTGTGCTCACTACTAAATTACAAATCATTGTTAATTAAAATTGGCTTTGATATACCTTGGGATCCGGGTGGATTCATTACTTGAGCACTATATGCCTAGCTTAATGGCTTTAAAGAAAGCGCTGCCAGGGAGACAACCCGGAAGTTTTAGAGAGTCATTTATTTCTGTTGAGTGCTTTCATATAGTTTAAAAACAACAAAAATAAAGAGGGGAACCCAAAACTTTTTCAAAAAGGAAAGTGAAAGTGAGAAAGACAAGCATTGTTGAAGTGGGAGAGCTCCTTGAACTTTGTTCATGCTCACAGCAACTTTGTGAATCTTGATTACAGAAACTTTTCAAAAAAATAATTATCCCCTTGTACAATTCCATTTTATTATAAAATAATGTGCCAAGGTTTGCCTTTAGGATGTTTACATTTGCTTGATGGTTTGTACGGTGCAGGAAAGAAACTTTGGCTGTAGTGCGCGATTTTACATTTTTAGCTGGAACGTCAAATGGTTCTGATTCCTGTTGCAGTGTCTTTATATAAATTTTTTTATTTTTCCTAATTTTGGTAGAATTTTTCAAGTATCAAAAGTATGGTTAATGTTCAGATTATTATAGACTGTTCTGTTTTAGACAGATTCTGTTTTTGATGCATAGTTTGCTTGTTTTGATGAAACTATCGATTCATATCAGTGGATTAAGCCATGAAAAAGTTATATTACAGTAGACACAATGCAAAAACAAAATATGAATTGGTTTTCAACAGTACTTAGAGTAGTGATTTTCTTTATTATACTAACGGATCTTACCGAGTTTTCTTTTGAAGTTTTGTGTGGATGAAGTGTTTGATGATCGAGAAGGCCTTGATGTGAGAAGAAGGAAGAGAGGCAAGAGCTCAAGCTTGGGGATGCTCGAGGCACCCCAAGTAAATATTCAAGGAGACTCAAGCGTCTAAGCTTGGGGATGCCCCGGAAGGCATCTCCTCTTTCTTCAACAAGTATCGGTATGTTTTCGGATTCGTTTTGTTCATGCGATATGTGCAATCTTGGAGCGTCTTTTGCATTTACTTTTCATTTTTCTTTTATGCACCATGTTGGTATGAGATAGTACTTGGTTTAT
The DNA here is from genome assembly GCF_056163025.1 of Triticum urartu. Lineage (NCBI taxonomy): Eukaryota > Viridiplantae > Streptophyta > Magnoliopsida > Poales > Poaceae > Triticum > Triticum urartu. The sequence goes on from NC_141876.1 coordinate 51,488,002, forward strand.
TTATAGAATGCTCTATGCACTTCACTTATATCTTTTGAGTATGGCTTTATAGAACACTTCATGTGCTTCACTTATATCATTTGAAGTTTGGATTGCCTGTTTCTCTTTACATAGAAAACCGCCATTTGTAGAATGCTCTTTTGCTTCATTTGTAATTGTTAGAGCGCGGGTATATCTTTTTTAGAAAGAATTGAACTCTCTTGCTTCACTTATATCCATTTAGAAAGATGACAGGAATTGGTCATTCACATGGTTAGTCATAAAATCCTACATAAAACTTGTAGATCACTGAATATGATATGTTTGATTCCTTGCAATAGTTTTGCGATATAAAGATGGTGATATTAGAGTCATGCTAGTGGGTAGTTGTGGATTGTAGAAATACTTGTGTTGAAGTTTGTGATTCCCGTAGCATGCACGTATGGTGAACCATTATGTGATGAAGTCGGAGCATGATTTATTTATTGATTGTCTTCCTTATGAGTGGCGGTCGGGGACGAGGGATGGTCTTTTCCAACCAATCTATCCCCCTAGGAGCATGCGCGTAGTACTTTGTTTCGACAGCTAATAGACTTTTGCAATAAGTATGTGAGTTCTTTATGACTAATGTTGAGTCCATGGATTATACGCACTCTCCCCCTTCCATCATTGCTAGCCTCTCTAGTATCGCGCAACTTTCGCCAGTACCTTGAACCCACCATATACCTTCCTCAAAACAGCCACCATACCTACCTATTATGGCATTTCCATAGCCATTCCGAGATATATTGCCATGCTACTTCCATCATCATCATATACATGACTTGAGCATCATTGTCATATTGCTTTGCATGATCGTAAGATAGCTAGCATGATGTGTTCATGGCTTGTCCGTTTTTTTGATGTCATTGCTACGCTAGATCATTGCACATCCCGGTACACTGCCGGAGGCATTCATATAGAGTCATATCTTTGTTCTAGTATCGAGTTGTAATATTGAGTTGTAAATAAATAAAAGTGTGATGATCATCATTATTAGAGCATTGCTCCAGTGAGGAAAGGATGATGGACACTATGATTCCCCCACAAGTCGGGATGAGACTCCGGACTTTAAAAATAAATAAAAGAGGCCAAAGAAGCCCAAATAAAAAAAGAGGCCAAAGAAGACCACCAAAAAAATAAAAAAATAAAAAAGAGAGAGAGAAAGAGAGAAGGGGCAATGTTACTATCCTTTTACCACACTTGTGCTTCAGAATAGCACCATGTTCTTCATATAGAGAGTCTCTTGAGTTATCACTTTCATATACTAGTGGGAATTTTCATTGTAGAACTTGGCTTGTATATTCCGATGATGGGCTTCCTCAAATGCTCGATGTCTTCATGAGCAAGCAAGTTCGATGCACACCCACTTAGTTTCAGTTGGAATTTTCATACACTTATAGCTCTAGTGCATCCGTTGCATGGCAATCCCTACTCACTCACATTGATATCTATTGATGGGCATCTCCATAGCCCGTTCATACACCTAGTTGATGTGAGACTATCTTTCCCTTTTTGTCTTCTCCACACAACCTCCACCATAATATTCTATTCCACCTATAGTGCTATGTCCATGGCTCACGCTCATGTATTGCGTGAAAGTTGAAAAGGTTTGAGAACATCAAAAGTATGAAACAATTGCTTGGCTTGTCATCGGGGTTGTGCATGATGTGAATATTTTGTGCGGTGAAGATGGAGCATAGCCAGACTATATGATTTTGTAGGGATAACTTTCTTTGGCCTTGTTATTTTGAAAAGACGGGATTGCTTTATTAGTGGGCTTGAAGTATTATTGTTTTTATGCCAAATGATAGACTATTGCTTTGAATCACTCGTGTCTTAATATTCATGCCATGATTAGATATGTGATCAAGATTATGCTAGGTAGCATTCCACATCATAAATTATCTTATTTATCATTTACCTACTCGAGGACGAGAAGGAATTAAGCTTGGGGATGCTGATACGTCTCTGTCGTATCTATAATTTTTGATTGTTCCATGCCAATATTCTACAACTTTCATATACTTTTGGCAACTTTTTATACTATTTTTGGGACTAACATATTGATCTAGTGCCCAGTCCCAGTTCCTTTTTGTTGCATGTTTTTTGTTTCGCACAATATCCATATCAAACGGAGTCCAAACGGGATAAAAACGGACGGAGATTTTTTTGGAATATATGTGATTTTTGGGAAGTGAAATCAACGCGAGACGATGCTCGAGGGGCTCACGAGGCAAGGGGCGCGCCCCTGACCCTCGTGGCCACCCCATAAGGCGGTTGGTGCTCTTCTTTCGCTGTAAGAAAGCTAATATCCGGATAGAGATCGTGTTAAAATTTCAGCCCAATCGGAGTTACGGATCTCCGGGAATATAAGAAATGGTGAAAGGGTAGAATCTGAGAACGCAGAAACAGAGAGAGACAGAGAGACGGATCCAATCTTGGAGGGGCTCTCACCGCTCCCATGCCATGGAGGCCAAGAACCAGGGGGGAAACCCTTCTCCCATCTAGGGAGGAGGTCAAGGAAGAAGAAGACGAAGGGGCCCCCTCTCCCCTTCTCTTCCGGTGGCGCCGGAACGCTGTTGTGGCCATCATCATCATCACCGCGATCTACACCAACACCTCCGCCATCTTTACCAACATATCCATCACCTTCCCCCCTCCTATGATGTCCGAGTAGATTTTCCTTGTCCTAACGGTGGTTGATGAATTGCTATGATTGATTTAATTTGCTTGTCATTATGTTGCTGTCCTTTGGTGCCCACCATATGAGTGCGTGCGTGGATCACACCATAGGGTTAGTTGTATGTTGATAGGACTATCTATTGGAGGGCAAGAAATTGAAGGGGGGCCAATATATCTTAATGCTATGGTTGGGTTTTACCTTAATGAACGTTAGTAGTTGCGGATGCTTGCTAATAGTTCCAATCATAAGTGCATAGAATTCCAAGTCAGGGATAACATGCTAGCAGTGGCCTCTCCCACATAATACTTGCTATCGGTCTAGTAAAGTAGTCAATTGCTTAAGGGGCAATTTCGCAACTCCTACCACCACTTTTCCACACTCACTATATTTACTTTATTGCTTCTTTACTTACAACAGCCCCTACTTTTTATTTACGTAATCTTTATTGTTTTGCAAACCTATCCAACAACACCTACAAAGTACTTCTAGTTTCATACTTGTTCTAGGTAAAGCGAACATCAAGCGTGCGGAGAGTTGTATCGGTGGTCGATAGAACTTGAGGGAATATTTGTTCTGCCTTTAGCTCCTCGTTGGGTTCGACACTCTTACTTATCAAAAACTGTTGCGATCCCCTATACTTGTGGGTTATCAACTACAACTAATTTTTTGGGGTTTCCTAAGATTTTTCAAACACACAAGAAGAAATCAAGAAAATAAATTTAACATGGATGATACAATGAAAAAGTGTGGACACCGACAACTGGAATGAAATATGTGAACATGAATATAATGTTGGTGGAAAACATGTACTCCCCCAAGCTTAGGACTTGGCCTAACTTGGTAATCGATCAGTAGCCTGGGTAGTAGTCGGGTTGCTAAGGAGTGGGCATCCATACATCCCACTGCTGAGGCTCCTCCTTTGCTAATGTCTGATCGTTCCGGTAAGCGATGATGTCTGCAGGTATAATCCTATATCCGCCCCTGGCAACTGGATCAAACAAAGCAGGACCAGGCAATGGAATAATATCACGACTCTTCACACTAAAAACTAGGTTATATGGAACAAGGATGTTAGGAGATTCGATATCAGTAAAATGGTGGTGATCCATGGCTGCACGATCTAGGTAAACCTTGGTCAGAGGGTAATCATGAAGGTGTATATCAACATTAAAGTGAGTCGCCAAACGAGTAGCGAAAATCCCACCATGTATTTTACCCTTGGACTTATTAACATGGAGGCGGAGTGCCACAATAGCTCCCAAGGTATAAGTGTTGTCGCCCTCTAGTGCATGGCATAAAACAACAAAGTCTGGTGCGCTGAGTGCACCTACTTTTTCCTCTAGCAAGCAAACACTTAGCAAAAGCAAAATAATGCATGGAAAGAAAATGTATGGTAGTGGCGGTGACGGCTGACACCCCTCTCTCATATCCCACTATCAAGGTGCGATAAAAGGCCTCAAACTCTGCCGACCTAGGCTCGGCTAAGCTCCCGTCAGAAGGGATCATGCATATGTTACAAAATTCAGTAAGTGGTATATGAAGGGTTACAGCATATAAACTAAACTACACCTCAGGGGGATTATTCCTAGGAAAGAAAGTAAAACTTTGAACAAAGATGTTTGTGAGGATTTGATGCTGTTCACACTCATCTGCGATGAAGTCGGTGAGGCTAGCATTATTAGCATATTGTGTGAATTCCTGAAGGATTCTAGCCTCTTCCATGAATTGGGTATGCGGCCATTCGCACGGTCGTACCTCCGCCAACCTCCGAGGATGGAGATTACTGTCAGACGACTCCCCAATAACACCCTTGGAGTTCTTCTTAGAAGCAAACTTCCTAAAGATATTCATCTTTTTCCTATGAACAAAAATTCTAAAAAATTTAGTCCACAAATTTTTCTCAATAAAACTTCACAAAATGGATAGCAACTACTCATAGGGATACATAGAGGCCATAGCAAGCATTCAAACTACTTAGAACTCTAAGAATTCAACATGCAAGCTCATCTACATGAGCACCAAGAGTAGCTAATTATTCAAAATATAAACCACTAAAACAAAAACTAATTCGATAAACAGTGGAGTCACATACCAAGCAACAATCCCCCGAAACAGTCTGGGAAATGGAGCTTCGAGCAAAGAGATTGAAATCCGTGGGTTTGAGAGCAAGAACATAGGCGAGAGTAATGGAGATTTTTTTGGAGGTAAGTGATGATGTGGTGTAAATTGATAAGTGAGGGGGGCCATGTGGGGACCACAACCCACCAGGGCGCGCCTAGGTGGGTTGTGCGCACCTGGTGCACCTCCCTCTGATATTATTTGCACCAGAAATTCTTAAATATTCGGAAAAAATCATATTAAATTTCAGAGCATTCTGTGAACTTTTATTTTTGGGTCATTATTTATTGCACGGGAAACTTAGAAAACAGACAAAACATGGCGTTTTATTTTATTTAACTAATAAAAACAGAAGACAAAAAGTAGGGATAGAAGGTAGTGTTTACTAAATTCATCAACTTCATACCTCTCAAAAATGACTCATTAATAAGGATGATCGGGTCTTATTAACAACCACTTTCGATTAGCATGAAATCGAAGAACTTTCGTAAATCACTCAGTTACCTCAACGGGGATGTGAATATCCCCAACAATAAGCATTTCATATTTCTTTTTGACAGTAGGTAGAGGTATTTGAAAGCTTCCAATAGTGATTGTTAGAGATTTTTCAATAACATTAATACCATTCACTTAGAATTGTTTCTTCGGAGAGTGCACCGTATTCTCATTACCATTGATATGAAAAGTGACCTTGCTTTTATTCCAGTCAATAACAGCCCCTGCAATACTCAAGAAGGGTCTACCAAGGATAATCTTAGAACATAGTGGATACTAGGGATCAAGCCCTAACAAAACTAACTCGATTACATGATGAATCTCATCCAACTCCTCACAGACCAGTGATCCTACGAAGGAATTACTCACTCCCGGTGGGGAGCATCATGGAATTGGCGATGGAGAAGGGTTGGTGATGACGATGAATGAAGACCCCCCTCCCCGGAGCCCCAAACGGACTCCAGATTTGGCCTCCCGATGAAGAACAGGAGGTGATAGCGGCTCCGTCTCATGGATCGTGATAATTCTTTCTCCCTATTTTTTTGCTGGAAAATAGGATTTATAGCGTCGTTTTCAGGATCTATGGGGCCACCAGGTGGGGACAACCCACTTGGGCGCGCCAAGAGGGGGCGCGCCCTGGTGGGTTGTGCCCACCCAGGTGCCCCCTCTGGTGGATCTTGGCTCCAGAAATTCTTATTTATTGTATAAAAAATCCTCGCAAAGTTCTGTTCCATTCAGAGAACTTTTTTCTGCACAAAAACACCACCATGTTAGTTCTGCTGAAAACAACATCACTCCGGGGTTAGTTTCATTCAAATCATGCAAATTAGAGTCCAAAACAAGAGGAAAAGCCTTAGGAAGAGTAAATGTGTTGGAGACGTATCACACCACGCCTAAAAGTTTTGGGATTTTTGGGTTTTCGTAACGTGACTAATGCACCAGTACGGAGGGAGTACAATAGTAGTCTTTGATTGGAATTTTTTGTTGGTAGCTTACCAAGCTGACCGCTCGGTGAGTACAATAGTAGTCTGATTGATGAGATTTCAGATTTGAGCCATCTACCGGAAGGGAGAGTGTATAATATCATCGGGAACTAGGTTCAAAACCGAATAAAACAATACTCCATGTATTTATTTATGGAGGGACTAGTATAGTTTTTGTGACATGCATTACTAGATATTGCTAGTCAAATACTAAATCCAGACGGAGGTGGTAGTACTACTAAATCCAGATGGTGGTGCTAGTACTAGTAGTAGTACTACCAATGTAGTAGTACTGTACTACCCGTTGGTCAAATTATTACGTGCTGCTCCTCACAGTGAAGTGAGAAGACCCTGCACCGGAGATGACACCTGAGTGTAGGCGCCATGTTCGGCATACCAAAGTCAGCCTCACCGTGTGCAGTCACTATCATCATGGCTGTAGAGATAGCCTGCTTACAACTAGCAATGTTTGACATAATTTCCCGTGTGTTTCCACGAGTATCTCTACTCTTTTCTTATACGAGTAAGATGCACGTGCATTGCACGGAACACCAAGATTGGGGGTGGACGGTGCCGGCAGCGGCCATCGCGCCAGATTGTTCCATGGCCTTCTAGATGTGGTGGGAAGAGATAAGGATGATTGTGAGAGATAAGGAGTTTTTTGTAAATAGAGAACAAGTGCGGGCATCTTTTTGCAAAAACTCCAGCAGTTTGCTTTGTATGCGTTAGATCTAAATCCAACGGCTATTGGTGAAAGATGGCAGGCACACCATCATCACCAACTCAGGACCTCTTTGATTCGCGGGATTTTGAAAACGTGGGAATAGGAAAAGTATAGGATTGGAGTGTCATGCCCACTTGAATCCTATAGGATTAGCAAGGAGCGTTTTATTTCACGGGAAAAGCTAAGGAATTGTAAAAAGAGGTTAGAGTGGATGTTAGATTTCCTATGAAATGTAGTACAAAAGATTCCATTGGAAAAATTCCTATGTGATTCAATCCTATGAACCAAAGGACAAACGTAGGAAAAATTTCAAAGTATTTCAATCCTTCAAAAATCCTATAAAATTCCCTTGAATCAAAGGAGCCCTCAGGTTTTTATAGGAGTAGTATAGAGAAATAGAGAAACTCTTATAAAAAACCAAGTTGGTGATGATGGTGTGCCTGCCATCCTGCAATATAGACCGTTCGATCTATATCTGACGGATAGAAAGCAAACTATGGCAATTTTGCAAAAAGATACCCGCACCCCTCTCCACATTTGCAGATAAGGCCTTCCCTCATTCATCTTCATCTCCCACAAGATAAACAACTCATATAAATGCATCTTGATGTTTCGTGCAACGCATGGGCCTCTTGCTGGTAATTGTAAATATTGTACTCGAGTAATGGGTATATCGTTTACACACCTATGCACGCGAACATTTATCATAACATAGTACCTCATGCTGGATAGTCATAATATTAAAAGTTTTAAACTGATATTACAAATGCTAGGAGTAATGCTGCACCTACGAAGAGAGAATTATTAGGAAGTTTATGTAAGAACTTTCATTACTTTAGGTGGATGCAACATTATCATACAAACTAAAATCCACCGCCCTGACAAGTCACTAATGGGCAAATAAATTTTTGAGTCTCTGGCGACTTGATGTTTCAAAAACAAATTCATCTTCTGTGGAGACTTTGTCATTTAGGCTTAGACGCTTGCGGTGATCAGCACGCCATTCATTGTTGTGCCAGAGAACACCAAACCTCATTACCTTGAGCACACTTGCCTCCAGAACAAAAAACCTAGCCAATTTAATCTCAGATGTGCTGCCTCGGTAGTCGATCAAATCAATTTTTGTAAGATGGAGATCAAGGCATTCGATGATATTGTTATAGTGCACCACATTTTTCACTTGCGGGTCTTTTTTATCTACAAAAGAACATAACATATTAGAGCAGATGGTTGTATAATATTGTAGTGTCATCAAGAGGTACCAATATCATTCTCTCATACGATAGGGTTGGCTATAGGTTTGGCTCTAAGGCTAGTGATATTTTTTCATGCTCTCTCTCTCTCTGTCCTCTCATTTACCTAGGAGCACGTGAAGAGCTTGGGCCTTTGTTGCCTTCCACTATGTGGTTGATGCCATATTTCTCAAAAGTATGCCACATAATACGCATCGATGTCAAATCAAAAGATTTTGGCACCGATCTAGCGATGTGAGAGAGTTGGCACCGCTGTGCACACAGACCCACATGTATAAACAAATCAATCAAACCAACTACACCAGCCTCTCCCTCTCCCAAAGTAGGTGATCTAGATTGGGGCACCAGGTGAGCAATGGAGGGGCATCGATGCCAAATGCATCAGAAGTGAATTTGGCACGTGTTTTGGCCTACATAGTGGAGGGCCGTTATAGCGCACTTTTGTACTACCTCGTATTTAGTGTAAAATTTTGACCATAGATTTACCTAAGAAAATGCCAATGCATGTCACCAAAAATTATACCATTTGAAATTATGTTCAAATATGAATCCAACGATATAGTTTTTAGTGACATGCATTAACATTTTTTCAGTTAAACCTATGGTCAAATTTTGATACTACAAAATACGAAGAGTAAACCAGGACGGAGGTAGTACTTGCTCTTAGGCTAACCATAGAGTTACTAGTCTAAGTTACTTGCCACTATGACTAGCCTAGGCTACAAGTAGTACAACAAAAAATGATGCAGATGATCACGTGAGAAAACAATACTAAAAACATTTCTTTCGGCGTAGTGCATAGATGCAGTTTTGAACACTACACTTGGCATCGTAATTTGGGAAAACTATGAAAAAAAAATGAGCTACATTGTGATTACCGTTTACTAATAGGTAAGAAGTTTCACCTCGATGAGTGGCTTCTCCGTGCACGGAAAGCATGTAAGGAATCCAACAACTTGATCCAGATTGGGGCTGATAGATTTTATTGCCAAGATCTTCACTGTGCGCACAGATTGGGTCAAGCTTGTGGGAATCATTTTCTGGATGACAGTCATAAATAAATCAAGAAGAAATTTAAAAATGTGAATTTCAAGAAGACAGAGAAGAAGATGAGTGTTGTACCTGAACGATTACGGATTCAATGAAGAGTTCAGAGAATTTAGCAGATGAGTACACCAACACTGTCAATTTCGGCACGTCAATGACCCTGATTTTTGTTGGACCTTCTGGATCAGATACAAGCAATCTCTCAAGGAAAGGCGCATTCTCAGTGACCATAACGTGGAACAGCTAGAGTGATATCTTCACAACTGATGTCTTCTTGCGGGGCCAGCATGACACATAAATATATCAGAGATTCTCGAGGCGATGTGGAGGCTAATGAACCTGTGGATCTGCCGAAGACGAAGGTACTCGAGCGCAGTACAGCTGTGGAGCAGGTGGTCCATAGCATTCTTCGAGATGCCAACGTCGAAGAGGTCGAGCTGTTTGAGTTGAGAGAGAATAAGGGCGGGCACGACATTAATCTGGGGAAAATAGCAGGAGCTGAAGCTGGCGCGACGCAGCGTTGGCGTGAGGTGGAGCGCGGACGGCGGTAGAGAGCGACATCGTCCAGCTTCAAACCTGAGCTCCTCGAGCTGATCTAGGGCGGGGGATAAGAACCACTCGTCGAACTTGGCTTCAACCTTGCAGTTGGTACTGAACATGCGGATGTCAAGGCGTCTGGCTGGCCCAGGGTGCAATGAAAGGATCTTGGAGACTGCGTCCATGTGTTTACAATCCCCGTCGCAGAGGCAGCTGTCGACGGTGAGGTTGAGGGGGACGCGGCGCTAGAGGGGGCACCACCGTCGGTAGAGCAGGGTGGTCCGCATGGCATATTTGGTGGGGAGGAGGCCGATGATGACGAGCAGGATGTCGTCGGGAAGGCTGCTGATGAAGTCTCCAAGCTCGCCGGATGCGGTTTTTGGCCTGAGCTGCCTCCGCTTGTTGGCTCCCTCGCCATCCATTTCAGCCGGCAGTGACGCCGGTGTACATGTGTGCTGGTGTGTATTGTGTGTTGGGTGTGCGTCCTTGTGTTCTTGCCGCCGCGCAATGGTGAAAAGTGTGCGCGAGTGCGTCCGTCACGCGAAGAAATGTGCCCTCAGTTTACTAGTGTGCGGGGTGCTACCGCGAGTGGTTTCAACTTTGTTTACTTCACTGCGTGTCAGATGGGCCTCTAGTTTACTTATTTTCACCCACTGCCACATGGGCCAGCACACGAAGATAGAGAACACGAGCTGACAAGGCAGCATATGGACTGGTTGACCGGTCGACTAAACAATATACGGAGCTATACGCTGACACAGTGACCATATAATCCCTCGGTATAGAGAGATCGAGTGAGAGGGGAGGCTCATGAGAGATAGTAGAGAGAAAAAGAGCTACTCGCTCCGTTCTATAATGTAGTGCCTATATTTTTTTAAAGTCAAACTTTTGAAACTTTGACCAAGTTTATAAAGAAATTACTTATGTCTAGAATACCAAAGATAAATGATAGCATGAAGTAAGTGTTGGGAAACGTAGCAGGCAATTTTAAAAAATTCCTACGCTCACATAAGATCTATCTAGGAGATGCATAGCAACGAGAAGGGGAGAGTGTGTCCACGTACCATCGTAGACCGAAAGCGGAAGCATTTGACAACGCGGTTGATGTAGTCGAACGTCTTCTCATTCCGACCGATCATGTGATTAACACCCAAAGAGTACTAAGGTGTGATCATGTTTTGCTTGTGAGAGAAGTTTACTCAACGGGTCTACCACATTCAAATCCATATGTATTTAGCAAATTTCTATGTCTACAATGCTCTGCATGAAGCTACTCCAGCTAATTGCTCCCACTTTCAGTACATATCCAGATTGAGACTCAGAGTCATCAGGATCGGTGTAAAAGCTTGCATCGACGTAACTGTTTATGACGAACTCTTTATCACCCCCATAACCGAGAAATATTTCCTTAGTCCTCTTAGGTAACTACGGATAACTTTGATCGTTGTCCAGTGATCTACTCCTAGATCACTATTGTACCCTCTTGCCAAACTCATGGCAAGGTATATAATAGGTCTGGTACATAGCATGCCATACTTTATAGAACCTATGGCTAACGCATAGGGAATGACTTTCATTCTCTCTTTATCTTCTGTCGTGGTCGGGTTTTGAGTCTTTACCCAATTTCACACCATACAATACATGCAAGAACTCCTTCTTTGACTGATCCATTTTGAACTCCTTCAAAATGTTGTCAAGGTATGTACTCATTGAAAGTCTTATCAAGCACCTTGATCTATCTCTCTAGATCTTGATGCCCAATATGTAAGCAGCTTCACCGAGGTCTTTCATTGAAAAACTCTTATTCAAGTATCCTTTTATGCTATCCAGAAATTCTATATCATTTCCAATCAACAATATGTCACCCACATACAATATCAGAAATGCTACAGAGCTCCCACTCACTTTCTTGTAAATACAGGCTTCTCTGAAAGTCTGTATAAAACCATATGCTTTGATCACCTCATCAAAGCGTATATTCCAACTCTGAGATGCTTGCACCAGTCCATAAATAGATTGCTGGAGCTTGCATAGTTTGTTAGCACCTTTAGGATCGACAAAACCTTCTGGTTGCATCATATACAACTCTTCTTTAAGAAACCCATTAAGGAATGCAGTTTGACGTCCATTTTCCAGATTTCATAATCACAAAATGCGGCAATTGCTAATTTGATTCGGACAGACTTAAGCATCGCTACGGGTGAGAAAGTATAATCGTAGTCAACTCCTAGAACTTGTCGAAAACCTTTTGCGACAAGTCGAGCTTGGTACATAGTAATACTACCATCAGTGTCCATCTTCCTCTTGAAGATCATTCTCAATGTCTTGCCGATAATCGGGAAAGTCCACCAAAGTCCACACTTTGTTCTCATAGATGGATCCTATCTCAGATTTCATGGCCTCAAGCCATTTATCAGAATCTGGGCTCATCATCACTTCTTCATAGTTTGTAGGTTCGTCATGGTCTGATAACCCACAAGTATAGGAGATTGCAATAGTTTTCGATAAGTAAGAGTGTCGAACCCAACAAGGAGCTAAAGGCAGAACAAATATTCCCTCAAGTTCTATCGACCACCGATACAACTCTACGCACGCTTGATGTTCGCTTTACCAAGAACAAGTATGAAACTAGAAGTACCTTGTGGGTGTTGTTGGATAGCTTTGCAAGATAATAAAGATTGCGTAAATAAAAAGTAGGGGCTGTTTAGGTAAAGACACAACTAAGTTAGTTTTAGTAAAGAGCTTTTTGTTACGAGAAAGTTATTTGTCCCTAGGCAATCGATAACTAGACCGGTAATCATTATTGCAATTTTATTTGAGGGAGAGGCATAAGCTAACATACTTTCTCTACTTGGATCATATGCACTTATGATTGGAACTCTAGCAAGCATCCACAACTACTAAAGATCATTAAGGTAAAACCCAACCATAGCATTAAAGCATCAAGTCCTCTTTATCCCATACGTAACAACCCCCTTACTCGGGTTTGTGTTTCAGTCACTCACGCAACCCACTATAAGCGAATCATGAACGTATTGCAACACCCTATAGTGGGTATCCCTCACGCTTGCGTGACACGGAGAGCACCATAGGACAGCACCAATAATAAAACATGCAACTCAAACCAATCACGATCATCAAATAACCCATAGGACAAAACGGATCTACTCAAACATCATAGGATAGCCATACATCATTAGGGAATAATATATAGCATTGAGCACCATGTTTAAGTAGAGATTACAGTGGGCAAGAGAGAGGTTACACCGCTGCATAGAGGGGGGGAAGAGTTGGTGATGATGGCGGTGAAGTTGTTGGTGAAGATTGCGGTGATGATGATGGCCCCCGGTGGCACTCCGGTGCCACCGGAAGCGAGGGGGAGAGAGCCCCCCTCCTTCTTCTTCTTCCTTGACCTCCTCCCTAGATGAGAGAAGGGTTTCCCCTCTGGTCCATGGCCTCCATGGCGTGGGAGGGGCGAGAGCCCCTCCGAGATTGGATCTGTCTCTCTGTCTCTCTCTGTTTCCGCGTTCTCAGATTCTATCCTTTCATTGTTTCTTATATTCCCGGAGATCCGTAACTCTGATTGGGCTGAAATTTTAACACGATCTCTATCCGGATATTAGCTTTCTTGCGGTGAAAGAAGGGCATCAACCGCCTTACGGCTGTGGCCACGAGGGTCAGGCGCGCGCCCCCCTGCCTCGTGGCCCCCTCGGGCATCGTCTCGCATGGATTTTTCTTCCCAAAAATCATATATATTCCAAAAAAATCTCCGTCAGTTTTTATCCCGTTTGGACTCCGTTTGATATGGATATTTTGTGAAACAAAAAACATGCAACAAACAGGAACTGGCAGTGGGCACTGGATCAATATGGTAGTCCCAAAAATAGTATAAAAAGTTGCCAAAAGTATATGAAAGTTGAATAATATTGGCATGGAAAAATCAAAAATTATAGATAGGACGGAGACGTATCATGGTCTAGTAACATGACTTCCAGAACAGGATCGTACCACTCAGGTGCGGAACGTGCTCTGGTTCACCTACGAGGTTCGGTAGTAACTTTAATTGAAGTTTCATGATCATTATCATTAGCTTCCTCTCTAGTTGGTGTAGACATCACTGGAACTGATTTCTGTGATGAGCTATTTTCCAATTCAAGAGAAGGTTCAATTACCTCATCAAGTTCTACTTTCCTCCCACTCACTTCTTTCGAGAGAAACTCCTTCTGTAGAAATGATCTATTCTTAGCAACAAAAATCTTGCCTTTGGATCTGTGATAGAAGGTGTACCCAACAGTTTCTTTTGGGCATCCTTCGCAGATGCACTTCTCCGATTTGAGTTCGAGCTTATTAGGCTGAAGCTTTTTCACATAAGCATCAAAACCCCAAACTTTAAGAAATGATAGCTTAGGTTTCTTGCCAAACCATAATTCATACAGTGTCGTCTCAACGGATCTAGATGGTGCCCTATTTAACATGAATGGAGTTGTCTCTAAGGCATAACCCCAAAACGATAGTAGTAAATCGATAAGAGACATCATAGATCGCACCATATCTAATAAAGTACGGTTATGACGTTCGGACACACAATTACGATGTGGTGTTCCAGGTGGCATGAGTTGTGAAACTATTCCACATTGTTTTAAATGATGGCCAAACTCGTAACTCAAATATTCGCCTCCGCGATCAGATCGTAGAAACTTTATTTTCTTGTTACGATGATTCTCCACTTCACGCTGAAATTCTTTGAACTGTTCAAATGTTTCAGACTTGTGTTTCATCAAGTAGATATACCTATATCTGCTCAAATCATCTGTGAAGGTCAGAAAATAACGATATCCGCCGCGAGCCTCAACATTCATCGGACCACATACATCGGTATGTATTATTTCCAATAAGTCAGTGGCTCGCTCCATTGTTCCGGAGACCGGAGTCTTAGTAATCTTGCCCGTGAGGCATGGTTCGCAAGCATCAAATGATTCATAATCAAGTGATTCCAAAAGTCCATCCCCATGGAGTTTCTTCATGCGCTTTGTACCTATATGACCTAAACGACAGTGCCACAGATATGTTGCACTATCATTGTCAACTTTGCATCTTTTGGCATCAATATTATGAATAAGTGTATCACTACGATCGAGATTCAATAAACCATTTACATTGGGTGTATGACCATAGAAGGTTTTATTCATGTAGACTAAACAATAATTATTCTCTGACTTAAATGAATAACCGTATTGCAATAAACATGATCCAATCATATTCATGCTCAACTCAAACACCAAATAACATTTATTTAGGTTCAACACTAATCCCGAAGGTAGAGGGAGTGTGCGATGGTGATCTTCTCAACCTTGGAATCACTTCCAACGCACATCGTCACCTCGCCCTTAACTAGTCTTTATTTATTCCGTAACTCTTGTTTCAAGTTACTAATCTTAGCAACTGAACTAGTATCAAATACCCAGGGCTACAACGAACAATAGTAAGGTACACAATAATCTGTATATCAAATATACCTTGGTTCACTTTGCCATCCTTCTTATCCGCCAAATGTTTGGGGCAGTTCCAGTTCCAATGACCATTTCCTTTGCAGTATAAGCACTTAGTTTCAGGCTTGGGTCCAGCTTTGGGCTTCTTCACGTGAGTGGCAACTTGCTTGCCATTCTTCTTGAAGTTCCCTTTTCTTTCCCTTGCACTTTTACTTGAAACTAGTGGTCTTGTCAACCATCAACAATTGATGCTCTTTCTTGATTTCTACCTTCACCGATTTTAGCATCGCGAAGAGCTCAGGAATCGTCTTCGTCATCCCTTTGCATATTATAGTTTATCACAAAGTTCTAGTAGCTTGATGATAGTGACTACAGAACTCTGTCAATCACTATCTTATCGGGAAGATTAACTCCCACTTGATTCAAGCGATTGTAGTACCCAGACATTCTGAGTACATGCTCACCGGCTGAGCCATTCTCCTCCATCTTGTAGGCAAAGTACTTGTCAGCGGTATCATACCTCTCGACATGGGCATGAGTCTGAAATAGCAATTTCAATTCTTGGAACATCTCATATGCTCTGTGGCGTTCAAAACATTTTTGAAGTCCCGGTTCTAAGACGTAAAGCATGGTGCACTAAACTATGAAGTAGTCATCATACCGAGCTTGTCAAATGTTCATAACGTCTGCATCAGCTCCTGCAATAGGTCTATCACCTAGCGCTGCA
Source organism: Triticum urartu (assembly GCF_056163025.1). Taxonomy (NCBI): domain Eukaryota; kingdom Viridiplantae; phylum Streptophyta; class Magnoliopsida; order Poales; family Poaceae; genus Triticum; species Triticum urartu. Next base: position 51,504,079 of record NC_141876.1, read on the forward strand.
TCAAGGACATAAATCTTCTGTGCAGCAACGAGGATAACCCTCATATCACGGTCCCAGTCCGCATCATTGCTACTATCATCTTTTAACTTTTCTCTAGGAACATATCAAAAATATATAGGAGCTATATCACGAGCTATTGATCTACAACAAAGATATGCAAATACTATCAGGACTAAGTTCATGATAAATTAAGTTCAATTAATCATATTACTTAAGAACTCCCACTTAGATATACATCCCTCAAGTTATCTAAATGATACGTGATCCAAATCAACTAAACCATGTCCGATCATCACGTGAGATGGAGTAGTCATCAATGGTGAACATCTCTATGTTGATCATATCTACTATATGATTCATGTTCGACCTTTCGGTGTCCAGTGTTCCGAGGCCATATCTGTACATGCCAGGCTCGTCAAGATTAACCCGAGTATTCTGCATGTGCAAAACTGTCTTGCACCCATTGTATGTGAACGTAGAGTCTATCACACCCGATCATCACGTGGTGTCTCAACACGACGAACTATTGCAACGGTGCATACTCGGAGAGAACACTTATACCTTGAAATTTTGTGAACGGATCATCTTATAATGCTAACGTCGTACTAAGCAAAATAAGATGCATAAAAGATAAACATCACATGCAATCAAAACATGCGACATGATATTGAAGGAAATATGCCCTAGAGGCAATAATAAAGTTGTTATTTATATTTCCTTATATCATGATAAATGTTTATTATTCATGCTAGAATTGTATTAACCGGAAACCTAGTACATGTGTGAATACATAGACAAAATAGAGTGTCCCTAGTATGCCCCTACTTGACTAGCTCGTTAATCAAAGATGGTTAAGTTTCCTAACCATAGACATGTGTTCTCATTTGATGAACGGGATCACATCATTAGAGAATGATGTGATGGACAAGACCCATCTGTTAGCTTAACATAAATGATCGTTTCGTTTTATTTCTATTTCTTTCATCATGACTTATACATGTTCCTCTAACTATGAGATTATGCAATTCCCGAATACCGGAGGAACACCTTGTGTGCTATCAAACGTCACAACATAACTGGGTGATTATAAAGATGCTCTACAGGTGTCTCTGATGGTGTTTGTTGAGTTGTCATAGATCGAGATTAGGATTTGTCACTCTGATTGTTGGAGAGGTATCTCTGGGCCCTCTCGATAATGAACATCACAATAAGCCTTGCAAGTAATGTGAGTAATGAGTTAGTAGCAGGATGTTGCATTGCGGAATGAGTAAAGAGACTTGCCGGTAACGAGATTGAACTAGGTATGATGATACCGATGATCGAATCTCGGGCAAGTAACATACCGATGACAAAGGGAACAACGTATGTTGTTATGCGATTTGACCGATAAAGATCTTCGTAGAATATGTAGGAGCCAACATGAGCATCCAGGTTCCGCTATTGGTCATTGACCGGAGATGTGTCTCGGTCATGTCTACATAGTTCTCAAACCTGTAGGGTCCGCACGCTTAACGTTCAATGACGATTTGTATTATGAGTTATGTGATTTGATGTATCGAAGGTTGTTCGTAGTCCCGGGTTAGATCATGGACATGATGAGGATTCTCTAAATGGTCGAGACGTAAAGATCGATATATTGGAAGGCTATATTCGGACATCGGAAAGGTTCCGAGTGATTCGGGTATTTTTTCGGAGTACCGGAGAGTTATGGGAATTCGCCGGGGGAAGTAGTGGGCCTTAATGGGCCATACGGGAAAGGAGAGAAGGGCCTCAAGGGTTGGTCGTGCCACCCCCCCCCCTCCCATGGCAAGTCCGAATTGGACTAGGGAGGGGGCGGCGCCCCCTCTCTTTCCTTCTCCCTCTCCTACTCCTTCCCTCTCTCCCCTCTTGGAAAAGGAAGGGACTCCAACTAGGATTGGGAATCCTAGTTGGACTCCCCCTATAGGCGCGCCCCTCCTAGGCCAGCCTCCTCCTCCTCCCTCCTTTATATACGTGGGAAAGGGGCACTCCAAGATTTGACTTAACCATGTGCGGTGCCCCTGTCCACAGTTACACACCTCGGTCATATCGTCGTAGTGCTTAGACGAAGCCCTGCGTCGGTAACTTCATCATCACCGTCACCACGCCGTCGTGCTGACGGAACTCTCCTTCGGCCTCAACTGGATCAAGAGCCCGAGGGACGTCATCGTGCTGAACGTGTGCTGAACACGGAGGTGCTGTACGTTCGGTACTTGGATCGGTTGGATTGCGAAGACGTTCGACTACATCAACCGCGTTACTAAACGCTTCCGCTTTTGGTCTACTAGGGTACGTAGACACACTCTCCCCTTTCGTTGCTATGCATCTCCTAGATAGATCTTGCGTGATTGTAGGTAAATTCTTTGAAATACTACATTCCCCAACAGTGGTATCAGAGCCAGGTCTATGCGTAGATGTTATACGCACGAGTAGAAGACAAATAAGTTGTGGACATGGGTATATACATATTTCTTGCCGTCACTAGTTTCTTGTTTGGCGGTATTGTTGGATGAAGCGGCCCGGACCGACATTACATGACCGCGTTCATGAGACTGGTTCTACCGACGTGCTTTGCACACATGTGGCTGGCGGGTGTCTGTTTCTCCAACTTTAGTTGAATCGGATTCAATGAACAGGGTTCTTTCTGAAGATCAAAAAGCAATCACTATACCACATTGTGGTTTTTATGCCGTAGGTAAGAATGGTTCTTGCTAAGCCCGTAGTAGCCACGTAAAACTTGCAACAACAAAGTAGAGGGCGTCTAACTTGTTTTTGCAGGGCACGTTGTGATGTGATATGGTCAAGACGTGATGAGATATAAATTGTTGTATAAGACGATCATGTTTTGTTAAAGTTATCGGCAACTGGCAGGAGCCTTATGGTTGTCTCTTTATTGCATAAGATGCAAGCGCCATATAATTGCTTTACTTTATCGCTATGCGATAGCAATAGTTGCAAAAGCAATAGTTGGCGAGATGACCATGTGATGACACATTAATAAAGATCAAGATGATGGAGATCATGGTGTCATGCCGGTGACAATTTAGATCATGATGGTACTTTGGAGATGGAGATCAAAGGCACAAGATGATGATGGCCATATCATGTCACATATTTTGATTGCATGTGATGTTTATCTTTTATGCATCCTAGTTTTCTTAGTACGACGGTAGCATTATGAGATAATCCCTTACTAAAATTTCAAGGTATAAGTGTTCTCACTGAGTATGCACCGTTGCGACAGTTCGTCGTGCCGAGACACCACGTGATGGTCGGGTGTGATAATCTCTACGTTCACATATAACGGGTGCAAGCCAGTTTTGCACACACAGAATACTCGGGTTAAACTTGACGAGCCTAGCATATGCAGATATGGCCTCGGAACGTTGAGACCGAAAGGTCGAGCGTGAATCCTATAGTAGATATGATCAACATACTAATGTTCACCATTGAAAGCTACTCCATCTCACGTGATGATCGGACATGGTTTAGTTGATATGGATCACGTGATCACTTAGATGATTAGAGGGATGTCTATCTAAGTGGGAGTTCTTAAGTAATATGATTAATTGAACTTAAACTTATCATGAACTTAGTCCTGATAGTATTTGCATATCTATGTTGTAGATCAATTGCTCGCGTATAGCTTCCCCATTTTTATTTATGATATGTTCCTAGAGAAAACAATGTTGAAAGATGTTAGTAGCAATGACACGGACTAGCTCCATGATCTGAGGATTATCCTCATTGCTGCATAGAAGAATTATGTCCTTGATGCACTGCTAGGTGACGGGCCTATTGCAGGAGCAGATGCAGACGTTATGAACTTTTGGCAAGCTCGGTATGATGACTACTTTATAGTTTAGTGCGCCATGCTTTACGGCTTAGAACCGGGAATTCAAAAACGTTTTGAACACCATGGAGCATATAAGATGATCCAAGAGCTGAAATTGGTATTTTAGACTCGTGCCCGAGTCGAGAGGTATGAGACCTCTGACAAGTACTTTGCCTACAAGATGGAGGAGAATAGCTCAACCAGTGAGCATGTGCTCAGAATGTCTGAGTACTACAATCGCTTGAATCAAGTGGGACTTAATCTTCCATATAAGATAGTGATTGACAGAGTTCTCTAGTCACTATCGCCAAGTTACTGGAACTTCATGATGAACTATAATATGTAAGGGATGACGAAAACGATTCCCGAGCTCTTCGCGATGCTGAAATTAGCGGAGGTAGAAATCAAGAAAAGCATCAAGTGTTGATGGTTGACAAGACCACTAGTTTCAAGTAAAAGGGAAAGGGAAAGAAATGGTACTTCAAGAGGAATGGCAAGCAAGTTGCCACTCCCATGAAGAAGCCCAAAGCTAGACCCAAGCCTGAAACTTACTGCTTCTACTGCAAAGGAAAATGGTCATTGGAAGTGGAACTGCCCTAGATACTTGGCGGATAAGAAGGATGTAAAAGTGAACAAAGGTATATTTGATATACATGTTATTTATCTGTACTTTACTAGTGTTTATAGCAACCCCTTAGTATTTGATACTGGTTCAGTTGCTAAGAGTAGTAACTCAAAATGGGAGTTGCAAAATAAACAGAGACTAGTCAAGGGAGAGGTGATGATGTGAGTTGGAAGTGATTCCAAGGTTGATAAGATCACCATCGCACACTCCCTTTACCTTCGGCATTAGTGTTGAACCTAAAATAAATGTTATTTGGTGTTTGCGTTGAGCATAAATATGATTGGATCATGTTCATTGCAATACGATTATTCATTTAAGTCAAGGAATAATTGTTGTTCTGTTTACATGAATAAAAGATTCTATGGTCATACACTCAATATAAATGGTTTATTGAATCTCGATCGTAGTGATACACATATTCATAATATTAAAGCCAAAAGATGCAAAGTTAATAATGATAGTGCAACTTATATGTGGCACTATCATTTAGGTCATGTTGGTGTAAAGTGCATGAAGAAACTCCATACTGATGGACTTTTGGAATCACTTGATTATGAATCACTTGACGCTTGCGAACCATGCCTCATGGGCAGGATGACTAAGACTCTGTTCTTCGAAACAATGGAGCGAGCAACAGATTTGTTGGAAATAATACATACTGATGTGTGCGGTCCAATGAGTGTTGAGGCTCGCGGCGGGTATCGTTATTTTCTGGCCTTCACAGATGAGTTGAGCAGATATGGGTATATCTACTTGATGAAACATAAGTCTAAAACATTTGAAAAGTTCAAAGAATTTCAGAGTGAAATTGGAAATCATGGTAACAAGAAAATAAAGTTTCTATGATCTGATTGCAGAAACAAATATTTGAGTTACGAGTTTGGTATTCATTTGAAACAATATGGAATAGTTTCGCAACTCACGCCACCTGGAACACCACAATGTAATAGTGCGTCCGAACGTCATAAACGTACTTTATTAGATATGGTGCAATCTATGATGTCTCTTACCGAATTACCACTATCTTTTTGGGGTTATGCATTAGAGACAGCTGCATTCAAGTTAAATAGGGCACCGTCTAAAAATCCGTTGAGACGACACCGTATGAATTGTGGTTTAGCAAGAAACCTAAGCTGTCGTTTCTTAAAGTTTGGGGTTGCGATGCTTATGTGAAAAATTTTCAACCCGATAAGCTCAAACCCAAATCGGAGAAGTGTGTCTTCATAAGATACCCAAAAGAAATTGTTGGGTACACCTTCTATCACAGATCCAAAGGCAAGATTTTTGTTGCTAAGAGTGGATCCTTTCTAGAGAAGGAGTTCTCTCGAAAGAAGTGAGTGGGAGGAAAGTAGAACTTGATGAGGTAATTGTACATGCTCCCTTATTGAAAAGTACTTCATCACAAAAATCAGTTATAGTGATTCCTACACTAATTAGTGAGGAAGCTAATGATGACGATCATGAAAACTTCTGATCAAGTTACTACCGAACCTCGTAGGTCAACCAGAGTAAGATCAGCACCAGAGTGGTATGGTAATCCTGTTCTAGAGGTCATGTTACTTGACCATGACGAATCTACAAACTATGAGGAAGCGATGATGAGCCCAGATTCTGCAAAATGGCTTGAGGCCAAGAAATCTGAGATAGAATCCATGTATGAGAACAAAGTGTGGACTTTGGTGGACTTACCATTGATCAGCAAGCCATTGAGAATAAATGGATCTTCAAGAGGAAGACTGACGTTGATGGTAATTTTCCTGTCTACAAAACTTGACTTGTTGCGAAAGGTTTTCAACAAGTTCAAAGAGTTGACTACAATGATACCTTCTCGCCCGTAGCGATGTTTAAGTCAGTCCGAATCATGTTAGCAATTCCCGCATTTTATGATTATGAAATTTTGCAAATGGATGTCAAAACTGCATTCCTTAATGGATACCTTAAAGAAGAGTTGTATATGATGCAATCAGAAGGTTTTGTCGATCCAAAAGGTGCTAACAAAGTGTGTAAGCTCTAGTGATCCATCTATGGACTAGTGCAAACATCTTGGAGTTGGAATATACACTTTAATGAGTTGATCAAAGCATATAGTTTTATACGGACTTGCGGTGATGCCTGTATTTACAAGACAGTGAGTGGGAGTACTACAACATTTCTGATAAGTATATGTGTATGACATATTGTTGATCGGAAATAATGTAGAATTTTCTAGAAAGCATAAAGGAGTGTTTGAAAGGAGTTTTTCAAAGAAAGACCTTGGTGAAATATTGAGCATCAAGATCTATAGAGATAGAGCAAGATGCTTGATAAATTTTTTCAATGAGTACATACCTTGACAAGTTTTTGTAGTTCAAAATGGAATAGTCAAAGGAGGAGTTCTTGCCTGTGTTGCAAGGTGTGAAGACTCAAAACCCGACCACGACAGAAAATAGAAAGAGAATGAAAAGTCATTCCCTATGCCTCAGTCATTGGTTCTACAAAGTATTCTATGTTGTGTACCAGACCTATTGTGTACCTCACCATGAGTTTGGCAAGAGGGTACAATAGTGATCTAGGAGTGGATCACTGAATAGTGGTCAAAATTATCCTTAGTGGAATAAGGAAATGTTTCTCGGTTATGGAGGTGACAAAGAGTTCGTCGTAAGGAGTTACGTCGATGCAAGCTTTGACACCGATCTGGATGACTCTAAGTCTCGATCTAGATACATATTGAACGTGGGAGTGATTAGCTAGATTAGCTCTGTGCAGAGCATTGTAGACATAGAAAATTTGCAAAATACATACGGCTCTGAATGTGGCAGACCCATTGACTAAACTTCTTTCACAAACAAAACATGATCACTCTTTGGGTGTTAATCACATAGCAATGTGAACTAGATTATTGACTCTAGTAAACCCTTTGGGTATTAGTCACATGGAGATGTGAACTAATCACATGAAGATGTGAACTATTGGTGTTAAATCACATGGCGACGTGAACTAGATTAATGACTCTAGTGCAAGTGGGAGACTGAAGTAAATATGCCCTAGAGGCAATAATAAAGTTGTTATTTATATTTCCTTATATCATGATAAATGTTTATTATTCATGCTAGAATTGTATTAACTGAAAACCTAGTACATGTGTGAATACATAGAGAAAACAGAGAGTCCCTAGTATGCCTCTACTTGACTAGCTCGTTAATCAAAGATGGTTAAGTTTCCTGACCATAGACATGTGTTGTCATTTGATGAACGAGATCACATCATTAGAGAATGATGTGATGGACAAGACCCATCCATTAGCTTAGCATAAATGATCGTTCAGTTTAATTTCTATTGCTTTCATCATGATTTATACATGTTCCTCTGACTATGAGATTATGCAATTCCCAAATACCGGAGAAACACCTTGTGTGCTATCAAACGTCACAACATAACTGGGTGATTATAAAGATGCTCTACAGGTGTGTCCGATGGTGTTTGTGGAGTTGGCATAGATCGAGATTTGGATTTGTCACTCCGATTGTCGGAGAGGTATCTCTGGGCCCTCTCGGTAATGCACATCACTATAAGCCTTGCAAGCAATGTGACTAATGAGTTAGTTGCAGGATGTTGCATTGTGGAACGAGTAAAGAGACTTGCTGATAACGAGATTGAACTAGGTATGATGATACCGACGATCGAATCTCGGGCAAGTAACATAGTGATGACATAGGGAATAACGCATGTTGTTATGCAGTTTGACCGATAAAGATCTTCATAGAATATGTAGGAGCCAATATGAGCATCCAGGTTCCGCTATTAGTTATTGACTGGAGATGTGTCTCAGTCATGTCTGCATAGTTCTTGAACCCGTAGGGTCCGCATGCTTAACATTCGATGATGATTTGTATTTATGAGTTATGTGATTTGATGCACCGAAGGTTGTTCCTAGTCCCGGGTGAGATCTTGTACATGACGAGGAGTCTCGAAATGGTCGATATGTAAAGATTGATATATTGGAAGGCTATATTCGGACATCAAAAAGGTTCCGAGTGATTCGGGTATTTTTCGGAGTACCGGAGAGTTATGGGAATTCGCCGGGGGAAGTAGTGGGCCTTAACCCTCTTTCCTTCTCCCTCTCCTACTCCTTCCCTCTCTCCCCTCTTGGAAAAGGAAGGGGACTCCAACTAAGGTTGGGAATCCTAGTTGGACTCCCCCTATAGGCGCTTCCCTCCTAGGCCGGCCTCCTCCTCCCTCCTTTATATACGTGGGCAGGGGGCACCCCAAAGGCACTCCAAGATTTGTCTTAGCAGTGTGCGGTGCCCCCCTCCACAGTAACACACCTCGGTCATATCGTCGTAGTGCTTACGCGAAGCCCTGCGCCGGTAACTTCGTCATCACCGTCACCACGCCATCGTGCTGACGGAACTCTCCTTCGGCCTCAACTGGATCAAGAGCCCGAGGGACGTCATCGAGCTGAACATGTGCTGAACGCGGAGGTGCCGTACGTTCAGTACTTGGATCAGTTGGATCGTGAAGACATTCGAGTACATCAACCGTGTTACTAAAAGCTTCCGCTTTCAGTCTACGAGGGTACGTAGACACACTCTCCCCTCTCATTGCTATGCATCTCCTAGATAGATCTTGCGTGATCATAGGTAAAAAAATTTGAAATACTGTGTTCCCCAATAGATATGGCCATCATCATCATGTGCCTTTGATCTCCATATCCAAAGTACCATCATGATCTCCATCGTCACCGGCTCGACACCTTGATATCCATCGTTGCGTCATGGTCGTCTCGCCAACTATTGCTTCTACAACTATCGCTAACGCATAGTGATAAAGTGAAGCAATTACATGTCGTTTGCATTTCATACAATAAAGCGACAACCATAAGGCTCCTGCCAGTTGTTGATAACTTCTACAAAACATGATCATCTCATACAATAACGTATATCAAGTCATGTCTTGACCATATCACATCACAACATGCCCTGCAAAAACAAGTTAGACGTCCTCTACTTTGTTGTTGCAAGTTTTATGTGGCTACTACGGGCTTCTACCAAGAACTGTTCTTACCTACACATCAAAACCACAACGGTGTTTCGTCGAGTTTGTTGTTTTAACCTTCAACAAGGACCGGCCGTAGTCAAATTCGATTCAACTAAAGTTGGAGAAACAAACACCCGCCAGCCATCTTTATGCAAAACTAGTTGCATGTGTGTCGGTGGAACTGGTCTTATGAACATGGTCATGTAAGGTTGGTCTGGGCCACTTCATCCAATAATACCGCCGAATCAAAATAAGGCATTGGTGGTAAGCAGTATGACGATCACCACCCACAACTCTTTGTGTTCTACTCGTGCATATCATCTACGCATAGACCTGCTCAGAAGCGTTTGGCAACGCGGTTGATGTAGTCGAACTTCTTCTCATTCCGACCGATCAAGCACCGAACATACGGTACCTCCGAGTTCTGCACACATTCAGCTTGATGACGTCCCTTGAACTCTTCATCCAACAAAGCGTCAAGGGAGAGTTACTTTAGCACGACGGCGTGGTGATGGTGATGGTGAAGTGATCCGCGCAGGGCTTCGCCTAAGCACTACGAGAATATGACCGGAGGCATAAACTGTGGAGGGGGTGCCGCACATGGCTAACAATTGTTGGTGTGTGTTCTAGCGATGCCCCCCCCCCCAACACACACACACATATATATATATATAGGTTAGAGGGGAGAATAGGCAGCTAAGGGGGCGCCCCAAGTAGGAGGAACTCTACTTGGGGTCCTCCCAATTCGGCCTCCCCCCTTTCCTATTCCTATTCAGAGTAGGAAGGGAAGAGGGGAAAGGGGGAATCCTATTCCCCTTTTCCTTTCCTCCTTCCCATTTCCTTCTCCAATTTGGCCAGCCCATATGGGGGGCGCACCAGCCCCTTTGTGGCTGATGTGTTTCCCCTCTTGGCCCATAAGGCCCATATCTTTTGCTAGGGGTGCCCGGAACCCCTTCCGGTGACCCAATAAGTACCTGCTGCATCCCGAAACACTTCCGCTGTCCGAATACCATCGTCCTACATATCAATATTTACCTCTCGACCATTTCGAGACTTCTCGTCATGTCCGCGATCTCATCCGGGACTCCGAACAACATTCGGTCCCCAAATCACATAGCTCAGATAATACAAAATCGTCATCGAACGTTAAGCGTGCGGACCCTACAGGTTTGAGAACTATGTAGACATGACCGAGACACCTCTCCGGTCAATAACCAATAGCGGAACCTGGATGATCATATTGGTTCCCACATATTCTATGAAGATCTTTATCGGTCGAACCGTTATGACAACACACGTTATTCCCTTTGTCATCGGTATGTTACTTGCCTGAGATTCGATCGTTGGTATCTTCATACCTAGTTCAATCTCGTTACCGGCAAGTCTCTTTACTCATTCCTTAAGACATCATCCCGCAACTAACTCATTAGTCACTTTGCTTGCAAGGCTTCTTATGATGTGTATTACCGAGAGGGCCCATAGATACCTCTCCGATACTTGGAGTGACAAATCCTAATCTCGATTTATGCCAACCCAACAAACACCTTTAGAGATACCTGTAGAGCATCTTTATAATCACCCATTTACGTTGTGACGTTTGATAGCACACAAGGTATTCCTCCGGTATTTGGGAGTTGCATAATCTCATAGTCGAAGGAATACGTATTTGACATGAAGAAAGCAATACCAATAAAACTGAATGATCAATATGCTAAGCTAACGGATGGGTCATGTCCATCACATCATTCTCCTAATGATGTGATCCCATTCATAAAATGACAACACATGTCTATGGTTAGGAAACTTAACCATCTTTGATTAATGAGCTAGTCTAGTAGAGGCCTACTAGGGACACAGTGTTTTGTCTATGTATCCACACATGTATCAACATTCCGGTTAATACAATTCTAGCATGATTAATAAGCAATAGCAATAAAACTGAAATGATCAATATGCTAAGCTAACGGATGGGTCATGTCCATCACATCATTCTCCTTATGATGTGATCCTGTTCATCAAATGAGAACACATGTCTATGGTTCGGAAACTTAACCATCTTTGATTAACGAGCTAGTCTAGTAGAGGCTTGCTAGGGACATAGTGTTTTGTCTATGTATCCACACATGTATTGAGTTTCCGGTTAATACAATTCTAGCATGAATAATAAACATTTATCATGATATAAGTAAATATAAAATAACAACTTTATTATTGTCTCTAGGGCATATTTCCTTCAGTAAATACATGTTGTGATGAATGTAATGATCGTTTCAGATGTAAATGTTTTTCTCCACATATACCTGGTCAAACTTTTTTGAGGTTTGACTTTTCAAAACATCCATATGTTTATGGACGTGAGAGAGTACCTAACTAGAGAGAGTGTGTGTGTGCGTGAAATAGAAAGAGTGAGGGAAAAAAGTGTGTGTCCGTGTGTGAAAGAGACATGGACAACACATGATAAAGTAGAGAAAAAGTGTGTGTGTCTTATGCAAAGATATCACACATGCATCTTCGACAGCGGAAGCGAGGTGAGGATATAGTGTGTGGTTGTTTGCAACTGAGAGAGAAAGACTCCTAGCACTTGGTCAAGAGAGGTCTAACAAACAAGGGAGAGAGGCCGAGAGAGACGTGTGGAGAAAATTGCAGACATGGGGAGGAGAGAGTGTATGTTTGTGACAGAGAGATCCCCTAGAGATCATGATGGGACTACATGGGCGGGAGATCGAGTGACAAGGTGTGTGCGTGATAGAAGATGCCCTGAGAGATATCGACATAGACATATGGATGAAAGGAGACAATACTTGTGTTCCTAATGGCTAGTGAAAGATAGTAACACTTAGGGGGGAGTTTGTGTGCCTATGATAGAGTGAGGGATTGTGGTACTTAGGGGGGGTGCGTCTCACATAAAGAGAGAACAAGGGAGGAGAGTGTTAGATGGGTCTATGTAGCGCGAGTGAGATATGTGTATGTGTGAACCAAGGAGATATAAAGTTTGAGAGAGATAGAGGAGCCTCGATACGGCTGAGTGGTGTGTCAGATAGCTGAGAGGGGGAAACAGATACTCCATCCGTTCGATAATGCAGTGCATATAAATTTTTAGTCTCCATCACAATTGAGTGAGAGATAAGCGTACTTAGCTAGGCGTGTGATTGTGTGTGTGTGTGTGATGGAGGGAGAACGAGGGAGAGAGAGAGAGTTTTAGATGGGTCTATCGAGTGCGAGTGAGATATGCATGTGTATGTGTGACCCAGGGAGATGGAGAGTTTGAGAGGGCGAGGGAAGAGCTCCGAGACGGCAGAGTGGTGCGTGAGGGAGCTACGGGAAACGAGCTAGGGAATTTGTGTGCGTACGATGAGTGCACCCAAGGTATTTAGCTTGGACTAGATAATCATACATAGTGTGCCAGAGAGACCTATACATGGAGTGTGCATGCGAACTAGAAGGACCCCCCCCCCCCACACACACACAAAGAGAGAGAGGGAGAGGGACCGACAAGGTTTGTGTTTGGATGCGTGCGATAGAATTGAAGATTGTTGGCGAGAGAGAGAACAAGAGTCTGAGAGAGGGGGAGGTCACGTTTATGCATCAAAGACTGATATAAACCATGTTTCGATATAAATTTGCATTCAAATATTTGAATTGGAGAACATGTTGTCTGCAATCCACACATTAACGGAGATATGCGTATCAAACAAGTTCATTAATTTGACTTTCAACATGTTCATGGAGTACTATAATACAACATACTACTCAATTGAGGTGTTCAATTTTGGATTTAGTTCAATCTTTTGACCTGGTGAACGAACTATTTCATTGAATCGACATATTTCATTTTGGGTTTGATTCTCGTTTTTGAGTGGGTCAACTATTTGTCATATAGTAAATCGTTAGCAACGAGCATGTAAAAACACATTAGTCCCGAGCATCATCTCACCATCTAAAAAAGAAGTGGCAAGCTAATATTTCAAAATTTGATTTGAATCGACTTGTAAGGTACACGTGGATGCTCGTTCTCCCAAAATTTGAACGAACCGCTAAACACCCTCTGCTCAGTGGAATTCGCCCGAGCAAATAAATGGGAGACGCAAAATTGCCGGCATATGTGGGACACGCATCAATTGGCCCGTTGTACATCGAGGGTAGGTTCGTAACTTTATCCAAGCACGCCTTCTCCTTGGCTGAAATGACAGGTGCGGAATAATTCATAAACCATGGGCGGCAAAACACCCTCTCCTTGGCCGAAATTGCTCGCGCCGACTATTTCAAAACACGGCATCCTTGCTCGAAATCGCTCGCGTCAACTATTTCAAAACACGCCCTCCTTGCCCAAAATCGCTCGTGCCCACTATTTCAAAACACGCCCTCCTCGCCCGAAATCGCTCGCGCCCACTATTTGGGAGAAGCAAAGTTACTCTACTATCCCCGACCCTTAGTACGCAGACCCAAGCCCAGAAGCCTAAAGGCAGGGGTAGAACTGTAACCCCCACCCCCCCTCCACACACACACACATTTCAGACAAATGCGTCTGTAAGACATGGTTCCCCCTCCCTATTCCCCATTCATACATCGTGGGCGCCAAATCACCTTCTCCCCGGAAGCTCCCTTCTTCCCAGCCGCAAAATCTCAGCCCCTCCTCCATGGCGCCCCCGCCGCACCAAATTCACTGCCGCCCTCCTCCCCAATGCCGGAGACGCTATCTGTTTGCCATCGTGCACTGGGCCATGTGCCTCTTACTCCGTGCTGCCGCAGCTGCCTCGACGACGACCGCGTGAACCGTACCGGAGCCGATTCACCCCTTCTGTTGTGCACGGTGTCGGAGCGGTTCCAACTTCAGACACGTCCAGGACCCTGGCGCTGCTTCCCTGTAGTTGTCGACCGTCGTGACATCTCAGCTTTCCTGTCGCCGGTAGCCATCGCAACCGCGCCGGCCTCACCGACTCGGCACCTGGAGCTGCCTACTTCACCGGGCCGCAAGATAGGTCGTACACTCACCTTAAATCACTTTATTTAGGCATCAGTTGTCTGAATTTTTATTCTAGGCCAATTGATTCCCAATGGGAAGCAGCACCCCTCGAGGCGGCGGAGCTCCTAGGTTGTTGGTTAGCTGGTGTCTAACGTAAGGTTGCGTGGGTGCAAGTTCACCGCCGAAGCAGAGCTTAGGTGGCTATCTTAGAGTTGTGTGGGTTGAAGGTATACTGCCGCGGCCAGATCTGGATGACGGCAAGTCTTTATGGATTAGCGGTGGTGGCGCAACCATGGCAGTGCAGTGGGCCAGGGAGCGGGGTTTTGGTCGGAGCTCTCATGGCCAGGGACAACGGAGGTAGGCTGCTCTGCCGGTGGTCGCTTGCTCCTTTGGGAAGATTCTGAACAGTGTCAGTCTGCAGGCACAAGACGGCCATCAAGCCATCCGGGGTAGATCGGACAGTACCAAAATAAAATAAAATCATGTGACCCCAATTCAGTTTTTAGTCAACAGACGTGTGGCTACTCTCGTACCTTACTGTTGATCTCTTAGGGTATTTCTTCAGATCAAAGATATGTGTCGTTCTTAACATTTTGCGTTTTTTGCATCTTCAGCCACACCGTCTTCCCTCTCATCACAGGTGCCCCAACAAGGAAAGCATACACCAGAAGGGAGCTATAGCCCCCACTCAACAGTTCCCTGCATTGAATGTGCATGCCCGACATGTACAGGCACAACAACTGCAGGGCCATTGACAAGTCAGCACATGATGCTCACTCCTATGGATGGCGGCCACATTGGTTGTACCCTCATCTTACTTGTGTGCAACATTTATGGCTTTATTATTCATCTAAGCATGGAAAAGATATTATCACATTTCATTGTATATTCATGCTAATCTCTCAAGAGTCTTGTTTAGGAGTTAACGTTATTCCATAGTTCAGATAAGAGACTTGTACTTTAGGTAACGTTGTTCCATAGTTATCATCCATCAGCCAATGTTATCCCACAGGCTAGTGATTATACCACTTCTAGTATTACCTATGTTGTTCTTTAATAATCTCGAGTACAAACAATACATATTCTGTAGCTTTCATCTGTGTTCTCCTTTAGTTTTTGAGACATATTACTACTAGTTAAGCCCAGTCCTACTATTTATGTCGTCTCCTACAGGCACTCATTACATAATCTAACTACTAGTTATCTTTCATGCATGTCAGATATGATTGCAGACGCTGATATATCCACAAGAACCTCACGCAGCAATGTAACAGCCAACAAACTCGACGTCAATGATACCCAATATGATGGAACATGTAAAGGCAGTTCTTCAGAAGACTTGCAGAAAGATGTCGAATCCTATTCACCTTACAAGGTCCTTGCTCTAACTTGGCTAGTGATATGGGTACAACATGCATATAATGCCCTGGAGTGCATCTACTCTGTTGCAATGCCTTGTGCTTAGCCTGCTGATCATGCATGTAAATATGTCATGTCTTCCTGCTTTTCAGTACCTTTTCCATTCATGATAACATGTTCTCAAATTCAAGTACTGTCATTCTACTCTGTCGCAATGCCATCTGCTTAGCTTGGACATCATGCTTCTGAATATCTTATGCATTGTTATTCATCAGTATGTACTTCATCTGTCTACCATACCATGTTATTTTTTACATTGAAGTGATGTTCGTGATCTGTTGCAATGCCATCTTAGTTTCCCAATCATACACACATATGTTGCCTTAGTGTTTTTCTATATGTATTCTGCTATCATATAGTTTTACATTCAACTAGTGTTTTTTACTCTGTTGTCTTGTTGTATCCCTAACTCTTACATCATACTCCCACCGTCCGGATTACATGTCGCAGAAATGGAAAAAAATGGATGTATCTGTCGGCATTCTGGGAACGGGGGTCCCCAGACTTGCCTGCCTGCGGCCTGCGGCGTGGCTCAGGTGGGGGCCCAGCACGGCCCATCTTCATCAGCCCAAGCTCAAGACCCTCGCGAGGGGCCAAGCCTCGCGGGGCGGACGACAGGAAGCTTCCTCAAGAGCGGCCTCATCAGGCAGGCTCGCGAGGAGGTGGAGAGATCAATGCAAGGGTACCTCGCAAGGAACCCGTGACGCAAGCCATGACGATCGAGACCAGGCGGGCGCCGGCCTGTGTAGTGTCCTTGTTTCCCCTTTGGTGCAAAGGGGGCAAGCATAGGCCAAGGCATCAGGCAAAGGTTGTTATTCCGGTGCAACGAGACCAAGACCAGCAGGACGGCAGGACGGAGGTCACCGTGGAGCCCAAGACGGCATCATCACCAGCACTTTTGGCAGCCGAAGACCACCTTTGGTCAGGATAACCTGTACTACATATTCCCCTTCAAAATGGCCAATTGTTGGTGCCCTTCCCGCTCATTATTTGGGGAGAGGCTCAGGACCTCTATAAATAGAGCTAGCCACCACAGAGTAGAGAGAGGGGGGAGAAATCTGGAGACATCTAGAGATCTGGTAGAACCCTAGCAGAGAGAGAGAGGCGACCGAACTCACCCTAGCAGTTCATCGCACCAGCTCAAGAACACCTCTCACGAGGCTGTTCTTCCCTTGTACTATTCATCATCAGCCCCTGAGGCAATCCACCACACCACACACTGGAGTAGGGTATTACACCACAACGGTGGCCCGAACCAGTATAAACCTCGTGTCTCTTGTGTTGTTCATCATTTTCGTCTTAGTTCGCATGAGAGGATCGGACGTATATCAGTAGGGGAGAGATCTCCGTGCGCACCCCAGTGTTCAAACCTCAAGGGTCTGCCGGAACCCGAAACCCGACATTTGGCGCGCCAGGTAGGGGTGCGCCGGAATCCTTCTTCCGCTGTTTGCGTGTGATCTTCCATCGTGTCCATGGCTGACACTCGTCGGGCTCGCGCCGAGCGCCGAGCTTCTCATGCCGCTCGCGTCACCCAGACGGCGCCCGTCGGCGGCCCCCCTCGTCGTTCCCCGTCGCCCGCCGCCAACGCCGCCACCGACCCAGCGGGGAACGAGCAGCAAGCCTCGTCCCAGCACCCCTCGGTGCGGCGGGATGGCCGCACCGCCACCACGTCGCTGACTCTAGCTGGCTCATCATCCCATGCCCGTCGCGCAACCATGGATGCGCACGCCTCACTGCTCTTGGCACGGGAGCTCCTGCATTATCGCCCCGTCGATGACCTCTACGAGGACTGGCTCGCCCGCATCACCAAGCTCGTCAGTGCAGCAGGGGGCTCCCCCTTGCGGACCCTCTCGCTGCCTCGCCCTCCGTCCCGTGCAGGGGGCGAGGATCAGGAGGCGCCTCCGCCGCCTCCTCCCCAAGAAGGTGCCTTGGCTCCAAGGCGCGCAGCCCCAGGGCGGGACCCTCCATGTCCGGCGCCTGCGCAGCAAGAAGGGAGCTGCCAAGAGATCCCACGTCCCTGGGAAGGTGCTCGCGCGCTCCCAGCGCCGGCGCGCCAAGATCGCGCCCCAGCGCCTCCATGACAAAACCCCGCACTGCTCCCAGTGGCGGCGCGTGGTGACCCGCAAGAACGAGTCCAGCACCAGCAAAGGGCGCCGGTGGCCACGGCGGGCTGCCTCGCCTTCACCCCCGAGCTGCGCGGCGTCACATGGTCAGGCAAGTTCAAGCCTGACCTCCCTCCCCGCTATGATGGCACAGTGGACCCCGCGGAGTTCTTGCAGCTCTACGAGCTGGGCATCGTAGCCACCAACGGAGATGAAAAAGTCATGGCGAATTGGTTCCCCATGGCTCTCAAGGACGGCGCCCGCACCTGGCTCCTGAACCTGGCTCTCGGCACGATCTCCTCCTGGAGCGAGATGCGCACCCGCTTCATCGCCAACTTCCAGGGCACTCGCGACTGGCCCCCGGCCGTGAGCGACCTACGCCGCATCAAGCAACAGCCAGGAGAAACCCTACAGAAGTACACCCAGTGCTTCAACTACGCTCACCTCAAGATCCCCAAGGTGACTGAAGAAGCCATCATCTCAGCCTTCTCCGACGACGTGCGTGACGTCAAGATGAAGGAAGAGCTAGCAATCCATGAAGACCTATGCACATCCCTGGAGCTGTTCAACTTGGCGACCAAGTGCGCCAGGGCTAAGGAAGGGCGTCTCTCCCTCCTCGAGCTCCCGGCAGCCGACCCGGAAGAAAAGAAGCTCGAGGCCAAAGACGTGAAGCGCAAGGGGGCTGCCGTGCTAGCAACGGAACCGGACACCAAGCGAGGCAGGGATCAGCCTGAGTCATCCAAGGGCGGACGGTACTACGTGTACCACGACCTCCACACCCACAACACCAACGAATGTCAAGAGCTCAGAGCCATGCGAGATGGGCGAATCGGCCGACGCCCAGAGCGCAACGACAGGGGCTATGGCCGAGGAGGAGGAAGAGGTGGTGGAGGATGGGAAGACCGTGGCCTTCACCAGGGATGGCGTGACCGCCCTCGCGAGGACCACTGGCTGGACTAGCCTCGCGAGGGAGGCTGGAGGGAGTAGCCTCGTGAGGGCCACCCGAACGGCAACGCAGGCCTCCCTCCTCTGCCGCCTCCACCAAGAAGGAACGAAGACCAGCACCAAGACGATGGGGCTGGGGGCTTCCAAGAGCCGCATGCAATTGCTTGCATCTTGGGCGGTGCCCAGGCCCCAGCCTCACAGCGCATCTTCAAGCAGTTTGCTCGCGAGGTGAATGCAGTCCTTCCCAAGCTTGAGGCCACACGCCCTCTCAGGTGGTCTTCGTGCGCAATCACATTCAGTTCCGCAGACCAGCTCAAGTGTGTGGCAATGGCCAGAGTCCTCCCGATGCTTTGCTCCCCAGTCATCAGCAACGTGCAGGTCACCAGGACCCTCATCGATGGCGGGGCAGGACTCAGCGTCCTGTCCGTCGAGACGTTCGACAATCTCCAAGTGCCGTACGACCAGCTTTAGTCGACAAAGCCTTTCTCAGGAGTCACCGATGGTTCCACTGTTCCAATTGGGCAGGTTCGCCTTCCGGTCACCTTCGGGCAACGCAACAACTACCGCACCGAGCTTGTTGACTTCGACGTCGCTCACATCCGCCTGCCGTACAATGCCATCCTCGGGTACCCGGCCCTAGCCAAGTTTATGGCAGTGACTCACCATGGTTACAATGTCCTCAAGATGACAGGAAGCGGTGGAGTCATCACCGTACCCTGTGAAGAAAGGGACGCAGTGTGCTCGCTCAAGCGTGCGTTCCAAGCCGCAACAATCGAATACCCAGATCGCAGGAGCGGGGGGCCTCCCGAGGCGACCCTCAAGAAGAAGAAGACCTCACCTGGCCCTAGCCACAAGGAGGCAGGCACCTCCAGAGGTCTTGTGTCAGGATTCGTGCCCGATCAGGGAGCGCCACCCTCTCACGCATAGGAAGGCATGCCCAGCTATAACACCCCGGATATGACTTTCCCAATTTGTACTCCAACTCTTGCCGTTTCCGGCCTTAAGTTATTTTATTTTCTCGGGTTCGGGTTTTTGTCTCCATGTGTTGTTGTCGTTGTCATGCATCTCATATCATGTCATCATGTGCATTGCATTTGCATATGTGTTCATCTCATGCATTCGAGCATTTTCCCTGTTGTCTGTTTTGCATTCCGGCGCTTCGTTCTCCTCCGGTGGTCAATTCTACCTTTCTTTCGTGTGTGGGGATTAAACATTTCCGGATTGTACCGAGACTTGCCAGGCGGCCTTGGTTTACTACCGGTAGACCGCCTGTCAAGTTTCGTACCATTTGGACTTCGTTTGAGGCTCCAACGGTTAACCGAGGGACCGAAAAGGCCTCGTGTGTGTTGCAGCCCAACACCCCACCAAGTTGGCCCAAAACCCACCAAAACCCTCTCCATCATCTACATCATTCGATCACGATCGCGTGGCCGAAAACCACACCTCATTTGGACTCTCCTAGCTCCCTCTATGCCTATATATACCTCCCCATTCCAAATCTCGGATCCCCTCTCTCTAACCCTAAAAAAACTGCTCCCCTCGCCGCCGGACGTGTCCGAATCGGGCCGGACATGTCCGCCCGCCGCAGCCGACCAACGGGCCGCTGCCACATGTCCCCGGGGCGCCCCACATCGCTGCTCCACGCCGCCAGCCCGCGAAGGCCCGAGGCCGGCCCTCCCCATCTCCGACCGGGCCCCGAGGCACTCGCGCCGTGCCGCCCCTCTGCCTCAGCTCCGGGAATCCGAGCCGCCGCCCTCCACCGCGGCGCCGCGCGCCATCGCCCGCGGGCTGTCCCGCCGCCTCGCCGGTGCAGCTCCGTCCCGCACCGGCGCCTCCGATCCGCCGCCGTCCCCGCCACTCCACGGCACCGCCTCGGCTTCCTCCCCTCCGGCGAGCTCTCCCCAAGGCTGGCAAGTTCCGCTCCGGCAAGCCACCATAACTCCGGCGAACAGTTGAACATTGGCGAACCTCGTAATCCGCGCCGTCCGGATCTGGATCTGAGATCCCGTTTGGGTTGACTTTGTCCCGAAACCCTAGCTCATGTTGCCTTGTTCATCGTGCCGTAACTTTGCATCCGTAACTCCGTTTTGCGCATATAGCATATCAAAATGTTCGTCTCAGAGAGTACATCATTTCATTCCATTGCATCATTTTTATTTGAGTTCATCTTGATGCCCGAAATGCTGTTAGAATAGGGCTACTTGAGATAATTGTCAGATCTGCTGCTCCATTTAGATATTTGTCATTTTTGCCATGATTAATGTGTGCATGATATGCCCATGAGTTCTACATATGTTTTGTTAAGGGTTTTGCCATCTTTCCAGAGGTGCAACCCATGTATTTTTGTGATGTGTTTGGTGACTAGCACAATCTTGCAAAGTGAGGCACTTGGTAATGCTGATTTTAGGGACTTAGCATTTCCACTAAGTCCTTGAGCTGTTTATCTCATATGACCATATGTTCATGCTGTTTCCTAGTGATCCGTGCCTCTTTTGAGGATGATCAGTAAGGATGTTTTGTTAATCTTGTAGTGCTATATCCATCCATGTCTTTGTTTGTAATTATGGAGCACCCTAGCTTGAGTCAATCGAGCTCTACTTTTGCTACTTCGTGAATCTGGGCAGATTGTCTACTTGTTAGCGATTTTGCCGAGGATGTTGTAGCTGATCCGTGCATGCTATGCTATTGTTCTTGCCATTTCTAGCTTGAATTTTTTGTATTCTTGATGGATGTGTGCTTAGCTTGTCATGACTTGCCCCGTAGTGAGTGCATCGAGCTCGTAAACATGCCTACTTGATATCTGTTTTCAGCATGCTCTAGTTTTCACTAAGTCTGTGATCTGATTGTGTTTTTTCCATGTTCACATGCTTGCAATTGTATTTTTTGATCCCTTTTGGCTCAAGGTCACTAAGGAACTTTTGTTAATCTCCTTGAGTATCTCCATGCCATTCTTTACTTTGCCATGTTCAGGTCCCGTAGCATATAGTTTTGTTGCTCCGAAGAGTGCTATCTGATCTGAAATTCCAGACAAGTGTTAATTTCACTAAGTCTGAAATCTGTTTGCCATATGCATTTTTGCCATGCTTGTTTGAACCTGATAATGGATGAATTGGCCGTAGCTCAGTGCTAGACTTTTGTTAAGCATCATGAATGCATCCCTGCCATGTATTTTGTTGCCATGTTTGGGTGCTGTAGCTTGTTCATCTTGTCGCATTTAGATGACTACTTGCTGTAAATCGCAGAACGTGGTCATATTTGAATTGCTTGCCATTTCCAAACCGTAACTCCGATTCCGGTGTGCTTTATATCGTTTTCAAGCGATTTCATCTCATCTTTCCAGTGGCACACTTGGATTTCCAAGTTGAGGCCAGGTTCATGCATCCCTTTTCAAATCTTGCATATGCATCCCGCATCGCATCCCGCATAGCATACCATCCTTGCATCATATTGTTTGAGCCTTGCACGTGGTTGATTGTGCCCTTGTTGATTGTTTGTCTTGTTTGGGTAGAGCCGGGAGACGAGTTCACTAACGAGGAGCCCGTTGAGTTTGCTTTCGAGGATCCAGTCAACTCTGACAACTTTGCAGGCAAGATGATCATACCCTCGAAATCACTACTATCTTTGCTTTGCTAGATGCTCGCTCTTTTGCTATGCCAATGCTACGATGCCTACCACTTGCTTTCAAGCCTCCCAAATTGCCATGTTAAACCTCTAACCCACCATGTCCTAGCGAACCGTTGATTGGCTATGTTACCGCTTTGCTCAGCCCCTCTTATAGCGTTGCTAGTTGTAGGTGAAGATTGGAGGTCGTTCCTTGATGGAACATTTATTTACTTGTTGGGATATCATTATATTGCCATGTTATCTTAATGCATCTATATACTTGGTAAAGGGTGGAAGGCTCGGCCTCTCGCCTAGTGTTTTGTTCCACTCTTGCCGCCCTAGTTTCCGTCATATCGGTGTTATGTTCCCGGATTTTGCGTTCCTTATGCGGTTGGCTTATAATGGGAACCCCTTGATAGTTCGCCTTTGATTAAAGCTTTTCCAGCAATGCCCAACCTTGGTTTTACCATTTGCCACCTAGCCTCTTTTTCCCTTGGGTTTCCGGAGCCCAAGGGTCATCATATTTTAACCCCCCCCCCCCCGGGGCCAGTGCTCCTCTGAGTGTTGGTCCAACTCGTCAGCCGCCGATGGCTACCAGGGGCAACTCTGGGCTGGCCTACCGGAAGTTTAGACAATCTGAGTGTGCCCTGAGAAAGAGATATGTGCAGCTCCTATCGGGATTTGTCGGCACATTCGGGCGGTGTTGCTGGATTTGTTTTAACCTGTCGAAGTGTCTTGAAGAACCGGGATACCGAGTCTGATCGGAACATCTCGGGAGGAGGTCTATTCCTTCGTTGATCGTGAGAGCTTGTCATGGGCTAACTTGGGACTCCCCTGCAGGGATTTGAACTTTCTAAAGCCGTGCCCGCGGTTATGGGCAGATGGGAATTTGTTAATGTCCAGTTGTAGATAACTTGAACCTTAACTTAATTAAAATGAATCAACTGAGTGTGTTACCGTGATGGCCTCTTCTCGGCGGAGTCCGAGAAGTGGATACGGTGTTGGAGTAATGTTTGCGCAGGTTGCTCTCTAGTTTCTTGCTCGCGCTTTGCCTCCTCTTCTCGCTCTCTTTTGCGAACAGGATAGCCACCATATTTGCTAGTCGCTTGCTGCAGCTCCACATATTTACCTTGCCTTACCTATAAGCTTAAATAGTCTTGATCGCGAGGGTGCGAGACTGCTGAGTCCCTGTGGTGTTGGAAATATGCCCTAGAGGCAATAATAAATTGATTATTATTATATTTCCTTGTTCATGATAATCGTTTATTATCCATGCTATAATTGTATTGATAGGAAACTCAGATACATGTGTGGATACATAGACAACACCATGTCCCTAGTAAGCCTCTAGTTGACTAGCTCGTTGATCAATAGATGGTTACGGTTTCCTAACCATGGACATTGGATGTCGTTGATAATGGGATCACATCATTAGGAGAATGATGTGATGGACAAGACCCAATCCTAAGCATAGCACTAGATCGTGTAGTTCATATGCTATAGCTTTTCTAATGTCAAGTATCATTTCCTTAGACCATGAGATTGTGCAACTCCCGGATACCGTAGGAGTGCTTTGGGTGTATCAAACGTCACAACGTAACTGGGTGACTATAAAGGTGCATTACAGGTATCTCTGAAAGTGTCTGTTGGGTTGGCACGAATCGAGACTGGGATTTGTCACTCCGTGTAAGCGGAGAGGTATCTCTGGGCCCACTCGGTAGGACATCATCATATGCGCAATGTGACCAAAGAGTTGATCACGGGATGATGTGTTACGGAACGAGTAAAGAGACTTTCCGGTAACGAGATTGAACAAGGTATAAGGATACCGACGATCGAATCTCGGGCAAGTAACATACCGATAGACAAAGGGAATTGTATACGGGATTGATTAAGTCCTCGACATCGTGGTTCATCCGATGAGATCATCGTGGAACATGTGGGAGCCATCATGGGTATCCAGATCCCGCTGTTGGTTATTGACCGGAGAACGTCTCGGTCATGTCTGCATGTCTCCCGAACCCGTAGGGTCTACACACTTAAGGTTCGGTGACGCTAGGGTTATAGAGATATTAGTATGCGGTAACCCGAAAGTTGTTCGGAGTCCCGGATGAGATCCCGGACGTCACGAGGAGTTCCGGAATGGTCCGGAGGTAAAGAAAATTATATAGGAAGTGCTATTTCGGCCATCGAGACAAGTTTCGGGGTCATCGGTATTGTACCGGGACCACCGGAAGGGTCCCGGGGGTCCACCGGGTGGGGCCACCTGCCCCGGGGGGCCACATGGGCTGTAGGGGGTGTGCCTTGGCCTATATGGGCCAAGGGCACCAGCCCCAAGAGGCCCATGCGCCAAGAGATGGGAAAAAGGGGAGAGTCCTAAAGGGGGAAGGCACCTCCGAGGTGCCTTGGGGAGGATGGACTCCTCCCCACCCTTGGCCGCACCCTTCCTTGGAGGAAGGGGCAAGGGCTGCGCCTCCCCCTCTCCCTTGGCACTATATATAGTGGGGAAAAGGAGGAGCAAACCAACCTAAGTCCTGGCGCCTCCCTCTCCCTCCCGTGACACATCTCCCTCCTCCCGCAGCGCTTAGCGAAGCCCTGTTGGAATCCCGCTACTTCCACCACGCCGTCGTGCTGCTGGATCTCCATCAACCTCTCCCTCCTCCTTGCTGGATCAAGGCGTGGGAGACGTCTCCGTTCCGTACATGTGTTGAACGCGGAGGTGCCGTCCGTTCGGCACTAGGATCATCGGTGATTTGAATCACAACGAGTACGACTCCATCAACCCCGTTCTCTTGAATGCTTCCGCGCGCGATCTACAAGGGTATGTAGATCCGCTCCTCCCTCGTTGCTAGATGACACCATAGATTGATCTTGGTGACACATAGGAAAATTTTGAATTTATGCTACGATCCCCAAAAGTGGCATCATGAGCTAGGTCTATTGCGTAGATTCTATGCACGAGTAGAACACAAAGTAGTTGTGGGCGTTGATTTTGTTCAATATGCTTGCCGTTACTAGTCTTATCTTGATTCGGCGTCATCGTGGGATGAAGCGGCCCGGACCAACCTTACACGTACTCTTACGTGAGACCGGTTCCACCGACAAACATGCACTAGTTGCATAAGGTGGCTGGCGGGTGTCTGTCTCTCCCACTTTAGTCGGATCGGATTCGATGAAAAGGGTCCTTATGAAGGGTAAATAGCAATTGGCATATCACGTTGTGGTATTTGCGTAGGTAAGAACCGTTCTTGCTAGAAACCCATAGCAGCCACGTAAAACATGCAAAAAACAATTAGAGGACGTCTAACTTGTTTTTGCAGGGTATGCCATGTGATGTGATATGGCAAAAGGATGTGATGAATGATATATGTGATGTATGAGATTGATCATGTTCTTGTCAAGGGAATCACGACTTGCATGTCGATGACGAGACAACTTCAAGAAGACACGATGATGGAGATCATGGTGTCATACCGGTGACAAGATGATCATGGAGCCCCAAGATGGAGATCAAAGGAGCTATATGATATTGGCCATATCATGTCACTATTATTTGATTGCATATGATGTTTATCATATTTATACATCTTATTTTCTTAGAACGACGGTAGTAAATAAGATGATCCCTTACAACAATTTCAAGAAGTGTTCTCCCCTAACTGTGCACCGTTGCTACAGTTCGTCGCTTCGAAGCATCACGTGTTAATCGGGTGTGATAGATCCTTTCGTTCACATACAACGGGTGTAAGCAAGATTTACACATGCAAAAACACTTAGGGTTAACTTGACGAGCCTAAGCATGTGAAGACATGGCCTCGGAACACAGAGACCGAAAGGTCGAACACGAGTCGTATGGAAGATACGATCAACATGAAGATGTTCACCGACGTGGACTAGTCCGTCTCACGTGTTAATCGGACATGGCCTGGTCGACTCGGATCGTGCAATACTTAGATGACTAGAGGGATGTCTAATCTAAGTGGGAGTTCATAAGATGAACTTAATTATCTTGAACATAGTCAAAAGGATTTTGCAAATTATGTCGTAGCTGGCGCTTTAGTTCTACTGTTTAGTTATGTTCCTAGAGAAAAATTAGTTGAAAGTTGATAGTAGCAATTATGCGGACTAGGTCCGTAAACTGAGGATTGTCCTCATTGCTTCTTAGAAGGCTTATGTCCTTAATGCACCGCTCAGTGTGCTGAACCTCGAACGTTGTCTGTAGATGTTGCGAACATCTGACATACACGTTTTGATAACTACATGATAGTTCAGTTGAACGGTATAGAGTTGAGGCACCAAAGACGTTTTGGAAACGTCGCAAAACATATGAGATGTTTTGAGGGCTGAAATTGGGATTTCAAGCTCGTGCCCACATCAAGAGGTATAAGACCTCCGACGATTTTCTTAGCCTGCAAACTAAAGGAGAAAAGCTCAATTGTTGAGCTTGTACTCAGATTGTCTGAGTACAACAATCGCTTGAATCAAGTGGGAGTTGATCTTCCAGATGAGATAGTGATGTTTCTCCAAAGTCATTACCACCAAGATGCTAGAGCTTCGTGATGAACTATAATATATCGGGGACATGTATGATGATCCTTGAGATATTCGTGATGTTTGACACCGCGAAAGTAGAAATCAAGAAGGAGCATCAATTGTTGATGGTTGGTGAAACCACTAGTTTCAAGAAGGGCAAGGGCAAGAAGGGATACTTCATGAAACAGAAAATCAGTTGCTGCTCTAGTGAAGAAACCCAAGGTTGAACCCAAACCCGAGACTAAGTGCTTCTGTAATAAGGGGAATAGCCACTGGAGTAGAATTACCCTAGATACTTGGTAGATAAGAAGGCTGGCAAGGTCGATAGAAGTATATTGGATATACATTGTGTTGATGTGTACTTTACTAGTACTCCTAGTAGCACCAGGGTATTAGATACCGGTTCGGTTGCTAAGTGTTAGTAACTCGAAATAAAAGCTACGAAATAAACGGAGACTAGCTAAAGGTGAGCTGACGATATGTGTTGGAAGTGTTTCCAATGTTGATATGATCAAGCAACGCACGCTCCCTCTACCATCGAGATTGGTGTTAAACCTAAATAATTGTTATTTGGTGTTTGCGTTAAGCATAGACATGATTGGATTATGCCTATCGCAATACGATTATTCATTTAAGAAGAATAATGGTTACTCTGTTTATTTGAATAATACCTTCAAATGGTCTTACACCTGAAATGAATGGTTTATTGAATCTCGATCGTAGTGATACACATGTTCATGCCAAAAGATAGTAATGATAGTACCACCTACTTGTGGCACTGCCACTTAAGTCATATCGGTATAAAACGCATGAAGAAGCTCCATGTTGATGGATCTTTGGACTCACTCATTTTTGAAAGGTTTGAGGCATGCGAACCATGTCTAGTGGTGTATATGCATGAAGAAGCTCTATGTTGATGGATCTTTGGACTCACTCATTTTTGAAAGGTTTGAGACATGCGAACCATGTCTAGTGGTGTATATGCATGAAGAAACTCCATGCAGATGGATCGTTTGGACTCGCTTGATTTTGAATCACTTGAGACATGCAAATCATACCACATGGGCAAGATGACTGAAAGCCTCGTTTTCAGTAAAATGGAACCAGAAAGCAACTTGTTGGAAGTAATACATTTTGATGTGTGCAATCCAATGAGTGCTGAGGCATGTAGTGGATATCCTTATGTTTTTACTTCACAGATGATTTGAGTAGATGTTGAGTATATTTACTTGATGAATCACGAGTCTGAATTATTGAAAGGTTCAAGTAATTTCAGTGTGAAGTTGAAAGATCGTCGTGATAAGAGGATAAAAATATCTATGATATGATCATAGAGATGAATATCTGAATTACGAGTTTGGCACAGAATTAAGACATTGTGGAAATTGTTTCACAACTAATACAGCCTGGAACACCATAGTGTGATGGTGTGTCCGAACATCATAACTGCACCCTATTGGATATGATGCATACCATGATGTCTCTTATCAAATTACCATAATAGTTTATGGGTTAGGCATTAGAGACAACCACATTCACTTTAAATAGGGCACCACATAATTCCGATGATATGACACCATATGAACTATGGTTTAGAGAAACCTAAGCTGTCATTTCTTAAAAGTTTGGGGCTGCGATGCTTATGTGAAAAAGTTTCAGGCTGATAAGCTCGAACCCAAAGCGGATAAATGCATCTTCATAGGACAACCCAAAAACAGTTGGGTATACCTCCTGTCTCAGATCCGAAAGCAATAAAGGATTGTTTCTAGAATCGGGTCCTTTCTCGAGGAAAAGTTTCTCTAGAAAGAATTGAGTGGGAGGATGGTGGAGACTTGATGAGGTTATTGAACCGTCACTTCAACTAGTGTATAGCAGGGCACAAAGAGTTGTTCCTGTGGCACCTACACCAATTGAAGTGGAAGCTTATGATATTGATCATGAGACTTCGGATCAAGTCACTCCCAAACCACGTAGGATGACAAGGATGCGTACTACTTCAGAGTGGTACGTAATCCTGTCTTGAAAGTCATGTTGCTAGACAACAATGAGCCTACAAGCTATGGAGAAGCGATGGTGGGCCCGGATTCTGATAAATGGCTCGAGGCCATAAAATCCGAGAGAGGATCCATATATGAAAACAAAGTATAGACTTTGGCAGAACAACTCGATGGTCGTAAGGCTGTTGAGTACAGATGGATTTTAAAAGGAAGACGGACAATGATGGTAAATGTCACCATTAAGAAAGCTCGACTTATCGTTAAGAAGTTTCCGACAAGTTCAAGGAGTTGACTACGGTGAGACTTTCTCACTCATAGCGATGCTAAGAGTCTGTTGGAATTATATTAGTGATTACTGCATTATTTATGAAATCTTGCAGATAGGATGTCAAAACATTGTTTCTCGATGATTTTCTTGAGGAAAGGTTGTATGTGATACAACCAGAAGGTTTTGTCAATCCTGAAAGATGCTAATAAGTATGCAAAGCTCCAGCTATCCTTCTAAGGACTGGAGTAAGCATCTCGGAGTTGGAATGTACGCTTTGATGAGATGATCAAAGATTTTGGGTGTATACAAAGTTTATGAGAAACTGGTATTTCCAAAGAAGTGAGTGGGAGCACTATAGAATTTCTGATGAATATATGTTGTTGATCGAAAATGACATAGAATTTCTGGAAAGCATATAGGGTTATTGGAAAGTGTTTTCAATGGAAAACCTGGATTAAGCTACTTGAGCATTGAGCATCAAGATCTATAAGGATAGATCAAAACGCATAATGGTACTTTCAAATGAGCACATGCCTTGACGTGATCTTGAAGGTGTTCAAGATGGATCAGTCAAAGAAGGAGTTCTTGCCTGAGTTGTAAGGTATGAAGTTAAGACTTAAAGCTCGACCACGGCAGAATAGAGAGAAAGGACGAAGGTCGTCCCCTATGCTTAAGACATAGGCTCTACAGTATGCTATGCTGTGTACCGCACCTGAAGTGTGCCTTGCCATGAGTCAGTCAAGGGGTACGAGAGTGATCCAAGAATGGATCACAAGACAGCGGTCAAAGTTATCCTTAGTAACTAGTGGACTAAGGAATTTTCTCAATTATGGAGGTGGTAAAAGAGTTCGTCGTAGAGGGTTACGTCGATGCAAGCTTAACACCTATCCGGATAGCTCTGAGTAGAGATGCCGGATACGTATAATGGAGCAACAATTTAGAATAGCACCAAGTAGAATAGTTATTTGGAATAAGCTCCAAATAGAGCGTGGTAGCTACATCTAGGAGATGACATAGAGATTTGTAAAGCACACACGGATCTGAAAGGTTCAGACCCATTGACTAAAACCTCTCTCACAAGCAACATGATCAAACCCAGAACTCATTGAGTGCTAATCACATAGTGATGTGAACTAGATTACTGACTCTAGTAAACTCTTTGGATGTTGGTCACATGGCGATGTGACCTGTGAATGTTAATCACATGGCGATGTGAACTAGATTATTGACTCTAGTGCAAGTGGGAGACTGTTGGAAATATGCCCTAGAGGCAATAATAAATTGATTATTATTATATTTCCTTGTTCATGATAATCGTTTATTATCCATGCTATAATTGTATTGATAGGAAACTCAGATACATGTGTGGATACATAGACAACACCATGTCCCTAGTAAGCCTCTAGTTGACTAGCTCGTTGATCAATAGATGGTTACGGTTTCCTAACCATGGACATTGGATGTCGTTGATAACGGGATCACATCATTAGGAGAATGATGTGATGGACAAGACCCAATCCTAAGCATAGCACTAGATCGTGTAGTTCATATGCTATAGCTTTTCTAATGTCAAGTATCATTTCCTTAGACCATGAGATTGTGCAACTCCCGGATACCGTAGGAGTGCTTTGGGTGTATCAAACGTCACAACGTAACTGGGTGACTATAAAGGTGCATTACAGGTATCTCTGAAAGTGTCTGTTGGGTTGGCACGAATCGAGACTGGGATTTGTCACTCCGTGTAAGCGGAGAGGTATCTCTGGGCCCACTCGGTAGGACATCATCATATGCGCAATGTGACCAAAGAGTTGATCACGGGATGATGTGTTACGGAACGAGTAAAGAGACTTTCCGGTAACGAGATTGAACAAGGTATAAGGATACCGACGATCGAATCTCGGGCAAGTAACATACCGATAGACAAAGGGAATTGTATACGGGATTGATTAAGTCCTCGACATCGTGGTTCATCCGATGAGATCATCGTGGAACATGTGGGAGCCATCATGGGTATCCAGATCCCGCTGTTGGTTATTGACCGAAGAACGTCTCGGTCATGTCTGCATGTCTCCCGAACCCGTAGGGTCTACACACTTAAGGTTCGGTGACGCTAGGGTTATAGAGATATTAGTATGCGGTAACCCGAAAGTTGTTCGGAGTCCCGGATGAGATCCCGGACGTCACGAGGAGTTCCGGAATGGTCCGGAGGTAAATAATTATATATAGGAAGTGCTATTTCGGCCATCGGGACAAGTTTCGGGGTCATCGGTATTGTACCGGGACCACCGGAAGGGTCCCGGGGGTCCACCGGGTGGGGCCACCTGCCCCGGGGGGCCACATGGGCTGTAGGGGGTGTGCCTTGGCCTATATGGGCCAAGGGCACCAGCCCCAAGAGGCCCATGCGCCAAGAGATGGGAAAAAGGGGAGAGTCCTAAAGGGGGAAGGCACCTCCGAGGTGCCTTGGGGAGGATGGACTCCTCCCCACCCTTGGCCGCACCCTTCCTTGGAGGAAGGGGCAAGGGCTGCGCCTCCCCCTCTCCCTTGGCACTATATATAGTGGGGAAAAGGAGGAGCAAACCAACCTAAGGCCTGGCGCCTCCCTCTCCCTCCCGTGACACATCTCCCTCCTCCCGCAGCGCTTAGCGAAGCCCTGTTGGAATCCCACTACTTCCACCACGCCGTCGTGCTGCTGGATCTCCATCAACCTCTCCCTCCTCCTTGCTGGATCAAGGCGTGGGAGACGTCTCCGTTCCGTACATGTGTTGAACGCGGAGGTGCCGTTCGTTCGGCAGTAGTATCATCGGTGATTTGAATCACAACGAGTACGACTCCATCAACCCCGTTCTCTTGAACGCTTCCGCGCCCGATCTACAAGGGTATGTAGATCCGCTCCTCCCTCGTTGCTAGATGACACCATAGATTGATCTTGGTGACACGTAGGAAAATTTTGAATTTATGCTATGTTACCCAACATGTGGCTCACAGATTACTTCCAAAACCAGATGCAGGACCTGATGATTCCGCTCCAGGTGACGCGCTTGAGCTCAAGTGGGAGTTCGACGAGGACTCTCAACAATACTACGTTTCCTTTCCTGATGATCAATAGTGGTGCCCAGTTGGGGGTGATCGGGACCGTGTCGCATGTTGGGTTATCTTTTATTTTGGCGCCGTAGTCGGGCCATGAGTGTTTGAATGATGTAATGTTATTTATGTACTTGATTTATGTGGCGAGTGTAAGCCAACTATGTTATCTCCCCTTTTATTATCTATATATTTCATGGGATGTTGTGATGATTGCCTAACTTGCGACATTGCTTTCAATGCGGTTATGCCTCTAAGTCGTGCCTCGACACGTGGGAGATATAGCCGCATCGAGGGCGTTACAAGTTGGTATCAGAGCCTTCCCCGACCTTAGGAGCCCCATTGCTTGATCGTTTTTAGCGGCCGAGTTGTGTCTAGAAAAATGTTTTGAGTCATTTAGGAATTATATATCGGACAGTTTAGGAATTCTTTTTACTTCCCAGTCTCCTCATCACTCTGGTAAGGCATCCTGACATAGAGTTTTGACTCTTCTCTTCTCAAATTTCACTAAA
The DNA here is from genome assembly GCF_056163025.1 of Triticum urartu. Taxonomy (NCBI): domain Eukaryota; kingdom Viridiplantae; phylum Streptophyta; class Magnoliopsida; order Poales; family Poaceae; genus Triticum; species Triticum urartu. Next base: position 51,536,996 of record NC_141876.1, read on the forward strand.
AAAATTTAGGATCACGCGGGTATCTTGGAATCGTTCCGATGGTTTTATGATGAGAACATTGTCTTGGTGCCTCCTATCAGGGGTTTTGTGGAAGTGTCCCGGGGAGTTCAGCTCTGAGGTGTTGTCATCATAATTTTATCGTTGCAGTTCTGGAATACCTAAGTTTCGTACGCCGACATCGAAAATCTCTTTTATGCAGTTCGTTGGTGAGATAACCTCGACGCCACCCAGTACTGGGGCGGGAGTTCGGGAGTATCGCCATAACTTGTATAACGGATGCTTTTCGAAGGTTGAGGTAGATGGTTTCCGAAGTTTTCTCGGTTATGTGTTGAAGGATGGATATAGCTGGATGTAGGATTTGCTAGATTTGGGTGAGATATTATGCTTCCCCTGTATCCCCAACACCTGATTGCATAACCGGAAAGGTTCGGGAGTTTCATAGGTGGGAATTCTCGTAGCTCTAGCTCTTCTCCCACGGATATTTGGTTTGAGATTGGGATTTCTTACCGAGTATTCGTTCCTGATCCGTACCTTGTTGATTTATTTCTCTACCTAAATTCTAAGTGGCTTCTCAATTTATGGATATGTGACCATTTCAAGAGGAATGCATTCGTTCATTTTGTTCGGATGTGAAGACTTTATGTTGCAATTTTCATTCCGTTGGATTCAGCTTCATTTTATCTGTCTATGTGCTAACGGTGGTCAACCTCTTCAGGATGGCTCCCGCTAAGAGCACCAATCAGAATCAGAATCAAGATCCTCCACCACCTCCACCTCCTCCGGAGGCATGGCAAGGTGTGATGGCCGCAACCAATGCAAACACACAGTTGATCATGCAAATTCTTCAAGAGCGCAATCAAGGCAACCAAGGGAACCAAGGCAACAATCAGAATCACTTTGCTACACTCAACCAGTTCCTTGCTAACGGGCCAAAGACTTTCAGCAATTGTGTTGAGGCAACCGATGCTGACGATTGGCTTGTGGATCTGTGCAAGCATTTCGAGTGCAGTAATGTCAGGCCTGAGGACTTCGTCAAGTTCGCTTCCTTCCAACTCAAAGATCAAGCTGCAGAATGGTTCCCGCAGTACAAGGATTCCAGAGGTGGACGTGTGATCACTTGGGATGAATTCCGTCAAGATTTCAGAGCTCATCATATCCCCCAGAGCGTGGTTGAAAGCAAGCGTGAGGAATTCCGCAACCTGAAGCAAGGCTCTTTGTCTGTCTATGATTACAACAAGTTGTTTCAGAAGCTCGCCCGCTTTGCTAAGCAGGACGTCCCTGATGAGAAGAGCATGATATACCAGTTCAGGGGTGGTCTCAGAGAAGAAATTCAGCTAGCTCTTGTTCTCTTTGAGCCCTTGAGGTACGATGAGTTCTACAACATGGCATTGAAGCAAGAGGCCGCTCAACTGAGGTGTGATGCTTCCAAGAAGCGAGTCAGAGATGCTACTCCTTCTTCCTCTACTCAAGTGGCCAAGCAGCAGAAGTATTGGCTTCCTCCTCCTCCGTTCCGTCAGCCGTATCAGCAGAAGAGCAAAGGTGGTAGTGGATCTTCCCACCCACCCAACCCTGGCTTTCAGAACAAGACTTCGTCTCAAGCTCCAAGATCTAGTGCTCCGTATCACCATCCGCTTTCAGAGGTCACGTGCAACAAGTGCCAACAGAAGGGTCACTATGCCAACAAGTGTCTCAACCAGAGGCGTCTTCCTCCTCCTCCTCCTGTCAGATCGGCAAGTACAGCTGTGGTCAAGCATAACCCCATGTACACCAAGGTCAATATGGTGAATGCAGCTCAGGCAGAGGATTCATCATATGTCATCATGGGTAACCTTCCTGTTAACGATGTTCCCGCAAAAGTTCTTTTTGACACTGGTGCATCACATTGTTTTATCTCGAGACCTTTTGCATCTAAGAATGGTTGGTTTTCTCAATTCATGCACAAACCGTTAGCAGTTGTCTCTCCGAGTAGATGTTTGCTCGCTAACTACGAGGTTCCGGATATTTCTATCTCGATGGGTGATTTCAAGTTTCTGGCTTCTCCAATGATCCTTGGTAACTCGGATATTGATCTTATTCTCGGAATGGATTGGCTTTCTAAGCACAAGGCAAATCTTGATTGTGCAGCCAGGCAGATTCAATTGACTCATTCGTCTGAGGATGTAATTGTCTTTGCCGCTCATGATAATACCATCCGTCTGTTTTCTCTCAATGAGAAGGGTGAACTGGATGCTATCTTGCAAATTCCAGTCGTTTGCGAATATCAAGACGTCTTTCCAGAAGAGCTTCCAGGAATGCCTCCGCACCGGCCAGTTGAATTCATCATTGATCTTGAGCCTAGCACGGAACCTGTGTGCAAGCGTCCTTACAAGCTCGGACCTGAAGAGTTGAAGCAGCTGAAGAAGAAACTCGATATTCAAGAGAGAATGGGTCTCATCCAGCCTAGTTCTTCTCCGTGGGGTTGTGGTGTTCTTTTTGTGAAGAAGAAGGATGGAACGGACCGACTTTGTGTTGATTACCGTCCATTGAACAAGAAGACCATAAAGAACAAATACCCACTTCCCAACATCAATGAGCTGTTCGAACAACTCAAAGGTGCCCAAGTATTCTCCAAGCTTGATCTCTGTATGGGTTATCATCAGATTCGAATCCGTGAGCAAGATATTCCCAAGACGGCTTTCAGGACAAGCTATGGTTCATATGAATACACTGTCATGTCTTTTGGCCTCGTCAACGCTCCTCCGACGTTCTCTCGCATGATGAACTTCATCTTCAACGCCTACACCAATGACTTCGTTTTGGTCTATCTCGACGACATTCTGGTTTTCTCGAAGAACAAGGAAGATCATGCCAAGCACTTGCGTTTGGTGCTCGATAAGTTGAGGGAACACAAGTTCTACGCCAAGTTCTCCAAGTGCGAATTTTGGCTCGATGAGGTTATTTATCTTGGTCATATCATCTCTGCCAAGGGCATTGCCGTGAATCCTGAGAAGGTGTCTGCAATTGTGAATTGGGAACCTCCTCAGAACATGAAGCAACTCCGTAGCTTCCTCGGTCTCGCAAGCTACTGTCGAAGATTCGTTGAAAACTTTTCTAAGATCGCGAAGCCTCTCTCAAATCTTCTCCAGAAGCACGCCAAGTACGTTTGGTCTCCGGAGTGTGACATTGCTTTCAACACTTTGAAACAGAAATTGATCATTGCTCCAGTTCTGACTCCGCCTGATGAATCCAAGCCGTACGAGGTCTTTTGTGATGCCTCTCTCCAAGGTCTTGGTGAAGTGTTGATGCAAGAGAAGAAAGTTGTTGCTTATACCTCTCGCCAGTTGAAGCCCAACGAGAAGAACTACCCCACTCACGATCTCGAGTTGGCGGCAGTTGTGCATGCTCTTTTGACTTGGAGACATCTCTTATTGGGAAGAAAAGTGGACATTTTCACTGATCACAAAAGTCTCAAGTACATCTTCACTCAGCCTAATCTCAACCTCAGGCAAACTCGATGGGTCGAAATGATTCAAGAGTATAATACGAGTATCGAGTATACTCCAGGCAAGGCCAATGTGATTGCTGACGCATTGAGCAGAGAAGCTTATTGCAACAATCTTATTCTCAAGCCTTATCAACCCGAGCTTTGTGAAGCATTCAGTAAACTTAATCTGCAAGTTGTTCCTCAAGGTTTCCTCGCCAACCTTCAAGTCTCTCCTACCTTGGAAGACCAGATTCGCCAAGCCCAGCTTCTTGATGCTATGGTGAAAAAGGTGAAGATTGGGATTGCCAAGAGTCAACCCAAGTACAAGTGCTACCGCCTTGATGACAAGGATACTCTCTTCTTTGAGGATCGTATTGTCGTGCCCAAAGGTGACCTCCGTAAAGTGATCATGAACGAGGCTCACAATTCTCTCCTCTCCATCCACCCTGGGAGCACGAAGATGTAGCAGGACCTCAAGCAGGCTTATTGGTGGACTCGAATGAAGCGCGAGATTGCTCAATTCGTGAATGAATGTGATGTCTACAGAAGAGTGAAGGCAGAACACCAAAGGCCAGCTGGTCTCCTCCAACCTCTTGCCATTCCAGAATGGAAGTTTGACCACATTGAGATGGACTTCGTGACTGGGTTTCCAAAGTCCAAGCGTGGCAATGATGCTATATTCGTTGTCATCGACAAACTCACCAAAGTGGCTCACTTTCTGCCTATCAAAGAGTCAATCACTGCAGCTCAATTGGCGGAACTCTATACCTCTCGAATTGTCTCTCTGCACGGTATTCCTCAAGTGATCTCTTCAGACTGTGGCAGCATCTTTACCTCCAAGTTTTGGGATTCTTTTCAGAAGGCCATGGGCACCAACATCCGCTTCAGCACAGCTTTCCATCCTCAAACTAGCGGTGAAGTCGAGCGTGTCAACCAGATTCTTGAAGATATGCTCAGGGCTTGTGTGATCTCCTTCAGCATGAATTGGGAGGATTGTCTTCCATATGCTGAATTCTCCAACAACAACAGTTTTCAAGCAAGTTCGGGCAAGGCCCCATTTGAAATTCTATATGGCAGGAAGAGCCGTACCCCTCTCAACTGGTCCGAAACTGGTGAACGTCAGCTTTTGGGAAATGACTTAATCACAGAGGCAGAGGAAATGTGCAAAGTCATTCGAGATAACCTCAAAGCAGCCCAATCCCGCCAGAAGAGCTACTATGACAGTAAGCACCATGATTTGGCTTTCGAGATCGGAGATCATGTTTACCTCTGCGTCTCTCCTATGAAAGGTACTCATCGCTTCGGTATCAAAGGGAAGCTTGCCCCCAGATACGTGGGACCTTTCAAGATCGTCAGCAAGAGAGGCGACCTCGCCTATCAACTCGAGCTTCCTTCAAACTTTGCAAATGTTCATGATGTGTTCCATGTCTCTCAGCTCCGAAAGTGCTTCAAGACTCCTGACCGCACCGTCAACTTCGAGGACATTGAGCTCCAAGAAGATCGCTCTTATCGTGAGCACCCAGTTGCTATTCTTGAAGAGACTGAACGCAAGACTCGCAACAAGTCAATCAAATTCCTCAAAGTCAAGTGGTCACACCATTCCGACCGTGAAGCTACCTGGGAATGCGAGGATCACCTCCGTTCTGAGTACCCGGCGTTCTTTCAGTCCTTGATCTCGGGACGAGACCCTTTCGTAGTGGTGGAGTGTTGTAACACCCCGGATATGACTTTCCCAATTTCTACTCCAACTCTTGCCGTTTCCGGCCTTAAGTTATTTTATTTTCTCGGGTTCGGGTTTTTGTCTCCGTTTGTTGTTGTCGTTGTCATGCATCTCATATCATGTCATCATGTGCATTGCATTTGCATACGTGTTCATCTCATGCATTCGAGCATTTTCCCCGTTGTCCGTTTTGCATTCCGGTGCTTCGTTCTCCTCCGGTGGTCAATTCTACCTTTCTTTCGTGTGTGGGGATTAAACATTTCCGGATTGGACCGAGATTTGCCAAGCGGCCTTGGTTTACTACCGGTAGACCGCCTGTCAAGTTTCGTACCATCTGGACTTCGTTTGAGGCTCCAGCGGTTAACCGAGGGACCGAAAAGGCCTCGTGTGTGTTGCAGCCCAACACCCCTCCAAGTTGGCCCAAAACCCACCAAAACCCTCTCCATCATCTAGATCGTTCGATCACGATCGCGTGGCCGAAAACCGCACCTCATTTGGACTCTCCTAGCTCCCTCTATGCCTATATATACCCCCCCCATTCCAAATCTCGGATCCCCTCTCTCTAACCCTAAAAAAACTGCTCCCCTCGCAGCCGGACATGTCCGAATCGGGCCGGACACGTCCGCCCGCTGCAGCCGACCAACGGGCCGCTGCCACGTGTCCCCGGGGCGCCCCACATCGCCGCTCCGCGCCGCCAGCCCGCAAACGCCCGAGGCCGGCCCTCCCCATCTCCGACCGGGCCCCGAGGCACTCGCGCCATGCTGCCCCTCTACCCCAGCTCCGGGCAACCGAGCCGGCGGGCCGTCCCGCCGCCTCGCCGGTGCAGCTTCGTCCCGCGCCGGCGCCTCCGATCCGCCGCCGTCCCCGCCACTCCACGGCGCCGCCCCGGCTTCCTCCCCTCCGGCGAGCTCTTCCCAAGGCCGGCAAGTTCCGCTCCAGCAAGCCACCGTAACTCCGGCGAACAGTTGAACGTTGGCGAACCTCGTAATCCGCGCCGTCCGGATCTGGATCTGAGATCCCGTTTGGGTTGAGTTTCTCCCGAAACCCTTGCTCATGTTGCCCTGTTCATCGTGCCGTAACTTTGCATCCGTAACTCCGTTTTGCGCATATAGCATATCAAAATGTTCGTCTCAGAGAGTACATCATTTCATTCCATTGCATCATTTTCATTTGAGTTCATCTTGATACCCGAAATGCTGTTAGAAGAGGGCTACTTGAGATAATTGTCAGATCTGCTGCTCCATTTAGATATTTGTCATTTTTGCCATGATTAATGTGTGCATGATATGCCCATGAGTTCTACATATGTTTTGTTAAGGGTTTTGCCATCTTTCCAGAGGTGCAACCCATGTATTTTTGTGATGTGTGTGGTGACTAGCACAATCTTGCAAAGTGAGGCACTTGGTAATGCTGATTTCAGGGACTTAGCATTTCCACTAAGTCCTTGAGCTGTTTATCTCATATGGTCATATGTTCATGTTGTTTCCTAGTGATCTGTGCCTCTTTTGAGGATGATCAATAAGGATGTTTTGTTAATCTTGTAGTGCTCTATCCATACATGTCTTTTTTTGCAATTATGGAGCACCCTAGCTTGAGTCAATCGAGCTCTACTTTTGCTACTTCGTGAATCTGGGCAGATTGTCTACTTGTTAGCGATTTTGCCGAGGATGTTGTAGCTGATCCGTGCATGCTATGCTATTGTTCTTGCCCTTTCTAGCTTGAATTTTATGTATTCTTGATGGATGTGTGCTTAGCTTGTCATGACTTGCCCCGTAGTGAGTGCATCGAGCTCGTAAACATGCCTACTTGATATCTGTTTTCAGCATGCTCCAGTTTTCACTAAGTCTGTGATCTGATTGTGTTTTTTCCATGTTCACATGCTTGCAATTGTATTTTTTGATCCCTTTTGGCTCAAGGTCACTAAGGGACTTTTGTTAAGCTACTAGAGTAGCTCCATGCCATGCTTTACTTTGCCATGTTCAGGTCCCGTAGCATATAGTTTTGTTGCTCTGAAGAGTGCTATCTGATCTGAAATTCCAGACAAGTGTTAATTTCACTAAGTCTGAAATCTGTTTGCCATATGCATTTTTGCCATGCTTGTTTGAACCTGTTAATGGATGAATTGGCCATAGCTCAGTGCTAGACTTTTGTTAAGCATCATGAATGTATCCCTGCCATGTATTTTGTTGCCATGTTTGGGTGCTGTAGCTTGTTCATATTGTCGCATTTAGATGACTACTTGCTATAAATCGCAGAAGTGGTCATATTTGAATTGCTTGCCATTTCCAAACCGTAACTCCGATTCCGGTGTGCTTTATATCGTTTTCAAGAGATTTCATCTCATCTTTCCAGTGGCACACTTGGATTTCCATGTTGAGACCAGGTTCATGCATCGCTTGTCAAATCTTGCATATGCATCCCGCATCGCATCCCGCATAGCATACCATCCTTGCATCATATTGTTTGAGCCTTGCACGTGGTTGATTGTGCCCTTGTTGCTTGTTTGTCTTGTTTGGGTAGAGCCGGGAGACGAGTTCGCTAACGAGGAGCCCATTGAGTTTGCTTTCGAGGATCCAGTCAACTCTGACAACTTTGAAGGCAAGATGATCATACCCTCGAAATCACTACTATCTTTGCTTTGCTAGATGCTCGCTCTTTTGCTATGCCAATGCTACGATGCCTACCACTTGCTTTCAAGCCTCCCAAATTGCCATGTCAAATCTCTAACCCACCATGTCCTAGCGAACCGTTGATTGGCTATGTTACCGCTTTGCTCAGCCCCTCTTATAGCGTTGCTAGTTGTAGGTGAAGATTGGAGGCCGTTCCTTGATGGAACATTTATTTACTTGATGAGATACCATTATATTGCCATGTTATATTAATGCATCTATATACTTGGTAAAGGGTGGAAGGCTCGGCCTCTAGCCTAGTGTTTTGTTCCACTCTTGCCGCCCTAGTTTCCGTCATATCGGTGTTATGTTCCCGGATTTTGCGTTCCTTACGCGGTTGGGTTATAATGGGAACCCCTTGATAGTTCGCCTTGATTAAAGCTTTTCCAGCAATGCCCAACCTTGGTTTTACCATTTTCCACCTAGCCTCTTTTTCCCTTGGGTTTTCGGAGCCCGAGGGTCATCTTATTTTAAACCCCCCCCCCCAGGCCAGTGCTCCTCTGAGTGTTGGTCCAACTCGTCAGCCGCCGGTGGCTACCAGGGGCAACTCTGAGCTGGCCTACCGGAAGTTTAGACAATCTGAGTGTGCCCTGAGAAAGAGATATGTGCAGCTCCTATCGGGATTTGTCGGCACATTCGGGCAGTGTTGCTGGATTTGTTTTAACCTATCGAAGTGTCTTGAAGAACCGGGATACCGAGTCTGATCGGAACGTCTCGGGAGGAGGTCTATTCCTTCGTTGACCGTGAGAGCTTGTCATGGGCTAAGTTGGGACTCCCCTATAGGGATTTGAACTTTCGAAAGCCGTGCCCGCGGTTATGGGCATATGGGAATTTGTTAATGTCCGGTTGTAGATAACTTGAACCTTAACTTAATTAAAATGAATCAACTGAGTGTGTTACCGTGATGGCCTCTTCTCGGCGGAGTCCGGGAAGTGGACACGGTGCTGGAGTAATGTTTGCGCAGGTTGCTCTCTAGTTTCTCGCTCGCGCTTTGCCTCCTCTTCTCGCTCTCTTTTGCGAACAGGATAGCCACCATATTTGCTAGTCGCTTGCTGCAGCTCCACATATTTACCTTGCCTTACCTATAAGCTTAAATAGTCTTGATCGCGAGGGTGCGAGATTGCTGAGTCCCTGTGGCTCACAAATTACTTCCAAAACCAGATGCAGGGCCTGATGATTCCGCTCCAGGTGACGCGCTTGAGCTCAAGTGGGAGTTCGACGAGGACTCTCAACGATACTACGTTTCCTTTCCTGATGATCAGTAGTGGTGCCCAGCTGGGGGTGATCGGGACCGTGTCGCATGTTGGGTTATCTTTTATTTTGGCGCCGTAGTCGGGCCATGAGTGTTTGAATGATGTAATGTTATTTATGTACTTGATTGACGTGGCGAGTGTAAGCCAACTATGTTATCTCCCCTTTTATTATCTCTATATTTCATGGGATGTTGTGATGATTGCCTAACTTGCGACATTGCTTTCAATGCGGTTATGCCTCTAAGTCGTGCCTCGACACGTGGGAGATATAGCCGCATCGAGGGCGTTACACCAGCGCCCTCCTCAGGCAGGGCTCGGGGGCTCTCTCTTGGAGAGCCGCTGACCTTGCCAAGGTCGCAGGGGAGGTGCTCGGGCGCCACTTGGAGGGGTGCTTTCAAGCACGCCTCCCTCAGGAAGGTACATGATGCGGAGCATCCTATGATCATCCCCATGTACACTTCGACTACTCCCCAAGCCCCAAGAGGACATACGATGAGACCTCGACCATACGCCATTGGCCACAAGGTGAACTCACTCCTCTTCGAACCGTCACTTTCCACATATGAGACATGGCTACTACCTCATGCATGGACCTTGCATATACTCAGGTACAACCGAGACGACCATGGAGGATCCAAGGACCAAGGCCAAGCATGGAAGAGGAGAAGGAAGAAGAAGCAAGGACAAGCTTCTGGAAAGCCCGGAACTTCCAGCCCCCGGACCTTCCTACCTTCCCGGAACCTCCGGCCCCGGAGTCCAGACCAGCCCCGAGCGCGCCAACTCTCTGGATAGCCCGAAACCCGGCCGGAACCTGCCCGGAACTTCCAGAGCCCGGAACTTCCGGCCCCACCCAGAACTTCCGGCCTGCCTGCGTGCAAAGACTCGGGCCAAGGGCCCATGTATCCCCCCTCTCACTTACCCCTTCGTGGGCTAGCACTATATATACTCCCCCACCTCCTCCTAGTTAGGGTCAGCGTTGTGATAGCTCATTTGAGAGATAAAGCTTCGCTCATCCATATCGGATCTACTCCTTGAGAGAGACCGCGGCCCCTCTTCGGAGAAGATCCACCTTGGATTCAAGACCCCTTTACGAGAAGATCCCCTTGTGGATTCAAGACCTCCTCATGAAGAAGAACTGGTTACCCTATGTATCGTCCTTTGTTGGATTTGGATCGTGTATCTCTTTGTGTTTCGAGGATCTAGCACATGTGTGACTATTTCTTGTTGGTTGAGTGATTCTCTCGTGTTACCCCTCGTGATTTCCCTCATTTTCCCCTCGTGTTCCTCGTGTTCTTCGCGGGATCCGCTCCTTTCGTGAAAGATCGGGCCACTAGGGTTCTACCCTACATCATCTTGGTATCTAGAGCCACGTTGATCACGATTTCGGAGCCCCCCTCTTTGTTTTCTAGCCTTCTTTTGTTTGATTTCGTCCTAAATCCGAAAATCCCCACCAAAAATAGCCCCAATTTTTTTTGTGATTTGTTGGTTTTGATGATGTTTTGTTGATTTTGATCCATGGATTTGCATGGTTTCAAGTGGATCTAGCATTCCCCATCTTTTCCCCCATTTCTATCCACAAAATCTTCCCAATTTTGACCCTGAAAATCGAGTTTTTCCGCCCACATTCTCAGATCTGGAATTTAGGGTTCGTCCCGGAAGAAATTCCATGACCCCCGGAACTTTCGGACTCCCCCGGAACTTCCGTCCCAGCCCCGGAACTTCCGGGCTAAACAGAGAGTTTACCCAAATTCCCCCGGCTTCCCCGAGACTTTTTCTGCGACCCCCGGAACTTCCGGCCACCCCCCGGAACTTCCGGAGCCCGGAACTTCCGGCCCTAGGCCCGGAACTTCCGGCCTAACCAGAAACTTTCCCCGAAATTTCAGCATCAACCTTCTTCACCGTTTTCATCACAACTTTTCACTCTGAACTCTGATTTGAGTGTTCTTTGGCTCGTTTTGAAGCTATCGACATGCCCGAGGACCTCACCTTGGTTTCACCACCTTTTGACCCCATCAATTTTTTGGAACTTTGGCATCTTTGCCTAGGCCTTCCACCATATCATCCGCTACACCATCACCGACTTGCGCAACCTAACCAATTTTGTTCCCCATCGCATATGTGGTTACTTGAGGAGTGATTTGAGTCTCCTAAGGTGTCTAGGCTACTTAGAGACGGTTGCTTCTTCATCAAACACCACCACCACCATAACTTCCGCATAGGCTTGACCACTATACACTCCCGCCACCCCAACTTAACCCAATTTTGTTTGTGTTGTGAGTTGTGTCTCCTAAGGTGTTTCGGCTACTTAGGGACCGTGCTTCCAACTCCGACACCATGTATAGTCCACCACCTTACCCTCCATTTCCGCATTGCCTACTCGCATAACCCATCATTGCATTGTCGCAATCCCATTGAGCCTCCGCAACACCACCACCGCATCCTGCTACCACCATTTTGACATTTGAGATTTTGAGTTCACGGTTTTTCCGTTTCCTAAGGTGTTTCGGCTACTTAGGGACGAGTCTCCATCATCTTGGTATCTCCATCAAGATCACCGCCACTCATCATCGACAAGGACAGTAACCTCCATATCATCTTGGTATCGTGGTATCCCTCCATTGTATATTCCCTTGCAATTGCATTGATAACCCCTAGCCCATTTTGTGTCACTTGCCTATCGAGACTAGCCATTTGAGTATTGCCGACAACGTTACTTGTGCATATTAGTGATCATCGAGCTACACCTCCCAATGCATACATACCATACCATAGGTATCATCTTGTTATCATATCATCTCGTGTGCGTCAAGTTTGTTCCCGCATATACACAATAGCTATCTTGGTTTGTGCATTGTGCAAAAGTGGCCATACAAAAAAAAGAATAAAGCTTTTAAGCAAAGAAAAAGAGTGAACAAAGAGCTTGTAAGCAAGTGCCATAGCATCATACCACATTGTCATATAAGATCATCTTGGATGATAACACCGGGAACCATATATACATAGCATACTTGGGATAGAAGTCGTTGCATTTTTGTCTCCTATAGGTTGTGCACAAGTGTCGTATCCGCCTATTGAGCAATCGTGCTAGCGTCTCTCTAGAGTTGTGCAACAAGAGCATTTTCCGTGGATTCCACATTTTGAGCTCATTCCTTGGTTGCACGACCCCATTTATCTATCCGTGTGTGTGTTTCCGTGTGCCACATATTGTTATTGGTCTACTTGTTTCACTTGCGAATTTGTGAATCTCTTTCAAAATTATTGACTCTTGCTAACATTTTGCATAAAAAAATTGTGCCACTATCCTCACCGAGCTCGACCATAAGCCTTATTTGTGTAGGTGTGAGAAACCGACAAGAATTGGTACCAATTGTGCTATTTCCTTGTCCACATTGGAGTGATCATTGATCCACTTTCAACTTCGGTCAAGGTACATTTGGTATTCGTTCTTCTCTTTCTCCACTCATATTGGCTCGAATCTTGTGATGGATAGGCAAGGCATTTCATCTCCGGTCTTCCACAACAACGACGGCGTGAACAACTACATCACCAAAGCGTCAATCTTCAATCTACAACGACAAATGCAAGGCGCACAATCAAGATTGTGAGAGCGCATCGAGAACCTCTCCATTGACATTCGTCACTCCGAAGCGAGGAAAAGGGACTACATCGACAACAAGCTTTGCGCACAAAAGGAGGAGCAAGATGCAAGGATGGAGAAGATTCGGGCCTTGATCAAGTCTACTTCCCCTTCGTCATCTTTAAGGCGGCGGCAAGCACATCGATCTTCTTCGGAGCGCCCAAGCGACACAAGCGCAAGTCGTCCCCGTCCACAACTCCATGGCGACCACCATCATGTTCGTGATCCATCTCGTCATGAAGGGCATGTCACCTCCAAGAAACATGTGCACGACGACGACAAACGACATCTACTACGAGCTCAAGTGCAACAACACCACCATCAACATGAAGATGCTCGAGATGCACCTACCTACAAGTCCCAACAAGCCCTACTTCACGCCAAGTCCAAACTTCATGACCACAAGAGAAGACCGCGAGACAAGCACCACCAAGAGCATGCTACGACTACAACAACCACTTCGGCATCTTCGCCAAGTGCTATCAAGGCATCTTCGCCTTTGGACGTACGACATCTTCGCCTACTTCCCACAAGTACGCCTACATTGACTTCATCAAGTCCAAGGCGACCACCTACAAGTGAGGGCGACACTTCCATCTTCGGAAGCCCCTCAAGGAAGATGGCCGAGCATGGGAATTTTCCTTCGGTCATGGAGATGAGCTATGAGGTGCCACATCATATGAACCTCTTCAACAACATGAAGACGGCGCCCATATTGGACTCATACTCCGAGTCAAGCTACGAGACCGCACATGAGACCTTATCTTTGGTCTTAGAGGAGAGTGATGATGTGCCATCTTCGGCCTTCATCCATGGCTACGACTACGACATGATTGAGCATGGAGACATTTGCACCTACATCTCTCCGACAACGACATGTGACGAGATGCCCCAATTGCCATGTGAGGAGAGCCACCACCACATGAGTGACATGAGTGACTCCACCCTACGTGACATTGAGAGCATTTCCTATGAGAGGATGAGTGTGACCACTACTAGCCCCACACTTGAGAGCATGCCACACATCCTATGTGAGGTTGAGAGCCATTTGAGTGACTCCACCAACCATATGAGTGAGAGCATCCGAGAGGGAGTGAGTGAGCCACAACACTTAGTGAGTGAGGTAGTTGACATGGCATGTGAGGCCACTTTGATTTTTAACGACTTAACCTCTACTCCTAGTGTGTTTTCTTCTTTGGTGCTAGGTCTCCTACATGACGACATGCCTACCCTCGACGAGTCCATACCTCCAATGGAGACAATGATGGCCATGGTGGACGATGATGCACCCCCCACATGGTTCCATCAAGATGAAGATGACCACGACTCGGTCTTTGACACCTCACCTACAACACATGAGCGATGCTCCAAAGGTAACATAGGTGATGGTGCTTCTCTTGTCCCACTAGTGGACTATTTTACGAATGATTGCTTGCATGATGTTGACACACCTATACCCATGCTTCATGCTAGTGCCACTTCTTCATGTCATGACTTACCTATTTATGATAAATATGATGACGAGCATGTTGATTTGCCTAGTTGTGATGCTATGCTCCATAGGATATCATGTGAAAATTCTTTTGGTCACATCATGTTTGACAATCCATTAACCTTGTCATATGATATGAGTGATATATCCCATATTGCATCATTTCAATCTCAACATAGTAACTATGCATGCCCCATTAAAATCAATCCCATTTGCACTTATGGCATAGATGACGAGAGGATGGTCATTGGCTTTTGTTTTTCATGTGATGATATTGCCATGCTTCCTTTACATGATTTGTGCAATTCATCTATTATGCCATGCCATGATCACATCGTTCCAAATATGCATTGTTTTGGATGTTGTCAATATTCTTCGTGTGATGTTTCCATTAATGATCATGAGGAGACTCCCATAGTTTCCTCATACATATTGAGAGATTTTGATGCATTCCATACATTGCATGATTCTCATAATTGCTTGCACCGTATGCATTCCATGAATAACAATGCTCTACATATTTCTTGTGATGCATTACACAATTTGTGTCTCCATTATGCTATACATAACAACAAACCTATCATGATGGATGACATGTTTCTATATCACGCATCTCATTTATTTGAGCATTGGCTATTTTGTGCTAACCAACACAAGCACATGCGCATCATGATGGATGATGTGTACATCTACCACGCACACACAATTTTCCCTTTGTCTTTGTTTTGTGTAGGTACTCACGTATACTCGTCAACCTCTCAATCCCAAGAGTTGACGAAAAGAGCTCTTGAGAGCAAAGATGACTTGGGATCCCGTGAACTATCCTTTCCACCACTTTCTTAGCGCAACGACTACGCGCATCTCTTTCACTTGGCTCTCACATGGCTATGGGCTATATACCGCTTATCGCTTCATGCTCATTTTACCGTGTTCACTTTGCATGCTATGCTTGCTTCTATGCCTTTGCCATGCAATTGTGACCCTTTCTTGCATCTACCCATGATTCACCATTATGCTACTCCTATGTGTATTTGCATGCTTGGTGGAGATCCTTATTGCTATTGCCATGTTTGTCATGTACCTCGTGCTATTGATGCTTGTTGTGTTGGGAGAGTCATGATGTCCCGTTGCTATTTACATATGGCCTCTCACCAATACATTGATGATATTTTGCTCATATCTTGCCTTCGTGCTTGTGATATGTCTTGTGCATTATTCATGACTACCATTTGCACACATGACATACTTGACATGATTCCTTCTAGTACGTTGCATCTTCGCACTACTAGCTTGCTTGCCTTGATTCATATGATTGCTTTCTTTGTTGCATCGCCCATGTTCCATTCTTACTTGCTTTCTTGGGTTGATGACATATATGCTCGTGCCTCTCACATGATTTATCTTGATCATTGTCTCTTGTCTCCATTAGTGGCACCTCTCATATCCCCTTGTATTGAGTGCCAACTTGCTATGCTTATTGATCATGGAGACTTGGACATATTACTTGTGATGCATGCTTGCTTGATTACGCCTATTGTATTTGGTTGTTCTCGCGTCATATGCATCCATACTATGAAATGCTCCCTTGTCCTTTCTTATGATGAGCATGATGCATCCACTTGTTGGGTATTTTACCGTACGAATGATAGGTTTTCCGCTAACCTCATTTGTTTTTCCGAGTGTTTGTCATGTTCTTTCATGTTGAAGGATTCACAAGGCGCTACCGTCATGACACAATTTGGTCATGTGGAGGCATACACGATGTGCAACACCAACATTTGCGAGAATCTCCTAAAGGTGAACTCCTTCCCTTTGAGCCATCCTCAAATATGCATATTGGATGGGTCACTCTTTCATTGGTGTTTCCTTCTTCTTGTCTACATGTTACATCTATTGGATGGAGGACCGCCATTGGTGATGGAACCCATGGACCTTCAAGTTGAGGAGCGCTCGGATTTATTGGATGCACCTTCGAACCTCCACTCATGCCACGACATCGAGCATTGGTATACCAACACCTCCATATTTGTTGATTGTGTTCACACATGTCATGCTCGATGGACATATCATACACATGACAAATTTGCATCTTATGCATGGATTGACTCACATCATGATTGCCTTGTTGCATCTTGTATTCCCATGTCATCCATGATATATGAGCTTGTGCATTTCATTAGCAAATTTGTTGTGATATACCTTGATGGCATATTCATACATCATGATCTTATTGCCTGCCATCAGTTGCATGATCACATCACATTGAGCATCCATTACCATATTCATGCTATTGATAAACCGTCTCACTATGACATCATTTTGCACCGTGGTTGCATTGATCACATCCACAATACATTTGTGTGCACAATGAATGATTTTGCTTCCATGAATGCTTTACATGTCATTTTACATCATTTGGATAAGCATCTCATGCATTTTCATGAACAATTCCTTTGGATGAACTCATGTTTATTTGATGGACACCTTGTGTGTGTTAACCATTGTATTTCCGAGTGTCGTTTGTGTTTGCTCTTCTTGCATGTATACCACTCCGGCGACACCTTGAAGTACTTGGATTGCGCAACGTCTTCCACTCCGTCCAACTACAAGTCCGTTCACGACAACTGTTTCCATGGTGATGAGGTTTTCGATCTGATGTCGGATCTTTCCCAAGGGAGGGGAGATGATGCGGAGCATCCTACGATCATCCCCATGTACACTTCGACTACTCCCCAAGCCCCAAGAGGACATATGATGAGACCTCGACCATACGCCATTGGACACAAGGTGAACTCACTCCTCTTCGAACCGTCACTTTCCACATATGAGACATGGCTAGTACCTCATGCATGGACCTTGCATATACTCAGGTACAACCGAGACGACCATGGAGGATCCAAGGACCAAGGCCAAGCATTTAAGAGGAGAAGGAAGAAGAAGCAAGGACAAGCTTCTGGAAAGCCCAGAACTTCCGGCCCCCGGACCTTCCGACCTTCCCGGAACCTCCGGCCCCGGAGTCCAGACCAGCCCCGAGCACGCCAACTCTCTGGATAGACCGGAACCCGGCCAGAACTTCCGGAGCCTGGAACTTCCGGCCCCACCCGGAACTTCCGGCCTGCCTGCGTGCAAAGACTCGGGCCAAGGGCCCATGTATCCCCCCTCTCACTTACCCCTTCGTGGGCTAGCACTATATATACTCCCCCACCTCCTCCTAGTTAGGGTCAGCGTTGTGATAGCTCATTTGAGAGATAGAGCTTCGCTCATCCATATCGGATCTACTCCTTGAGAGCGATCGCGGCCCCTCTTCGGAGAAGATCCACCTTGGATTCAAGACCCCTTTATGGGAAGATCCCCTTGTGGATTCAAGACCTCCTCACGGAGAAGAACCGGTTACCCTATGTATCATCCTTTGTTGGATTTGGATCATGTATCTCTTTGTGTTTCGAGGATCTAGCACATGTGTGACTATTTCTTGTTGGTTGAGTGATTCTCTCGTGTTTCCCCTCATGATTTCCCTCGTTTTCCCCCTCGTGTTCCTCGTGTTCTTCGCGGGATCCGCTCCTTTCATGAAAGATTGGGCCACTAGGGTTCTACCCTACATCAGTACAAGTCAAAGGAGACCAAACCCTCAGGACTTCATCGCAAGGAACACCCAAGAGCTACAAGATTCCAGAGTCATGCGCGGCAGCCGCCGCTTACCTATCGTGGCCCCACATCCGGGCAAGGATGGAGGACTACGTGTCTGCGTCGACGTACCAGGGCTCAACCGAGCCGCGACCCAGGAGCGCCTATGGCCTTCGGCCGTAGGGCGCTGCATGGGACCACCTCACAGATACGTTCGCATGCCCTTCGGCCTGCCGAGCACGGTCGCCGCACATCAGCGCCTGTTGAGGAGCATTCTGGAGGCTGAAGAGGTCAGGCATCGCGCGGTCCTGGCAGAGGTGGCGATGGTCCCCGAAGACCTGCGCGTGCCACCAGAGCCTCCCGAGGCCCCTGGGCCTGGGGGCTCATGAGGGCCGACGTCTTCACCACGCATCGCTCACTTCCTCAGCATCACTTCATCTTCAGCAGCACCAGGTGACATCTTTCAGAGTTCTACTTTCAGCTGGGAGTGCCCACAGGGCTGCACCATTCCCAGGCCGCGCGGGTCCGTCCCCGCGGCATGTATCCATTTTGTTTATGCTCTTTACTTACCTTGTTGGGGGCGCCCCTCGGGCTGCATCATCCCCACACCGCTCGGGTCCGACCCAGCGGCAGTTGCTTTTCCAGCATTTACCCTAGGATGAAGTTGTTCTTTCACGCTTGATCTGATTCCCATAATTGTCACCTACTGCTTGTCATCATGCAAAGCGCTTGCACGTTAAAAGGGGGGCGCCTGAGCATCGCGACTCATGGGCTCTTACTGGCTCTCCAACCCTCACCCCCTGGCCTTGACTCACGGCATCGCGACCTGTCATACCAGTGGCGGCTGAGCTCGCTCGAGGGCCGGGACCTGAGGACGTAGAGCATTTGCATTCTAACAACCCTGCAGGAACACACCAATTGATAAAAGGCCCAGAGCCAGGCGCAACCCGCCTCGAGGTAGGGCCTCGTGAGTCCTGCGCTGGCTCACGGGTGCCCAGATACCCCTCTCCTAGACCTACCGTGCCGACCACATGTCAGGGCAAGGCTGTACACGCCCTGGGGGCTCCTCCCGGAGGGGAGCCCCCTCCCACGCACAAGTGGAAGCACCATGCTCCGCGCTGGCTGACGACACTGCCGAGGAGCGGCTATGCTCGTACACATACGGAAGCGCTATGCTCCGCGCTGGTGATAAACAACTGAGGGCAGCCCACGGCCGTACCAACCTCAGGGAGCCCAGAGCTCAGTGTCCGGCACCACCGCAACGCCTCCCCTCGGGAGTGCCGCACGAGGGGGCTGGACACGGGGGCTACGCCCGGGCCTCGCCCGAGCGCACGCCACCCAGCCAGGTCCCTTGGACCTGGTCGTCGCGCGCCACTCCCCGAGCGGAGCCAAGGTACGAAACCCGTTTGAGCGTCTAGGGGGACTCCTGAGCATCGCGACTCAGGAGCCTAACATGCCACGTAGCCCTTCACTCCTTAGTCCCGTCCTTGGTTTCCGGTCAGGGCTAACGCTGGGTGAGGTACGCGCGGGGCCAGGCCCTGCCGACGTAGAACGATCAATCCACTCCTCGCTCCCCCCTTCCCTACTTGTTGCTCGCGCGTCAAGGGGGACTTCTGAGCATCGTGACTCATGAGCCTAACTTGCCACGTAGCCCCTCACTCCTTAGTCCCGTCCTTGGTTTCCGGTCGGGGCTAACGCTGGGTGAGGTACGCGCGGGGCCGGGCCCTGCCGACGTAGAGCGTAAGCAAGTAGGAGAGGAAAATGCAAATTCCAGGAAATTCAAAGCAAATATTACAAGCCATAAGATTGTTCCACAACGCCAAACACAAGTTTTAACGCCTCCACGAGGCATGGTGCATGTGCAGGAATAAAACAGGATGGAAGTCACGAAGGGATCACTCCCCAGTAACGCCGTCACCGGTGGTGGAGTCACGCTGGACGGCTTCGCCTCTCGAGGTCGCAAGGCCGGCGGCACCACGCCCGGGCAGGACGCTGGGGGAGCGGAACTTCCCCAGCAAAACCTCAGCTCGGCCCCTCATGGCCTCAGCGGTGGTAGCGGCACGGTCGCCGCTCACGGGCTCCAGCAGGCTGTCGAAGTCGACATTGGGGTCGCACAGGTAGACATGGCTGAGGACACGCGTCAGCGCCCCAGAAGACAGGGCACGCGCCTCAGCCTCGACCGTGGGGCCAAGGCCGTTTGCGACATCCTCAAGCGCATCAACCAGGAAGGGGAGCAGCTTGGCGGGGCCGTCCTTCGCACCAGCCAATGCCTCCTCCAGGCTGCTCTCATACAGCGTCTTCAGTATGCCTCGAGCCTTCTTCTCCAGCTCTGCGAAGGCCACCCGGTCCTCCATCAGGACCTTCGCCTTGGAGTCCAGCTCGGTCCTCTCCGCCTTCAGCAACCGCTCCAGCATCTCCAGTCGGCTGTGGCGGTCATCAAGCTTGGCGTCCCGGTCCTTGGCGGCGACCTCCCTAGCCTTCATCTCCTTCTCCTTCTCCTGGCGGCTGCGCGCCTCCTTGGCGAGCTTGTCACGCAGGCCCTGCAGCTCGGCCTCAAGCATCTTGCAGCGGCCCTGGGCAACTGCAACATCGCCTAGGGCAGCATCGCAAGCGGCCTTGTATTGGTTGGCGGCCTGCCTCTCCTCGTCAGAGGATGACATGGCCTGGCTCAACACCGCTCGGACGGAGGCAGTGGAACTAGCCGAGCCAGAGGCCAACTCCGGGCGCCCATCCACCAGATGAGGGTCCGCGCTCAGAAGATCCTCCCGCAATTGGCTCAGCTCGTTGGCAACCTGGTCTAGGACAGCGGCGGAGGGAGCAGGGGAGATAAGAACCTGCGGAGCAGGCGGAGAATATGGCAGCGTGGCCACGGCTTGGCAGGAAGGGACCTCCTGAGCCTTGGCCGCCACAGCCGCAGCGTCGGGCACAGTCGACTCCAGGTCCAGCGGGGCCACGGGGGCTGACTCCTCGCCGGGGTGCCCCAGTTGGCCTCGCGAGGGCGGTTGGGTCGGAGAGGCGAGGGCCTCGCCGTCCTCTCCCCCAACAGCCGAAGGCGTCGCCCCGGCAGACGGATTCGCCCCAAGCAGGGCCCCAGAAGCCTCCTTCAACCTCTTGGCCGCAGGTGCCGGCCTGGTAAAAGAGCGCAAACGTCAAGCCTAAGTGGCAGAAACCAAGCAGAGCACGAATCGAGCACTTACTGGACGTCGTCCGTGGACTCAAGCAACCTCCGGCCAAACTTGAAGCCCGAGAGCCTGCAGCAGGGTCAGCCTTGGGGGCCCAGAAGCAGAAGGCGCGTCAGGAGGGATGGAGCTGGCCTTGGACCCCCCAGGAACCAGAGCAGACCCTGGGGGAACCAGGCTCGACCTGCCCTTCCTCGTGACCGAGGAAGAGCCCTCCCTTCCTCGCCTGGCGCTAGCCTCGTCATCGTCCGGCATGGAGCGGAGGGCCTAGGACCTGCGCCGAGGGAAGGACTGCCCCCAATCCTCGCTAGTCTCCTCCGAGTCGGACACTTCCTCCTCTGCCTCTTCTTCCTCCTCTCCCCCGCTGGAGCTGTCGGAGGACAAGTTCACCGTCGCCAAGACCGCCAGATCTTCGAGAGCTGCCGCCGGCACCAGCCCCTCACTGTTGAAGGTGGGCATGGCGTTCACCACCTGCTCCCAGTCATCGCGAAGGAACAGGGGGGCGGGGGCGCCCACCGGCCTCGCCACGTCTCCCCCAACCAAGGAATGGAGGGTCGCAGCCAGATCCTCTTCGGTTAGGGCCTTGGAGCTCAGGCGCAGGGCGGCGTCTGCTCCTCCAAGCCTCCACGGTGGGAGCGGGTGCTCCTGGAGCGGAGCCACCCGGTGCTCCAAGAACTCCCTCAGGAGCGTGGCCCCGGTCAGCTTCGCCGCCTCCGTGTTGCTTGGCCTCGGTCCGCGTTCATCCTCCTCAACACCGCCTTCGCGTGAGGGTTGACGAGCTCCGCGCGGGACCATGCGTCAACGGACTTAGGTTGCCCCGTGGGCAATACCAGACGAGGGTGGAGGCGCCCGACATCCATCATGACCCACTTGCTCTGGTAGCCTTCAATCCTCTTCCCAGGCTTCGAGATGGCGTTGGAGCTGGAATATGCAATGAAGCTTGCGCATGCGGAGACCTGAGCGCCAGAAACCCGGAGGGAGAAAAATTGACGCAGCAAGGCCACCGAGGGCTTCACACCAACATGAGCCTCGCAATAGTAGGCGAAAATCGCCAGTAGAAGGACAGAGTTGGGGTGGAGATGCAAAGCCTGCAAGTTGTATTGGCAGAGAACAGCATGGAAGAACTCAGAGAAAGGAGGCACCAGACCGGCGACAATGGCGCTCACGAAGAACTGGTAGAAGGTGCTCCCCTTGCCCTCAGGCTGATCGGAGCCGACCTTGAGCACAGTCGCCCCCTCGCTGCCCTGCGCCATCGTCATCAGGCGTGCGAGGGCGAGGTTCTTCTCCAATAAATTCGGAGAATCCAGGGCCGGCGAGTACCAAGCATCAGCCGGGGGCTTACGAGGCGCCATGGCGTGCCGGATGCGAAGGATTGAGACGGATCTGGAGGATTTCGGGAGCAAGAGGAAGGAGAATGAGAAAGGGGATCTAGGGCAAGACGAACGAGAGTGGGGCAAGTAAGCTAGGCCAGGGCACCCCCTTTTGTCAGTTGTGCAGTTGCCGAGGCGTCATGGGAAGTGCAGACGCCCACGTCCAATCAACCGCCACGTGGCGCCCAAGGCCGCAGGCCGTTAGGGCCCGCGGCGCTTCACGCTTGCCCCATCGCTTCTCTGCTAAGCCAAGCCCATGCGCGCCTTGGGCCCGGGGGCTACTGTCGGCGTTCTGGGAACGGGGGTCCCCAGACTTGCCTGCCTGCGGCCTGCGGCGTGGCTTAGGTGGGGGCCCAGCACGGCCCATCTTCATCAGCCCAAAGCTCAAGACCCTCGCGGGGTGGACGACAGGAAGCTTCCTCAAGAGCGGCCTCATCAGGCAGGCTCGCGAGGAGGCGGAGAGATCAATGCAAGGGTACCTCACGAGGAACCCGTGACGCAAGCCATGACGATCGAGACCAGGCGGGCGCCAGGAGGGCGTCGGCCTGTGCAGTGTCCTTGTTTCCCCTTAGGTGCAAAGGGGGCAAGCACAGGACAAGGCATCAGGCAAAGGTTGCCATTCCGGTGCAACGAGACCAAGATCAGCAGGACGGCAGGACGGAGGTCACCGTGGAGCCCAAGACTGCGTCATCACCAGCACTTTTGGCAGCCGAAGACCACCTTTGGTCAAGATAACCTGTACTACATGTTCCCCTTCAAAATGGCCAATTGTTGGCGCCCTTCCCGCTCATTATTTCGGGAGAGGCCCAGGGCCTCTATAAATAGAGCTAGCCACCACAGAGTAGAGAGAGGGGGGAGAAATTTGGAGACATCTAGAGATCTGGTAGAACCCCAGTAGAGAGAGAGAGAGGCAACCGAACTCACCCTAGCAGTTCATTGCACCAGCTCAAGAACACCTCTCGCAAGGCTGTTCTTCTCTTGTACTATTCCATCAGCCCCTGAGGCAATCCACCACACCACACACTGGAGTAGGGTATTACACCACAACGGTGGCCCGAACCAGTATAAACCTCGTGTCTCTTATGTTGTTCATCATTTTCGTCTTAGTTCGCATGAGAGGATCGGACGTAGATCGGTAGGGGAGAGATCTCCGCGCGCACCCCAGTGTTCGAACCTCAAGGGTCTGCCGGAACCCGAAACCCGATAGTTTCTAGAATTGAAATACGCCTAGACACATCCATTTATTTCCGGATGGAGGGAATACATGTCAATATGTCATGCCTTTCTATTCTTCAGTACCTATTCCATTTGTCTGTCGGAGCATGTTTTATAACTAAAGCACCATTCTTCTATATAAGGCATGCAAGGGGAAGACAGCTATGTTAGAATCTGAAGGGTTGATACTTCTCCAGCACAGAGAAACCCAACTCCTACTGATAATAAGCAGATTCAAGTGGCCAAAGAACTAGTCCGCTCCAGTCCAGCAAAAATATGTCAACTCCATTCTAAAAAGCATGTGTGTATCCTCACATCATGAAATTTTATAGCATTCAGATCATATTTTCTACATGTTTCTTACCCATCTCTCTTTTAGAAAATAAGCTTAAAGAATAGAAGACTTTCTAAACTAGGATCGTGTTCGAGGAAAGTATCTTGTGGGAATTCTCTGTGCTCTAATGATGATGTAAGTACATGTTGTATATCACTAAATTTCTACATTAGCATGTATTTTGTTAATCGGCGTGAATCCAACCTTTATCTGATCTAAACTTACTTGTAGCAAAATGTATAATTAAAGGCGACAATGTTGATTTTTGTAAGGAAAACTTCCTGGTTGTCTTGCATACTGGGTTGCATTAGTGTACTATCACATATCATGCACATTACTAAATTGTAGTGATGTTCTGGTTGCCCAATCATTCATTGTGTCAATGATGCTTTCCTATTACCTTACTCAGATGATGATAGTTGTGCCATATTGTGTTCATTTGGTGTAGGCTAGTGTGGTCTGGTTCTCAAACGTTCGTTGTGTCACTGTTGTTTTCCTATTATCTAACATGGCTAATGATAGCAATGCTAGTGTGTTAATTTGGTGCATGTTGCTGAAGATAAGAAGACAAACTCTGAAAACAGCAAGGCAACCCCATTGTTTCTTTCCAATAAATCTAGGCCAGGTAATATGGAAATAACTCTTGATTAATCGTATTGGTTCCCCTCCTAATTTATGTTATGATGCAGTGGTTGAGACACTCTCCTCTATCAATAATACAAGCCTGCCAAAATCTCCATCTGAATCTGTTGAGTTTCCTCTGTCTCGAATCCAACAGAAAAAATGTATGTTTGTGAAC
The DNA here is from genome assembly GCF_056163025.1 of Triticum urartu. NCBI lineage: Eukaryota > Viridiplantae > Streptophyta > Magnoliopsida > Poales > Poaceae > Triticum > Triticum urartu. The sequence goes on from NC_141876.1 coordinate 51,561,751, forward strand.
GAATTACTAACTGAAGCAATCATGGAAATCATGGAGGATCAGAGGTGCACATTCTTGCGCAACAACAACTAATCAATGTTTTCAGAGACAGTGTAGCAAAGAAGGAAGAACTTGCTCACATGCTTATGGGCGTCATCCGCGCTGAGGTTGTAGATTGTTAAGTTCTGTTCATGTATTTGCACTGGCATCAATCTTTGATTGCCTAGTGGATGTAATTTCCTGTAATATATGCTGGATGTGCAACGTTTTCCTTGTATGTTGTACATTTTATTAGCGCGCCTCACATTCCAGCTAACTAGTTGTTAGGAAGCCAAAAAGGAGTGAAATTATTAGTTAGCACGAACAGTCATGGACCCTATATGAAGGAAGCGGCCCACTACCGTTAATGGGCTTCCCTAATGGGCTCGCAAGGGCCAAAATTCTCACAAGCCTTTGATTGATCGTTTTTTGTCTTTACCATAATTGCTCGTTGTAATGGGCTCAAATTACCAACTAAAAGGCGACATGTTCAACAGTTAGGTGTGGCGGAGATGCATATGTTGAGATGGATGTGTGGCCCCACGAGGAAGGATAGAGTCCAGAATGATGATATACAAGATAGAGTTGGGGTAGCACCAATTGAACAGAAGCTTGTCCAGCATCGTCTGAGATGGTTTGGGCATATTCAGCATAGGCCTCCAGAAGCTCCAGTGCATAGCGGGTGGCTAAAGCGTATGGAGAATGTCAAGAGAGGTCGGGGTAGACCGAATTTGACATGGGAGGAGTCCGTTAAGCGAGACTTGAAGGATTGGAGTATCACCAAAGAACTAGCTATAGACAAGGGTGCGTGGAAGCTTGCTATCCACGTGTGAGAGCCAAGAGTTGGTTGCGAGATCTTATGGGTTTCACCTCTATCCTACCCTAACTTGTTGGGACTAAAGGCTTTGTTGTTGTTGTTATTGTTTTTGTTAATGGGCTCAAATTACAGTCAAGCCAGAATCGACGTTATATAATTGGGCCTACAGATATGTTCGACCTTTAGTGGGCCCATTAAGTTAATGGGCCGTAACCAGGCCGACAGCTCTATTGGGCCGCTATAATTGAAATGAGCCAATAGTTAATGCTCGGCCCTGTTACTTCCCGGGTCATTAACAGACCGACATTAAAGCGGGAAATAAGTAGGCCCATTTGATTTCACGGGCCGTTAACTGACCGATACTAAGGTCGGGCTATATATGGCCCAACTGTATTGTAGGCCTTTAGCAGGCCGAAAGAGACAGCGGGCTCGTATTGGTCATGAAGAGCATGCACCGTTAAGAGGCCAAAACTCAGGTCCGACTACAAATGGCCCAACTCATTTATGGGTCGTTAATAGGCTGAAAGACACACCGGGCTGGAAATGGGCCCAACACTTAAATTGGTCGCTAAAAGGCCGAAAGACGTACATCCTGAACATTGGCCCATCCCTTGAATGGGCCGTTAACAGGCTGAAACCACATGGGGCCGATGTTGATCCCAAATATATAGCGGGTCGTTAACGGGCTAGAACTGACGATGGGCTGCAATGGTGTCAAATAGTGAACGGGCCCTTGACGGGCCGAATTGGCTCATCTCGTATGGGCCATGGTCTTAAATGGACCAGACACAAGTAGGCCCTATATGGGTTGGCCTAGTAATTTTGATTGGGCCGGCCTCTTTCACCTAAATGGGCCACTGTTGGGCCTTGCCACGTGCCAACGTATCATAGGCGCCTCCCGTACAATGAGTGGATGACATCTGTCCCAACACTGAGCCGCACATGGATCCTCCGGCGAATGAGAATTTTACACATGGAAAATCCCCATTGGTCGGGGCTGTTAACGGGTCATCGGATCCAAACAGGAACCCGATAGCTTAACGGCGACCCGTTACGGTGGATGCCACGTGTCGGTTACCCTTGACGAAAACACTTACATGACGCGCCATTTATCATCATGGAAGTGGACACTTCTGTGACGATAATTTTGGTATTGTATCTTGATTCTGTCATAAAATCGTCATGGATGTACATGCATGATAGAAAATGTGACCTACTGTGACAAACACGTATCATCACAGAAGTGTATTTTTTGTAGTGTATGCCGGTGACAAGGTTGATAGGAAGTCCACTTTGGGTACTTGTCAATTTCTTAGTAGATCCCTTGTGTCTTGGTCCTCCAAGAAATAAAACTCGGTATCCTTATCCACTGCCGAAGCGGAATACATTGCTGCCGGATCATGTTGTGCTCAATTACTTTGGATGACCCAAACTCTTAAGGATTATGGGATACATGTGAAACATGTTCCATTGCTTCATGATAATTAAAGTTCTATTAAGATTGCTCACAATCCCATGCAACATTCTCGAACTAAGCACATTGAAGTCCGTCATCATTTCATTTGGGATCATGTTGCTAAAGGAGACATCAATCTTAATCATGTTCGAATCGATAAGCAGTTGGTGGATATATTCACCAAACCACTTGATGAGAAAGTATTTTGCCATTTGAGAGGTGAACTGAATATTATTGATACCTAAAACTTGGAGTAGAAGCTCCGTTTGGATACATACAAGGTGTGAGCCTTTTGTGACTAATCCTTGGTATTTCTCTTAGGATGATGATCATATGTCTTGGATCTATACTTGTACCCTTGCATGTTATCTAACCCTTGTAGGTACTTGGATGAGCCCAAACCTATGAGATTGCAAGTTACTCACATTTTGAGCAATTTCTACATCACCAAGTTCCCACGATTTGGTTGTTGAATACAATGAACCATGAACTCACTATACATTTCCTTTGACTACTTCCATATGTCAAATTTCATGATTGTTAATTTGGATACACAAGTGATCTTCCTTGCAAGACTAACCCATGTAGGAAGATGGACTCAAACTACTAGTGATGCTCCCAACTCTTGATGGACAACATCAACCTTGAGCATCCAACACAAGTTCGACGACATGATCAAGATCAACACCACAATCCAAGGTATGTCATTCCATCTTAGAGAAGCTTTGCTCCAAGTCATGAGCTAAAGCAACTCCACAAGATGTGAATACATGAAAATGCTTAAACGAAAAATGGTAACCCCATTTTTGAGCTTAAATGATGAGTATGACCTACGATCAAGTGTTATCACTTGACTCCTTAGTCAATATACTCTAACATAGGTGACTTTGTCGCCGACCTTTTCTAGATGATGTTCTCTAGTGTTCTTTTGCTCAGTTGATTTTTCCATTTGTATGTTTTATTGCCATTGTGTCTCTCTTAATAATAATAATAATAACTTCATTTGTATCTCTTCTAAATTTTCTATTTTTCATCTATAATTTCTGCTTTTAATTAATTGCAATATGTCCGCAAATTCCTTGCAAATCCTTGTGAGATTTCATTTTCCAAGTGAGATGAGTTGACAAAATCTTTACTCTCGGCTGAACTCGGTCCCTCCGATCCAAACCTATCGGCTTGACTAAAATACAAGGTTTTCTTGTATATAGTTCATCGGTACAACCAACACGGACTAGCTCGATCTCACCAATAAGCACCCTATGTGATTCTGTCATATCAGAGTCACCAACGGAAACCACATCGACGTCACCTATTTCAACTCTTAGAAAACCTTTTGCCATTTCTTACTACCTATTTTCTTCAACTCCACTCAATGATTCTTTCCTCTATCAGGATCATAAGTTGCCTAATGCTTTGTAGTGACTCTCAAGGACCACACCCACTTGGCTCATGCTCTAGAAGTGCCCTTCTTGGAAATTGATGTCAAAGGGGGAGAGAGAGCACCTCAAAGCTTATCAAATGAGCACATCCAAGCTCTTCTACAGATGCTCGTTAACAAAGAGGGGAGAAGTCACATGTCTTTAAGAGGGGAGGACATGCTAATATGTTTAATCCTAGCTATTGATGAAAATTCTATTTGCTATGATTTTATCTCACCCTACCTTATCCCATTATCCAATATCAGATTCAGGGGGAGAAAGATTATATGCCTAAGGGGAGAAAAATCCTTGGAATTCATTGCACATCTTTAAAACTCTTGGTACATGTCTATATATAAATGAAGTACTTATAGTACTCACTCATCACATGTCATCCCAGTCTTGGTACTCTTGTGGTTCCCTAAAACTGCTTTACTTGGAGTGATCTTGTGTTATCTAACCCTGTTTTCTCAAGTCCACTCTTTCTAAAGTAAGATCAAGACCACAAGGTAAGTATATGCATCACACTCGTGTGCATGATGATCTCTTGTTGTTGTACATATTGTTTGCAAGAGGGATTCATAAACATGGAGGTACATTTCCCAATCATATCTTTTGCTCTGATGCATATAGCCAAGATACATGTAACTCTCTTCTTACTCTGTCATGTTATGCATTCAAATGTTAGTATATCTATCTTCACATGATTGCATACATGTAGGGAGAGCTTATGCATGTTACATGTTCCTCCAAAGCTTTACTTGCTACTATTCATATCATTTACCTAAAGCTTTGATGTATGTTGTCATCAATTACCAAAAAGGGGGAGATTGAAAGAACAAGTGCCCCTAGGTGATTTTGGTAATTAATGTCAACATATCTCTTGTTGCACTAATACTTTTATCTAGTGTATTTAAGTCAAGTTCAACAATGGCATGGAAAGGACAAGAGGATGTGGAACCCCTTCAAGGTGTCAAGGACATGCATTGGCTAAAGCTCAAGACTCTTCATTTTGTTTTAGTGATCTAAGAGCACATTGAGTCCATAGGAAAGCCAATACTATTAAAAGGGGATGAGGTGTTGCTTAATGGCTTGCTTGCTCAAATGCTTAGTGATATGGCTCCAAAACCCTCAACCACTTTCTCCATCCAAATATGTCAAAACCCTAAACTCCAACTCGGCCCCACTGACTCTTTCTATTCGGCGCCACCGAGTTCATATGACATAGCCACTGCCAGAAACCCTAGCAATTCAGTTTCACCGATACGAGTCTCAGTCTCACCGAGATGGCCTTGCCAGCGCTCTGTGACTTGTTGCATTTATTTCGGTCTCACCGAGTTGGCTTGACATTCTCTCTGTTGCCTTATTGCTTCACTTCGGTCTCACCGAGTTGATGTAATTGGTGCCACCGAGATGATGTTTACCCTAAGGCCCTAGCACATTGGTCCCACCGAGTTGTTCCAATTGGTCCCACCAAGATTCCTAACGTTCACATTTTGAACTAATCGGTCCCACCGAGTTTATCTATTTGGTCTCACCGAGATGGGTCAAATGTGTCTAACGGTTGAATTTTGTGTGGATGCTATATATACCCCTCCACCCCCTTCTCCATATGTGGGAGAGCCATCATAACGTGCCTACACTTCCACCATACATTTTTTGAGAGAGAACCACCTACTCATGTGTTGACATCAAGATATTCCAATCCTACCAGAAGAATCTTGATTTCTAGCCTTCCCCAAGTTTCTTTCCACTCAAATCATCTTTCCACCATATCCAAATCTGTGGGAGAGAGTTGAGTGTTGGGGAGACTATCATTTGAAGCACAAGAGCAAGGAGTTCATCATCAACAGAGCATCTATTACCTTTTGGAGAGTGGTGTCTCCTAGATTGCTTAGGTGTCGCTTGGGAGCCTCTGTCAAGTTATGGAGTTGAACCAAGAAGTTTGTAAGGGCAAGGAGATCGCCTACTTCGTGAAGATCTACCCGAGTGTGGCAAGTCCTTCGTGGGCGATGGCCATGGTGGGATAGACAAGGTTGCTTCTTCGTGGACCTTTCATGGGTGGAGTCCTCCGTGGACTCATGCAACTATTACCCTTCGTGGATTGAAGTCTCCATCAACGTGGATGTATGGTAGTACCACCTATCGGAACCACGCCAAAAATTTCAATGTCTTCATTGCATTTGCACACTCCAATCACATCCCTTTACTTTCTTGCAATTAGCATGCTTCACCATTTCCGCTGCATATACTCTTGTCATGCTTGCTTGAAATGTATTGTGAATGCTTAAACTTGTGCTAAAACTCCACCTTAACTTGAAGAACTTAAAAACGGCCACTTTTACTTGTTGAGGATCTAATCACCCCCCCCCCCTCTAGACCCCTCTTCTCGATCCTTTCGCCTTTGAGGATAAACCGAGAGTTAGAATGTTGGTACCATTTGAGTTCCTCTTCACACAACATGTTGGCTATCTATGCATTCAAATGACCCTTGATCTCGATTTCATGCTTAGATAGAGGTCTAACCTCTGGCAAAGCTTCTAATTCATCAATGATAGATGAAAGATGAAGCTTCTCCTTTTTGAGGATACCCATCATATGTCTAGCCCAACCACCAAGAAATTTTCGCAATGCATGCATTTTGTTATTCCATCTGTGTATTGGGGTTGGCCCGGCCACCAGTTTCTCCCACACCTTCTTTACCATGTCATGGAAGCCATCCCGAAGCAACCACCCAAGTTCGAACTTGAACTTGCGTCTATGTTATTGCCGTGCCAGTAGTTAGGAGAATGTGTGCAAAGTCTGATGTAGCCTTGATACGAGGTAGAGCATGAACAAACTGTTGGGGAACGCAGTAATTTCAAAAACATCCTGCGCACACGCAAGATCCATCTAGGTGATGCATAGCAACGAGAGGGGAGAGTGCTGTCTACGTACCCTCATAGACCGTAAGCGGAAGCGTTATGACAACGCGGTTGATGTAGTCGTGTGTCTTCACGATCTGACCGATCCTAGCACCGAACGTACGGCACCTCTGCGATCTGCACACGTTCAGCTCGGTGATGTCCCACGAACTCTAGATCCAGCTTGGGTCGAGGGAGAGTTTCGTCGGCACGATAGCGTGATGACGATGATGATGAAGTTACCAACGCAGGGCTTCGCCTAAGCTCTACAACGATATGACCGAGGTGGAATCTGTGGAGGGGGCACCGCACACGGCTAAACAATCAACTTGTGTGTCTATGGGGTGCCCCCTCCCTCGTATATAAAGGAGTGGAGGAGGGGGAGGGCCGGCCCTCTCATGGCGCGCCCAAGGGGGAGTCCTACTCCCGGTGGGAGTAGGATTCCCCCTTCCCTAGTTGGGGTAGGAGAGGAAGGAAGGGGGAGAGAGAGGGAATGAAAGCGGGGGCCGGCCCCCACCCAATTCGGATTGGGATCGGGGGGCGCGCCCTCCACCTTGGCCGCCTCCTCCTCTCTCCCACTAAGGCCCAATAAGGCCCATACACTCCCCGGGGGTTCCGGTAACCCCCCCCCCCCCCCCCGGTACTCCGGTATATGCCCGAACTCACCTGGAATAATTCCGATGTCCAAACATAGCCTTCCAATATATCGATCTTTATGTCTCAACCATTTCGAGACTCCTCTTCATGTCTGTGATCACATCTAGGACTCCGAACAACCTTCGGTACATCAAAACACATAAACTCATAATACCGATCGTCATCGAACGTTAAGCGTGCGGACTCTATGGGTTCGAGAACTATGTAGACATGACAGAGACTCATCTCCGGTCAATAACCAATAGTGGAACCTGGATGCTCATATTGGTTCCTACATATTCTACGAAGATCTTTATCGGTCAAACCGCATAACAACATACGTTCTTCCCTTTGTCATCAGTATGTTACTTGCCCGAGATTTGATCGTCGGTATCTCAAAACCTAGTTCAATCTCATTACCGGCAAGTCTCTTTACTTGTTCATTAATCCAACATCATATAACTAACTCATTCTTCACATTGCTTGCAAGGCTTACAGTGATGTGCATAACCGAGAGGGCCCAGAGATACCTCTCCGACAATCGGAGTGACAAATCCTAATCTTGATCTATGCCAACTCAACAAACACCATCGGAGACACCTGTAGAGCATCTTTATAATCACCCAGTTACGTTGTGACGTTTAATAGCACACTAAGTGTTCCTTCGGTATTTGGGAGTTGAGTAATCTCATAGTCATAGGAACATGTATAAGTTATGAAGAAAGCAATAGCAACAAACTAAACGATCATCGTGCTAAGCTAACGGATGGGTCATGTCACTCACCTCATTCTCTAATGATGTGATCCCGTTCATCAAATGACAACTCTTTGTCCATGGCTAGGAAACTTAACCATCTTTGATGAACGAGCTAGTCAAGTAGAGGCATACTAATGACACTCTGTTTGTCTATGTATTCACACATGTACTAAGTTTCCGGTTAATACAATTCTAGCATGAATAATAAACATTTATCATGATATAAGTAAATATAAATAACAACTTTATTATTGCCTCTAGGGCATATTTCCTTCAGTCTCCCACTTGCACTAGAGTCAATAATCTAGATTGCATTGTAATGATTCTAACACCCATGGAGTCTTGGTGCTGATCATGTTTTGCTCATGAGAGAGGCTTAGTCAACGGGCCTGCAACATTCAGATCCATATGTATCTTTCAAATGTCTATGTCTCCCTCCTTGACTTGACCGCGGATGTAATTGAAGCATCTCTTGATGTGCTTGGTTCTCTTGTGAAATCTGGATTCCTTTGCCAAGGCAATTGCACCAGTATTGTCACAAAAGATTTTCATTGGACCCGATGCACTAGGTATGACACCTAGATCGGATATGAACTCCTTCATCCAGACTCCTTCATTTGCTGCTTCTGAAGCAGCTATGTACTCCGCTTCACACGTAGATCCCGCCACGGCGCACTGCTTGGAACTGCACCAACTGACAGCTCCACCATTCAATAAAAATACGTATCCGGTTTGTGACTTAGAGTCATTCGGATCAGTGTCAAAGCTTGCATCAATGTAACCGTTTACGACAAGCTCTTTGTCACCTCCATAAAGGAGAAAAATATCCTTAGTCCTTTTTAGGTATTTCAGGATGTTCTTGACCGATGTCCAGTGATCCACTCCTGGATTACTTTGGTACCTCCGTACTAAACTAATAGCAAGGCACACATCAGGTCTGGTACACATCATTGCATACATGATAGAACCTATGGCTGAAGCATAGGGAGTAACTTTCATTTTCTCTCTATCTTCTGCAGTGGTCGGGCATTGAGCCTGACTCAACTTCACACCTTGTAACACAGGCAGGAACCCTTTCTTTGCTTGATTCATTTTGAACTTCTTCAAAACTTTATCAAGGTATGTGCTTTGTGAAATTCCAATTAAGCGTCTTGATCTATCTCTATAGATCTTTAATGCCCAATATATAAGCAGCTTCACCGAGGTCTTTCATTGAAAAAATCTTATTCAAGTATCCTTTTATGCTATTCAGAAATTCAGTATCATTTTCAATCAGCAATATGTCATCCACGTATAATATCAGAAATGCTACAGAGCTCCCACTCACTTTCTTGTAAATACAGGCTTCTCCAAAAGTATGTATAAAACCATATGCTTTGATCACACTATCAAAGCATATATTCCTACTCCGAGAGGCTTGCACCAGTCCATAAATGGATCGCTGGAGCTTGCATACTTTGTTAGCACCTCTTGGGTCGACAAAACCTTCTGGTTGCATCATATACAACTCTTCTTTAAGATATCCATTAAGGAATGCAGTTTTGGCATCCATTTGCCAAATTTCATAATCATAAAATGCGGCAATTGCCAACATGATTCGGACGGACTTAAGCATCATTGTGGGTGAGAAGGTCTCATCGTAGTCAACTCCTTGAACTTGTCAAAAAACTTTCGCAACAAGTCGAGCTTTGTAGACAGTAATATTACTGTCAGCGTCAGTCTTCTTCTTGAAGATCCATTTATTCTCTATGGCTTGCTGATCATCGGGCAAGTCAACCAAAGTCCACACTTTGTTCTCATATGTGGATCCCATCTCAGATTTCATGGCCTCAAGCCATTTTGCGGAATCAGGACTCATCATCGCTTCCTCATAGTTCGTAGGTTCATCATGGTCAAGTAACATGACCTTCAGAACAGGATTACCGTACCACTCTGGTGTGGGTCTTACTCTAGTTGACCTACGAGGTTCGGTAGTAACTTGATCAGAAGTTTCATGATCATCATCATTAGCTTCCTCACTTACTGGTGTAGGAATCACTGGAACTGATTTCAGTGATGAACTACTTTCCAATAAGGGAGCAGGTACAATTACCTCAACAAGTTCTACTTTCCTCCCACTCACTTCTTTCGAGAGAAACTCCTTCTCTATAAAGGATCCATTCTTAGCAATGAATTCAAGGAAATATGCCCTACATGCAATAATAAAGTTGTTATTTATATTTCCTTATATCATGATAAACGTTTATTATTCATGCTAGAATTGTATTTACCGGAAACTTAGTACATGTGTGAATACATAGACAAACAGAGTGTCCCTAGTATGCCTATACTTGACTAGATCGTTAATCAAAGATAGTTGAGTTTCCTATCCATGGACATGTGTTGTCATTTGATGAATGGGATCACATCATTAGAGAATGATGTGATGGACAAGACCCATCCGTTAGCTTAGCATAATGATCATTCAGTTTTAGTGCTACTGCTTTCTTCATGACTTATACATGTTCCTCTGACTATGAGATTATGCAACTCCCGAATACCGGAGGAACATCTTGTGTGCTATCAAACGTCACAACGTAACTGGGTAATTATAAAAATGCTCTACAGCTGTCTCCGATGGTGTTTGTTGAGTTGGCATAGATCAAGATTAGGGTTTGTCACACCGTCTATCGGAGAGGTATCTCTGGGCCCTCTCGGTAATGTACATCACTATAAGCCTTGCAAGTGATACGTCTCCAACGTATCTATAATTTTTGATTGCTCCATGCTATATTATCTACTATTTTGGACATTATTGGGCTTTATTATACACTTTTATATTATTTTTGTAACTAACCTACTAACCGGAGGCCCAGCCCAGAATTGCTGTTTTTTGCCTATTTTAGGGTTTTGAAGAAAGGAATATCAAACGGAGTCCAAACGGAATGAAACCTTCGGGAACGTGATTTTCTTACCGAACATGATCCAGGAGACTTGGACCCTATGTCAAGTGTAGGCGCGCCCTCCACCCTCGTGGGCCCCCTGTTGCTCCACCGATGTACTTATTCTTCCTATATATACCTACGTACCCCCAAACAATCAGACACAGAGCCAAAACCCTAATTCAATGTCGTAACTTTCTGTATCCACGAGATCCCATCTTGGGGCCTGTTCCGGAGCTCCGCCGGAGGGGGCATCGATCACGGAGGGCTTCTACATCAACACCATAGCCTCTCCGATGAAGTGTGAGTACTTTACCTCAGACCTACGGGTCCATAGTTATTAGCTAGATGGCTTCTTCTCTCTTTTTGGATCTCAATACAAAGTTCTCCCCCTCTCTTGTGGAGATCTATTCGATGTAATCTTCTTTTACGGTGTGTTTGTTGAGACCGATGAATTGTGGGTTTATGATCAAGTTTATCTACTAACAAAATTTGAATCTTCTATGAATTCTTTTATGTATGATTGGTTATCTTTGCAAGTATCTTCGAATTATCAGTTTGGTTTGGCCTACTAGATTGATCTTTCTTGCAACGGGAGAAGTGCTTAACTTTGGGTTCAATCTTGCGGTGTCATTTCCCAGTGACAGTAGGGGCAGCAAGGCACGTATTGTATTGTTGCCATCGAGGATAACAAGATGGGTTTTTTTAGCATATTTCATAAATTTATCCCTCTACATCATGTCATCTTGCTTAAGGCGTTACTCCATTCTCTTGAACTTAATACTCTAGATGCATGCTGGATAGCGGTCAATGTGTGGAGTAATAGTAGTAGATGCAGGCAGGAGTCGGTCTACTTGTCTCGGACGTGATGCCTATATACATGATCATACCTAGATATTCTCATAACTATGCTCAATTCTGTCAATTGCTCAACAGTAATTTGTTCACCCACCGTAAAATACCTATGCTCTTGAGAGAAGCCACTAGTGAAACCTATGGTCCCCGGGTCTATCTTCATCATATTAATCTTCCAATACTTAGTTATTTTCATTGCTTTTATTTTACTTTGCATCTTTATCATAAAAATACCAAAAATATTATCATATCATATCTATCAGATCTCACTCTCATAAGTGACCGTGTAGGGATTGACAACCCCTTATCGCGTTGGTTGTGAGGATTTATTTGTTTTGCGTAGGTGTGAGGGACTCGCGCGTAGCCTCCTACTGGATTGATACCTTGGTTCTTAAAAACTGAGGGAAATACTTACGCTACTTTGCTGCACCACCCTTTCCTCTTCAAGGGAAAACCAACACAAGTGCTCAAGAGGTAGCAAGAAGGATTTCTGGCGCCGTTGCCGGGGAGGTCTACGCAAAAGTCAACATACCAGGTACCCATCACAAACCCTTATCTCCCACATTACATTATTTTCCATTTGCCTCTCGTTTTCGTCTCCCCCACTTCACCCTTGTTGTTTTATTCGCCCTCTCTCTCTCTATCCTCCCTCTCTTTTCCGTTCGCCTCTTTTCCGTTTGCTTGTCGTTATGGCAAGTCCTCTATCTTCTTCGTTGTCTCCCAAGAATGAAATTCTAAATTTGAAGCAAAGGGAGGGAGAAAATCTAAAAGACGCTTGGTATAGGATTTGCAATGCTCAAAATAGATCTACCAGGAAGCAATCTACTTCTGTTCTTCTTCGCAATTTTTATGTAGGCGCTACTCCTTGGCACAGATATATCCTTGATACCATTACCGGAGGGAACTTCTTGGGTAGCCAAACCTTTGATTCTTATAATGCTATGATAGATTTGTTTGGCTCACCACCTCTTTTGGTTAATGGAACTATTTTAACTTTGGAGCATGTAATGCAAAGACTTGAAATTATTGAGAATAAGGTTGCTACTATAGAGTTAATTGAAAATTTGGATAAAAAGATCCACAACCGAATCACTCAATATGGATCTAAAGTAGGAGTCACTTTGAAAAATATTAAAGAAAAGGAACCTATAGTTAATGAGAAAATAAATCAGGATTCCACTAGAATCGATAAACTTGAGGGTAATATTACCAACTTGGGAACCGCTTTTTCTTCCGTAAAGAATACTCCAAGTCCTCCCACTATAATTTCCAAGCTTATGTATGTTCCTAAAAATAAGGGTGAATCTGCTAGTAAGGAAACTGCGGATCTCAAATCTATAAGTATTCATCCCAATCTTTTTGCTATCATTAAGGAACCATTTGTTACAAATGAATTTTTCGATCTTGTGCCTAAAATTTTGATAATAAATAAAAATAAAGAAATTCATAAGGATGGTAGATGCCTCATTGACGAATCACCTACCAAAGATGGCAATACCTAGATCTATCCTTGCTTTTTATGCCTAGCTAGGGGCGTTAAACGATAGCGCTTCTTGGGAGGCAACCCAATTTCATTTTCATTCCTTGCTTTTTTCTCCTGTTTAGTAATAAATAATTTATCTAGAATCTGTTTTTGTTGTGTTTTTTGTGTTTAATTAGTGTTTGTGCCAAGTAGAACCGTTGGGAAGACTTGGGGAAAGTCTTGTTAATCTTGCTGTAAAAAACAGAAACTTTAGCGCTCAAGAGAACTGCTGCCATTTTTATTTGGAAAGTGATATTTAGTTAATTATTTTTTGCAGATGATTAATAGATAAATTACACACGTCAAGCAATTTATTTTAGAATTTTTGGGGTTCCAGATCTTGCGCTAGCTACAGATTACTACAGACTGTTCTGTTTTTGACAGATTCTGTTTTTCGTGTGTTGTTTGCTTATTTTTGATGAATCTATGGCTAGTAAAATAGTTTATAAACCATAGATAAGTTGGAATGCAGTAGGTTTAACACCAATATAAATAAATAGTGAGTTAATTACAGTAACTTGAAGTGGTCTTTTGTTTTCTTTCGCTAACGGAGCCCACGAGATTTTCTACTTTAAGTTTTGTGTTGTGAAGTTTTCAAGTTTTGGGTAAAGATTTGATGGATTATGGAACAAGGAGTGGCAAGAGCCTAAGCTTGGGGATGCCCATGGCACCCCCAAGATAATATAAGGACACCTAAAAGCCAAAGCTTGGGGATGCCCCGGAAGGCATCCCCTCTTTCGTCTACTTCTATCGGTAACTTTACTTGGAGCTATATTTTTATTCACCACATGATATGTGTTTTGCTTGGAGCGTCTTGTATGATTTGAGTCTTTATTTTTTAGTTTACCACAATAATCCTTGCTGTACACACCTTTTGAGAGAGACACACATAATTCGGAAATTATTAGAATACTCTATGTGCTTCACTTATATCTTTTGAGTTATATAGTTTTGCTCTAGTGCTTCACTTATATCTTTTAGAGCACGGTGGTGGATTTGTTTTATAGAAACTATTGATCTCTCATGCTTCACTTATATTATTTTGAGAGTCTTAAATAGCATGGTAATTTGCTTAAATAATCCTAATTTGCTAGGTATACAAGATTAATAATAAAATTCTCTTATGAGTGTGTTGAATACTATGAGAAGTTTGATACTTGATAATTGTTTTGAGATATGGAGATGGTGATATTAGAGTCATGCTAGTTGAGTAGTTGTGAATTTGAGAAATACTTGTGTTAAAGTCTGTGATTCTCGTAGCATGCACGTATGGTGAACCGTTATGTGATGAAGTCGGAGCATGATTTATTTATTGATTGTCTTCCTTATGAGTGGCGGTCGGGGATGAGCCATGGTCTTTTCCTACCAATCTATCCCCCTAGGAGCATGCGCGTAATACTTTGCTTTGATAACTTGTAGATTTTTCCAATAATTATGTGAGTTATTTATGACTAATGTTGAGTCCATGGATTATACGCACTCACCCTTCCACCATTGCTAGCCTCTCTAATACCACGCACCTTTCGTCGGTATCATACACCCACCATATACCTTCCTCAAAACAGCCATCATACCTACCTATTATGGCATTTCTATAGCCATTCTGAGATATATTGCCATGCAACTTTCCACCATTCCGTTTATCATGACACGCTCCATCAATTTCATATTTCTTTGCATGATCATGTAGTTGACATTGTATTTGTGGCAAAGCCACCGTTCATAATTCTTTCATACATGTCACTCATGAGTCATTGCATATCCCGGTACACCGCCGGAGGCATTCACATAGAGTCATATCTTGCTCTAAGTATCGAGTTGTAATTCTTGAGTTGTAAGAAAATAAAAGTGTGATGATCATCATTATTAGAGCATTGCCCAAGTGAGGAAAGGATGATGGAGACTATGATTCCCCCACAAGTTGGGATGAGACTCCGGACGAAAAATAAATAAATAAAAAGGAAAAAAAGGAGGCCATAAAAAAGGAGAAGGCCCAAATAAAAACATGAGAGAAAAAGAAGAAGGGACAATGCTACTATCCTTTTTACCACACTTGTGCTTCAAAGTAGCACCATGATCTTCATGATAGAGAGTCTCCTTTGTTATCACTTTCATATACTAGTGGGAAATTTTCATTATAGAATTTGGCTTGTATATTCCAATGATGGGCTTTCTCAAAATGCCCTAGGTCTTCATGAGCAAGCAAGTTGGATGCACACCCACTTAGTTTCTTTTTGAGCTTTCATATACTTATAGCTCTAGTGCATACGTTGCATGGCAATCCCTAGTCACTCACATTGATATCTATTGGTGGGCATCTCCATAGCCAATTGAAACTCCTAGTCGATGTGAGACTATCTTCTCCTTTTTGTCTCCTCCACAACCACCATTCTATTCCACCTAAAGTGCTATATCCATGGCTCATGCTCATGTATTGCGTGAAAATTGAAAAAGTTTAGAGAATGTCAAAAGTATGAAACAATTGCTTGGCTTGTCATCGGGGTTGTGCATGATTTAAATACTTTGTGTGGTGAAGATAGAGCATAGCCAGACTATATGATTTCATAGGGATAACTTTGGCCATGTTATTTTGAAGAGACATAATTTCTTAGTTAGTATGCTTGAAGTATTATTATTTCTATGTCAATATTGAACTTTTGTCCTGAATCTTTCGGATCTGAATATTCATACCACAATTAAGAAGAATTACATTGAAAATATGCCAAGTAGCATTCCACATCAAAAATTCTGTTTTTATCATTTACCTACTTGAGGACGAGCAGGAATTAAGCTTGGGAATGCTTGATACGTCTCCAACGTATCTATAATTTTTTATTGCTCCATGCTATATTATCTACTGTTTTGGACATTATTGAGCTTTATTATACACTTTTATATTATTTTTGGGACTAACCTACTAACCGGAGGCCCAGCCTAGATTTGTTGTTTTTTGCCTATTTTAGGGTTTAGAAGAAAAGGAATATCAAACAGAGTCCAAACGGAATGAAACCTTCGGGAATGTGATTTTCTCGCCGAACATGATCCAGGAGACTTGGACCCTACGTCAAGCAACCAATAGGGAGGCCATGGGGTAGGGGCGCGCCTACCCCCCCCCCCCAGGCACGCCCTCCACCCTCGTGGGCCCCCTGTTGCTCCACCGACGTACTTCTTCCTCCTATATATACCTACGTACCCCCAAACGATCAGACACGGAGCCAAAATCCTAATTCCACCGCCGTAACTTTCTGTATCCACGAGATCCCATCTTGGGGCATGTTTCGGAGCTCCGCCGAAGGGGGCATCGATCACGGAGGGCTTCTACATCAACACCATAGCCTCTCCGATGATGTGTGAGTAGTTTACCTCAGACCTACGGGTCCATAGTTATTAGCTAGATGGCTTCTTCTCTCTTTTTGGATCTCAATACAAAGTTATCCCCCTCTCTTGTGGAGATCTATTCGATGTAATCTTCTTTTGCGGTGTGTTTGTTGAGACCGATGAATTGTGGGTTTATGATCAAGTTTATCTATGAACAATATTTGAATCTTCTCTGAATTCTTTTATGTATGATTGGTTATCTTTGCAAGTCTCTTTGAATTATTAGTTTGGTTTGGCCTACTAGTTAGATCTTTCTTGCAATGGGAGAAGTGCTTAGCTTTGGGTTCAATCTTGCGGTGTCCTTTCCCAGTGACAGTAGGGGCAGCAAGGCACGTATTGTATTGTTGCCATCGAGGATAACAAGATGGGGTTTTTATCATATTGCATAAATTTATCCCTCCACATCATGTCATCTTGCTTAAGGCGTTACTCTGTTCTCTTGAACTTAATACTCTACATGCATGCTTGATAACGGTCGATGTGTGGAGTAATAGTAGTAGATGCAGGCAGGAGTCGGTCTACTTGTCTTGGACGTGACGCCTATATACATGATCATACCTAGATATTCTCATAACTATGCTCAATTCTGTCAATTGCTCAACAGTAATTTGTTCACCCATCGTAAAATACCTATGCTCTTGAGAGAAGCCACTAGTGAAACCTATGGTCCCCGGGTATATCTTCATCATATTAATCTTCCAATACTTAGTTATTTTCATTGCTTTTATTTTACTTTGCATCTTTATCATAAAAATACCAAAAATATTATCTTATCATATCTATCAGATCTCACTCTCGTAAGTGACCATGTAGGGATTGACAACCCCTTATCGCGTTGGTTGCGAGGATTTATTTGTTTTGTGTAGGTGCGAGGGACTCGTGCGTAGCCTCGTACTGGATTGATACCTTGGTTCTCAAAAACTGAGGGAAATACTTACGCTAATTTGCTGCACCACCCTTTCCTCTTCCAGGGAAAACCAACGCAAGTGCTCAAGAGGTAGCAGCAAGCAATGTGACTAATGAGTTAGTTGCGGGATGATGCATTACAGAACGAGTAAAGAGACTTGCCAGTAACTAGATTGAAGTAGGTATGATGATACCGACGATCGAATCTCGGGCAAGTAACATACCGATGACAAAGGGAACAAGGTATACCGTTATGCGGTTTGACCAATAAAGATCTTTGTAGAATATGTAGGAGCCAATATGAGCATCTAGGTTCCGCTATTGGTTATTGACCGGAGACATGTATCGGTCATGTCTACATACTTCTCGAACCTGTAGGGTCCGCACGCTTAGCATTTGGTGATGATTAGTATTATGAGTTTATGTGATTTGATGTACTGAAGGTTGTTCGGAGTCCCGGATGAGATCACGGACATGACAAAGAGTCTCAAAATGATCGAGTCGTAAAGATCGATATATTGGAAGGCTATATTCGGACATCGGAAAGGTTCCGAGTGATCCGGGTATTTTTTGGAGTACCGAGGGAGTTACGGGAATACGGGAGTACATATGGGCCTTAGTGGGCTTTAAGGGAAAAATAGGAGAAGCCACGAGGGGGCCGCGAGCCCCCCATGGGCCTAGTCCGAATTGGACTAGGGGAGGGGCTGCACCCCCTCTTTCCTTCTCCTCCCCTTCTCCTTCCTTCCCCCTCCTAGTAGGACTAGGGAAGGAGGAATCCTACTCCAACTAGGAGGAGGATTCCTCCCCCCTTGGCGCACCTAGAGAGGCCGGCCGGCCTTCCCTCCCTTCTTTATATACATGGGGAGGGGGCACCCTAGAACACACAAGTTGATTATTGATCTCTTAGCCGTGTGCGGTGCCCCCCTCCACCATAATCCATCTCGGTCATATCATAGCGGTGCTTAGGAGAAGCCCTGTTCTGGTAGCATCATCATCACCGTCATCATGCCGTCCTGCTGATGAAACTCTCCCTCGAAGCTCTACTGGATCGTCAGTATGCGGGACGTCACCAAGCTGAACGTGTGCAGATCGCGGAGGTGTCGTACGTTCGGTATTAGGATCAGTCGATCGTGAAGACGTACGACTATATCAACCACGTTGTCATAACGCTTCTGCTTACGGTCTACGAGGGTACGTGGACGACACTCTTCCCTCTCGTTGCTATGCATCACCATGATCTTGCATGTGCGTAGGATTTTTTTTGAAATTACTACGTTCCCCAACAGTGGCATCCGAGCCAGGTCTATGCGTAGATGTTATATGCACGAGTAGAACACAAAGGAGTTCTGGGCGTGGGTATATACATATTGCTTACCGTCACTAGTTGATTCTTGATTCGGCGGTATTGTTGGATGAAGCGGCCCAGACCAACATTACGCGTACGCTTACGTGAGTCTGGTTCTACCGACGTGCTTCGCACACAGGTGGGTGGTGGGTGTCAGTTTCTCCAACTTTAGTTGAATCGGATTCAATGAACAGGGTTCTTTCTAAAGATCAAAAAGCAATCACTATACCGCGTTGTGGTTTTGATGTGTAGGTAAGAACAGTTCTTGCTCAGCCCATAGCATCCACGTAAAACTTACAACAACAAAGTAGAGGACGTCTAACTTGTTTTTGCAGGCCATGTTGTGATGTGATATGGTCAAGACATGATGCTAAATTTTATTGTATGAGATGATCATGTTTTGTAACACAGTTATCGGCAACTGGCAGGAGCCATATGGTTGTCGCTTTATTGTATGAAATGCAATCACCATGTAATTGTTTTACTTTATCACTAAGCGGTAGCGATAGTCGTAGAAGCAATAGTTGGCAAGACGACAACGATGCTTCAATTGAGATCAAAGTGTCAAGCCGGTGACGATGGTGATCATGACAGTGCTTTGGAGATGGAGATCAAAGGCACAAGATGATGATGGCCATATCATATTACTTATATTGATTGCATGTGATGTTTATCCTTTATGCATCTTATTTTGCTTAGTCCGGTGGTAGCATTATAAGATGATCTCTCACTAAATTTCAAGGTAAAAGTGTTCTCCCTGAGTATGCACTGTTGCTACAGTTCGTCATGCCGAGACACCACGTGATGATCAGGTGTGATAAGCTCTACGTTCACAAACAACGGGTGCAAGCCAGTTTTGCACACGTGGAATACTCGGGTTAAACTTGACGAGCCTAGCATATGCAGATATGGCTTCGGAACACTGAGACCGAAAGGTCGAGCGTGAATCATATAGTAGATATGATCAACATAGTGATGTTCACCATTGAAAACTACTCCATCTCACGTGATGATCGGACATGGTTTAGTTGATATGGATCACGTGATCACTTAGATGATTAGAGGGATGTCTATCTAAGTGGGAGTTCTTAAGTAATATGATTAATTGAACTTTAATTTATCATGAACTTAGTCCTAATAGTATTTGCATATCTATTTTGTAGATCAATAGCTCGCGATGTAGCTCCCCATTTATTTTTTTGATATGTTCCTAGAGAAAACTAAGTTGAAAGATTTTAGTAGCAATGATGCGGACTAGCTCCGTGATCTGGGGATTATCCTCAATGCTGCACAGAAGAATTATGTCCTTGATGCACCGCTAGGTGACAGACCTATTGCAGGAGCAGATGCAGACGTTATGAACGCTTAGCAAGCTCGGTATGATGACTACTTGATAGTTTAGTGCGCCATGCTTTACGGCTTAGAACTGGGACTTCAAAAATGTTTTCAATGCCATAGAACATATAAGATGTTCCAAGAGCTGAAATTCGTATTTCAGAGTCATGCCCGAGTCGAGAGGTATGAGACCTCTGACAAGTATTTTGCCTACAAGATGGAGGAGAATAGCTCAACCAGTGAGCATGCGCTCAGAATGTCTGGGTACTACAATTGCTTGAATCAAGTGGGAGTTAATCTTCCAGATAAAATAGTGATTGATAGAGTTCTCTAGTCACTATCACCAAGTTACTGGAACTTCGTGATGAACTATAATATTCAAGGGATGACGAAAGTAATTCTCAAGCTCTCTGCGATGCTGAAATCAGCGAAGGTAGAAATCAAGGAAATCATCAAGTGTTGATGGTTGACAAGACCACTAGTTTCAAGTAAAAGGGCAAGGGAAAGAAAGGGAACTTCAAGAAGAATGACAAGCAAGTTGCCACTCCCATGAAGAAGCCCAAAGCTAGACCCAAGCCTGGAACTGAGTGCTTCTACTACAAAGAAAATGGTCACTAGAAGTGGAAATGCCCTAGATACTTGGCGGATAAGAAGGATGGCAAAGTGAACAAAAGTATATTTGATATACATGTTATTGATGTGTACTTTACTAGTGTTTATAGTAACCCCTCAGTATTTGATATTGGTTTAGTTGCTAAGAGTAGTAACTCGAAGTGGGAGTTGCAAAATAAACAGAGACTAGTTAAGGGATAGGTGATGATGTGAGTTGGAAGTGATTCCAAGGTTGATAAGATCACCATCGCACACTCCATTTACCTTCGGGATTAGTGTTGAACCTAAAATAAATGTTATTTGGTTTTTACGTTGAGCATAATATGATTGGATCATGTTTATTGCAATATGGTTATTCATTTAAGACAAAGAATAATTGTTATTATGTTTACATGAATAAAACCTTCTGAGGTCATACACCCAAGGTGAATGGTTTATTGAATCTCGATCGTAGTGATACACATATTCATAATATTGAAGCCAAAAGATGCAAAGTTAATAATGATAGTGCAAATTATATGTGGCACTGCCGTTTAGGTCATATTGGTGTAAAGCGCATGAAGAAACTCCATGTTGATGGGCTTTTGGAATCACTTGATTACGAATCATTTGATGCTTGCGAACCATGCCTCGTGGGCAAGATGACTAAAACTCCGTTCTCTGGAACAATCGAGCAAGCAACTGACTTATTCGAAATAATACATACTGATGTATGCAATCCGATGAGTGTTGAGGCTTGCGGCGGGTATCGTTATTTTCTGACCTTCACAGATGATTTGAGCAGATATGGGTATATCTACTTGATGAAACATAAGTATGAAACATTTCAAAAGTTCAAAGAATTTCAGAATGAAGTGGAAAATCATCGTAACAAGAAAATAAAGTTTCTACGATCTGATCGTGGAGGAGAATATTTGAGTTACGAGTTTGGTCTTCATTTGAAACAATGTGGAATAGTTTCGCACCTCACGCCACCTGGAACACCACAGCGTAATGGTGTGTCCGAACGTCGTAACCGCACTTTATTAGATATGGTGCGATCTATGATGTCTCTTAATGATTTACCGCTATCGTTTTGGGGTTATGCTTTAGAGACGGCTGCATTCACGTTAAATAGGGCACCATCTAAATCCGTTGAGACGACACCATATGAATTGTGGTTTGGCTAGAAACCTAAGTTGTTGTTTCTTAAAGTTTGGGGCTGCGATGCTTATGCGAAAAGTTTCAACCTGATAAGCTCGAACCCAAATCGGAGAAATGTGTCTTCATAGAATACCCAAAGGAAACTGTTGGGTACACCTTCTATCACAGATCCAAAGGCAAGATCTTTGTTGCTAAAAGTGGATCCTTTCTAGAGAAGGAGTTTCTCTCGAAAGAAGTGAGTGGGAGGAATGTAGAACTTGATGAGGTAATTGTACCTTCTCTCGAATTGGAAAGTAGTTCATCACAGAAATCAGTTCTAGTGATTCCTACGCCAATTAGTGAGGAAGCTAATGATGATGATCATGAAACTTCAGATCAAGTTACTACCGAACCTCGTAGGTCAACCAGAGTATGGTCCGCACCAGAGTGGTATGGTAACCTTTCTGGAAGTCATGTTACTAGACCATGACGAACCTACGAATTATGAGGAAGCGATGATGGGCCCAGATTCTGCAAAATGGCTTGAGGCCATGAAATCTGAGATGGGATCCATGTATGAGAACAAAGTATGGACTTGGATTGACTTGCCCGATGATCGGTGAGTCCTTGAGAATAAATGGATCTTCAAGAGGAAGACGGACGCTGATAGTAGTGTTACTATCTACAAATCTTGAATTGTCGCAAAATGTTTTCGACAAGTTCAAGGTGTTGACTACAATGAGATTTTCTCACTCATATTGATGCTTAAAAGCCTGTCTGAATCATGTTAGCAGTTGCTGCATTTTATGAAATCTAGCTAATGGATGTCAAAACTGCATTCCTTAGTGGATTTCTTAAAAGAAGAGTTGTATATGATGCAACCAGAAGGTTTTGTCGATCCTAAAGGTGCTAACAAAGTGACCAAGCTCCAGCGATCCATCTATGGACTGGTGCAATCATCTCGGAGTTGGAATATATGCTTTGATAAAGTAATCGAAGCATATGGTTTTATACAGACTTGCGGTGAAGCCTGTAATTACAAGAAAGTGAGTGGGAGCACTACAGCATTCTGATAAGTATATGTAAATGACATATTGTTGATCGGAAATAATGTAGAATTTTCTGGAAAGCATAAAGGAGTGTTTGAAAGGAGTTTTTCAAAGAAAGACCTCGTTGAAGCTACTTACATATTGAGCATCAAGATCTATAGAGATAGATCAACACGCTTGATATATTTTCAATGAGTACATACCTTGCCAAGATTTTAAAGTAGTTCAAAATGGAACAGTCAAAGAAGGAGTTCTTGCCTGTGTTGCAAAGTGTGAAGTTGAGTAAAGACTCAAAACCCGACCACAGCAGAAAATAGAAAGATAATGAAAAGCCATTCCCTATGCCTCAGTCATAGGTTCTATAAAGTATGCTATGCTGTCTACCAGACCTATTGTGTACCTCACCATAAGTTTGGCAAGAGGGTACAATAGTGATCCAGGAGTGGATCACTGGACAGCGGTCAAAAATATCCTTAGTGGAATAAGGAAATGTTTCTCGGTTATGGAGGTGACGAAGAGTTCGTCATAAAGAGATACGTCGATGCAAGCTTTGACACCGATCTGGATGACTCTAAGTCTTGATCTAGATACATATTGAGAGTGGGAGCAATTAGCTAGAGTAGCTCCATGCGAAGCATTCTAGACATAGAAAAATTGCAAAATACATATGGCTCTGAATGTGGCAGACCCGTTGACTAAATTTCTCTCACAAGAAAAAAATGATCAATCTTTGGGTGTTAATCACATAGCGATGTGAACTAGATTATTGACTCTAGTAAACCCTTTGGGTGTTAGTCACATGGACATGTGAACTAATCACATAAAGATGTGAACTATTGATGTTAAATCACATGATGATGTGAACTAGATTATTGACTCTAGTGCAAGTGGGAGACTGAAGGAAATATGCCCTAGAGGCAATAATAAAGTTGTTATTTATATTTCCTAATATCATGATAAATTTATTATTCATGCTAGAATTGTATTAACCGGAAACTTAGTACATGTGTGAATACATAGATAAACAGAGTGTCCCTAGTATGCCTCTACTTGACTAGCTCGTTAATCAAAGATGGTTAAGTTTCCTAGCCATGGACATGTGTTGTCATTTGATGAACGAGATCACATCATTAGAGAATGATGTGATGGACAAGACCCATCCGTTAGCTTAGCATAATGATCGTTTAGTTTTATTGCTACTGCTTTCTTCATGACTATACATGTTCCTCTGACTATGAGATTATGCAACTCCCGAATACCGGAGGAACACCCTGTGTGCTATCAAACATCACAACGTAACTGGGTGATTATAAAGATGCTCTACAGGTGTCTCTGATGGTGTTTGTTGAGTTGGCATAGATCAAGATTAGGATTTGTCACTCCGTCTATCGGAGAGTAATCTCTGGGCCCTCTCGGTAATGTACATCACTGTAATCCTTGCAAGCAATGTGACTAATGAGTTAGTTGCGGGATGATGCATTATGGAACGAGTAAAGAGACTTGCCAGTAACTAGATTGAACTAGGTATGATGATACCGACGATTAAATCTCGGGCAAGTAACATACCGATGACAAAGGGAACAACGTATACCGTTATGCGGTTTGGCCGATAAAGATCTTCGTAGAATATGTAGGAGCCAATATGAGCATCTAGGTTCCGCTATTGGTTATTGACCGGAGACATGTCTCGATCATGTCTACATAGTTCTCGAACCCGTAGGGTCCGCACGCTTAACGTTCGGTGATGATTGGTATTATGAGTTTATGTGATTTGATGTACCGAAGGTTGTTCGGAGTCCCGGATGAGATCACGGACATGACGAGGAGTCTCGAAATGATCGAGCCGTAAATATCGATATATTGGAAGGCTATATTCGGACATCGGAATGGTTCCGAGTGATCCGGCTATTTTTGGGAGTACTAGGGGAGTTACGGGAATACGGGAGTACATATGGGCCTTAGTGGGCTTTAAGGGAAAAAGAGGAGAAGCCACGAGGGCTGGCCGTGCGCCCCCCATGGGCCTAGTATGAATTGGACTAGGGGAGGGGCTGCGCCCCCTCTTTCCTTCTCCTCCCCTTCTCCTTCCTTCCCCCTCCTAGTAGGACTAGGAAAGGAGGAATCCTACTCCTACTAGGAGGAGGATTCCTCCCCCCCCCCCTTGGCGTGCCTAGAGAGGTCGGCCGGCCTCCATTCCCTCCTTTATATACGTGGGGAGGGGGCACCCTAGGACACACAAGTTGATCATTGATCTCTTAGCCGTGTGTGGTGCCCCCCTCCACCATAATCCACCTCGGTCATATCGTAGCGGTGCTTAAGAGAAGCCCTGTTCCGGTAGCATCATCATCACCGTCATCACGCCGTCATGCTGATGAAACTCTCCCTCGAAGCTCTACTAGATCGTGAGTTCACGGGACGTCACCGAGCTGAACGTGTGCAGATCGTGTCGTACGTTCGGTACTAGGATCGGTCAATCATGAAGACGTACGACTACATCAACCGCGTTGTCATAACGCTTCCGCTTACGGTCTACGAGGGTACGTGGACGACACTCTTCCCTCTTGTTGCTATGCATCACCATGATCTTGCATGTGTGTAGAATTTTTTTGAAATTACTTCGTTCCCCAACATGAATATCTTGCCTTCGGATCTGTGATAGAAGGTGTACCCAACAGTCTCCTTTGGGTATCCTGTGAAGACACATTTCTCTGATTTGGGTTCGAGCTTATTAGGTTGAAGCTTTTTCACATAAGCATCGTAGCCCCAAACTTTATGAAACGACAACCTGGGTTTCTTGCCAAACCACAGTTCATAAGGTGTCGTCTCAACAGATTTTGATGGTGCCCTATTTAACGTGAATGCAGCCGTCTCTAAAGCATAACCCCAAAACGATAGCGGTAAATCATTAAGAGACATCATAGATTGCACCATATCTAATAAAGTGCGGTTACGACGTTCAGACACACCATTACGCTGTGGTGTTCCGGGTGGCGTGAGTTGCAAAACTATTCCGCATTATTTCAAATGAAGACCAAACTCGTAACTCAAATATTCTCCTCCATGATCAGATCATAGAAACTTTATTTTCTTGTTATGATGATTTCCCACTTCACTCTAAAATTCTTTGAACTTTTCAAATGTTTCAGACTTATGTTTCATCAAGTAGATATACCCATATCTGCTCGAATCATCTGTGAAGGTAAGAAAATAACGATACCCGCCGCGAGCATCAACACTCATCGGACCGCATACATCAGTATGTATTATTTCCAACAAGTTTGTTGCTCGCTCCATTGTTCCAGAGAACTGAGTCTTAGTCATCTTGCCCATGAGGCATGGTTCGCAAGCATCAAGTGATTCATAATCAAGTGATTCCAAAAGCCCATCAGCATGGAGTTTCTTCATGCGTTTTACACCAATATGACCTAAACGGCAACGCCACAAAATAAGTTGCACTATCATTATTAAACTTATATCTTTTGGCTTCAATACTATGAACATGTGTATCACTACTATCAAGATTTAGTGAAAATAGACCACTCATCTGTAACACCCACGATGCGGTATAGCCTTAACATTCGAACAAGGATGAATGAATGAATTCCAACGTAAATGATCACATTTCCATAAGTTGAGAAGCCACTTAGATAAAGGTAGATGAATAAAACAACATGGTACGGACATGAACAAATAATTGGTAAGGATTACCCAATCACAAACCAAATATCTACGGGAAGATATACTAGAGCTACATGAATTCCCACCTACAAAACTCCCGAAACTTTCCGGTTATGCAATCAGGTGTTGAGGATACAGGGGAAGCATAATATCTCACCCAAAACCAGCAAATCCTACCATCCAGCTGTATCCATCCTTCAACACATAACCAAGAAAACCTTCGGAAATCATTTACCTCAACCTTCGGAAAGCATCCATTATACGAGTTATGGCAATACTCCCGAACTCCCGCCCCAATACTGGGTGGCGTCGAGGTTATCTCACCAACAACTGCATAAAGGAGCTTTTCGAACAACTCAAGGGTGCTCAAGTATTCTCCAAGCTTTACCTTCGCATGGGCTATCATCAGATTCGCATTCGTGAACAAGATATCCCCAAGACAGCATTCGGAACAAGCTATGGTTCCTATGAATACACTGTCATGTCTTTCGGCCTTGTCAATGCTCCTCCAACATTCTCTCGCATGATGAACTTCATCTTTAACCCTTACACAAATGATTTCGTCTTGGTGTATCTCGATGATATTTTGGTCTTTTCCAAGAACAAGGAGGATCATGCCAAGCATTTGAGATTGGTGCTCGACAAACTCAGAGAACATCAATTCTATGCGAAGTTTTCAAAGTGCGAGTTTTGGCTCGATCAGGTTCTCTACCTTGGGCATATCATCTCAGCCAAGGGCATAGCTGTGAATCCTGAGAAGGTGTCTGCAATTGTGAATTGGGAACCGCCTCAGAATGTGAAGCAGCTCCGTAGCTTTCTTGGGCTCGCAAGCTATTGTCGAAGATTCGTTGATAATTTCTCTAAGATTGCAAAGCCTCTTTCCAAACTCCTCCAGAAGCATGTGAAGTATGTCTGGATGCCTGAATGAGACATCGCTTTCAACACCCTCAAAGAGAAGTTAGTCACAGCTCCAGTTCTGACTCCTCCTGATGAATCCAAACCATTCGAGGTTTTCCGTGATGCTTCCCTTCAAGGTCTCGGTGTTGTGTTAATGCAAGAGAATAAAGTTGTGGCCTATACCTCTCGCCAGTTGAAGCCCAACGAAAAGAACTACCCCACTCATGACCTCGAGTTGGCAGCAGTCGTCCATGCTCTTTTAACACGGAGACATCTCTTGTTGGGAAGGAAAGTGGACATCTTCACTGATCATAAGAGTCTCAAGTACATCTTCACTCAGCCCAACCTCAACCTTAGGCAAACTCGTTGGGTCGAAATGATTCAAGAGTATAATCCGAGTATTGAATATACTCCAGGTAAGGCCAATGTCATTATTGATGCTTTGAGCAGGAAGGCTTACTGCAACTCTTTGATTCTCAAGCCCTTCCAACCGGACCTTTGTGAAGCTTTCCGTAAACTTAATCTCCAAGTTGTGCCTCAAGGATTCCTTGCCAACCTCCAAGTCTCTCCCACTTTGGAAGATCAGATTCGTGAGGCTCAACTTCTTGATGCAATGGTGAAGAAGGTGAAGATTGGTATTGCCAAGAGCCAACCCAAGTACAAGTGCTATCGCCTTGATGACCAAGATACTCTATTCTTCGAGGATTGAATTGTTGTTCCTAAAGGTGACCTTCGTAAAGTCATTATGAACGAGGCTCACAATTCACTCCTATCTATTCATCCTAGAAGTACAAAGATGTGCCATGACCTCAAGCAGTCGTATTGGTGGACTCGAATGAAGCGAGAAATTGCTCAGTTCGTGAATGAATGTGATGTCTGCAGAAGAGTGAAAGCAGAACACCAACGGCCAGCTGGTCTCCTCCAACCTCTTGCCATTCCAGAATGGAAGTTTGACCATATTGAGATGGACTTCATGACTGGATTTCCCAAGTCCAAGCGTGGCAATGATGCTATCTTTGTTGTCATCGACAAGCTTACTAAAGTGGCTCATTTTCTTCCTATCAAAGAATCTATCACAGCAGCTCATTTGGCAGAGCTATATACCTCCAGGTTTGTCTCCTTGCATGGCATTCCGCAGTTGATATCTTTAGATCGTGGAAGCATCTTTACCTCTAAGTTCTGGGACTCCTTTCAAAAGTCCATGGGCACCAGCATTTGCTTTAGCACAGCCTTTCATCCTCAAACTAGTGGCCAAGTCGAGCGAGTAAATCAAATTCTTGAAGATATGCTCAGGGCTTGTGTCATTTATTTCGACATGAAGTGGGAAGATTGTCTTCCATATGCCGAGTTCTCCTACAACAATAGCTTCCAAGCGAGTTCGGGCAAGGCCCCATTCGAGATTCTCAATGGCAGAAAGTGTCGTACTCCTATTAATTGGTCAAAGACTGGGGAACACCAACTTCTTGGCAATGACTTAATCACAGAGGCTGAAGAAATGTGCAAAGTCATTCGTGAAAATCTCAAAGCCACACAATCGCGCCAGAAGAGTTACTATGATAGCAAGCATCGTGACTTGGCTTTCGAGATCGGAGACCATGTCTACCTCTGCATCTCTCCAATGAAAGGCACTCGTCACTTCGGTATCAAAGGGAAGCTTGCCCCTCGATATGTGGGTCCTTTCAAGATCATTGGCAAAAGAGGCGACCTCGCCTATCAACTTGAGCTTCCATCCAACTTTGCTAATGTGCACGACGTGTTTCACGTGTCTCAGCTTCGCAAGTGTTTCAAGACTCCTGACCGCACCATCAAATTCGAAGAGATTGATCTCTAAGAAGACCTGTCTTATCATGAGCATCCCATTGCTATTCTTGAAGAAACTGAGCGCAAGACTCGCAACAAGTCTATCAAATTCCTAAAAGTGAAGTGGTCACATCATTCCGACCGAGAAGCCACCTGGGAACGCGAGGACCACCTCCGTTCCGAATATCCGGAGTTTTTTCAGTCCTATATCTCGGGATGAGATCCTTTCGTAGTGGTGGAGTGTTGTAACGCCCCGTATGTAACTTACCATATTTGTATTCCAACTCTTGCCATTTTCGGCACTAAGTTATGAGATTCGTGGTTGGATTCTTGTTTTTATTTTGCATTTTGTTCATGTCATGCATCTCATATCATGTCGTCATGTGCATCGCATTTGCATACGTGTTTGTCTCATACATCCGAGCATTTTTCCTGTTGTCCGTTTTGCGATCCGGCACTCCTACGTCCTCCGGCGCCCCCTTTTGCCTCTTTTCGTGTGCGGGTGTTAAACTTTCTCGGAATGAACCGAGATTTGCCAAGTGGCCTTGGTATGCCACCAATAGACCGCCTGTCAAGTTTCGTGCCATTTGGAGTCTATCGTGGAATTGTCACGGCAGATGTCCTTAGTGTCAGGACTTAGTCGCGAGGCCAACGCATCTATGTGGTAGCTTGAGAGGGGTTGAGCGGGATGAGAGACGCGATGTTTTACCCAGGTTCGGCCCCTCACGGTGGAGGTAAAAGCCTACATCCTTCTTCATTGATATTGATGATGATGATCACGGTTACAAGAGTGCTCTGTCTCGAGAGCTATTGTCTAAACCTAACTTGTCCAACTTGTGGAACTTGTCAATATTGTCCCCCTTTGAGGAGCCCTGCCCCTCCTTATATATGTTGAATGGGCGGTTTACATGTGGAGTCCTATTAGGATTAGGACTAGTCTATCTCTAATACAAACCGAATATAAGTCCAGGTCTTAACTCCTTGTAAGATAAACGTTCCTCATGCCTTTCTTCTTAAACCGGCCCACCGTTAAACGTGAACCGGCCTTCTGGGCCTTGGGCCTTGTCATCCGTCTGTCCCGCTCACCGGATCACCAGTGAGTCATAATGACCAGGTGGGTTGCTTGTAAACCGCCAGGTCAGGGAGGGTCGCCAGTAACTCGCCAAGTGTCAGCAGGGTCTTCAGATAAACTGCCAAGTCCGGCCGGGTTAACTTCCGGCCGGTTTACACCGCGGGGTATATCCCCGACATTAGCCCCCAAGTTTAGCTTGGATTTATTCATGGTAAACTTATACTGCAAAGTAAACACAAGAACAAATTTGACAGGTTATGCTCCGGGTTAAGAATTTTTGTAAACCGGTACCTGATCATCCTTAAGTCCTTGTTATTTCCTCCTTCTGGGAAATCCGGGTCAACAGACCAGCTTCATAATCAATTTGCCGACATTGGCTTGTCACCGAGAAATATTGTGAAGAATAACTCCTTCAACTCAGCTCCGCCGGTTTAAGAAATATGGGTCTGAAAATACTTATCTGATATTGAGCCGGTTTGAAGATGTAAAACTTGCCGGTTTAATATTACCAAAATGGCCGGTTTATAAATATTGATGGCGCCGGGTCATAATTGTTGTCGACACCGGGTCATGTAATTGATCTTCCTGATTTGCTCAAAACTGATAAAATGAAGATGTTCCTCCTATATATGCATAATACCTATAGCCCCCAAGTCTTAAGAGGAGAACATAGTGATAACTTAAGACTTGCTCCAATAAGTGTTTCAACCTTGAAGAAATCCGATTAGTTCATCTCAATCATATAAACTGAATACTCCATATATGTAGCCCCCAAGTGTCGGGTTGTCATGCTTGCAGCAACCTGGGACTTGTAATTGCTTATAAAAACTTCAATCAGTGTAGCCCCCAAGGGCCAGGTCATTATGCAATAATGAGCAGGGACTTTGTAAATATAATCATGTAGATTTTAGCAGTGATGTGTAGCCCCCAAGGTCCGGGTCAGTAATATAATATTGAGCTGGGACTTTATATATACTTCACTGAAAATCACATCATATGATGTAACTCCCATCATGGGGCTTGAACCCACGTCCACAAGGTTAAGAGCTTTGTGCTTTACCAACTGAGGAGTTGACCCTTCAATATAATGGATAAAAACTTGTGTACCTTAAATTGTTGATAGGAGCAATTGGTAGCCCCCAAGGGCCGGCTCATTATAATATGATGAGTCGGGTCTTCAATAAGACTAATAAAAATGACTTTGCATTAGCCCCCAAGTGTCATGATGCATGCTTGCAGCGACATGAGACTTGCATGTAATCTCAATTTGAATAATGTAGCCCCCAAGTGCCAGGTTGTAAGCCTGCAGTGACTCGGGACTATTCCTTCCATTGTAGAATCATATCTATTGATTATATGATAGCCATTGCGCTAAAGAGACTTTGAAAACCTTACTCATAATACTAGTTATTGATAACCATAATAAAAATCCAGCCATGTTGGCTATTTGAATAATATACCCAATGATTTATAAGGCCATAATTCCAATGGCGCAATCCAAATATATACTGGCAACTTATAGTCCAAAGCCAGGCCGGTTCAATAAACACCGGTGATTTGTAATTATGCTTTATTCAACCTGTTTCTGCATACAACAAGTGTAAAGTATCCTGGCGGTTTACCGCCGGACGGGTCATAACGCCCAACATATAACCCGGGTTTATAACCAAGGCTGCACTTAAGAATAATCAAATATGAAATATATCATACCTGTGACATTGAATCACATTGTTGGTTTTACCAGCTTTTTGTAGTAAGGGTGATAACCCAAATCTTGAGTACTGATAACTCCTTCCATATTGTGCCGGTTTATGATAAAACCGTGCTGGGTTATAATAAACACCGTGTTACTCCATAAGAGGATGTTAACAACAAGGATCAAACTGGGCAAATAGTCTCCGGATTGACGTGAACTGTGTTCCGTCAATTGATTGGTTGAAAACTTTGTCGGTTTAAAAAAACGCAATAAAAAAGAAAGAAATATCTTTCAAAGAAAAGTGTGAAGCAAAGGCAATGACAAAACCGTTTGCAAAAAAGGTTTATTTGAGCTGATCAAATGGCGTTACCATGGCCGAACATGACCAAGCTCCCGTTAGGTGTAACTATGGTTCTAGTCAGCCAGGTCCCCAAATGAAACCGTGGCATTTATGCCGACCAAGTGGCATGGAAATGGTTCGGGTTCGACCAAGCCCCCAAGTGATTCTGTGGCCTTAGGCCGATCAAGAGGCATGACTGGTTCAGACGTGACCAAGTCCCCAAGTGATCAGGTGGCTCTCGCCTATCAAGAGGTATTGTATTGGTTCGGACACGACCAAACCCCCAAGTGATATAACATGATGCTTTTTTAAAAAAAAAGCCAACTCCAGGGGTAAACCGGAGGCCGCTTTAGAACAACTCCGTGTAACCACACATGATGTAAAAGAACAGAGACCTCGCTTTATGAAGCAGAAGCCCCCATGTGATCAATAATATGTCAGGCCAGTAAGGCGGGATACCCATGTTTGAACCGCGCATCATGGCAGCAGGTCCTCTTTGGAAATTTTTAACTTTTTGCAAGAGATAAATTCTTCTTGAACCGGGATCTTGAACCGGATATGGAGACCTTCAAAGCTTTGTGGGAGACATCTTTCCCTTGAACCGGATTTTAAACCGGAATCTTCATTTTTAGCTGGAAATTTTCTGACGGCCTTTAAACTCGAACTTGCGAGAAGTTAATTCCTTTTTGAACCGGAAATTCTTAAACCGGATTTGAGCGCTTCAGAGCTTTGTGGGAGAATAAATTTCTCTTGAACCGGATTGTAAACCGGATATTTGAGAGCTTCAGTGAGACTGACTTCCCTTGAGCCGGATTTTAAACCGGAATCCTTTCTGATGACCCGGATCTTCTTCATTGAGCCGGGATTTTGTAACTGTCATATACTTTCTAATCCGGAAATCTTCTGACAACATGATGTGAATCCGGGACCGGGTTATCTTTCCCTCCAACGTATTGGGGTTCTTGACTTCACTGAAAACCGGCAACGTTTGCTAAGTCATATCATTGTAGCCCCCAAGTCTCAAGGTGACTCAAGGAGTTGTCTTGAGATTCTCCATATTTGACTGTGATATAAACCGGCATAACTTGTATATCATTGGCGTTGATAGCACGATGCGAATCCATAGAAGGTTGAGGTGACTACGGCAGGTTGTAAATGATCCCATATGAGCTGTATCAGCAACTCGGCCAATGGTTCCTTCCAACTGGTGATTTGAAGTTAACCAAACTGTAGTGGCGGCGATTTGTGCGCCTGCCCATTGAACCATCCAGTGCAGATGGCGGTTGATAGTATATGATGATTTACCTCCATTTTGTTGAAAGAAAAACCGGGCTACCCAAGCTGTGACTTGCTCATACTCAATAAACAGCTCATGCAGACAGGTGCGGCCCGGTATATTGATGTAGACCAGGCCGCGAGAGACGGACGACAAGGACGACTGCAACATCAGAGGCAGCTCAGACAGATGAGTCAGCCGCGGCATTGTAAACTGGTGCGGAGGGGGAAGATCGGCACCGGTGTCGTAAACCGGCTCGGACGGGCGAGTTAATCGCGGGCGCGGTCCCAGCAAGCTGATGTAAACCGGGCCACGGGGACGGCGATCTTCTCACGTTCATTCACCGGGTGGTAGGACACGGACGAAACACCAGTGCAGAATGTTGCTAGCGCGTGCTCCGTGCCCATAACATAACGCCTCATTTGTAATGAACAATTGCCCTGCATAAACAATATTGCAGACCAAGGCAAAGATAAACTGCTCTTTGATAAAAATAATATGTGCTAATCAAATATATTTCATATGGGTGTCACCTGATGTGTTTAGGCCGGAAATAACCCTCCATGAAGTTGATGATAACTGTATGAAGCTGAAATTAATCACGGGTGAACCGGCCGCAGTGTGGTAAACCGGTGCAGACGGATGAGTCGGCCGTGATGTTTGTAAACCGGCACGGACAATGAGTCGGCCGCATGCGTGGACGGATGTAAACCGAACAGCGGGGGCGGCGATTTGCATGTGTATCCGTCGAGTAACATGGCCCGGAAGAACGCCACTGCAAAACTATGCCGGCACACGCTCCATGTCCGCGGTATAACAATACATTTGTTATAAATAATTATCCTGCATAAAAACATTGCAGCAAAAATAGATTGTTTTTTTGACAAAAAACAATATGTGTTAAAAGTAGACTCAGATGAATATCACCTGATTTATCCGGACGACAAATGATTCGTGCGCAGGCTAGAATTTGATCGGACCAAATATCAGTGTAGATGTGCCATGCATGGCTGTTATTCTGTCTTTCTCTTCCTCTTTCTTTCCAATGATGGACAAGGCAGCTGCTCCTTTTTTTTCCTTTCTTTAATCAGCCTGAGCAACTTTCGCAACCGATGATAGATCTTGCTGGACGTAGCACATGTTGGTAAAAAGCAAAAGGCTGGACTAGCACTCTGTACTAGCGCAAGTACTAGTGCCTTCACACGTACCAATGGATAATGGAGTAGTAGCTGATGACTTGACTTCGGTATTCGCACACATCTTTGACTTTGCCTTTTGAACTTGGGCTCAAATCTGACCGGATTAATACTACTAGTAATAGTAATTTTCCCCAGCTGTCTCTGGCATCACGTGCCTCCTGTTTCAGATAGGAAACAATGCTTGTTGCTATTTTGGTTTTGACTGTGCTGGACAGGCTGCTCCAGCGGCGGATCTATCTCCTGGCGTATCCTTTCCTTTCTTATTTTATTCCGAACTTGGCTGATCTAGCTTGTCCTCTGCCTGGACTTGGTCAATGTATTGATAGTAGAAAAATATATGGGATATTAGAGCCGCAAACTCAGTGATTGGTATGCGTACACAACTCCTGTCGGTTTCGGTCTCTTGCACACGGTATTTCCAACATCGATCTGGCTTCGGATCATTGATGAATTGACGACTTGATGGATCGCTAGATGCCACGCACAACAATCGCCGAGGAAATTTAATCACATCCCTCCGATTGCACAATGACGCGAGGATTAGATTCATGTTGGCCTCATAAATCGGCAGATTACCCGACGACAGCGATGAACAAGTTGTAGCCCTAATTTTCTTGAACCTTAAATCTCACAGATCTAAAATCTGGTTTGATGAACTGAAGTTGATGCACACCCTTCCAAACCGGCTCATCCGGAAAATTGCAAACTTCTCAATCCCTGGAGAGAGATCTCCAAGAACTCAACATCACCGTGCGCAGGCCCCACGGTGGGCGCCAACTGTCGTGGAATTGTCACGGCAAATGTCCTTAGTGTCAAGACTTAGTCACGAGGCCAACGCATCTATGTGGTAGCTTGAGAGGGGTTGAGCGGGATGAGAGACGCGATGTTTTACCCAGGTTCGGCCCCTCACGGTGGAGGTAAAAGCCTACATCCTGCTTCATTGATATTGATGATGATGATAACGGTTACAAGAGTGCTCTATCTCGAGAGCTATTGTCTAAACCTAACTTGTCCAACTTGTGGAACTTGTTAATCTTGTCCTCCTTTGAGGAGCCCTGCCCCTCCTTATATATGTTGAAGGGGCGGTTTACATGTGGAGTCCTATTAGGATTAGGACTAGTCTATCTCTAATACAAACCGGATACAAGTTCAGGTCTTAACTCCTTGTAAGATAAACGTTCCTCATGCCTTTCTTCTTAAACCGGCCCACCGTTAAACGTGAACCGGCCTTCTGGGCCTTGGGCCTTGTCATCCGTCTGTCCCGCTCGCCGGATCACCAGTGAGTCATAATGACCAGGTGGGTTGCTTGTAAACCGCCAGGTCAGGGCGGGTCACCAGTAACTCGCCAAGTGTCAGCAGGGTCTTCAGATAAACCTCCAAGTCCGGTCGGGTTAACTTCCGGCCGGTTTACACCGCGGGGTATATCCCCGACAGAGTCCGTTTGATACTTCAATGGTTAATCGGGGAAAGGCCTCGTGTGTGTTGCATCCCAACACCCCTCCAAAGTGGCCCAAAACCCATCCAAACCCCCTCCATCCTCTCGGTCGTTCGATCACGATCGCGTGGCCGAAAACCGCACTCCATTTGGACTCTCCTAGCTCCCTCTACCTATAAATTTGTGCACTCCTCCGAATTTTCGGGTGAAACCCTAGCCTTCTTCCACCCCGCGCCGCCGGACACGTCCGGTCCGGCTAGACAAAAATTGCGCCGCCGCTTCCCTCCATTCACAGGCAGCCATGTGGCAGCCCCGACCACCGCGCGCGCCGCGGCCCTCCAGGCCCGACGCCGGCCCCCGAAGCCCGCGGCTCCCTGCCGCCCAACCGCGCGCCACCCGCGCCGCCTCGCTCGTCGCCTTCCCGCGGAGCGCTCCGCCGCCTGCGCCTCGGCTGCGCTGCCTCCTCCGCGCCGCCGCCCGGTCTGGCTGCGCCGCCGCCTGGGAGCTCGCCGCCGACCACGCTGAGCTCCGCGCCACCGCACCGCCGGCGCCGCCCTTCTTCCTCGACCCCAGCTCCGCCTCTCCCTCGACGCCGGCCGTCTCCTTCCTCTCCGGCCGACCGCAACTCCGGCGATCCTCGGAATCCGCGCCAGATCCAAATCTGAGGAAACCCTAGGTTGACCTCGTATTTTCCCAAGTCTGCAACATTTTCATGCACTTTTCATCATGCCATAACTCTATCATCGTAGCCCCGTTTTGGGCGTGTGATATATCAAAATGTTCGCTAGGATGTGCTCTTCATTTTGTTCCATTGCATCATGCTTGTTTGAGTCCATCTTGATGCCTAAAATGTTGTTGCAAGAGTGCTATAAAATGTTAGTTCCTGATTCTTATCAGTTTTTGAGCATTTTTCATTTTTGCCATGATTATTGTGTGCCTCCTATGGTCTTGAGCCCTACATGTGTTTTGAGCTATGCCATGCCATCTTTACATGGGTGTATGCCATGTATTTTTGTGATCAATGTGGTGACTAGCACATGCATGCGGAGTAGCTCTCATAATGTTGCTGATTTCAGGGACTTAGAATTCTACCAAGTCATTTCCCTGATGTTACTTTTATGCCATGTATTCATGTTGCTACAGAGTGATCTATGCCTCTTTTGAGTATGTTCAGTAAGGATGATTTGGGCATATGTCTGTGCTCTATCCATCCATGTCCTTGTTTGCATTTATGGAGTCCCCTAGCATGACTCGATCTTGCTCTACTTTTGCTATAAAATGTTCCTGACAGATTGTTTACGTGTTAATCAATTTTGCCAAGGTTGTTGTAGTTGATACTTGGATGCTATGAGATGGTTCTTGTCATGGTTAGCTTCTTGAACATGTCTTCTTGCTGGGTGTATGCTTAGCTTGTCATGCAATGCCTTGAGTTGAGTGCATCGAGCTCGCAAACATGCCTACGTAACTCTGTTTATGCCATGTCCAGTTTTCTGCTAAGTCTGAATTTGTTAACGAAACTTGCTATGTTTACATGGGTGCCATCATATCTTCTGATCCTTTTTGGCTTATGGTTAATTAGGGACTTTTATTATATGCTTTGAGTAGTTTCATGACATGCCTTTGTTTGCTATGTTTTGTTCCCGTAGCATGTTGTTATCTTGCTCTAAACATTGCTTCCTGATGTTAATTCCTAGCATGTTGGCATTTTCACTAAGTCTGTGAGGCTGATATCTTTTACACTTTTGCCATGCTTGTTTGAACCTGCTATTGTGTGATTTAGCCGTAGATCAGTGTTCATCTTTTGTCAAGCATCTTGAGTAGATCACCGCCATGTGCTTTGTTGCTATGTTAGAGTGCAGTAGCTTATTTTCTTGTTGCATTTTAGATGGCATCGTGCTGTTAATCGCAGAATCGTGCCATTCTTGTTTTGCTTGCCATTTGCAAACCGTGCATCCGATTCCGGTGATCTTTATATCGATTTCGACCGAAATCGACTCATCTTTCCAGCGGCGCACTGGGTTTACCAAGTTGAGGCCTGATTCAATCTTTTCATTCCGGACCATGCATACGCATTGCATATTACATCCCGCATATCATGCCATGTTTTGCATCATGTTGCTTGCACATTGCACCGTGGTTGATTGTGGTCTCTTTTGCTTTTGTTCTTGCCTTGGGTAGAGCCGGGAGACGAGTTCGTGATTGAGGAACCCGTTGAGTACGCTTATGAGGATCAAGCTTACGTCAACTCGGAGAACTTTGCAGGCAAGATGACCATACCCTCGAAATCACTTCTATCTTTGCTTGCTAGTTGCTCGCTCTATTGCCATGCCGTGATACCTACCACTTGCTATATCATGCCTTCCATATTGCCATGTCAAGCCTCTAACCCACCTTGTCCTAGCAAACCATTGTTTGGCTATGTTACCGCTTTGCTCAGCACCTCTTATAGCGTTGTTAGTTGCAGGTGAAGATTGGAGTTTGTTCCTTGTTGGAACATGATATTTGTTGGGATATCATTACTATTATATCTTGTTTACTCTAATGCACCTATATACTTGGTAAAGGGTGGAAGGCTCGGCCTTATGCCTGGTGTTTTGTTCCACTCTTGCCGCCCTAGTTTCCGTCATACCGGTGTTATGTTCCTTGATTTTGCGTTCCTTACACGGTTGGGTTATAATGGGAACCCCTTGACAGTTCGTCTTGAATAAAACTCCTCCAGGAAGGCCCAACCTTGGTTTTACCATTTGCCACCTAGCCTTTTTCCCTTGGGTTTCGCGGACTCAAGGGTCATCTTTACTTTAACCCCCCCCCCCCGGGCCAGTGCTTCTCTAAGTGTTGGTCCAACCTGAGCGATGTCTGGCACCCCCTGGGCAACCAGGGTCTATGCCAACCCGACGCTCATCTGGTGTGCCCTGAGAACGAGATACGTGCGAATCCTATCGGGATTTGTCGGCACATCGGGCGGCTTTGCTGGTCTTGTTTTACCATTGTCAAAATGTCTTGTAACCGGGATTCCAAGTCTGATCGGATCGTCCTGGGACAAGGAATATCCTTCGTTGACCGTGAGAGCTTGTGATGGGCTAAGTTGGGACACCCCTGCAGGGTTTTGAACTTTCGAAAGTCGTGCCCGCGGTTATGGGCAGATGGGAATTTGTTAATGTCCGGTTGTAGAAAACTTGACACGTAACTTAATTAAAATGAATCAACAGCGTGTGTAGCCGTGATGGTCTCTTTTCGGCGGAGTCCGGGAAGAGAACACGGTCTCGTTTTATGCTTGAACGTAAGTAGTTTTAGGATCACTTCTTGATCTTGTAGCTTCTCGTCCGTGCTTTTCTTCTCTTCTCGCTCTCATTTGCGTAAGTTAGCCACCATATATGTTAGTGCTTGCTGCAGCTCCACCTTGCTACCTCTTGAGCACTGCGTTGGATTTCCCCGAAGAGGAAGGGATGATGCAGCAAAGTAGCATAAGTATTTCCCTCAGTTTTTGAGAACCAAGGTATCAATCCAGTAGGAGGCTATGCTCGAGTCCCTCGTACCTACACAAAAACAATAGCTCAACGCAACCAATGCTCTTAGGGGTTGTCAATCCCTTCACGGTCACTTACGAAAGTGAGATCTGATAGAGATGATAAATAATATTTTTGGTATTTTTGGTATAGAGATGCAAAGTAAAAAAGTAAAAGCAAAGCAATAATAAAGTGATGGAGATTAATATGATGAGAAAGAGACCTGGGGGTCATAGGTTTCACTAGTGGCTTCTCTCAAGAGCATAAGTATTCTACGGTGGGTGAATAAATTACTGTTGAGCAATTGACAGAATTGAGCATAGTTATGAGTATATCTAGGTATGAGCATGTATATAGGCATCACGTTCGAGACAAGTAGACCGAAACGATTCTGCATCTACTACTATTACTCCACTCATCGACCGCTATCCAGCATGCATCTAGAGTATTAAGTTAAAAACATAGTAACGCCTTAAGCAAGATGACATGATGTAGAGGGATAGTTTCATGCAATATGATAAAAAAACCATATTGTTATCCTCGATGGCAACGATACAATACGTGCCTTGCTGCCCCTTCTGCCACTGGGAAAGGACACCGCAAGATCGAACCCAAAGCTAAGCACTTCTCCCATGGCAAGAACAACCAATCTAGTAGGCCAAACCAAACTGATAATTCGAAGTGACTTGCAAAGATAACCAATCATACATAAAAGAATTCAGAGAATATTCAAATATTATTCATAGATAGACTTGATCATAAACCCACAGTTCATCGGTCTCAAGAAACACACCGCAAAAAGAAGATTACATCGAATAGATCTCCACGAGAGAGGGGGAGA
Organism: Triticum urartu; assembly: GCF_056163025.1. NCBI lineage: Eukaryota > Viridiplantae > Streptophyta > Magnoliopsida > Poales > Poaceae > Triticum > Triticum urartu. Next base: position 51,602,538 of record NC_141876.1, read on the forward strand.
ACATTGTATTGAGATCCAAAAAGAAAGAAGAAGCCATCTAGCTACTAGCTATGGACTCGTAGGTCTGAAGTAAACTACTCACACTTCATCGGAGGGGCTTGGATGATGATGTAGAAGCCCTCCGTGATCGATGCCCCCTTCGGCGGAGCTCCGAAACAGGCCCCAAGATGGGATCTCGTGGATACAGAAAGTTGCGGCGGTGGAATTAGGTTTTTGGCTCCGTATTTGATCGTTTGGGGGTACGTGGGTATATATAGGAGGAAGAAGTACATCGGTGGAGCAACAGGGGGCCCACGAGGGTGGGGGGCACGCCTGGGGGGGTAGGGCGCGCCCCTACCTCGTGGCCTCCTGTTACGTGCCTTGACGTAGGGTCCAAGTCTCCTGAGTTGTATTCGGTGAGAAAATCATGTTCCCGAAGGTTTCATTCCATTTGGACTCCATTTGATATTCCTTTTCTTCGAAACCCTAAAACAGGCAAAAAACAACAATTCTGGGCTGGGCCTCCGGTTAATAGGTTAGTCCCAAAAATAATATAAAAGTGGATAATAAAGCCCAATAATGTCCCAAACAGTAGATAATATAGCGTGGAGCAATCAAAAATTATAGATACGTTGGAGACGTATCACACCTCACTACCTTTTCCTTCCCATAAACTTTAATAGTCTTGATCGCGAGGGCATGAGATTGCTGAGTCCCTGTGACTCACAGATTACTTCCAAAACCAGATGCAGGTGCCGATCATGCCAGTCCAGGGGATGCGACTGAACTCAAGTGGGAGTTCAATGAGGATTCAGGATGTTACTATGTTTCCTTTCCAGACAATCAGTAGTGGAGCCCAGTTGGGGCGATCGGGGATCTTATGCATTTGGGGTTGTCTTTATTTTGGTTCCATAGTCGGACCTTGATTGTATTCTGGATGATGTAATGCTATATTTATGTATTGTGTGAAGTGGCGATTGTAAGCCAACTCGTTATCTCTTTCTTATTCAGTACATTGGATGTGTAAAGATTACCCCTCTTGTGACATGCCTACAATGCGGTTATGCCTCTAAGTCGTGCTCCGACACGTGGGATATATAGCCGCATCGTGGGTGTTACATCATCAAGGGTGCATGACCATAAAAGATATTACTCATATAAATAGAACAACCATTATTCTCTGATTTAAATGAATAACCGTCTCGCATCAAACAAGATCTAGATATAATGTTCATGCTTAACGCTGCACCAAATAACAATTATTCAGGTCTAATACTAATCCCGAAGGTAGACGTAGAGGTAGCGTGCCGACGGCGATTGTTGGGGAATGTAGTAATTTCAAAAAAAATCCAACGCACACGCAAGATCATGGTGATGCATAGAAACGAGAGGGGAGAGTATCGTTGACGTACCCTCGTAGACCATAATCGGAAGCATTATGATAACGCGGTTGATGTAGCCGTACGTCTTCACGATCGACCAATCCTAGTACCGAAGGTATGGCACCTCCGCAATCTGCACACGTTCGGCTCGATGACGTCCCACGAACTCACGATCCAGCAGAGTGTCAAGGGAGAGCTTCGTCAGCACGACGGTGTGATGACGGTGATGATGATGCTACCGGAACAGGGCTTCTCCTAAGCACCACTACGATATGACCGAGGTGGATTATGGTGGAGGGGGGCACCGCACACGGCTAAAAGATCAATGATCAACTTGTGTGTCTATGGGGTGCCCCCCTCCCCCGTATATAAAGGAGTGGATGAGGGGGAGGGCCGGCCCTCCTATGGCGCGCCCCATGGGGAGTCCTACTCCCACCGGGAGTAGGATTCCCCCCTTCCCTAGTTGGGCTAGGAGTGGAAGGAAGGGGGAGAGGGGGAAGGAAAGGGGCGGCCGCCCCAACCCAATTCAGATTGGGCTTGAGGGGGGCGCACCCCCTCCTATGTCTTCCTCTCTTCTCTCCCACTATGGCCCAATAAGGCCCATAGACCTCCCGGGGGATTTTGGTAACCTCCCGATGCTCCGGTATATGCCCGAACTCACCCGGAACCATTCCGGAGTCCAAATATAGTCATCCAATATATCAATCTTTATGTCTCGACCATTTCGAGACTCCTCGTCATGTCCGTGATCATATCTGGGACTCCGAACTACCTTTGATACATCAAAACACATAAACTCATAATATCGATCGTCACCGAACGTTAAGCATGCGGACCCTACGGGTTCAAGAACTATGTAGACATGACCGAGACATGTCTCCGGTCAATAACCAATAGAGGAACCTGGATGTTCATATTGGCTCCCACATATTCTATGAAGATCTTTATCAACCAAACCGCATAACAATATATGTTGTTCCCTTTGTCATCGGTATGTTACTTGCCCGAGATTCGATCGTCGGTATCTCAATACCTAGTTCAATCTCGTTACCAGCAAGTCTCTTTACTCGTTTCGTAATGCTACATCTCGTAACTAACTCATTAGCTACATTGCTTGCAAGGCTTATATTGATGTGCATTACCGAGAGGGCCCAGAGATACCTCTCCGACAATCGGAGTGACAAATCCTAATCTCGATCTATGCCACTCAACAAACACCATCGGAGACACCTGTAGAGCACCTTTATAATCACCCAGTTACGTTGTGACGTTTGGTAGCACACAAAGTGTTCCTCCGGTATTCGGGAGTTGCATGATCTCATAGTCATAGGAACATGTATAAGTTATGGAGAAAGCAATAGCAGCAAACTAAACAATCATCGTGCTAAGCTAACGGATGGGTCAAGTCAATCACATCATTCTCTAATGATGTGATCCTGTTAATCAAATGACGACTCATGTCTATGGTTAGGAAACATAACCATCATTGATTCAACGAGCTAGTCAAGTAGAGGCAAACTAGTGACACTCTGTTTGTCTATGTATTCACACATGTACTAAGTTTCCGGTCAATACAATTCTAGCATGAATAATAAACATTTATCATGATATAAGGAAATATAAATAACAAATTTATTATTGCCTTTAGGGCATATTTCCTTCAGTCTCCCACTTGCACTAGAGTCAATAATCTAGATTACATTGTAATGATTCTAACACCCATGGAGTCTTGGTGTTGATCATGTTTTGCTCGTGAGAGTGGCTCAGTCAACGGGTCTGCAACATTCAGATCCATATGTATCTTGCAAATCTCTATGTCTCCCTCCTTGACTTGATCGCGGATGGAATTGAAGCGTCTCTTGATGTGCTTGGTTCTCTTGTGAAATTTGGATTCCTTTGCGAAGGCAATTGCACCAGTATTGTCACAAAAGATTTTCAGTGGACCCGATGCACTAGGTATGACACCTAGATCGGATATGAACTCCTTCATCCAGACTCCTTCATTTGCTGCTTCCGAAGCAGCTATGTACTCCGCTTCACATATAGATCCCGCCACAACGCTCTGCTTGGAACTACACCAACTGACAGCTCCACCATTTAATAAAAACATGTATCCGATTTGTGACTTAGTCATCCGGATTAGTGTCAAAGCTTGCATCGACGTAACCGTTTACGATGAGCTCTTTTTCACCTCCATATACGAGAAATATATCCTTAGTCCTTTTCAGGTATTTCAGGATGTTCTTGACCGTTGTCCAGTGATCCACTCCTGGATTACTTTGGTACCTCCCTGCTAAACTGAAAGCAAGGCACACATCAGGTCTGGTACACAGCATTGCATACATGATAGAGCCTATCGCTGAAGCATAGGGGACACCTTTCATTTTCTCTCTATCTTCTGCAGTGGTCGGGCATTGAGTCTGACTCAACTTCACACCTTGTAATACAGGCAAGAACCCATTCTTTGCCTGATCCATTTTGAACTTCTTCAAAACTTTATCAAGGTATGTGCTTTGTGAAAGTCCAATTAAGCGTCTTGATCTATCTCTATAGATCTTAATGCCCAATATATAAGCAGCTTCACCGAGGTCTTTCATTGAAAAATTCGTATTCAAGTATCCTTTTATGCTATTCATAAATTCAGTATCATTTCCGATCAACAATATGTCATCTACATATAATATCAGAAATGCTACGGAGCTCCCACTCACTTTCTTGTAAATACAGGCTTCTCCAAAAGTCTATATAAAACTATATGCTTTGATCACACTATCAAAGCATATATTCCAACTCCGAGAGGCTTGCACCAGTCCATAAATGGATCGCTGGAGCTTGCACACTTTGTTAGCACCTTTTGGATTGACAAAACCTTCTAGTTGCATCATATACAACTCTTCTTTAAGATATCCATTAAGGAATGCAGTTTTGACATCCATTTGCCAAATTTCATAATCATAAAATGCGGCAATTGCTAACATGATTCGGACGGACTTAACCATTGCTACGGGTGAGAAGGTCTCATCGTAGTCAACTCCTTGAACTTGTTGAAAACCTTTTGCAACAAGTTGAGCTTTGTAGACAGTAATATTACCGTCAGCGTCAGTCTTCTTCTTGAAGATCCATTTATTCTCTATGACCTGCCTATCATCGGGCAAGTCAACCAAAGTCCATACTTTGTTTTCATACATGGATCCCACCTCAGATTTCATGGCCTCAAGCCATTTTGCGGAATCTGGGCGCATCATCGCTTCCTCATAGTTCGTTGGTTCGTCATGGTCAAGTAACATGACCTCCAGAACATTATTACTGTACCACTCTGGTGTGGATCTTACTCTGGTTGACCTACGAGGTCCGGTAGTAACTTGATCAGAAGTTTCATTGTAACATCCCAAAATTATAAATTTTGGAATGTTATAATAATTAAAATATATGATTGTTGATTGATTGTTGAATGATTGATTGAGTGAAATTTATTAGAATGTTAAACTTTTGAAGTTTTGTTGAGAGGGAATAAAAAGGACTTTCCAAAAAAATTCTGTTTGAAAATATTTGAATTTGGAAATATTTCAAACTTCATGCCACTCAATGATCCTCATGATTTCTTCAATGAAAGAGAGTGGGAAGTAAAGAAAAATTTCATTTTGAAGTTGTCATTTAATTTATTTATTTTAACTCAAAGTGGCATTTGAGTTTTATTCAAAAACTTTTCTGACAAAGAACACTTGAACAAAAGTGTTTAGAGGGAGTAAAATGACACCCCAAAAATGTTGGAATAAATTTTCCATAGAGTTTTAAAACTCATTTTGATTTTTGTTTGAATTTAAAAAAATGACTTTTCAAAAAGTATTTTATTTTCCCCTGGAAAATATCCCATTAAATTGGGCTTATTTTTCTGATCATTTTGATATATAATACTCCTATATTTTGTTTTCATTTTATTTTCTAAAATGATTTTTCTTCGCGGGTTATTCAAAAAAAGCGAAGGTACTATTTTCTTGGGCCAAATCCGGCCCGATCCGAACCGAATCATCTCCTTCCTCCAGATAAGATACTCACGATCTACAGCCACCGTCGGAGCATCGCCGGAATCGCGGGATTCGCGAAATCCCTCGCCCCCTCCTCCAAGACGACCTCCTCCCCCTATAAATAGCCACCTCGCGCATCCATTCCCCCACCTAGTCCCTCCTCTCCTTGCCCCACGTTGCCGAGCCGCCCCGCCGGAGTTCGCCGGAGCCGCCGCCGCCATTTGCTCCGCCCCACCCACCGCCGCCACCAGCTGCTCCGCCCCGCTCTTCCACCCCCGACCGTCCCTTCCCCAACGCCAGAGGGCCACCGGAGGACGTCGCCGGAGCTCCACCAGGACCCCATCACCGGAACTGCTACAGTAAATCCCGACCTACTGTTTTTTCCGTTCCGTTTTTAAAACAGAATAGTTTCAATCTTGTAAAATCCATAGTTAATTATCTACGAGGTATTTTTGAGTGATTCCAACTGCCTTGGATCACAAATTTTATGAAGTTTCTGTTAGTTCAATTTTATTTCACATTTGATCAGTTTAAATTTGTGTTTGTATGAATTTGCTCAAATCACTAGATTTGAGCTATTTTGAGTTAGGAATATTATTTTTGACTGATTCTTTTTGCTACTAGTTACTTATTAGACTAGCTACACAGTAGTTCTTAGTTTGCATGTTAGTGAGTTAGTTAGATTAGCTTTTTATTGTAAACAGTACTGTTTACTCTGTTTTTAGTACTGTTTGTAGTTTAATTATTATTAATTAGTTTTAATTAGTTTCTTTTGCTAGTTTTCGCCGGTGTGTCATATATTCTATTGGTTAATAGTAGGTGATTTATAGGATTTATTAGACTTAGTATTCTTGAGGTTCTAGGTGTTGTTTGTTGTATGACTAGTTGCTAGCAATAGGAATAGTGTTAGAGGTTCTAGGTACTGTTAGAATTTTATTATAGGAAAAATACTTTATGTTACATAGCGAATAATTATTTTTACCTTGTGTTAAGTATTTTTTGTTTTAGGATTTTTACTTGTTGTTAGGTAGAGTTGTTGTGGCGTAGATTAGCCCTATAAGTTTATTTGAGTGATTTGGAGTTTTCTTTGGTTTTTACCTTCGATCCTATTTTGATTTCGTTGTTATTTTGATTGTTATGATTGAGTGCTAGAATGATTGCTTATGTGAATACTATGCTTGCTTGTATAGATTTCATCAGAGAGTGACGACTAGTTTATCAAGTTTTTAAGAGCGATAATATCTTCACCAACTGGCCAGGCAAGTTCACTTTGACCATGTTTTCCATACCTATGTTTATTTGCATGTAGTATCACCCTTTTAACAGTCTCTCCAGTAGTGTTATTGAATCTTCTAGTTGAGTAGAATGCATGAGGTAGGAACCATCTCCCTGTTACCAAACCCGGGACGTTATATATTTTTAATGCTACGCTATAGTAGACGGGGTTTGGTATGAGTGCATGAGAGTGGTGTGAAGAAGGAGGACTCTACGTCAATGGCGACAACTTCATGATGGCACCAGCAAGGACTGCATCTTCAGGACTCCTCAAGATTTTTGAGACTCGAGACAAGAATTCAATACACACTACTGGGTGAAGGACGGTTGACGGGCACCTTGGAGAAACCAGTGGTTGGCCGGGATGCATGGAGAAGCGCCATGACATCTTGCGGAAAGCTTCACCCAGGCTCAAAGAGACGGAAGAATACTTCATTCTCGGAAGCTTACTTGTGCAACCGCGAGTCACTATGGGCTCTGGTTTGGTTGACCTTAGTGGTGACTCTGGCTGGGACGGTGCTAGCAGATGTAGAACTACGGTAGGATTGGATGAGCACCGGACAGTGGTCAGAGGAACTCTTCGGAAGACCATGTTTCGGTCATCTTGTTCTCAAACACCCTGAAGTGCGAGAACACAAAAGAGGGATCGAATCTTGCGGGTAAAGTGTACAAACCTCTGCAGAGGGTTAAAACCTAATCGATTAGTCGTGTCCCCGGTTACGGACAATTTGAGCCTCTGGACATGGATCTATCTCGGAACTCTCAACACCGGACTAATAACTTAATTGTGGGCAACTTATGATGATTTGGTCTATGAGACATCGGTTGGCGGAACCATGTCCTGACAGAAAACTCCATAGTACAGACTCCTGATATTCCTTTGTTGTAGGAAAAATAAAACCAGCTTTTACGCAAAAACATCAGACACAGAGCCACAAAGCCATATTTCATATAGAATAGTTTTATCATCTTCTTTCCTCATATTGTGGTCTTGCCGGTACATTCAATGTACTGACCTACACGGCTGCAACGTCTCATGTTGCAGATATGTTCCTTCCGACGAGTAAGAGTACGGTACTGGGTTACGGTCTACACTCAACCTGCCGATGGTGTTGATGGGACTCCACACCTGATTGTTTGTTTCCGCTGAGACTTATGAGGTATATATCCGTTTTACGTTATTTATACATGTGATTGCACTTTGATATATACATTGATGTATTGTGTGTGCCAGCATACCGATCCAGGGATGGCACAGATACACAGAGGCTTAACCGTCTGAGGTTGGGTCGCTACAGATATGGTATCAGAGCACATGTTGACTGTTGGACGTGACCCTAGAAATCGGAAAGGCCTAGGACAGGAAGTCTCTAAAACTTTATTTACAAAAGAATCTATTACTTCTCATCTTTTCTGATTTTATCAAATATCCTCTCTTACCTCAAATTGTTAGAATATACCCCTTTCCCTTTTGACCACACGGAGGATCAACTAAAGCCGCTCCAAGAAGGACAAGATATCGGACAACCGATGACCATTTCAGAGTAAAGAGGATTTCACCATGCATTAGAAGAGTTGAAGCTACAACGGTTGAAGACTCCGAAGACTTGAAGAATCTGAAGAATTATTTGACCTTTAGAAGACCAAACCCATGTTATATACTTACATTAGATGCGACGATTTGTGAGCTGTCATTTGTTTGATGTTTTTCCGACAGCCACAAATAAAACCCATTTTCAAAACTATTGTTTGTATTGTGTGTATCCCTCCCCACCCTCTCTTATCTCACCCTAAAACCCGTGGACCGAGTAGATGATGAATGAAGTTGGACTGGTATTCTCTAGACCGAAAACCCAGCCAGAGCCAGAGCTATGGATTCTGAACATGGAGAATCACTTCGGGAGCAATTTGGTTTCAAGGAAGAATGAAGTATCGTATGCTCTTCAGTACTTTGAAGGAAGTGCTGCAACATGGTGGCATATGCATCAAGCTATACAGGGATGGAATGGAGCAAGGACTTGGGAAGAATTCAAGAAGACTCTGACAAGATCACGTCTTATCCGGAAGCACCATGATACCCCAAGAAATAAACCTTGTGCCTGCAAAATTTGCGGAGAAATAGGACACACCCAGGAGAAACACAAGGAGGGATGCCCTCATTGTAAGGAGAAACACCCAGCTAAGGAATGCCCAACTAGTCAGGTGACTTGTTTCTTGTGTGAAGGAACCACCCACTACCTAGCTCAGTGTCACATTTACCCCACGGTGCAACAAAATATTCAGAAGCAGGAAGAAGGAATGAAAGATGCCCTCCGAGAAGTTATGAAAGAACATATGATTAAGGAAGGTGTTGAAGACCCTGATGGAGAAAGCCTCAACAGATTTTACTCCAATGCCTGTTATTCATGTGGAGAAGGACATTTTTCACAGTATTGCACCAAGGAAAGAATAGAGTATCTTGGATACTTCCCGACAGAAGCAGTGGAGTTTGATCCACAATGAATAGAATGTTTGATCAGAACGAAGAAAACCAGGAAGAGAAAACAAAGACACCCTCAGAACAACCCAATTTCTGCAAAGAGGGACAAGAGTCATATTACCTGTTTTGAATGTAAGGACGTCGGGCATTATGCCAATGATTGTCTCGAAAGGAAGCAAGGAACTCAAGGAGCGGGCACCATCACCAAGAAGCCTTGAGACATGTCGGAAGTTATTTGTATTCGTTGCAAGGAAGCAGGACATCTTGCTAGGGATCATGAGAAATCTAGAGCTGAGTAGTGGAGATGTTGATATCAGTAATAAGGGTAGTATGGAAAACACTTTTCATGAGAATGCGGGGTTGAGTTATGTAATAGATTACTCAGAGATTGTAATAATTCATGACTCAATAAAGTTGATATGTCATATGCTAAAAGGCTTTAAGGAGTTGTTATGTTTTATCTTGGAAATTAATATTCTGGGTGAACATGGAAGAAAATGAGTTGTGATACATAAACTGGATGTTGGAAATTGAGTTTGAAGTTCTTTTTGGATGATATGAATGTGTACCCAAGGAGATATGTACCTTATTCTGAGCACCATTTTTGTTTTACAACTGCACATGACGACCCTTTATGAGTCTTTCCTTAAGGGCCCGAAAACGATCATGACCCTGACAAGTGATCATGATTACCCAAAAATCCTGAAGGACATGATGAAGCATATTCACCTTGAAGGAGATGCAGTCTACAAAGGCTATCCCTTCATGCAAAAGGGAGTGGAACTTTGGTATGTGGAGGTACACCTCCACCGTATGAAAGGAGTTTGCCCAAAGACGATGGGGCGGTACTTTTTCATCTCACGTGTACCACAAGCAACTTTCTTCGACGTTGTTCGTGAAGCAGCCATGGAAGCCATACGCCAGATCGGAGATATACTTGAAGCAAGACTCCGTTATACTCAGGAATACCTAAGCGAAGTGCACGCAGAGATGATGGAGATGAAGCTCAAGGCCACCACGATGAAAAAGAAGATTGAACATTTCTTGTTATGATGATTTTTCACTTCACTCTGAAATTCTTTGAACTTTTCAAATGTTTCAGACTTATGTTTCATTAAGTAGATATACCCATATCTGCTTAAATCATCTGTGAAGCTGAGAAAATAACAATATCTGCCACGAGCCTCAAAGTTCATTGGACCACATACATCAGTTGTATGATTTCCAATAACTCTGTTGCTCGTTCCACTGTTCCGAAGAACGGAGTTTTAGTCATCTTGCCCATGAGGCATGGTTCGCAAGTACCAAGTGATTCATAATCAAGTGATTCTAGAAGTCCATCAGAATGGAGTTTCTTCATGCGCTTTACACCAATATGACCCAAACGGTAGTGCCACAAATTATCAACTCTACATCTTTTGGCTTCAATACTATGAACATGTGTATCACTACTATCAGGATTTTGTAAAAATAGACCACTCATCAAGGGTGCATGACCATAAAAGATATTACTCATATAAATAGAACAACCATTATTCTCTGATTTAAATGTATAACCATCTCGCATCAAACAAGATCCAGATATAATGTTCATGCTCAACACTGGCACCAAATAACAATTATTTAGGTCTAAAGCTAATCCCGAAGGTAGATGTAGAGGTAGCGTGCCGACGGTGATCACATCGACTTTGGAACCATTTCCCACGCGCATCGTCACCTCGTCCTTAGCCAATCTTTGCTTAATCTGTAGCCCCTGTTTCGAGTTGCAAATGTTAGCAACAGAACCAGTATCAAATACCCAGGCACTACTGCGAGCAGTAGTAAGGTACACATCAATAAAATGTATATCAAATATAGCTTTCACTTTGCCATCCTTCTTCTCCGCCAAATACTTGGGGCAGTTCCGCTTCTAGTGACCAGTTCCTTTGCAGTAGAAGCAATCAGTCTCAGGCTTAGGTCCAGACTTGGGTTTCTTCACTTGAGCAGCAACTGGCTTGCTGTTCTTCTTGAAATTCCCCTTATTCCCTTTACCCTTTTTCTTGAAACTGGTGGTCTTGTTGACCATCAACACTTGATGCTCCTTCTTGATTTCTACCTCCACAGCCTTTAGCATTGCAAAGAGCTCAGGAATTGTCTTATCCATCCCTTGCATATTATAGTTCATCACGAAGCTCTTGTAGCTTGATGGTAGTGATTGAAGAACTCTGTCAATGACACTATCATCAGGAAGATTAACTCCCAATCGAGTCAAGTGGTTGTGGTACCCAAACATTTTGAGTATATGTTCACTGACAGAACTATTCTCCTCCATCTTGCAGTTGTAGAACTTATTGGAGACTTCATATCTCCCAATCCGGGCATTTTCTTGAAATATTAACTTCAACTCCTCAAACATCTCATATGCTCCATGACATTCAAAACGTCGTTGAAGTCCCGGTTCTAAGCCGTAAAGCATGGCACACTGAACTATCGAGTAGTCATCAGCTTTGCTCTCCCAGGTGTTCATAACATCTGGCGTTGCTCCTGCAGCGGGTTTGTCACCTAGCAGTGCTTCCAGGACGTAATTCTTCTGTGCAGCAATGAGGATAATCCTCAAGTTACACACCCAGTCCGTGTAATTTCTACCATCATCTTTCAACTTAGCTTTCTCTAGGAACGCATTAAAATTCAACGGAACAACAGCACGACCATCTATCTACAACAACATAGACATGCAAAATACTATCAGGTACTAAGTTCATGATAAATTAAAGTTCAATTAATCAAATTACTTAAGAACTCCCACTTAGGTAGATATCTCTCTAATCATCTAAGTGATCACGTGATCCATATCAACTAAACCATGTCCGATCATCATGTGAGATGGAGTAGTTTTCAATGGTGAACATCACTATGTTGATCATATCTACTATATGATTCACGCTCGACCTTTCGGTCTCAGTATTCCGAGGCCATATCTGCATATGCTAGGCTCGTCAAGTTTAACCCGAGTATTCTGCATGTGCAAAACTGTCTTGCACCCGTTGTATGTGAACGTAGAGTTTATCACACCCGACGAACTGTAGCAACGATGCATACTCAGGGAGAACACTTATACCTTGAAATTTAGTGATAGATCATCTTATAATGCTACTGTCAAACTAAGCAAAATAAGATGCATAAAGGATAAACATCACATGCAATCAATATAAGTGATATAATATGGCCATCATCATCTTGTGCCTTTGATCTCCATCTCCAAAGCACTGTCATGATCACCATCGTCACCGGCTTGACACCTTCATCTCCATCGAAGCATCGTTGTCGTCTCGCCAACTATTGCTTCTACGACTATCGCTACCGCTTAGTGATAAAGTAAAGCAATTACATGGCGATTACGTTTCATACAATAAAGCACAACCATATGGCTCCTGCCAGTTGCCGATAACTGTGTTACAAAGCATGATCATCTCATACAATAAAATTTAGCATCATGTCTTGACCATATCACATCACAACATGCCCTGCAAAAACAAGTTAGACATCCTCTACTTTGTTGTTGCAAGTTTTACGTGGCTGCTATGGGCTGAGCAAGAACCGTTCTTACCTACGCATCAAAAACCACAACGCAGTATAGTGATTGCTTTTTGATCTTCAGAAAGAACCCTGTTCATTGAATCTGATTCAACTAAAGTTGGAGAAACTGACACCCACCAGCCACCTGTGTGCGAAGCACGTCGGTAGAACCAGTCTCGCGTAAGCGTACGCGTAATGTCGGTCTGGGACGCTTCATCCAACAATATTGCCGAATCAAGAATCAACTAGTGACAACAATCAATATGTAATTACCCACGCCCACAACTCCTTTGTGTTCTACTCGTGCATATAACATCTACGCATAAACCTGGCTCGGATGCCACAGTTGGGGAACGTAGTAATTTCAAAAAAATCCTACGCATACGCAAGATCCATCTAGGTGATGCATAGCAACAAGAGGGGAGAGTATCGTCTATGTACCCTCGTAGACCATAAGCGGAAGCGTTATGACAACGCGGTTGATGTAGTCGTACGTCTTGACGATCGACTGATCCTAGTACCGAAGGTACGGCACCTCCGCAATTTGCACACGTTCGGCTCGGTGATGTCCCACGAAGTCACGATCCAGCAAAGTGTCGATGGAGAGCTTCGTCAGCATGACGGCGTGATGACGGTGATGATGATGCTACCGGAACAGGGCTTCACCTAAGCATCGCTACAATATGATCAAGGTGGATTATGGTGGAGGGGGCACCGCACACGGCTAAAAGATCAATGATCAACTTGTGTGTCTATGGGGTGCCCCCTCCCCCATATATAAAGGAGTGGAGGAGGGGGAGGGTTGGCCCTCCTATGGCGCGCCCCATGGGGAGTCCTACTCCCACCGGGAGTAGGACCCCCCCCCCTTCCCTAGTTGGACTAGGAGTGGAAGGAAGGGGGAGAGAGGGGGAAGGAAAGGGGGGACCACCCAATTCGGATTGTCCTTGAGGGGGGCGCGCCCCCTCCTAGGCCTTCCTCTCTTCTCTCCCACTATGGCCCAATAAGGCCCATATACCTCCTGGGGGGGTTCCGGTAACCTCTCGGTGCTCCGGTATATGCCCGAACTCACCAGAACCATTCCGACGTACAAATATAGTCATCCAATATATCGATCTTTATGTCTCGACTATTTCGAGACTCCTCGTCATGTCTGTGATCATATCTGGGACTACGAACTACCTTCGGTACATCAAAACACATAAACTCATAATACCGATCGTCACCGAACATTAAGCATGCGACCCTATGGGTTCGAGAACTATGTAGATATGATCGAGACATGTCTCCGGTCAATAAGAAATAGCGGAACCTGGATGTTCATATTGGCTCCCACATATTCTACAAAGATCTTTATCGGCCAAACAGCATAATGATATACGTTGTTCCTTTTGTCATGGTATGTTACATGCCCGAGATTCGATCGTCGGTATCTCAATACCTAGTTCAATCCGTTACCGGAAAGTATCTTTACTCGTTCCGTAATGCTACATCCCATAACTAACTCATTAGCTACATTGCTTGCAAGGCTTATATTGATGTGCATTACCGAGAGGGCCCAGAGATACCTCTCGGACAATCGGAGTGATAAATCCCAATCTCGATCTATGCCAACTCAACAAACACCATCGGAGACACATGTAGAGCACCTTTATAATCACCCAGCTGCGTTGTGACATTTGGTAGCACACAAAGTGTTCCTCCGATATTCAGGAGTTGCATGATCTCATAGTCATAGGAACATGTATAAGTTATGGAGAAAGCAATAGCAACAAACTAAATGATCATCGTGCTAAGCTAACGGATGGGTCAAGTCAATCACATCATTCTCTAATGATGTGATCCCGTTAATCAAATGACAACTCATGTCCATGGTTAGGAAACATAACCATCATTGATTCAACGAGCTAGTCAAGTAGAGGCAAACTAGTGACACTCTGTTTGTCTATGTATTCACACATGTACTAAGCTTCCGGTTAATACAATTCTAGCATGAATAATAAACATTTATCATGATATAAGGAAATATAAATAACAACTTTATTATTGCCTCTAGGGCATATTTCCTTCAGCGATCACATCGACTTTCGAACCATTTCCCACGTGCATCGTCACCTCGTCCTTAGCCAATATTCACTTAATCCGCCCCTGTTTGGAGTTGCAAATATTAGCAACAGAACCATTATCAAATACCCAGGCACTACTGCAAGCATTAGTAAGGTACACATCAATAACATGTATATCAAATATACCTTTTACTTTGCCATCCTTCTTATCCGCCAAATACTTGGGGCAGTTCTGCTTCCAGTGACCAGTCCCTTTGCAGTAGAAGCACTCAGTCTCAGGCTTAGGTCCAGACTTGGGCTTCTTCACTTGAGCAACAACTTGCTTGTTGTTCTTCTTGAAGTTCCCCTTCTTCCCTTTGCCCTTCTTCTTGAAACTGGTGGTCTTGTTGACCATCAACACTTGATGCTCCTTCTTGATTTCTACCTCTACAGCCTTTAGCATTGCGAAGAGCTCGGAAATTGTCTTATCCATCCCTTGCATATTATAGTTCATCATGAAGCTCTTGTAGCTTGGTGGCAGTGATTGAAGAACTCTGTCAATGACACTATCATCAGGAAGATTAACTCCCGGCTGAGTCAAGTGGTTGTGGTTGTGGTACCCACACATTCTAAGTATCTGTTCACTGACATAACTATTCTCCTCCATTTTGCAGCTATAAAACTTATTGGAGACTTCATATCTCTCAATTTGGGCATTTGCTTGAAATATTAACTTCAACTCACGGAACATCTCAGAAGCTCCATGACGTTCAAAACGTCGTTGAAGTCCTGGCTCTAAGTCGTAAAGCATGGCACACTGAACTATCGAGTAGTCATCAGCTTTGCTCTTCTAGACGTTCATAACATTTGGCGTTGCTCCTGCAGCGGGTTTGTCACCTCGCGGTGCTTCCAGGACGTAATTCTTCTATGCAACAATGAGGATAATCCTCAAGTTATAGACCCAGTCCGTGTAATTGCTAGCATCATCTTTCAACTTAGCTTTCTCTAGGAACGCATTAAAATTCAACGGAACAACAGCACGGGCCATCTATCTACAACAACATAGACATGCAAAATACTGTCAGGTACTAAGTTCATGATAAATTAAAGTTCAATTAATCATATTACTTCAGAACTCCCACTTAGATAGACATCCCTCTAATCATCTAAGTGATCACGTGATCCATATCAACTAAACCATGTCCGATCATCACGTGAGATGGAGTAGTTTTCAATGGTGAACATCACTATGTTGATCATATCTACTATATGATTCACGCTCGACCTTTCGGTCTCAGTGTTCCGAGGCCATCTGCATATGCTAGGCTCATCAAGTTTAACCCGAGTATTCTACATGTGCAAAACTGGCTTGCACCCGTTGTATGTGAACGTAGAGCTTATCACACCAGATCATCACGTGGTGTCTTGGCATGACAAAACTGTAGCAACGGTGCATACTCAGGGAGAACACTTATACCTTGAAATTTTAGTGAGAGATCATCTTATAATGCTACCGCCGAACTAAGCAAAATAAGATGCATAAAGGATAAACATCACATGCAATCAATATAAGTGATATGATATGGCCATCGTCATCGTGTGCCTTTGATCTCCATCTCCAAAGCACCGTCATGCTCACCATCGTCACCGGCTTGACACCTTGATCTTCATCGAAGCATCTTGCCGTCTCGCCAACTATTGCTTCTACGACTATCGCTACCGCTTAGTGATAAAGTAAAGCAACTACATGGTGATTGCATTTCATACAATAAAGCGACAACCAAATGGCTCCTGTCAGTTGCCGATAATTTTGTTACAGAACATGATCATCTCATACAACAATTTATTTAATCATGTCTTGACCATATCACGTCACAACATGCCCTGCAAAAACAAGTTAGACGTCCTCTACTTTGTTGTTGCAAGTTTTATGTGACTGCTACGGGCTTCTAGCAAGAACCATTCTTACCTACGCATCAAAACCACAACGTAGTATAGTGATTGCTTTTTGATCTTCAAAAAGAACCTTGTTCATTGAAACCGATTCAACTAAAGTTGGAGAAACAGACACCCACTAGCCACCTGTGTGCGAAGCACGTCGGTAGAACCAGTCTCGCGTAAACGTACGCGTAATGTCGGTCTGAGCCGCTTCATCCAACAATACCATTGAATCAAGAATCAACTAGTGATGGCAAGCAATATGTTTATACTCACGCCCACAACTCTTGTGTGTTCTACTCGTGCATATAACATCTATGCATAAACCTGGCTCGGATGCCACTGTTGGGGAACGCGGTAATTTCAAAAAAAAATCCTACGCACACGTAAGATCCATCTAGGTGATGCATAGCAACGAGAGGGGAAAGTGTTGTCTACGTACCCTCGTAGACCGTAAGTGGAAGCGTTATGACAACGCGTGAAAGAACATGCGGTGCCCCCATGTTTGGTTTTGGTAATTGATGACAATCTCTATGGACTAATGGTTGCCTTGAGTTATATTTGAAGGTTCTGTCCATAGGCTTTTCTTGGAGTACATGTGTTGATTTCAAGGAGAGTTTGTGTCGACCAAGGTGCTATTCAAGGAATTACCTAAAGATTGGTCTTGCGAGAGGTCGATCAAGACTAAGTTAAAGAGTGAATCAAGTTAATCAACCCACAAAGCGTAGAAGATGTACCGAGAGGGATCAAGTGATCCCATGGTATGGTAAGCATTGTCAATTACGCTTTGTGTACTAACCCATGGTCTTTGTGAGGGTTCTTTGTGGGGTAAGGTTGCGGTGTGCAAGTTCAAGTGGAGCATCACGAAGAGATCAAATGCTTGAAGCTTGCCGTCCTTTGTGGTGACAATGGACTTGTGAAGATATGCGGAAGAAAGGCTCACCCATAGTGGAGTATGGGGGAGCAATCAACTAGTCTTCATCGAGCGAACACAATCAAGAAAGGTGGTCCAACTTGAGGAATACAAGATCGTCATCATCTAGCTCAAGTGGACCATGTGCAAGGCAAAGGTTTGCCCTTGATAGGTTTTCTATTTTACCAGTCTCATGATGGTAGTTGGGAGACCCGGTTATAGGATCGATTGCCGTACTATCAAGGGGGGCTCTTGATGAGTAGCTTGATCGTATCGTTCGTAGAGAGCTCAAACCATTGCATCCTTGCATCATCTTTCTTGGTTCTTGTTTGGTTCTCTTTGTGAGTCTTAGAGCTTACGGTCATCTTGTTGACAAGCTTGAGTTCATCGAAAACGGAGTTCGCTTGCATCTTCTATGATGTTTTCGATGTTGGAGGTTTTGCCGGTTCTTCTCGGTTGGAGGTTTCACTCCTATTTTTGTTAGGCATACCTCCCCTGCCTCTTCTTACTATTACCAGTCGTTGTTTTGATGCTACTCGTCGTCTTGTTTCCAACAAGCTTGAGTTTGCTCAATTCGGAGCTCATATGCAGAAGTTATGGCAGTTCTGATTTTCTTGAGTGTGGTTTTTGTCAGGGTCCCAGCGGTACTACCGCTGGGTACCACGGTACTACCGCTCCGCAGCGGTAGTACCGGCGGTGACTCCGCAGCAGTACTACCGTTGGCTTACCAGGTCCCTACCGCGTCGATTCGAGGGGTCTTTTTCTGTGTCGGATTATGCGGTACCTCGCTGCGGCAGTAGTGCGGCAGTACCACTCCTTAGCGGCAGTACCGCCCTCCCTCCGCGGTAGTACCGCCCGATTCCCTCTTTCCCTTTACCCTTCGTTCTGTGCGGCAGTACCGCCGAAGGGTGCGGTAGTACCGCCTAACCCAGCGGTAGTACTGCTGTCTCCTACGGTACTACCGCCCCAAGGTTCATGTTTTGTTGCTCCTTTTCCCTGTTTCTTCCGCCTGAGCGGTAGTACCGCTCATGGAGTGGTAGTACCGCTCGTGTGCGGGCTGAGCACATAACGGTTGGATTTTCCCCCTCCTATAAGAGGGGGTCTTCTTCCCCATTGAACCTAATCCTTTGAGCTCGTGTTCTTCCCCCATTGTTGACCTTCTTCGAGCTTGCTAACTCTCAATCCCTAGATGGATTCTTGCTAGTTTTTGAGGGAGAAGAGAGAGGAGATCTAGATCCACATTTCCACCAATCACTTTCTCCTCTATGTGAGGGGAACCCCTTGGATCTAGATCTTGGAGTTCTTGGTGTTCTCTTTCTTGTTCTTCCTCTCATTTTCCTCCCTAGCATTAGTTGCTTCAGTGGAATTTGAGAGAGAAGGACTTGGGCACTCCGTGTGCCCTTGCCATTGCATTTGGTGCATCGGTTTGAGTTCTCCACGTGATACGTGGAAGTTACAAGTTGAGAAGCTTATTACTCTTGGGTGCTTGGTACCCTTGAGCTTGTTCCTCTTGGGTGCTTGGGCGCCCTAGACGGTTGTTGGTGTTCGGAGCTCAATCATTGTGGTGCAAAGCTCCGGGCAAGCGTCGGGGACTCCAATTAGGTTGTGGAGATCGCCCCGAGCAATTTGACGGGTACCGGTGACCGCCCCCAAGGGTTGCCAAAGTGTATGGGTTCGGTGACCGCCCCCAAGGGTTGCCATTTGTACGGGTTCGGTGACCGCCCTCAAGGGTCCCTTAGTGGAATCACGGCATCTTGCATTGTGCGAGAGCGTGAGGAGATTACGGTGGCCCTAGTGGCTTCTTGGGGAGCATTGTGCCCCCACACCGCTCCAAACGGAGATTAGCATCCGCAAGGGTGTGAACTTCGGGATACATCATCGTCTCCTCGTGCCTCGGTTATCTCTTACCCGAGCCCTTTACTTATGCACTTTACTTTGTGATAGCCTTATTGTTTCTTGTCATATATCTTGCTATCACATAGTTGCTTATCTTTCTTAGCATAAGTTGTTGGTGCACATAGGTGAGCCTAGTTGTTTTAGGTTTTGTGCTTGGAAAATTAACCGCTAGGTTTATTCCGCATTTGTTCAAGCCTAAACCGTAATTATTTTAAAACGCCTATTCACCCCCCCCCCCCTCTAGGCGACATCCACGATCTTTCAACGTGGTTGATGTAGTTGTACGTCTTCACGATCCGACCGATCCTAGCACCGAAGGTACGACACCTCCGCGATCTGCACACATTCAGCTCGGTGACGTCCCACGAACTCTAGATCCAGCTGAGGTCGAGGGAGAGTTTCGTCAGCACGACGGCATGATGACGATGATGGTGAAGTTACCGACGCAGGGCTTCGCCTAAGCTCTACAACGATATGACCGAGGTGGAAATCTATGGAGGGGGCACCACACACGGCTAAACAATCAACTTGTGTGTCTATGGGGTGCCCCCCTCCCCCTTTATAAAGGAGTGGAGGAGGGGGAGGGCCGTCCCTCTCATGGCGCTCCCAAGGGGGGAGTCCTACTCCTGATGGGAGTAGGATTCCCCCTTCCCAAGTTGGAGTAGGAGAGGAAGGAAGGGGGAGAGAGAGAGGGGGAAGGAAAGGGGGGGCATCCCCCCACCCAATTCGGATTGGGCTTGGGGGCGCGCCCTCCACCTTGCCCGCCTCCTCCTCTCTCCCACTAAGGCCCAATAAGGCCCATACACTCCCCGGGGGGTTCTGGTAACCCCCCCCCCCCCCCCCGGTACTCCGGTAAATGCCTGAACTCACCCGGAACCATTCCGATGTCCAAACATAGCCTTCCAATATATCGATATTTATGTCTTGACCATTTAGAGACTCCTCATCATGTCCGTGATCACATCCGGGACTCCGAACAACCTTCGGTACATCAAAACACATAAACTCATAATACCGATCGTCATCAAACGTTAAGCGTGCGGACCCTATGGGTTCGAGAAGTATGTAGACATGACCGAGACACATCTCCGGTCAATAACCAATAGCGGAACCTGGATGCTCATATTGGTTCCTACATATTCTACGAAGATCTTTATCGGTCAAACCGCATAACAACATACGTTGTTCCCTTTGTCATCGGTATGTTACTTGCCCGAGATTTGATCGTCGGTATCTCAATACCTATTTCAATCTCGTTACCAGCAAGTCTCTTTACTTGTTCCGTAATGCAACATCCCGTAACTAACTCATTAGTCACATTACTTGCAAGGCTTATAGTGATGTGCATTACCGAGAGGGCCCAGAGATACCTCTCGGACAATCGGAGTGACAAATCCTAATCTTGATCTATGCCAATTCAACAAACACCATCGGAGACACCTGTAGAGCATCTTTATAATCATCCAGTTACGTTGTGACGTTTGATAGCACACTAAGTGTTCCTCCGGTATTCGGGAGTTGAATAATCTCATAGTCATAGGAACATGTATAAGTTATGAAGAAAGCAATAGCAACAAACTAAACGATCATCGTGCTAAGCTAACAGATGGGTCAAGTCAATCACATCATTCTCTAATGATGTGATCCCGTTCATCAAATGACAACTCTTTGTCCATGGCTAGGAAACTTAACCATCTTTAATTAACGAGCTAGTCAAGTAGAGGCATACTAGTGACACTCTATTTGTCTATGTATTCACACATGTACTAATTCTCTGGTTAATACAATTCTAGCATGAATAATAAACATTTATCATGATATAAGGAAATATAATATAACGCCCTGAGACCGATGTGCCAGGTGTCGTCCAGTTATTCGCTGTCGTTGCCATGTCATTTGCTTGCGTGTTGCATTTCATCATGTCATCATGTGCATTGCATCATCATTTTTTCAAAACTTGCATCCGTCCGGGTTCTCCCAGTTCCTTCCGTTGTCAGTTCTGAGCCCAGACACACTTGCACGCGCCCGCGGCATGTCCGAAATATTATTTTATAAGTGGCCTGAAAATGTTCTCGGAATAGGGTGAAAGTTGGCATGCAGTCTTGTTATAGTGTAGGTAGGCTGCCTGCCAAGTTTCATCGCATTCGGAGTCCGTTTGACGCCCCAACGGATAACTATAGCGGCAATATAGCCGGTCTAACGTCGGACGTTTTTGGTCTCCGAAAACAGTTGCCGGGCTGCACTCCTCTCCTCTCATCTTAGCCCAACCTCTCTTCACAACCCACCCGCAGACCACCTAAACCCCCCCTCCATTCTGGTCCGTCAGATCGCGATCGGAGGCTCCGAAACGCTCCAAAACCCCCCTAAATCCCCCCCCTCCATTCGGAGTCCATTTCAGGCAACCTAGCCTCCCCCTACCCTCAGCCGCCACCTCCCACCTCGTTTTCGGCGCCGGCCGCCCCTTCTCCGCCACTTGTTGGCGCCACAGCTGGCCGCGCCACCACCAGACCGCGCTCCCCTCCAATCATGCGCCTCCACGTCGCCCCTGGCCTCCCCACGCCGCCGCAGCCCGCGCGAGGCCTGTGAAACCCAGATCGGGGCCCGCCTGGGCCAGATCTGGGCCCGAGTGCCCCGCACGCACCATCCGCTCACCCCGCTCCTCCCGAGTTTCCCCCACTCGACCCCGTCGCCACAGTTCCGAGGAGCTCCTCCACCGACCAGTCGCCGTCGGTGAGCGTAGCCGCCGGAGCCCCTAGGCCAGATCCGCCCCGCGACCTCTCCTCCTTCAGTTTTCCCTCTTCGTGTCTCTCATGGTGGCTCCTCTCTCCCTACTTAGGAATGCCAGGTTTGCCTGAAGCTTCACGCCCGCGCCGCTGGAGCTCCACCGCGCCGGAGTCGCCTCCCACCGCCGGGAATGGATCCGCCCCGCTCGGATTTGTTCGGATCCGGCCATCCTCACTGCCTCCCGCCATCCACCTTCCCCGCCTCTTGCGCCGGCGCCGCCATGGCCTCCCTGTTCATGCGGGCACACTGGGAGGACGAACAGATCCGCGTTCGTTCGGGTGGGCCCTGCGTCGATCGGCCCATCTGCAGCTTGCTGCGGCCCAGCACCACCCCTGTTTTGGTTCAGCCGGCCCGAAGGCCCAAAGTGAGCAGATCCCTCCAGCCACTCTCCTGAACTCTGTTGGCCCAGTCAGTTTCGGCCCATTACATTTTTTTCTGTTCTGGGGTTTTTCCTATTTATCCAGAGATGTCAGTTTTACAGAACAACCCTCATGCTTCATGCATTTAATAACTTCACAATTGTGCATCGGATTAAAATGTTTTATATATGAAAGTTGCTTAGAATTTTGTCTAGTTTAATAATATGCAACTTTCATCTATGTTTGAAATGTTTAAAATGTTGTTTGATTAAATTTACTCCTATGCCATGCTAAAATGTTGTAATTCATAACTAAATAACCGTAGCTCCGAATCTAACAAACTTTATATGTAAATGGGGTAGAAAAATGCCTAGTTTAACATGGTGGTTTTACTTTGCATGTTTAACAACTCTAAAATAATGATTAGGGAAGAACAGTACCATAACCAAAAACATGCATATGAGGAGTTTCCGGAATTGTTGGTCGTTGTTTCCAGCCTCATTTAAACTTGACTAGATGGGTAGTTTTCATTTGCTTCACCCTCTTGCCATGTTTAACAACATTTAATATTGTTGAGTACCTAACCGGGAGAGAACTAAATAATTGATGTGGTGTTTCGTCAATATGCAACCCGTTGCATATTGAGCTCCACTTAATTTGTAGTTCTGTTTGTGCACTTTGCCATGCCATGCATATTTAAACCGGACATGCATCATACTCGATTGTGCATCATGCCATGTTCATGTCGTGGTTATTTACCATGATTGTTTGCTTCTTTCCGGTGTGGCTTCTTCGGGCTGGTTCCGATAACGTTGCGTTTGTGAGGACCCGTTCGACTACGTCCGTTTGTCTTCTTCATGGACTCGTTCTTCTTCCTTGCGGGATCTCAGGCAAGATGATCATACCCTCGAAATCACTACTA
Organism: Triticum urartu; assembly: GCF_056163025.1. NCBI lineage: Eukaryota > Viridiplantae > Streptophyta > Magnoliopsida > Poales > Poaceae > Triticum > Triticum urartu. The sequence continues at coordinate 51,626,087 of NC_141876.1, forward strand.
TCGTTGCTATGCTAGTTTGCTCTCTCTTTTGCTATGCAAATGCTACGATGCCTACCATTTGCTTTCAAGCCTCCCAAATTGCCATGTCAAACCTCTAACCCACCTTGTCCTAGCAAACCGTTGTTTGGCTATGTTACCGCTTTGCTCAACCCCTCTTATAGCGTTGCTAGTTGCAGGTGAAGATTGGAGGCCGTTCCTTGTTGGAACATCTTTTATTTACTTGTTGGGATATCATTATATTGCTATGTTATCTTAATGCATCTATATACTTGGTAAAGGGTCGAAGGCTCGGCCTCTCGCCTAGTGTTTTGTTCCACTCTTGCCGCCCTAGTTTCCGTCATATCGGTGTTATGTTCCCGGATTTTGCGTTCCTTACGCGGTTGGGTTATAATGGGAACCCCTTGATAGTTCGCCTTGATTAAAGCTTTTCCAGCAATGCCCAACCTTGGTTTTACCATTTGCCACCTAGCCTTTTCTTTCCCTTGGGTTCTGTAGACTCAAGGGTCATCTTTATTTTAACCCCCCCCCCCCCCGGGCCAGTGCTCCCTCTGAGTGTTGGTCTGAACCGGGCAGCCTGCGGGGCCACCTCGGGGAAACTCGAGGGTTGGTTTTACTCGTAGCTTGACCTATCTGAGTGTGCCCTGAGAAAGAGATATGTGCAGCTCCTATCGGGATTTGTTGGCACATTCGGGCGGTGCTGCTGGTCTTGTTTTAACCTGTCGAAGTGTCTTGAATTACCGAGATACCGAGTCTGATCGGAACGTCTTGGGAGGAGGTCTATTCCTTCGTTGACCGTGAGAGCTTGTCATGGGCTAAGTTGGGACTCCCCTGCAGGGATTTGAACTTTCGAAAGCCGTGCCCGCGGTTATGGGCAGATGGGAATTTGTTAATGCCCGGTTGTAGATAACTTGAACCTTAACTTAATTAAGATGAATCAACTGAGTGTGTTACCGTGATGGCCTCTTCTCGGCGGAGTCCGGGAAGTGGACACGGTGTTGGAGTAATGTTTGCGCAGGTTGCTCTCTAGTTTCTCGCTCGCGCTTTGCCTCCTCTTCTCGCTCTCTTTTGCGTATAAGCTAGCCACCATACTTGCTAGTCGCTTGCTACAGCTCCACTCATATTTTACCTTGCCTTACCTATAAGCTTAAATAGTCTTGATCGCGAGGGTGCGAGATTGCTGAGTCCCTGTGGCTCACAGATTACTATTACACCGGATGCAGGGCCTGATGATTCCGCTCCAGGAGACGCGTTTGAGTTCAAGTGGGAGTTCGACGAAGACTCTCAACGTTACTATGTTTCCTTTCCCGATGATCAGTAGTGGTGCCCAGTTGGGGGTGATTGGGACCATTGTCGCATGTTGGGTTCTCTTTTATTTTGGCGCCGTAGTCGGGCCATGAGTGTTTGGATGATGTAATGTTATTTATGTACTTGATTGACGTGGCGAGTGTAAGCCAACTATGTTATCTCCCCTTTATTATTCTTATTACATGGGATGTTGTGAAGATTGCCTAACTTGCGACATATGCCTTCAATGCGATTATGTCTCTAAGTCGTGCCTCGACACGTGGGAGATATAGTCGCATCGAGAGTGTTACATATAAATAACAACTTTATTATTGCGTTGAGGGCATATTTCCTTCACAAACACCATAGGAACTTTAGATTCCCAGTCGGTATCCATTAATACACAGTCTAGTTTCTCATATGTCGGTTCTAAAAGACTGTTCGCTCAAGTGAATTGTCTTCCAATCTTGAAAACATCTCTAGATCTAGAATGTCGATGACAATGTTGAAAAGAAAAGGCCAATGATTATCAAACCTATCGCTGCTTTTCTCATTTGAAAATCGAAGCAAATTGAAATCCCCACCTATAAGAACGGTATAGGGATTATCTTTTGCTAGATTAACCAATTCACGGAGAAAATCGGCCTTGAACTCATCTTGGGCTGCCCCATACACGGCGAGAGGGTCCATGTGAAGTTGTCAGCCTTGTTGCGAATATGGAGTTTAACGTGAAACTCACCATCCAAACTAGCCAAAACATCTATAGTCGTTGCATTGAAATATTTGTACAACATGATTATGGACGAAGAGTGATATTTATCTTACATATTTTAAGTACTTTGGATATAGGATTAAAAAAACAGGGACAGACATTTGGTGTATAGGACTGGATGCCGCCCCCATATCCACTACTCGCGGATATGTCTAGACGTGTCCGCAGACGTTAGGGTGTCTGTTTTGATGGACGACATTGAAGATGCATTAACTCCTCAAAAGTTACTTCCGGGCCATAAATTTGAGTCTAAGGGGATCTGCTAAAGATGCTTAGTTGGCCGAATATCTAATTCTGGACCCGGGCTCATCTGCACTCGATGAACAGTAAAATTTAAACATTTTAGAAAAAATAAAAAATGTTTTTTTCCATGGGAGGTGTTTTAGTGTATGAGGTGCGTGCAAAAAATTCAAAGCATTTGCATATTTGAATAGCTCTTGGAAAAAAGCAAAATCGGGTCCAAACAGTAAATATTTTCATAAAATTGTCTTTTTTTTGCTGAGAGCTACTCAGACATTCAAATGCTCTGAAATCTGGCACGGACACACACTCACATCTTTCTCCATAAAAAACAGAACTTTTTGGATCTATTTAGTATTTTTAATGATTTTTTTGTTTATTCCTGGGCTCATTTGATCCGATATGTGCGGGTCCATCATCAGCCCTCTCTGCACTTTCGTTTGTTTTCGTCGCAAAACATGTCATAAGCTGGCCCCTACGGATGATACCGAACAGAGCGTCAACATATCAACATACCAACTGACAGCTAGAACAAATAAGTCCAAGTTCAGCTACCAGCTTAAGGAGAACACCATCAGGAAAGCAGATGGCGTATGAAGGACCGATCGCTGTTGGGGAAAAGGCAGTCAAAAGAAGAAGAAACACTGAAAGCGAAGATGGCAAAGACGATCCCCGTAAACTGTGTATCGTATGGCATAAATTTCTGCCAGCAAAAATGGTGCATTAGTGCAGAATGCGATCTAGGAGTACTCTCAGATGCGTCACTGCTGATCACTATCTACGGTTGATCATTTCCCCAGTTATAGAACAGGACTATACAGAAAGCAGTTCACACAGTAACTAACTTGTCAGTTACAACATTTGATTTGGAAGTTGCATGTAGGTGCTCGAATTAGGCCGGCACCCGCCAACAATCATCCGACCGTAGGCCGCAAAGGCATTTTCAGGGCTGCCAGAAACACTGTACCCTCGGATAAGGGCGTTGTATGTGAAAACATTGGGCTTCCAGCCTTTCGCCAGCAGTTCTTCGTACATTTTGCCGGCTTCAGCGGCCTTCCCTGCTTTTCCCAGGTAGAGGATCAGTGAGTTGTACGTGTACAGGTTCGGGGCGATTCCTTTTGTCTCCATGTCATTGTAGAGGGAGAGTGCCTCCTCTAGTCTTCCAGATTTACCTAGACCGTGTATGAGCAAGTTATAGGTGATGAGGTCAGGCTCAAGTCCCATATCTGTCAGCTGTTTGAAGTAAGACAGGCCATCATTCAACCGCCCGTCTGCGCAGAGGGTGTCGATGACAACTGTGTATGATTTTATATCTGGGTTTATCCCCTGCTCCACCATGTTCTCAAAGAGCTCACAAACTTTCTCTGTGTCACCTGCTAATCGATATCCATTGAGCAGAATGTTGTAGATGGCGCAATTGGGCTCGCAGCCACACTCCACCATCTCATCGAAAAGAGCTTCTGCATCTTCAACATTTCCATCTTTCAACAGCCCATCAAGAAGAGGACCATATGTACATGGGGTGGGAGAGAAGCCTTCGCTCATCAGCTGGTAGTATAAGTTTATAGCCTCGTCCAACATTTTTGATTTTACAAGACCCGAAATGATTGTGTTATAGGTAACATAAGTTGATTTGTATCCCTTGTTATGCATCTCTTCTTGGACTTTCAGCATATCCCCAATCCGCATTGACTTCCCCATGGCATCGAGAATCAAATGGTAAGTAAACTCATCAGGGTCACATCCGAGTCTCTTCATCTCAGAGAACAACTCTTCAGCGATATCAATCAGGTCTTCATCCACAAGGCCGCAAATAAGAGCATTATATGACCCAATTTTTAGCGAAACACCAAAATTCTCAAACTTCTTGGCAAGTTCATGTGCCGCCTGAGCCTCCTTATGCTTGCAAAGGTGCCTAATTATTGGGCACAAAAACAAATCATCCAGAAGAATGCCACTTGATGCTATGTTTTCAGCAAACTCAATTGACTTCTCTGTACCATCCCTCTTCAGTATCCCTTCCATCAGTGATTGGACCGAAGATCTATCCACTTTAGAATCAGGTTGAAGAATATATTCTTTAACAATATGCAGAGCTTCCTTCATTAATCCACTCCTCACAAAACTCGGGAGGATAGTACACACTGTTGCGTAATCTGGAGCAAGAACCTTTTTCATCTGACAAAACATCCAGAATGCCTCATCAAATCTGTCCTCTTTAACAAGACCATGCATCACAGTGTTGTAAGATGAAAGGTCAGGCATGCAACCGTTCATCGTCATACTGTAAAGCATGCCCAGTGCATAGTTCACCTCCCCATTTTTGCAGAGACAATCCAGAACAGTATTGTACGTTATTATATTAGGTGGGAAGCTATTAGAGTTCATTCCTTCAAGCAGTTGCATTACCTCCTTGACTTTACCTTCTCTTCCTAATCCTGCCAAAAGTGTGTTGTAAGTACAGTCAGTGGGTTCAAGGTTCATTTCTTTCAGTTCATAGAAGATTTTCCAGGCTTCATTTCCCCTGCCTGCCTTGTAGAGCATATCAATCAAAGAATTCATTGCAAGAACATCAGGAGCACATCTGTTCTCGATCATTTCAGAGAAGATCTTCATGGCCTCATCAGCATTCGATGCCTTGCTGCAACACTTGATCATCATCGTGTAGGTGATATTATCTGGAGAAATTCCCATAGCTTTCAATTCATGGAAGACCCTTTTTGCCATTCCCAGCCGCCCAGATTTAGCAAGACCATACAATACAGCATTACCAGCAACAACATCGGGAATAATTCCTTTGCTCTTCATAAGCTCATACCTTTTAAGTGCTTTCAGAGATTCGCCAGATTTTCCATAGTAATTTATGAACAGAACATGTGTGTAGCCATTAGGAGTAGGACCATGAATATTCATATGGTTGAACAGCTCCAGAGCACGGTTAAACCTATCAGCTTTAAGAAATCCAGATATCAAGGAGTTGTATGAATACTGCTGAGGTACGATACCCTTTTGTTTCATCTCATCGAAAACATCTGAGGCTTCATCGACCCTCCCAACTTGGCACAATGCATCGACAGCTGCAGTATAAGCAACGACATTGTCGTTATACCCATCAGCTTTCAAAGCATTCCATATTTCACTTACTGACCGCGAGTCACCATTGTCGCCGCACTTGTCTAGGAGAGTAATGTAGGTCACTCTATCAGGTTTTTGGTCACTCGCTTTCATCTTCCAAAATACATCCTTGGCATCAGCAAGTCGCCCGGCATCACAGAGAATCTGTATAAGCACAGTATTGGTGACAACATCGGGCTTGCACCCCTCTTCCTCCATTTTGCGAAGAATTCTGTACGCCTCCTCTAATCTTCCAGCTTGTCCAAGAACCCGGATGCAGATGGTGTAGCTGTACACATTTGGCCTCACTCCACGAGCCTCCATCTCGCCCAACAGCCCAACAACAGTCTCAGCGTCCCTCCTCTTCCCAAACGCCAGCATCAGCACGGAGTAGGTCCTGACAGTCGGCACGACGCCATCCGCCGCCATGGCCTTGTACACCTCCATGGCCTCCCTGTCGAAGCCAGACTTGACGAGGAAATAGATGAGGCCGTTGTAGGTGTAGGCGTTCAAGGCAATCCCGGCCTCCTTCATCACCGGCAGGGCCACCGGCGCGCTCCGGAGGCCCCCTTCGACGCCGACCGCCCCGAAGACGGTGCAGAAGGTGCCCACATTGGCCTTGACGATCTGCCTCTGCATTAGGTCGAACACCTGGGCCACGTCCCCGACCCGGCCGTGCGCGCGCATCAGCTCGAGCATGTAGTTGCACGACTCCGTGGTGTGGGCGACCCTGGGCTGCCGCGCGACGGACCTGAACAGCTCGAGGGCCTCCTCCGGGCCGGCGGCGGCGGCCGACCTGAGCATGTGGACGACGTTGCCCGCGTCGCCGGGCCGGCCCACTCGTTCGCCGCAGGGCGGCGCCGCGAGCTGGCGGCAGCCGGCGCGGCTGCTCGGCCGCCTGCTGGGCGGGGCAGTCAGGAACCCGGGAGGAGTCCTGGGCTTCTGTGCCCGAGGTGTCCCGGCACCGGCCCCGCCGCCGCCACTTGCGACCCCCGAGCAGCAGAGCTCCATGGCGCCCGCCCGCCCCCCGTTCTCCTGTGGCAGCGGAAGCAGGCAACAGCTGGGAATTTCAGAGGACGAGATGAATACTGGGTTGGGAGATTGCAGTGCGGGTCTTCAGTCCCCGTGAGCTCACCTGGTGGCGCTGGCGGTGGAAATGGAGGCTGGCGGTGGACGGAGGTGGGAGACGGTGGGGAGATAACGAACCAGGAACCAAACCTCACCGGGAAGCCACACGACGAGGATGTTTTTTTCCTCTCCTTTCAAGAAAAAACTTGGATTCTGGTCCTCTAGGATATTTCTCTTGGGCCCAGGACAACCATGGGTCCATCGTGGATATGATTTTCAGGAATTGGTGTTCGAAGCTGCGATTATAGAACATAGGAATAAAAATCATTGCCTCGAAAAAAATAAGAATAAAAATCAAAAGACATTTTTTAGAAACATCGATTACAATATGGATGCATGCACCCACACTCACATCACCCCACGCACTCTGCCGAAGGTCGAATCGGACTTACAGAGTTTAAAGATCGATGAAGTCACCATAAAAGCCTCGCTATCGTCTGGGATGTCGTTTCCTACTAAAAAAATAGTTGTCTTTATTAGCGAGATACCAAAGCATCGATACAAACTCGCAATTTAACACAACGGGTCTTCACATACTAAAAAAACAATTTAATGACATCGTCCATCACTTGTATCAACAATTACTGCTCAAGTAATATAGCAAGCCATTGACGCAAAGCTACAACAAGAAATGACATTTGTGCCTTCTATAAAGTTATGGTATACCTTTGACATGGTACTCTTGAAAAAAAGGTTGAGAAGAGTCATTACTTCTCCTCCAGTAGAAGATCTAAGATGAAATAATAGTAGGAAGATGGTTGAAATCTAAAATTGTAGACTATGTAAGGAGAGAGAAAAATGGTTGAAATCAATATTCCTTGAACACACGACCTTGTGCCTGCAAACACAATTATATTTATGTAACAAATATATGGTATGCAGTTTTTTAATATCATAATTTTAATATATGACTAATTTAGTTATTATTGTGAACAAGCATATCAGGTAGTTAAGTTTCTTGTGATAGAATCTGCCCATCAGGGTTCAAGTCCTAGACTTAATACGATGTTGGCGATATTCTTTCAAAGATATGACGGGTTCGTCAACTACGAGGTGCCATTCCGGCTTAAGTTTCCCGGAGATCAAACCCACTAAGGCAGAGTGAAAGGGCGGACAGTCAGATTAGCCACGGTAAAAAGTTTTTTATTTTTTAAAATTATTTTTGAAAAATGAAAGTGAGACTGTTTTTCCCTTTAAGAAAAGTTTCTAGTTTTTTTTGATGGATACCACGCGATGCGAAAAAGTTTTCTTGTTTGAGATAAAGATCACACAACTTCCGCTGTTCGCATAACAGGCCCAGGCGCCTGGCCACTAGTGCTTATAGGCATAGTGTGTGTGTGTTCGTATGATGAGCGTGCATACACATTTGTAAGCAGCTGCATCTGTATTGTGTTTCTAGAAAAGTTATCACTATTTTTTTTTTGCCAAAATGATAGTGTACACCATGACCTAATGCTTGCCACTCGTCATACGCAGGTAAAAATCCGGATTCCCCAATCAGATTCCAAAAGAAAAAAGGAAAAAACCTGACCAAAATCATACATAAACTGGGGCAAAGCCGCCGTCCCGCCGTCCGGGCTAAGACATAGGGCGTATTTGGTTGCTTTCGTTGCCGGGCCTGACTCATAAGAAAAAACGAGCCAGGCTAAGAAAGGCCTGGTAAGCAAAAACAGGGCAAAAAACGTAGATGACCTAGTGATTGGTTGCCTGCATTAGGGGTATTGTTATGGAGATGCAATTTGCACCCCGCGTTTGGTTGCATATATGCATATGATTACCAGCGTTAACAACAAAACTTAACAGCCATCAGGTTAGGCTTGACATTTCGTCAAACACTTCGAGCGCGCCGGAGCTTTCACTGCCCATCGTGTCCACCACCAGCTTCGGCGACCGTGGCCGTGCCCGGCTCGCCGCGGTGGCCGTGGCCGCGCCCGGCTCGCCGCGGTCGTGGGCGAGCTTGAGCTGGCCGTTGTTGAGGATCTTGCTGCACCCGTCACCTCTCAGAGAGCCTCTGGGCCGGCCGCCTCGTCTTCGCTGCCTCCCCCGCGCTCTCGTCATCGTCGCCAGCGACAGCGGAAACCGGGCGTGGCGCCGGCTCCGGCCGTGGCAGCTGAACACAAGCAACGCCACCGCAGGCGACAGCGATGCCAACAACAACAAGCTGGGCTCGGCGGCCTCCATGGGGCCCTGCTCTGATCGAGTCCGCGGCGACGTAGAGCTGAACACCTTCAAGCAAGCCGGCACGGCGCATCCATGTGCCTAGCTAGGTGCTAGTAGCGCTTACTGTATGTGTTAGTCAAGGCGGGCGTGGCTTGGACGGAACGCCGGCGGCCATACTTCGCCGGTCATACTTCAGCACACCATGGATGGATGGATGGATAGTCAACGCAAGCGTGGCTTGAACGGAACTAGCTCGGGATGGTGAAGCTGTCGCCACCCATGGACGGGATGCAGCTCACCCCATGCCGCCGCTGCCCATGTCCGGGAGGCAGCTGCAGATGCCGCCCATGGGCATGCACGACCACGGCGACGTGTACCCGGCCGCTAGCCACTGCCTCCTGCCGCTGCCGCCGGCGCCCGCACACGCTAGCACTTGCCGCTACCTACTGCTCTTTCCGGTCGCTGCTTATCTGCTAATTACCTGCTGCTGCCGCTGCTTATGGTGCTGGATCTGCTCCCCTGCTCCCATGGCGGACGGGATCGACGGGATCGCCCTGGAGTAGAGGGAGAGAGGGGATTGAGGATTAGGGGGAGAGAGATGGATTAACTCAAGACACATGTCTCCAGAGAGCCACCCATGTGCGCCTTGAAGCATCGCTCGGGCCTGGCTCTCGGAAAACTGCCGATTCGGCCGTTCCCAATAGGGCTAAGTCTAAGAGTGCTTTGAGAACCGTGCTATGCAGGCTAAACAGTGTTTACATGCAACCAAACAACTAAGACCCAAAAAAATGCTGCACCGCACGGGTCTGGTGGGGCTCGATGCGGGCAACCAAACACGCCCATAGAGACTCCATCAAAGCAATGCACTAGGACACCATTCACAAGTCTGACCAACATCTAGGTTTTCCATTATTGAGTGGGCTTTGCTCTGCGGCGCAGTCTGCACCGCCGAAAGGTAAGGAAGCAGTTGTAGATGATCTAGATTTACCTGATGGCAAGGCAGTTTTACTTGGGGATGCCATGGATATCCATGTGTACAACCCTAATTGACCCATAGATAAATTTGTGTTGTAAAAGCAACCTCATCAGGAAAGTCCTCTTCTGCCCCAAAATTAATGCTCCCTAACAAAAAGTAAAATAAGAAAACCTGGATTTCTTTTGGCAGACAAATTTCAGCGCAAAATGGCATTCGTGTAAGTCATGGCAAAAAAACAATCACCACTCCGAAATACTTCCAAAACTAGCATTTTTAAAGCATCATTTTTTTGCCACAACTTCCAAGAATGGCATTTTTGATAAATTTTTGTAACACACATTTGTCAAAGTTATAAAAAAAACAGAATTTTTAAATTTTGCTTACTTTTCTTTTATTTTACTGTTCATGAAGGAGCATTCGAGCTTGGAGAAGGATACTCTGTGTCCCCTCATCAGACAAATTACGTCAAGAGAAAATACTATAGAAGCACTGTTTAAATTTACTTTAAAACCATGTGTAAATTTGCCTCCATAATACTCCCTCCGTTCTAAATTACTTGTCTTGGATTTGTCTAGATACGGATGTATGTAGACTTATTTTAGTGCTAGATACATCCGTATCTAGACAAATCTAAGACAACTAATTCGGAACGGAGGGAGTACTTTTGTTGGATTTCATGAACTACAAAATTATAGGGGGAACTTGAAGGGGCGGTATGTACAGCCCAGCCGAAACAAGCTCAATCTCAGTATTACAGAATGGTGCTCCGTATGCTAACTCGCTCTTTTGCTTTGCCTGACAAATGAGAAACTGTCTGAGTAGAACCCTATTCAACACAGTTCATGAGTGTAAGCTCTGGCCGAGCAATCTATTTCGTCTGTTGGCTGTACAGATCTCAATGTAAAATCTGGGAGGGCAGTTTCCCATTATTTTGCAGTGAACTTCAGGTCAGCATCCACTTGGCGGTGAAGTCGGCTCTTGTGCCAAGAGAATACCATCACCATTCTCAGTTGCTGGTGGTGACTGCTCGCGCATCAGCCTCGCCGCTTCTTCCAGGGACGCGTGTAGCTCATCGTGCATAATCGATCTCTGGAAGGTGAAGGTGGTGCCGTTTATACATGGACTAGACCATGGTATCGCCTTGTCCTCGAGTATCCGTTTGACAGCCTGCAACCAATCGAAACAAAAGGCAGGTGGTTGACGTTTAGTAAATTTGAACAACTGAATTTGAAACCACAAAATCTTGGTTAAATCAGAAACGGAATCTGAGCCATATGGCCCTTATCCTCTATTAACCTCAACAGCAGGTCTATTTTGGGTGAAAACCACTCGGACCAACACAACTATTGACCGTGAAATATGTGTCCAATTTATCATACATTCCTTAATCCTTGTGAAATGAGCAAAGATGAACCCTATATAATACATAACTGATGTTGTGCCACCATACACCAATTTGCAGTGTATAATATCAATACATTTTAGGTAGCAGCAGACACATGACTGTTAAATGTAAAAGTAATACCAAAGTATTGTTTGGTAAAACTTACTAAGCTCTACCAAGTTTGCACTATTATATAAAGAGTTACCACACAGGTTAACAATCCTTGAGGGGATCAAATTTGCCAATGTGGTACCATTAGGGAAGCTGAATTGGGGTATTTTGCTGCTTGGTTTCCTGGCAAACAGGGTATATATAGAAGGTAAACATGATGCAAAACTGAGCAAATGTGGACTGACCGTGCATGGGAAAAACAGATAGGAAGATAAGCCAGCAGTAAAATACCGGGAGCTGGGCAGTTTCTGATTGCTTTCATGGTTCCCTGCTCCTAGATGAGGTCACTCAGGCCTGAGATTTTTGTAGAATTTGATACTATTTACCCCGTAACCAATTCATTCCCTAATAATTCCATTAGAGACGCCTCTCATTGTTTCTTTTTTATGATATGACACATGGAACTCTAGGAAAATCCATTCAGATCATCTTAACAGATGAATCGTGATACCCACTCATGTTTTATCTCAATAATATGCCACTTTTCTCAGTGTATCCCTGATTTATTATTAACACCATCTACATGCTATCATCTGAAAACCTAATAACCTAGCAATGATCGCTTTTGGATAAACTGTTCCCCTTTGGACAATTGGCATTGGTTCAAGGGCGCCTTGGATATGGAGCCAGTGAACTGTAGAACTCCATGGCTGAGTACGCCATTTGTCTTATTTTCACCCGCTTCCTAGCATTATCTTCTGTCTTAAACATGTAATGTTTACACAGAGCTGACCACACAGTATGTTTTTGTTTTTTGTTTTTTGAAATGGAGCCACACCGTATGTAATGCTAATGCGCAGCGAGAACATCTTTCAGAGAGCATATTTGGATAAACAGGCTCAAGAAAAGGTCTAGGTCCCCAATAATCCAACCTGATCTAGATTTTGGTCATTCAATGAGGGAAAAGGTGTTAAAATCCAAATGTAACCAATAGGGAGTAGATCACAAGAGTTGAATGGTAACTAATCAATTTTACTAATTTGAGTGACATTTATAGAGTAACATTTCTTTGACGTCTGCTTACGGTCTTGACCCAGAAGGATGAATTTGGTCTGCTCTTTCTTTTACAGTAGGTACAGCTTACAATGCTGCTGAAAATTTCTCTAGCATCACAGGATTTAACCAGAAGTTTTATACCATGATGACCATATCGCTCCAATCACACATGTTTCTTAACAATCAACTAATGCTCCACACCGAAATGCTATTGATGAAAATGCATGTATATATTTCAGGAAGTTCTAGGATGTGGCTTGTTAAAGCTACTATTTTGGATCCCATTTAATTGATCGGCCGCCAGGTGCTTTCCTAATGAACAGAAAAATTGAGCACTGATGTCTGGAAAGAGTGCAAACCTGCAACATCTTGGGATGGAAGGTGGGAACGCCGACTTGGGAGACAGCAGCTGCGCCGAAGAAGTTACCAAGCAGCGCGGCGTCCGTAGCTGAGAGCCCCCAAAGCAGACCGGCCGCGAAACCGGCGAGATAGCTGTCTCCGGCACCTGTAGGATCCACCTGGACGGCGGGGAACGGCGCCACGCGTGCCTCCCCGCCGTCCCAATAAAGCCGGCACCCGTCCCTCCCCTCCGTCACGATCACGCAGCAGCGCCGTCTCGCCGTCTCCACCCCCACGTACGGCGCCTCCTCCGACGACGCCTTGAGGAACGCCACCCGCTGCAGAAGCCGCGCGTACGGCGTGCCCTCCAGCGCCACGTGGCGGACGGCAGCGCCGCTGCCGTCGCCCTCGGCGCCGAAGGCCCGGATCAGCGCCTGCGCGTCCACGAGCACCGCGCGGCAGAGCCGAATCATCCGCTCGAGCGTCTCCGGCAGCACCTCCCCGGCGACGCCGACGGCGAGGCCGTAGGCGAAGCGGCGGTCGGGGAGGTCATCGGGGTAGATCGGATCGCAGGCGTGGACGCGCCTGAGCTGCCTGTCGGGCGCGTGCGCGGACGCGGCGGCGTCGGAGAACCGGGCGTGGAAGGAGGTGGTGGGCCGCGCGGGGCAGAGCAGCGGGGGGTGCCGCGCGGGCGCCGGCGCGGAGGCGTAGGCGAAGTCGGGCCCGACCTTGGACACGACGGAGAAGGAGGCCTCCGGGGGCGAGGCGGCGTCGAGCACGGTGGAGACGAAGGCCGCCGCCCCGCCGAGCGTCTCGCCCACGACGCGGCCGCCCCGGAGGAGCACGTCGTGGCAGTAGCTCCCCACCACGAGGCCCTCGAGCGCGGGCCCCGCCTTTGGCTGCTGCTGCCCCGCCCCCTCGTCGTCAGGCTCCGGCATCGTTGCGGCGACGGCGACGGCGGCGGGGAGCGGCGCCAGCGTGGGACGGGCGGTGTCGGACGGGCGGGGAGGCGGGCGTGGGAGGAGAGGAGGGGCGCGACGGCATGGCGCGGGGGGAGGACGGGAGGGGAATAAATGCGCCGGGTGGTGGGGCGATTCCGGGAGGCGACAAGGGCGTCTTTACAGATGCCGCGGCGGTGCTTGGCGCGGGGCGACACGTGGTGGCGGCGCACGTGTGAGCTGGAGCGGCGGCGGCCGCTGACTCCGCTGCGTGGAAGGCCGGAGGGCTTCAGGCCGATGAGCCAGGATCACCGGCTTCACCAACCCTGTGGCTTCTCTTGCTCTAGGGAAATTCGGGGGGCAAGGTCTAGCTTTAGCTGAGATCAATGAAATCAATTTTTTGAAAGAAAAAATTGTAGACACACATCAATGTTAGTACAACATCAAACAATTTGAGCTCCTAATTCGACTTGCACTTTTTTTGAAAGGAGGCGCTTGCCCGGCCTTAAGAATGAGGCCCTTAAAGTACAAATAATCAGTAGAGAACATAGTCAAGCAAAAGCAAAAAAGCAGGGCTACAAGGCACAGAGGCCCAAATAGCGACGCAGGGCCGGTCGCGGGCAAGGGGGAACCGCTCCAGGAGCGGTCTGGGGTCGGAGGAGGGCGGCACGCCTGCCGTTGCATCCCTCTATCCGACACGCCGAAGTTCAGCACACTTGGCCTTCAATCGGGCGATGAGACGATCCACGCCGAGCCGGCCCCGCTGTCTCGTCAACCCCTTCCAGAGCTGCAATAGAACGACCAATTTATACACAACATTAGCCGGATCATTGAAGAAAATTCCCTCAATGGTAGCTTTGTTCCGTGTAGTCTAGAGAGACCAAGCAAGCGCCCCCACGCCAAGCCAAGCTAGCTTACGATCCTGGGCATTACTAGTCATGATGAGCCCATACAGCTCAGCGAAACCATTCGGGTTCCAAGTACATCCAGTCGCCTCTCAAAGTGAGCTCCACACCATCCGAGCACAATGCATCGGAAGATTATGTGGCCGCTAGATTCCTCTTCTATGCACCAAACACACATGCCGTCACCCGGGCCGTGTCTTCTTTGGATCTGGTCACCGCTAGGAATCCGGTTCCTAGCCAACTGCTGTAAGAAGATTTTAATTTTTGCTGGCATTCTTGCTTTCCAAAGCGAACGCAGATCATAGACTGGGGGGCTTTGAAGATTTCCTTATACAATGAGCCGGTAGAGAAGCCTCCTGATGGCTCTAACCGCCAAAGGACCTCATCGCGCTCAGCAGATAAACGCACAGAGGCCAGGGCCTCCCGTAGATCCTCCCATTCCAGGGCTTCGCTAGGCCCAAGGGGTCTCCTGAAAGAAGGCCGAAGGCGCCCATTAACTCATGTATCTACAACTCACGCCTCATGTTGTCCCGCGATTGCAAAGAGATTGGGGTATGCCAAGTCAAGCGATCGCTCACCCCACCAAACATCTTTCCAAAATAGCGTCAATTCTCCGTTATGCACAACAAATCTCGTCCCTAGCCGCAGCAAAGGCAGAAACTTGCGGATATCATTCACAAACTACGACCCTCTGACCTGCGGCCGAAAGGTCACCCCATCGTCCTCAAGATATTTAGCCTTGAATATGGAGAGCCAGAGACCTCCTTGTCCCGTCAAAATTTTCCACGCCCACTTCGTCATAAGGCACCAGTTCATAACTCTGGAGTTAATGATACCTAAACCACCCACCTCTTTAGGAGAGGCAATCGCATCCCATTTAACCATATGGTACCGTTGTTTTCCATTTTCCTTAGCCCAAAAGAATCTGGATCGGATCTTGTCAAGTTTCTCATGGATCCCGTTGTGCAAAAGATAAAAACCCATGACAAACATAGGAATGTTTGTCAGGCAATCGTTGATAAGCACTAGCCGGCCACCCGAGGCTAGTAGCTTGCCTTGCCATGGTTCCACTCTTTTAGCCGCCTTGTCCACCATTGGCTCGAAATTAGCCATGGACAGAGCCTGATCCGAAATGGGCATGCCCAAATACTTGAAGGGAATAGATCCCAACTCGCAATTCATCATGTGGGCTGCTCTGAGCTGAGACTCCAAGTCACCTCCCGTGACAAAGGCCTCACTCTTATTGAAGTTTATCTTAAGTCCCGACATGGCCTCAAAGCACATGAGAAGAAACTTAAGGTTAGCAATCACCTCTTCAGACTTCTTGATGAGAATGAGGGTATCGTCAGCATATTGAAGGTGGCACAACCCTCCTGGTACCACCCTTTCCGCAACACCCAAGATGTGGCCGGCAACTTTGGCGTTGTCTAGAATCGAAGCCAGCGCGTCCGACACAATATTGAACAGAAGGGGAGAGATTGGGTCGCCCTGCCGTAGTCCCCTTTCGTTGCGCAAATATGGGCCAATCAATCCATTAATATTAATAGCAGTTTGCCCACCCCTCACGATTTTCCGCATCCAGCTCACCCATTGCGGGTCAAAGTTTTTCTTGTGTAACACCTCCTCAGTGAAGTCCCATCGGACCCGGTCATGGGCTTTCTCAAAGTTGAGCTTAAGAATGAACACCTCTTCCTTGGAATTCTTGATCTCATGAAGCACCTCATGGAGCACCGCTACCCCGTCCAGTATGCTCCTCCCTTTAATAAAGGCAGTTTGCAGATTATCAATAATCTTGTCTGCCACCGGAGCAATGCGGGAGGCAAATCCCTTAGCAATCAGCCTGAAGCTGACATTTATGAGGATGAGGGGGCGGAACTGCCTAATTTGGTTTGCACCCGGCATCTTCGGAATCAAAGCCAACACCCCATAATTTAGGCGTTTAATGTCTATTCGGCCCCTGGTGAATTCATTCACAAGGTGAGCGAACTGTGGTCCCATTATATTCCAAAACCGTTTATAGAAGATGACCGGGAAACCATCAGGCCCGGGCGCCGTGTTCACCCTCATCTAATTTAGGTTTTCTGTGATCTCATCAAGCGTGAAAGGCCTAGTGAGGATGGAGTTATCAGCTTCAGAGACCAATCGCTCATTATCCCAGATCGAGTCCTGAAGTGATGCTGATCCCACCCAGAAGAACCCAATAGCTCCCGGTAAAACGCATAAATATGGGTTTGAAGGGCACCATCTTCAGTGATAACATTATCTCCATCGCGGAGAACACGGATCATACATCTCCAGCGTCTCCCATTTTCCACAGCATGAAAGAATTGGGTACTCGCATCCCCCTTGAGCACCCAATTTTTTGACCCCTTTGTTTCCAATGAATCTCCTCGCAGATCAAGATAAAGATCATCTCATCCTCAATCGCATACCTTCTCGCCCATTCATCCTGCGATAGGCCGCTCAAATCTGCCTTGGTGTCCAAGGATGACACTTCGCTCATCAGTGCCTCTTTTCTAGCTTTCAGTTGGCTACCCATGTTCGCGCGCCAACCACGGAGGTGGCGACGACTCAAGCGCACACAATGTTGCCAAATGTCCATAGCATGGCATAAACGGGCCATACCGGTGAGGGGGACGATCCCTAGCCTCTATCCAAATTGAAGAAACCCGCTGCACAAAGCCTGGCTGAAGGAGCCATTGCTTCTCAAAAAAGAAGCGCTTGGTGGCGCGGTGGGGGGCTTCTCTAGAGTTGAGGACAAGCGGGCAGTGATTGGAGCCCAGCCTTGGTTCCGCCACTAGCGAGCATCCCGCAAATTTGGCCTCCCAGTCAGTGGAAACAAAGACCCGGTCTAGCACGCATCTAATCGGGTCATCCTGATTATTACACCAAGTAAATCGAGCCCCCACCCTAGGCAGCTCAATGAGGTCAAGGTCAGCCACCCACTCATTGAAGGTATCTACCAGCCTATGGTCTGAAATATTACCATTACTCTTGTCCATCGCACCCCGCAAGAGATTGAAATCCCCACCTATGACAATATGCCATGGGGAAGCCGTGATCTTAGTATAGATCTCTTGGAGAAACTCAATTGATCGATCATGGTCCGCTAGTCCATACACCACAACTAGCTCCCATCTAAAATCGTTATTCCGTTGAATAACGTCCGCTGCAAGGAAAAAGGATCCGTGCATAAAACCCATCACCTCAAAACTTTCCGTCTTCACCCCCAAAAGGATCCACCTGATCGGCCCAAAGCCCGAATCCATTCCCATCGGAAGTTGAACGCGCCACCTATGGCTTCAAGCTCATATGGTTCAAAGGAGGACCAAATGGTTTCCTGGAGACCCACGAAGTCGAGATTTTGGTCACGGATGTATTCGATAAGTTGTCGCCATCTATCTCGTTGACCAAAACCCCTCATATTCCAGATTAGGCCTTTCATTTCATACCCGTGGGGGATCGGGCCCCTACCCCATCAAAGTTCTCCTCCCTGGCAGAACCAGCCGACCGACCTCTCCCACGGTCACGCCCACGCCCACGCCCACGCCCCCGGCCACGCGTAGGCCTAGCATCCACGGAAGCCGTATCCTGAGCTGCCGACGCTGCATTCTCCCTTGCAGCATCAGCAGCTGAAGCAGCACGCATCTCAGCCGCCACGGTCCGGGCAATGTGCTGACGAGCCTTGGCCTCGGCCACCGTAGCCTGAACAGCTCCTGGGCCCAAATGCTATCAAGCACCTCGAGAGGGGTAGAAATCTCTGAACCCAGAATCACATGGCTGTCTGTGGCCACCTTGAGGAGGTGGCAATTTGAAGCAAAAGCAAGAACCTTGAATGAAGACATAGAGCAAGTTATTGGTTTATTACCTTCCAGATCCTTGCCGGCCTTGAGGGACATCGCCTTGGTCATCATGTCGAAGGCCTTGGTCGCCGCGGTGCGCATGCTGGACCTGGTGGCTGATACGTCTCCGTCGTATCTATAATTTTTTATTGTTCCATGCCAATATTATGCAACTATACTTTTGGCAACTTTTTATACTATTTTTGGGACTAACATATTGATCCAGTGCCCAGTGCCAGTTCCTGTTTGTTGCATGTTTTTTGTTTCGCGAAAAATCCATATCAAACGGAGTCCAAACGGGATAAAACCTTACGGAGATTTTTTTGGAATATATGTGATTTTTGGGAAGAAGAATCAACGTGAGACGATGCCCGAGGGGCCACAACGCAGGGGGCACGCCCCTGACCCTCGTGGCCACCCCATAAGGCGGTTGGTGCCCTTCTTTCGCCGCAAGAAAGCAAATATCCGGATACAAATTGTGTTAAAATTTCAGCCCAATTGGAGTTACGGATCTCCGGGAATATAAGAAACGGTGAAAGGCCAGAATCTGGAACGTACAAACAGAGAGAGACAGAGAGACAGATCCAATCTCGGAGGGCCTCTCTCCCCTCCGCCGTGATACGTCTCCAACGTATCTATAATTTTTGATTGCTCCATGCTACTTTATCTACTGTTTTGGACTATATTGGGCTTTATTTTCCACTTTTATATTATTTTTGGGACTAACCTATTAACCAGAGGCCCAGCCTAGAATTGCTGTTTTTTTGCCTATTTCAGTATTTCGAGGAAACAAAATATCAAACGGAGTCCAAACGGAATGAAACCTTCGGGAACGTGATCTTCTCATCGAACGTGATCCAGGAGACTTGGACCCTACTCCAAGAAGTTTCCGGGGAGGTCACGAGGGTGGAGGGCGCCCCCCTGGGCGCGCCCCCTGCCTTGTGGGCCCCTCGGAGCTCCACCGACGTGCTCCTTCCTCCTATATATAACTACGTACCCCCATTAGACCAGGGACGGAGCCAAAAAACTAATTCCACCGCCGCAACTTCCTGTATCCACGAGATCCCATCTTGGGGCCTGTTTCGGAGCTCCGCCGGAGAGGGCATCCATGACGGAGGGCTTCTACATCAACACCATAGCCGTTCCGATGAAGTGTGAGTAGTTTACTTCAGACCTTCGGGTCCATAGCTAGTAGCTAGATGGCTTCTTCTCTCTTTTTGGATCTCAATACAATGTTCTCCCCCTCTCTCGTGGAGATCTATTCGATGTAATCTTCTTTTTGTGGTGTGTTTGTTGAGACCGATGAATTGTGGGTTTATGATCCAACTTATCTATGAATAATATTTGAATCTTCTCTGAATTCTTTTATGTATGATTGAGTTATCTTTGCAAGTCTCTTCGAATTATCCGTTTGGTTTGGCCAACTAGATTGGTAGTTCTTGCAATGGGAGAAGTGCTTAGCTTTGGGTTCAATCTTGCGGTGTCCTTACTCAGTGACAGAAAGAGTTGCAAGGCACGTATTGTATTGTTGCCATCGAGGATAACAAGATGGGGTATTTATCATATTGCATGAATTTATTCCTCTACATCATGTCATCTTGCTTAAGGCGTTACTCTGTTTTTAACTTAATACTCTAGATGCATGCTGGATAGCGGTCGATGAGTGGAGTAATAGTAGTAGATGCAGGCAGGAGTCGGTCTACTTGTCACGGATGTGATGCCTATATACACGATCATACCTAGATAACCTCATAACTATGCTCAATTCTATCAATTGCTCAACAGTAATTTGTTCACCCACCGTAGAATATCTATACTCTTGAGAGAAGCCACTAGTGAAACCTATGGCCCCCGGGTCTATTCTCATCATATCAATCTCCATTACTTTATTTTACTTGTTTTGCTTTTACTTTTCACTTTGCATCTTTATACCAAAAATACCAAAAATATTATCTCTATCAGATCTCACTCTCGTAAGTGACCGTGAAGGGATTGACAATCCCTAAGCGTTGGTTGCGAGTTGCTACCGTTTTGTGCAGGTACGAGGGACTTGCGCGTGACCTCCTACTGGATTGATACCTTGGTTCTCAAAAACTGAGGGAAATACTTACGCTACTGTGCTGCATCACCCCCTCCTCTTCGGGGAAAACCAACGCTAGCTCGAGACGTAGCAAGAAGGATTTCTGGCGCCGTTGCCGGGGAGGCCTACGCCAAGTCAAGTCAAGATTTACTCTCCCGTCAACGAGCCATTTCTGGCGCCGTTGCCGGGGAGGCCTACGCCAAGTCAAGTCAAGATTTACTCTCCCGCCAACGAACCATTTCTGGCGCCGTTGCCGGGGAAGCCTACGCAAAAGTCAACATACCAAGTACCCATCACAATCTCTATCTCTCGCATTACATTATTTGCCATTTGCCTCTCGTTTTCCTCTCCCCCACTTCACCCTTACCGTTTTATTCGCTCTCTCTCTTTCCCAATCTCCTCCTCATTTTCCCTTTGCCTTTTGTTTGCTCGTGTGTTAGTTTGCTTACCTGTCGCTATGTCGAATTCCTTATTCGCTCCTATGTCTCCCGAGTTTGAAGTTCTTCACTTCAAGCAACGGCAAGGAGAAAACTTAAAAGATGCTTGGTATAGGATGATGGAATCTTATCGTAAGTGCACCCTAGAGGTGAAATTTAGAATTCTTCTTCGCAATTTTTATGTTGGGTTAAACATGACGCATAGACAACTCTTGGATTGCATGGCCAAGGGAAATTTCATTAATATTGATCCCGGTATTGCGCATGAGATTATAGAGGGAATAGTGGGAACACCACCCCAAAAGGGAGGATCTCATCCTACCCAGGAAGAAACCCAAGTGTTTGAGAAGATTTTCGAAGTAACAAAGATTTTACAAAAGTCTCTTGAGCCTCTTAAAAATATTAGCGGAAATCTTAACCGTATGAATATGTTGATTACTCTTTGCAATAAACGGTTGGATTCTTTAGATCTAAAAATTTCCGAGTATGAAGGGAAGAGGGAAGAACCCCCCGGATTCGAGCATGACTCCGCTAAATAGTTGAAAAATTAAAGATGGCAATACCTAGATCTATCCTTGCTTTTATGCCTAGCTAGGGGCGTTAAACGATAGCGCTTGTTGGGAGGCAACCCAATTTTATTTTGTGTTTTTTGTTTTTGGTTCTGTTTAGGAATAAATAATCCATCTATATTCTGTTTAGATGTGGTTTTATCTTTTAATTAGTGTTTGTGCCAAGTTAAACCTATTAGATCTTCTTGGAAGATAGTTATTTGATCTTGCTGTAATTTCCAGAATCTTTGCGCTCAGTGCCCGAATTGTCAAAAATCACCAGAACGTGATAAAATAGTGATTCCAATTTCTGCTGATCAATAAACAAATTGACCAGGTCGTCTAATTTTTGTATAATTTTTTCGGTTTCAAAAGTTTGCGTTAGTAACAGATTACTACAGACTGTTCTGTTTTTGACAGATTCTGTTTTGCGTGTGTTGTTTGCTTATTTTGATGAATCTATGGCTAGTAAAATAGTTTATAAACCATAGAGAAGTTGGAATACAGTAGGTTTAACACCAATACAAATAAAGAACAAGTTCACTACAGTACCTTAAAGTAGTCTTTTGTTTTCTTTCTCTAACGGAGCTCACAAGATTTCTATTGAGTTTTGTGTTGTGAAGTTTTCAAGTTTTGGGTGAATTCTTTTGATGGATTATGGAACAAGGAGTGGAAAGAGCCTAAGCTTGGGAATGCCCATGGCACCCCCAAGATAATCCAAGGACACCAAAAAGTCAAAGCTTGGGGATGCCTCGGAAGGCATCCCCTCTTTCGTCCACTTCCATCGGTAATTTACTTGGAGCTATATTTTTATTCACCACATGATATGTGTTTTGCTTGGAGCGTCTTGTATTATTTGTGTCTTTGCTTTTTAGTCTACCACAATCATCCTTGCTGTATACACCTTTTTGAGAGATCCATGTATGAATTGAAATTTGTTAGAATACTCTATGTGCTTCACTTATATCTTTTGAGCTTGATAGTTTACTCTATGTGCTTCACTTATATTTTTTTGAGCGTGATAATTTTTGCTCTAGTGCTTCACTTAGATCTTTTAGAGCACGGTGGTGGTTTGTTTTAAAAACTTGATCTCTCATGCTTCCCTTAGATTATTTTGAGAGTCGTTAATAGCATGGTAATTTGCTTAATGTTAATATACTTGGTATTCAAGATATGTCAAACTTTCTTTTTAGTGGGTTGAATACTAAGATAAGTTTGATGCTTGATAATTGTTTTGAGATATGGAGGTGATAATATCATAGTCGTGCTAGTTGAGTAGTTGTGAATTTGAGAAATACTTGTGTTGAAGTTAGCAAGTCCCGTAGCATGCACGTATGGTTAAAGTTGTGTAACAAATTTGAAGCATGAAGTGTATCTGGCTTGTGCATCCTTATGAGTGGCAGTCGGGGACGAGCGATGGTATTTTCCTACCAATCTATCCCCCTAGGAGCATGCGCGTAGTACTTGATTTTTGATGACTTCTAAATTTTTGCAATAAGTATATGAGTTCTTTTGACTAATGTTGAGTCCATGGATTATACGCACTTTTACCTTTCCGCCATTTGCTAGCCTCTTCGGTACCGTGCATTGCCCTTTCTCACATTGAGAGTTGGTGCAAACTTCGTCGGTGCATCCAAACCCCGTGATATGATATGCTCTTTCACACATAAACCTCCCTATATCTTCCTCAAAACAGCCACCATACCTACCTATCATGGCATTTCCATAGCCATTCCGAGATATATTGCCATGCAACTTCCACCATCATCATCATCATCATCATCATCATGACATGCTTTAATTTTGTCATATTGCCATTGCATGATCTTGTAGTTGACATCGTATTTGTGGCAAAGCCACCATACATTATTTTTCATACATGTCACTCTTGATTCATTGCACCATCCCGGTACACCGCCGGAGGCATTCATATAGAGTCATATCTTGTTCTAGTATCGAGTTGTAATCATTATGTTGTAATCAATAGAAGTGTGATGATCATAATTATTAGAGTATTGCCCAATCAAAAAAAAGAGAAAGGCCAAAAAGAAAAAAAGAAAGGCCCAAAAAAAAGAGAAAATAAAAAGGGCAATGCTACTATCTCTTTTTCCACGCTTGTGCTTCAAAGTAGCACCTTGTTCTTCATGTAGTGAGTCTCATATATTGTGCTTCAAAGTAGCACCATGATTTTCATATAGTGAGTCTCATAAGTTGTCTTATTCATACTAGTGGGAATTTTTCATTATAGAACTTAGCTTGTATATTCCAATGATGGGCTTCCTCAAAATGCCCTAGGTCTTCATGAGCAAGAAAGTTGGATGCACACCCACTAGTTTTCTTTTGTTGAGCATTGTTAGCTCTAGTGCATCCGTTGCATGGCAATCCCTACTCCTTGCATTAACATCAATTGATGGGCATCTCCATAGCTCATTGATTAGCCTCGTTGATGTGAGACTTTCTCCTTTTTTGTCTTCTCCACACAATCCCCATCATCATATTCTATACCACCCATAGTGCTATGTCCATGGCTCGCGCTCATGTATTGCGTGAAGGTTGAAAAAGTTTGAGATTATTTGAGTATGAAACAATTGCTTGGCTTGTCATCGGGGGTATAGAAGTTGGGAACATCTTTGTGTGACAAAAATGAAGCATAGCCTAACTATATGATTTTGTAGGGATGAACTTCCTTTGGCCATGTTATTTTGAGATGACATAATTGTTTGATTAGTATGCTTGAAGTATTATCATTTTTTATGTCAATATGAACTTTTGTCTTGAACCTTTCGGATCTGAATATTCATACCATGATTAAGAAGATTTACATTGAAATTATGCCAAAGTATCACTCCGCATCAAAAATTCTCTTTTTATCATTTACCTACTCGAGGACGAGCAGGAATTAAGCTTGGGGATGCCTGATACGTCTCCAACGTATCTATAATTTTTGATTGCTCCATGCTACTTTATCTACTGTTTTGGACTATATTGGGCTTTATTTTCCACTTTTATATTATTTTTGGGACTAACCTATTAACCGGAGGCCCAGCCCAGAATTGCTGTTTTTTTGCCTATTTCAGTATTTCGAGGAAACAGAATATCAAACGGAGTCCAAACGGAATGAAACCTTCGGGAACGTGATCTTCTCACCGAACGTGATCCAGGAGACTTGGACCCTACTCCAAGAAGTTTCCGGGGAGGTCACGAGGGTGGAGGGCGCGCCCCCCTGGGCGCGCCCCCTGCCTCGTGGGCCCCTCGGAGCTCCACCCACGTGCTCCTTCCTCCTATATATACCTACGTACCCCCATTAGACCAGGGACGGAGCCAAAATCCTAATTCCACCGCTGCAACTTCCTGTATCCACGAGATCCCATCTTGGGGCCTGTTCCGGAGCTCCGCCGGAGAGGGCATCCATCATGGAGGGCTTCTGCATCAACACCATAGCCCTTCCGATGAAGTGTGAGTAGTTTACTTCAGACCTTCGGGTCCATAGCTAGTAGCTAGATGGCTTCTTCTCTCTTTTTGGATCTCAATACAATGTTCTCCCCCTCTCTCGTGGAGATCTATTCGATGTAATCTTCTTTTTGCGGTGTGTTTGTTGAGACCGATGAATTGTGGGTTTATGATCCAACTTATCTATGAATAATATTTGAATCTTCTCTGAATTCTTTTATGTATGATTGAGTTATCTTTGCAAGTCTCTTCGAATTATCCGTTTGGTTTGGCCAACTAGATTGGTAGTTCTTGCAATGGGAGAAGTGCTTAGCTTTGGGTTCAATCTTGCGGTGTCCTTACTCAGTGACAGAAAGAGTTGCAAGGCACGTATTGTATTGTTGCCATCGAGGATAACAAGATGGGGTATTTACCATATTGCATGAATTTATTCCTCTACATCATGCCATCTTCCTTAAGGCATTACTCTATTTTTAACTTAATACTCTAGATGCATGCTGGATAGCGGTCGATGAGTGGAGTAATAGTAGTAGATGCAGGCAGGAGTCGGTCTACTTGTCACGGACGTGATGCCTATATACACGATCATACCTAGATAACCTCATAACTATGCTCAATTCTATCAATTGCTCAACAGTAATTTGTTCACCCACCGTAGAATATCTATGCTCTTGAGAGAAGCCACTAGTGAAACCTATGGCCCCCGGGTCTATTCTCATCATATCAATGTCCATTACTTTATTTTACTTGTTTTGCTTTTACTTTTCACTTTGCATCTTTATACCAAAAATACCAAAAATATTATCTCTACCAGATCTCACTCTCGTAAGTGACCGTGAAGGGATTGACAATCCCTAAGCGTTGGTTGCGAGTTGCTGCCGTTTTGTGCAGGTACGAGGGACTTGCGCGTGACCTCCTACTGGATTGATACCTTGGTTCTCAAAAACTGAGGAAAATACTTACGCTACTGTGCTGCATCACCCCCTCCTCTTTGGGGAAAACCAACGCTAGCTCGAGACATAGCAAGAAGGATTTCTGGCGCTGTTGCCGGGGAGGCCTACGCCAAGTCATGTCAAGATTTACTCTCTCGTCAACGAGCCATTTCTGGCGCCGTTGCCGGGGAGGCCTACGCCAAGTCAAGTCAAGATTTACTCTCCCGTCAACGAGCCATTTCTGGCGCCGTTGCCGGGGAAGCCTACGCAAAAGTCAACATACCAAGTACCCATCACAATCTCTATCTCTTGCATTACATTATTTGCCATTTGCCTCTCGTTTTCCTCTCCCCCACTTCACCCTTACCGTTTTATTCGCCCTCTCTTTCCCAATCTCCTCCTCTTTTTCCCTTTGCCTTTTGTTTGCTCGTGTGTTAGTTTGCTTACCTGTCGCTATGTCGAATTCCTTATCCGCTCCTATGTCTCCCGAGTTTGAAGTTCTTCACTTCAAGCAACGGCAAGGAGAAAACTTAAAAGATGCTTGGTATAGGATGATGGAATCTTATCGTAAGTGCACCCTAGAGGTGAAATTTAGAATTCTTCTTTGCAATTTTTATGTTGGGTTAAACATGACGCATAGACAACTCTTGGATTGCATGGCCAAGGGAAATTTCATTAATATTGATCCCGGTATTGCGCATGAGATTATAGAGGGAATAGTGGGAACACCACCCCAAAAGGGAGGATCTCATCCTACCCAGGAAGAAACCCAAGTGTTTGAGAAGATTTGCGAAGTAACAAAGATTTTACAAAAGTCTCTTGAGCCTCTTAAAAATATTAGCGGAAATCTTAACCATATGAATATGTTGATTACTCTTTGCAATAAATGGTTGGATTCTTTAGATCTAAAAATTTCCGAGTATGAAGGGAAGAGGGAAGAACCCCCCGGATTCGAGCATGACTCCGCTACAAAGTTGAAAATTAAATATGGCAATACCTAGATCTATCCTTGCTTTTATGCCTAGCTAGGGGCGTTAAACGATAGCGCTTGTTGGGAGGCAACCCAATTTTATTTTGTGTTTTTTGTTTTTGGTTCTGTTTAGGAATAAATAATCCATCTATATTCTGTTTAGATGTGGTTGTATCTTTTAATTAGTGTTTGTGCCAAGTTAAACCTATTAGATCTTCTTGGAAGATAGTTATTTGATCTTGCTGTAATTTCCAGAATCTTTGCGCTCAGTGCCCGAATTGTCAAAAATCACCAGAACTTGATAAAATAGTGATTCCAATTGCTGCTGATCAATAAACAAATTGACCAGGTCGTCTAATTTTGGTAGAATTTTTTGGGTTTCATAAGTTTGCGTTAGTAACAGATTACTACAGACTGTTCTGTTTTTGACAGATTCTGTTTTGCGTGTGTTGTTTGCTTATTTTGATGAATCTATGGCTAGTAAAATAGTTTATAAACCATAGAGAAGTTGGAATACAGTAGGTTTAACACCAATACAAATAAAGAACAAGTTCACTACAGTATCTTAAAGTAGTCTTTTGTTTTCTTTCTCTAACGGAGCTCACGAGATTTCTATTGAGTTTTGTGTTGTGAAGTTTTCAAGTTTTGTGTGAATTCTTTTGATGGATTATGGAACAAGGAGTGGCAAGAGCCTAATCTTGGGGATGCCCATGGAACCCCCAAGATAATCCAAGGACACCAAAAAGTCAAAGCTTGGGGATGCCCCGGAAGGCATCCCCTCTTTCGTCCACTTCCATCGGTAATTTACTTGGAGCTATATTTTTATTCACCACATGATATGTGTTTTGCTTGGAGCGTCTTGTATTATTTGTGTCTTTGCTTTTTAGTCTACCACAATCATCCTTGATGTACACACCTTTTGAGAGAGCCATGTATGAATTGAAATTTGTTAGAATACTCTATGTGCTTCACTTATATCTTTTGAGCTTGATAGTTTACTCTATGTGCTTCACTTATATTTTTTTGAGCGTGATAATTTTTGCTCTAGTGCTTCACTTAGATCTTTTAGAGCACGGTGGTGGTTTGTTTTAAAGAAACTTGATCTCTCATGCTTCACTTAGATTATTTTGAGAGTCGTTAATAGCATGGTAATTTGCTTAATGTTAATATACTTGGTATTCAAGATATGTGAAACTTTCTTTTTAGTGGGTTGAATACTAAGATAAGTTTGGTGCTTGATATTTTTTTTGAGATATGGAGGTGATAATATCATAGTCGTGCTAGTTGAGTAGTTGTGAATTTGATAAATACTTGTGTTGAAGTTAGCAATTCCCGTAGCATGCACGTATGGTTAAAGTTGTGTAACAAATTTGAAGCATGAAGTGTATCTGGCTTGTGCATCCTTATGAGTGGCAGTCGGGGACGAGCGATGGTATTTTCCTACCAATCTATCCCCCTAGGAGCATGCGCGTAGTACTTGATTTTTGATGACTTCTAAATTTTTGCAATAAGTATATGAGTTCTTTTGACTAATGTTGAGTCCATGGATTATACGCACTTTTACCTTTCCGCCATTTGCTAGCCTCTTCGGTACCGTGCATTGCCCTTTCTCACATTGAGAGTTGGTGCAAACTTCGTCGGTGCATCCAAACCCCGTGATATGATATGCTCTTTCACACATAAACCTCCCTATATCTTCCTCAAAACAGCCACCATACCTACCTATCATGGCATTTCCATAGCCATTCCGAGATATATTGCCATGCAACTTCCACCATCATCATCATTATCATCATGACATGCTTTACTTTTGTCATATTGCCATTGCATGATCTTGTAGTTGACATCGTATTTGTGGCAAAGCCACCATACATTATTTTTCATACATGTCACTCTTGATTCATTGCACCATCCCGGTACACCGCCGGAGGCATTCATATAGAGTCATATCTTATTCTAGTATCGAGTTGTAATCATTATGTTGTAATCAATAGAAGTGTGATGATCATCATTATTAGAGCATTGCCCAATCAAAAAAAAGAGAAAGGCCAAAAAGAAAAAAAAGAAAGGCCCAAAAAAAAGAGAAAATAAAAAGGGCAATGCTACTATCTCTTTTTCCACACTTGTGCTTCAAAGTAGCACCTTGTTCTTCATGTAGTGAGTCTCATATATTGTGCTTCAAAGTAGCACCATGATTTTCATATAGTGAGTCTCATAAGTTGTCTTGTTCATACTAGTGGGAATTTTTCATTATAGAACTTAGCTTGTATATTCCAACGATGGGCTTCCTCAAAATGCCCTAGGTCTTCATGAGCAAGAAAGTTGGATGCACACCCACTAGTTTTCTTTTGTTGAGCATTGTTAGCTCTAGTGCATCCGTTGCATGGCAATCCCTACTCCTTGCATTAACATCAATTGATGGGCATCTCCATAGCTCATTGATTAGCCTCGTTGATGTGAGACTTTCTCCTTTTTTGTCTTCTCCACACAATCCCCATCATCATATTCTATACCACCCATAGTGCTATGTCCATGGCTCGCGCTCATGTATTGTGTGAAGGTTGAAAAAGTTTGAGATTATTTGAGTATGAAACAATTGCTTGGCTTGTCATCGGGGGTATAGAAGTTAGGAACATCTTTGTGTGACAAAAATGAAGCATAGCCTAACTATATGATTTTGTAGGGATGAACTTCCTTTGGCCATGTTATTTTGAGATGACATAATTGTTTGATTAGTATGCTTGAAGTATTATCATTTTTATGTCAATATGAACTTTTGTCTTGAACCTTTCGGATCTGAATATTCATACCATGATTAAGAAGATTTACATTGAAATTATGCCAAAGTATCACTCCGCATCAAAAATTCTCTTTTTATCATTTACCTACTCGAGGACGAGCAGGAATTAAGCTTGGGGATGCCTCATACGTCTCCAACATATCTATAATTTTTGATTGCTCCATGCTACTTTATCTACTGTTTTGGACTATATTGGGCTTTATTTTCCACTTTTATATTATTTTTGGGACTAACCTATTAACCGGAGGCCCAGCCCAGAATTGCTGTTTTTTGCCTATTTCAGTATTTCGAGGAAACAGAATATCAAACGGAGTCCAAACGGAATGAAACCTTCGGGAACGTGATCTTCTCACCGAACGTGATCCAGGAGACTTGGACCCTACTCCAAGAAGTTTCCGGGGAGGTCACGAGGGTGGAGGGCGCGCCCCCTGGGCGCGCCCCCTGCCTCGTGGGCCCCTCGGAGCTCCACCGACGTGCTCCTTCCTCCTATATATACCTACGTACCCCCATTAGACCAGGGACGGAGCCAAAATACTAATTCCACCGCCGCAACTTCCTGTATCCACGAGATCCCATCTTGGGGCCTGTTCCGGAGCTCCGCCGGAGAGGGCATCCATGACGGAGGGCTTCTACATCAACACCATAGCCGTTCCGAAGAAGTGTGAGTAGTTTACTTCAGATCTTCGGGTCCATAGCTAGTAGCTAGATGGCTTCTTCTCTCTTTTTGGATCTCAATACAATGTTCTCCCCCTCTCTCGTGGAGATCTATTCGATGTAATCTTCTTTTTGTGGTGTGTTTGTTGAGACCGATGAATTGTGGGTTTATGATCCAACTTATCTATGAATAATATTTGAATCTTCTCTGAATTCTTTTATGTATGATTGAGTTATCTTTGCAAGTCTCTTCGAATTATCCGTTTGGTTTGGCCAACTAGATTGGTAGTTCTTGCAATGGGAGAAGTGCTTAGCTTTGGGTTCAATCTTGCGGTGTCCTTACTCAGTGACAGAAAGAGTTGCAAGGCACGTATTGTATTGTTGCGATCGAGGATAACAAGATGGGGTATTTATCATATTGCATGAATTTATTCCTCTACATCATGTCATCTTGCTTAAGGCGTTACTCTGTTTTTAACTTAATACTCTAGATGCATGCTGGATAGCGTTCGATGAGTGGAGTAATAGTAGTAGCTGCAGGCAGGAGTCGCTCTACTTGTCACGGACGTGATGCCTATATACACGATCATACCTAGATAACCTCATAACTATGCTCAATTCTATCAATTGCTCAACAGTAATTTGTTCACCCACCGTAGAATATCTATGCTCTTGAGAGAAGCCACTAGTGAAACCTATGGCCCCCGGGTCTATTCTCATCATATCAATGTCCATTACTTTATTTTACTTGTTTTGCTTTTACTTTTCACTTTGCATCTTTATACCAAAAATACCAAAAAATATTATCTCTACCAGATCTCACTCTCGTAAGTGACCGTGAAGGGATTGACAATCCCTAAGCGTTGGTTGCGAGTTGCTACCGTTTTGTGCAGGTACGAGGGACTTGCGTGTGACCTGCTACTGGATTGATACCTTGGTTCTCAAAAACTGAGGGAAATACTTACGCTACTGTGCTGCATCACCCCCTCCTCTTCGGGGAAAACCAATGCTAGCTCGAGACATAGCAAGAAGGATTTCTGGCGCCGTTGCCGGGGAGGCCTACGCCAAGTCAAGTCAAGATTTACTCTCCCGTCAACGAGCCATTTCTGGCGCCGTTGCCGGGGAGGCCTACGCCAAGTCAAGTCAAGATTTACTCTCCCGTCAACGAGCCATTTCTGGCGCCGTTGCCGGGAAAGCCTACGCAAAAGTCAACATACCAAGTACCCATCACAATCTCTATCTCTCGCATTACATTATTTGCCATTTGCCTCTCGTTTTCCTCTCCCCCACTTCACCCTTACCGTTTTATTCGCCCTCTCTTTCCCAATCTCCTCCTCTTTTTCCCTTTGCCTTTTGTTTGCTCGTGTGTTAGTTTGCTTACCTGTCGCTATGTCGAATTCCTTATCCGCTCCTATGTCTCCCGAGTTTGAAGTTCTTCACTTCAAGCAACGGCAAGGAGAAAACTTAAAAGATGCTTGGTATAGGATGATGGAATCTTATCGTAAGTGCACCCTAGAGGTGAAATTTAGAATTCTTCTTCGCAATTTTTATGTTGGGTTAAACATGACGCATAGACAACTCTTGGATTGCATGGCCAAGGGAAATTTCATTAATATTGATCCCGGTATTGCGCATGAGATTATAGAGAGAATAGTGGGAACACCACCCCAAAAGGGAGGATCTCATCCTACCCAGGAAGAAACCCAAGTGTTTGAGAAGATTTGCGAAGTAACAAAGATTTTACAAAAGTCTCTTGAGCCTCTTAAAAATATTAGCGGAAATCTTAACCGTATGAATATGTTGATTACTCTTTGCAATAAACGGTTGGATTCTTTAGATCTAAAAATTTCCGAGTATGAAGGGAAGAGGGAAGAACCCCCCGGATTCGAGCATGACTCCGCTAAAAAGTTGAAAAATCAAAGATGGCAATACCTAGATCTATCCTTGCTTTTATGCCTAGCTAGGGGCGTTAAACGATAGCGCTTGTTGGGAGGCAACCCAATTTTATTTTGTGTTTTTTGTTTTTGGTTCTGTTTAGAAATAAATAATCCATCTATATTCTGTTTAGATGTGGTTTTATCTTTAGTTAGTGTTTGTGCCAAGTTAAACCTATTAGATCTTCTTGGAAGATAGTTATTTGATCTTGCTGTAATTTCCAGAATCTTTGCGCTCAGTGCCCGAATTGTCAAAAATCACCAGAACGTGATAAAATAGTGATTCCAATTTCTGCTGATCAATAAACAAATTTACCAGGTCGTCTAATTTTGGTAGAATTTTTTGGGTTTCAGAAGTTTGCGTTAGTAACAGATTACTACAGACTGTTCTGTTTTTGACAGATTCTGTTTTGCGTGTGTTGTTTGCTTATTTTGATGAATCTATGGCTAGTAAAATAGTTTATAAACCATAGAGAAGTTGGAATACAGTAGGTTTAACACCAATACAAATAAATAACAAGTTCACTACAGTACCTTAAAGTAGTCTTTTGTTTTCTTTCTCTAACGGAGCTCACGAGATTTCTATTGAGTTTTGTGTTGTGAAGTTTTCAAGTTTTGGGTGAATTCTTTTGATGGATTATGGAACAAGGAGTGGCAAGAGCCTAAGCTTGGGGATGCCCATGGCACCCCCAAGATAATCCAAGGACACCAAAAAGTCAAAGCTTGGGGATGCCCCGGAAGGCATCCCCTCTTTCGTCCACTTCCATCGGTAATTTACTTGGAGCTATATTTTTATTCACCACATGCTATGTGTTTTGCTTGGAGCGTCTTGTATTATTTGTGTCTTTGCTTTTTAGTCTACCACAATCATCCTTGCTGTACACACCTTTTGAGAGAGCCATGTATGAATTGGAATTTGTTAGAATACTCTATGTGCTTCACTTATATCTTTTGAGCTTGATAGTTTACTCTATGTGCTTCACTTATATTTTTTTGTGCGTGATAATTTTTGCTCTAGTGCTTCACTTAGATATTTTAGAGCACGGTGGTGATTTGTTTTAAAGAAACTTGATCTCTCATGCTTCACTTAGATTATTTTGAGAGTCGTTAATAGCATGGTAATTTGCTTAGTGTTAATATACTTGGTATTCAAGATATGTGAAACTTTCTTTTTAGTGGGTTGAATACTAAGATAAGTTTGATTCTTGATAATTGTTTTGAGATATGGAGGTGATAATATCATAGTCGTGCTAGTTGAGTAGTTGTGAATTTGAGAAATACTTGTGTTGAAGTTAGCAAGTCCCGTAGCATGCACGTATGGTTAAAGTTGTGTAACAAATTTGAAGCATGAAGTGTACCTGGCTTGTGCATCCTTATGAGTGGCGGTCGGGGACGAGCGATGGTCTTTTCCTACCAATCTATCCCCCTAGGAGCATGCGTGTAGTACTTGATTTTTGATGACTTCTAAATTTTTGCAATAAGTATATGAGTTCTTTTGACTAATGTTGAGTCCATGGATTATACACACTTTTACCTTTCCGCCATTTGCTAGCCTCTTCGGTACCGTGCATTGCCCTTTCTCACATTGAGAGTTGGTGCAAACTTCGCCGGTGCATCCAAACCCCGTGATATGATACGCTCTTTCACACATAAACCTCCCTATATCTTCCTCAAAACAGCCACCATACCTACCTATCATGGCATTTCCATAGCCATTCCGAGATATATTGCCATGCAACTTCCATCATCATCATCATCATCATCATCATCATGACATGCTTTACTTTTGTCATATTGCCATTGCATGATCTTGTAGTTGACATCGTATTTGTGGCAAAGCCACCATGCATTATTTTTCATACATGTCACTCTTGATTCATTGCACCATCCCGGTACACCGCTGGAGGCATTCATATAGAGTCATATCTTGTTCTAGTATCGAGTTGTAATCATTATGTTGTAATCAATAGAAGTGTGATGATCATCATTATTAGAGCATTGCCCAATCAAAAAAACGAGAAAGGCCAAAAAGAAAAAAAGAAAGGCCCAAAAAAAAGAGAAAATAAAAAGGGCAATGCTACTATCTCTTTTTCCACACTTGTGCTTCAAAGTAGCACCTTCTTCATGTAGTGAGTCTCATATATTGTGCTTCAAAGTAGCACCATGATTTTCATATAGTGAGTCTCATAAGTTGTCTTGTTCATACTAGTGGGAATTTTTCATTATAGAACTTAGCTTGTATATTCCAACGATGGGCTTCCTCAAAATGCCCTAGGTCTTCATGAGCAAGAAAGTTGGATGCACACCCACTAGTTTTCTTTTGTTGAGCATTGTTAGCTCTAGTGCATCCGTTGCATGGCAATCCCTACTCCTTTCATTAACATCAATTGATGGGCATCTCCATAGCTCATTGATTAGCCTCGTTGATGTGAGACTTTCTACTTTTTTGTCTTCTCCACACAATCCCCATCATCATATTCTATACCACCCATAGTGCTATGTCCATGGCTCGCGCTCATGTATTGCGTGAAGGTTGAAAAAGTTTGAGATTATTTGAGTATGAAACAATTGCTTGGCTTGTCATCGGGGGTATAGAAGTTGGGAACATCTTTGTGTGACGAAAATGAAGCATAGCCTAACTATATGATTTTGTAGGGATGAACTTCCTTTGGCCATGTTATTTTGAGATGACATAATTGTTTGATTAGTATGCTTGAAGTATTATCATTTTTTATGTCAATATGAACTTTTGTCTTGAACCTTTCGGATCTGAATATTCATACCATGATTAAGAAGATTTACATTGAAATTATGTCAAAGTATCACTCCGCATCAAAAAATCTCTTTTTATCATTTACCTACTCGAGGACGAGCAGGAATTAAGCTTGGGGATGCCTGATACGTCTCCAACGTATCTATAATTTTTGATTGCTCCATGCTACTTTATCTACTGTTTTGGACTATATTGGGCTTTATTTTCCACTTTTATATTATTTTTGGGACTAACCTATTAACCGGAGGCCCAGCCCAGAATTGCTGTTTTTGCCTATTTCAGTATTTCGAGGAAACAGAATATCAAACGGAGTCCAAATGGAATGAAACCTTCGGGAACGTGATCTTCTCACCGAACGTGATCCAGGAGACTTGGACCCTACTCCAAGAAGTTTCCGGGGAGGTCACGAGGGTGGAGGGCGCGCCCCCTTGGGCGCGCCCCCTGCCTCGTGGGCCCCTCGGAGCTCCACCGACGTGCTCCTTCCTCCTATATATACCTACGTACCCCCATTAGACCAGGGATGGAGCCAAAAACCTAATTCCACCGCGGCAACTTCCTGTATCCACGAGATCCCATCTTGGGGCCTGTTCCGGAGCTCCGCCGGAGAGGGCATCCATCATGGAGGGCTTCTACATCAACACCATAGCCCTTCCGAAGAAGTGTGAGTAGTTTACTTCAGACCTTCGGGTCCATAGCTAGTAGCTAGATGGCTTCTTCTCTCTTTTTGGATCTCAATACAATGTTCTCCCCCTCTCTCGTGGAGATCTATTCGATGTAATCTTCTTTTTGCGGTGTGTTTGTTGAGACCGATGAATTGTGGGTTTATGATCCAACTTATCCATGAATAATATTTGAATCTTCTCTGAATTCTTTTATGTATGATTGAGTTATCTTTGCAAGTCTCTTCGAATTATCCGTTTGGTTTGGCCAACTAGATTGGTAGTTCTTGAAATGGGAGAAGTGCTTAGCTTTGGGTTCAATCTTGCGGTGTCCTTACTCAGTGACAGAAAGAGTTGCAAGGCACGTATTGTATTGTTGCGATCGAGGATAACAAGATGGGGTATTTATCATATTGCATGAATTTATTCCTCTACATCATGTCATCTTGCTTAAGGCGTTACTCTGTTTTTAACTTAATACTCTAGATGCATGCTGGATAGCGTTCGATGAGTGGAGTAATAGTAGTAGCTGCAGGCAGGAGTCGCTCTACTTGTCACGGACGTGATGCCTATATACACGATCATACCTAGATAACCTCATAACTATGCTCAATTCTATCAATTGCTCAACAGTAATTTGTTCACCCACCGTAGAATATCTATGCTCTTGAGAGAAGCCCTAGTGAAACCTATGGCCCCCGGGTCTATTCTCATCATACCAATCTCCATTACTTTATTTTACTTGTTTTGCTTTTACTTTTCACTTTGCATCTTTATACCAAAAATACCAAAAATATTATCTCTACCAGATCTCACTCTCGTAAGTGACCGTGAAGGGATTGACAATCCCTAAGCGTTGGTTGCGAGTTGCTACCGTTTTGTGCAGGTACGAGGGACTTGCGCGTGACCTCCTACTGGATTGATACCTTTGTTCTCAAAAACTGAGGGAAATACTTACGCTACTGTGCTGCATCACCCCCTCCTCTTCGGGGAAAACCAACGCTAGCTCGAGATGTAGCAAGAAGGATTTCTGGCGCCGTTGCTGGGGAGGCCTACGCCAAGTCAAGTCAAGATTTACTCTCCCGTCAACGAGCCATTTCTGGCGCCGTTGCTGGGGAGGCCTACGCAAAAGTCAACATACCAAGTACCCATCACAATCTCTATCTCTCGCATTACATTATTTGCTCTTTGCCTCTCGTTTTCCTCTCCCCCACTTCACCCTTACCATTTTATTCACCCTCTCTTTCCCAATCTCGTCCTCCTTTTCCCTTTGCCTTTTGTTTGCTCGTGTGTTAGTTTGCTTACCTGTCGCTATGTCGAATTCCTTATCCGCTCCTATGTCTCCCGAGTTTGAAGTTCTTCACTTCAAGCAACGGCAAGGAGAAAACTTAAAAGATGCTTGGTATAGGATGATGGAATCTTATCGTAAGTGCACCCTAGAGGTGAAATTTAGAATTCTTCTTCGCAATTTTTATGTTGGGTTAAACATGACGCATAGACAACTCTTGGATTGCATGGCCAAGGGAAATTTCATTAATATTGATCCCGGTATTGCGCATGAGATTATAGAGAGAATAGTGGGAACACCACCCCAAAAGGGAGGATCTCATCCTACCCAGGAAGAAACCCAAGTGTTTGAGAAGATTTGCGAAGTAACAAAGATTTTACAAAAGTCTCTTGAGCCTCTTAAAAATATTAGCGGAAATCTTAACCGTATGAATATGTTGATTACTCTTTGCAATAAACGGTTGGATTCTTTAGATCTAAAAATTTCCGAGTATGAAGGGAAGAGGGAAGAACCCCCCGGATTCGAGCATGACTCCGCTAAAAAGCTGAAAATTAAAGATGGCAATACCTAGATCTATTCTTGCTTTTATGCCTAGCTAGGGGCGTTAAACGATAGCGCTTGTTGGGAGGCAACCCAATTTTATTTTGTGTTTTTTGTTTTTGGTTCTGTTTAGGAATAAATAATCCATCTATATTCTGTTTATATGTGGTTGTATCTTTTAATTAGTGTTTGTGCCAAGTTAAACCTATTAGATCTTCTTGGAAGATAGTTATTTGATCTTGCTGTAATTTCCAGAATCTTTGCGCTCAGTGCCCGAATTTTCAAAAATCACCAGAACGTGATAAAATAGTGATTCCAATTGCTGCTGATCAATAAACAAATTGACCAGGTCTTCTAATTTTGGTAGAATTTTTTGGGTTTCAGAAGTTTGCGTTAGTAACAGATTACTACAGACTGTTCTGTTTTTGACAGATTCTGTTTTGCGTGTGTTGTTTGCTTATTTTGATGAATCTATGGCTAGTAAAATAGTTTATAAACCATAGAGAAGTTGGAATACAGTAGGTTTAACACCAATACAAATAAAGAACAAGTTCACTACAGTACCTTAAAGTAGTCTTTTGTTTTCTTTCTCTAACGGAGCTCACGAGATTTCTATTGAGTTTTGTGTTGTGAAGTTTTCAAGTTTTGGGTGAATTCTTTTGATGGATTATGGAACAAGGAGTGGAAAGAGCCTAAGCTTGGGGATGCCCATGGCACCCCCAAGATAATCCAAGGACACCAAAAAGTCAAAGCTTGGGGATGCCCCGGAAGGCATCCCCTCTTTCGTCCACTTCCATCGGTAATTTACTTGGAGCTATATTTTTATTCACCACATTATATGTGTTTTGCTTGGAGCGTCTTGTATTATTTGTGTCTTTGCTTTTTAGTCTACCACAATCATCCTTGCTGTACACACCTTTTGAGAGAGCCATGTATTAATTGAAATTTGTTAGAATACTCTATGTGCTTCACTTATATCTTTTGAGCTTGATAGTTTACTCTATGTGCTTCA
This sequence comes from Triticum urartu, assembly GCF_056163025.1. Taxonomy (NCBI): domain Eukaryota; kingdom Viridiplantae; phylum Streptophyta; class Magnoliopsida; order Poales; family Poaceae; genus Triticum; species Triticum urartu. Next base: position 51,664,413 of record NC_141876.1, read on the forward strand.
CTTATATTTTTTTGAGCGTGATAATTTTTGCTCTAGTGCTTCACTTAGATCTTTTAGAGCATGGTGGTGGTTTGTTTTAAAGAAACTTGATCTCTCATGCTTCACTTAGATTATTTTGAGAGTCGTTAATAGCATGGTAATTTGCTTAATGTCAATATACTTGGTATTCAAGATATGTGAAACTTTCTTTTTAGTGGGTTGAATACTAAGATAAGTTTGATGCTTGATAGTTGTTTTGAGATATGGAGGTGATAATATCATAGTCGTGCTAGTTGAGTAGTTGTGAATTTGAGAAATACTTGTGTTGAAGTTAGCAAGTCCCGTAGCATGCACGTATGGTTAAAGTTGTGTAACAAATTTGAAGCATGAAGTGTACCTGGCTTGTGCATCCTTATGAGTGGCGGTCGGGGACGAGCAATGGTCTTTTCCTACCAATCTATCCCCCTAGGAGCATGCGCGTAGTACTTGATTTTTGATGACTTCTAAATTTTTGCAAGTCTCTTGGAATTATCTGTTTGGTTTGGCCAACTAGATTGGTAGTTCTTGCCATGGGAGAAGTGCTTAGCTTTGGGTTCGATCTTGCGGTGTCCTTTCCCAGTGACAGAAGGGGCAGCAAGGCACGTATTGCATCGTTGCCATCGAGGATAACAAGATGGGGTTTATTTCATATTGCATGAATTTATCTCTCTACATCATGTCATCTTGCTTAAGGCGTTACTCTGTTTTTAACTTAATACTCTAGATGCATGTTGGATAGTGGTCGATGAATGGAGTAATAGTAGTAGATGCAGGCAGGAGTCGGTCTACTTGTCACGGACGTGATGCCTATATACATGATCATACCTAGATAACCTCATAACTATGCTCAATTCTATCAATTGCTCAACAGTAATTTGTTCACCCACCGTAGAATATCTATGCTCTTGAGAGAGCCCACTAGTGAAACCTATGGCCCTCGGGTCTATTCTCATCATATCAATCTCCATTACTTTATTTTACTTGTTTTGCTTTTACTTTTCAGTTTGCATCTTTATACCAAAAATACCAAAAATATTATCTCTACCAGATCTCACTCTCGTAAGTGACCGTGAAGGGATTGACAATCCCTAAGCGTTGGTTGCGAGTTGCTACCGTTTTGTGTAGGTACGAGGGACTTGCGCGTGACCTCCTACTGGATTGATACCTTGGTTCTCAAAAACTGAGGGAAATACTTACGCTTCTGTGCTACATCATCCCTCCTCTTCGGGGAAAACCAACGCTAGCTCGAGACGTAGCATGCCGCCATGGAGGCCATGGACCAGAGGGTAAACCCTTCTCCCATCTAGGGAGAAGGTCAAGGAAGAAGAAGAAGAAGAATAAGAAGAAGAAGAAGAAGGGGGGCTCTCTCCCCCTCTCTCCCGGTGGCGCCGGAACGCCGCCGGGGCCATCATCGTGTGACGACGATCTACGCCAACACCTCTGTCATCTTCACCAACATCTTCATCACCTTCCCCCATCTATCTACAGCGGTCCACTCTCCCGAAACCAGTTGTACCCTCTACTTGAATATGGTGCTTTATGCTTCATATTATTATCCAATGATGTATTGCTATCCTATGATGTCTGAGTAGATTTTCGTTGTCCTATTGGTAATTGGTGAATTGCTATGATTGGTTTTAATTTGCTTGTGGTTATGTTGTTTTCCTTTGGTGCCCATCACTCATGGATCACACCATAGGGTTAGTTGTATGTTGATAGGACTATGTATTGGAGGGCAAGAGTGACCGAAGCTTCAACCTAGAATAGAAATTGATGCATATGGGATTGAAGGGGGACCAATATATATTAATGCTATGGTTGGGTTTTACCTTAATGAACGTTAGTAGTTGCGGATGCTTGCTAATAGTTCCAATCATAAGTGCATAGAATTCCAAGTCAGGTATGACATGCTAGCAGTGGCCTCTCCCAGATAAAACTTGCTATCGATCTAGTAACGTAGTCAATTGCTTAGGGACAATTTCGCAACTTCTACCACCACTTTTCACACTCGCTATACTAACTTTATTGATTCTTTACCTAAAACAGCCCCTAGTTTTTATTTACGTGCTCTTTATATTCTTGCAAACCTATCCCGTTACACCTACAAAGTACTTCTAGTTTTATACTTGTTCTAGGTAAAGCAAACGTCAAGCGTGCGTAGAGTTGTATCGGTGGTCGATAAAACTTGACGGAATATTTGTTCTACCTTTAGCTCCTCATTGGGTTCAACACTCTTACTTATCGAAAGAGGCTACAATTGATCCCCTATACTTGTGGGTTATCAAGAACTTTTTCTGGCGCCGTTGCCGGGGAGTTATAGCGTGGGGTGAATATTCTCATGTGTGTTTGTTTGCTTTATCACTGAGTAGTTTTTATTTTGTGCTCTTGTTTTCTATCTTTAGTTATGGATAGGAAATGCAAAATACCAAAAAAATTAGTTGTACCTACTACACCAATGGTTGAAGAACCACTCAAAATCTATCACACTCCTGAAGCTTTTTACTTGGATCATCTTCGATCCCTATGTGCTCGTGCTGAAACCCCAACTAGCTTAGTTGAGGGAAAATCTTTAGATGAGAATGCTCGTTATGTGCGACACCGCTTATCTCAAAAAGGGAAACTTTTACTGGATCAAATTCATCGTTTGCAGTGCTATGCTTGGAATTTATGTGAAATATATGATTGTACTTGTTGTTCTAAAGACCCTAAGAAACACCTTCCTTACCAATGTGGGTTTAGTGATAATGGAATTGTATCTTCGTATACTAAGGGTGTTTATAATTACTATGATGTTCAACAAATTGAAGAATTTGTTGCTTTTAGGGGTACTTGTGAAATTGCTTCTTTTATTGAAGAGTGTGATACTACTCTCTACAAATCTAAAAATTTGGCCATACTTAAATATTGCTATGATAATTATGCTTCTAATCATTATACTAAACCATATATTGAGGACTCCTCCGCTGTCCAAGAAGAGATTAATATTTTGCAGGAGTCTATGGAAGAAGAAATTAATGACATTGTGAGCTCATTGGATGAAAAAGACGAGGAGGAGAGCGAAGAACAAAAGGAGGAAGAGCGGATTGATCACCCGTTCCCACCATCTAATGAGAGTAACTCTTTATCCATACATTGTTTAATTTCCCTTTTAATTTACCGAAGGATGAATGCTATGATGATTGTTATGATCCCGTTGATTCTTTTGAAATATCCCTTTTTAATGATGCTTGCTATGCTTGTGGCCAAGATGCCAACATGAATTATGCTTATGGATATGAACTTGCTATAGTTCCTTATGTTAAACATGAAATTGTTGCTATTGCACCCACGCATGATAGTCCTATTATCCTTTTGAATTCTCCCGATTACACTATATTGGAGAAGTTTGCCCTTATTAAGGATTGTATTGATGGGTTGCGTTTCACTACTACACATGATGATTTTGATAGATATAATATGCATGTGCTTGCTGCTCCTACTTGCAATTATTATGAGAGAGGAACTACATCTCCGCCTCTCCATGTTTCCAATATGATAAAATTGCAAGAAACTGTTTATACTATGCATTAGCCTTTACTATGTGTGCATGAATTGTTCTTTTATGACATGCCGATGCATAGGAAGAGAGTTAGACTTCATCATTACATGTATATGTTACTTTGTGCTCACTACTAAATCATAAATCATTGTTAATTAAAATTGGCGTTGATATACCTTGGGATCTGGGTGGATCCATTACTTGAGCACTATATGCCTAGCTTAATGGCTTTAAAGGAAGCGCTGCCAGGGAGACAACCCAGAAGTTATAGAGACTCATTTATTTCTGTTGTGTGCTTTTATAAAGTACAAATCCATTGTATCATAAAAATAATGTGCCAAGATTTGCCTTTAGGATGTTTACATTGCTTGTTCGTTCGTGCTTTGCAAAACAGAAACTTTGGCTGTAGTGCGCGATTTTACATTTTTACTGGAACGTCAAATGGTTCTAAAACTTTTTGCACTGTCTTTCTATACAAATTGTTGTTTTTGGAATTTTTGGAGTACCAGAAGTATGGTGGATGCTCAGATTACTACAAACTGTCCTGTTTAAGACATATTTTGTTTTTGATGCATTGTTTGCTTGTTTTGATGAAACTATCAATTTCTATCAGTGGATTAAGCCATGAAAAAGTAATATTATAGTAGCTACAGTGAAAAAAAAATATTAATTGGTTTGCAACAATACTTAGAGTAGTGATTTGCTTTATTATACTAACGGATCTTACCGAGCTTTCTGTTGAGTTTTGTCACTTTGTGTGGATGAAGTGATCAAAGATCGAGGAGGTCTCGATATGAGGAGAAGGAGGAGAGGCAAGAGCTCAAGCTTGGGGATGCCCAAGGCACCCGAAGTAAATATTTAAGGAGACTCAAGCGTCTAAGCTTGGGGATGCCTCGAAAGGCACCCCATCTTTCTTCAACAAGTATCGGTATGTTTTCTGATTCGTTTCGTTCATGCGATATGTGCAAATCTTGGAGCGTATTTTGCATTTAGTTTTCACTTTTGTTTGATGCACCATGCTGGTATGAGATAGTCCATGGTTGATTTATAGAATGATCTTTGCACTTTACTTATATCTTTTGAGTATGGCTTTATAGAACGCTTCATGTGCTTCACTTATATCTTTTGAAGTTTGGATTGCCTGTTTCCCTACACATAGAAAACCGCCATTTGTAGAATGCTCTTTTGCTTCACTTATATCTGTTAGAGCATGGGCATATATTTTGTAGAAAGAATTAAACTCTCTTTCTTCACTTATATATATTTAGAGAGATGACATGAATTGGTCATTCACATGGTTAGTCATTAAATCCTACATAAAACTTGTGGATCACTGAATATGATATGTTTGATTCCTTGCAATAGTTTTGCGATATAAAGATGGTGATATTAGGGTCATTCTAGTGTGTAGTTGTGGATTGTAGATATACTTGTGTTGAAGTTTGTGATTCCCGTAGCATGCACGTATGGTGAACCGTTATGTAACAAAGTTGGAGCATGAGGTATTTATTGATTGTCTTCCTTATGAGTGGCGGTCGGGGACGATGATGGCCTTTTCCTACCAATCTACCCCCCTAGGAGCATGCGTGTAGTACTTTGTTTTGATGACTAATAGATTTTTGCAATAAGTATGTGAGTTCTTTATGACTAATGTTGAGTCCATGGATTATACGCACTCTCACCCTTCCATCATTGGTAGCCTCTTCGGTACCGTGCATTGCCCTTTCTCACCTCGAGAGTCGGGGAAAACTTCGCCGGTGCATCCAAACCCCGTGATATGATACGCTCTATCACACATAAGCCTCCTTATATCTTTCTCAAAACAGCCACCATACCTACCTATCATGGCATTTCCATAGCCATTCCGAGATATATTGCCATGCAACTTCCATCATCATCATATACATGACTTGAGCATTTATTGTCATATTGCTTTGCATGATCGTAAGATAGCTAGCATGATGTTTTCATGGCTTGTCCGTTTTTTGATTTCATTGCTACTCTAGATCATTGCATATCCCGGTACACCGCCGGAGGCATTCATATAGAGTCATATTTTTGTTCTAGTATCGAGTTGTAAGTAAATAAAAGTGTGACGATCATCATTATTAGAGCATTGTCCCATGTGAGGAAAGGATGATGGAAGCTATGATTCCCTCACAAGTTGGGATGAGTCTCCGGACTTTACAAAAATAAAATAAAAGAGGCCAAAGAAGCCCACAAAAAAAAGAGGCCAAAGAAGCCCACCAAAAAACAAAAAAAAACAAAAAAATGAGAGAAAAGAGAGAAGGGACAATGTTACTATCCTTTTACCACACTTGTGCTTCAAAGTAGCACCATGTTCTTCATAGAGAGAGTCTCCTACATTGTCACTTTCATATGCTAGTGGGAATTTTCATTATAGAACTTGGATTGTATATTTCGATGATGGGCTTCCTCAAATGCCCGAGGTCTTCATGAGCAAGCAAGTTGGATGCACACCCACTTAGTTTTCAGTTTGAGCTTTCATGCACATATAGCTCTAGTGCGTCCGTTGCATGGCAATCCCTACTCCTCACATTGACATCAATTGACGGGCATCTCCATAGCCCGTTGATTAGCCGCATTGATATGAGACTTTCTCCCTTTTTTGTCTTCTCCACACAACCTCCATCATCATATTCTATTCCACCTATAGTGCTATATCCATGGCTCACGCTCATGTATTGCATGAAAGTTGAGAAGGTTTGAGAACATCAAAAGTATGAAACAATTGCTTGGCTTGTCATCAGGGTTGTGCATGATTTGAATATTTTGTGTGACGAAGATGGAGCATAGCCAGACCATATGATTTTGTAGGGATAACTTTCTTTGGCCGTGTTATTTTGAAAAGACATGATTGCTTTATTAGTATGCTTGAAGTATTATTGTCTTAATGTCAAATGATAGACTATTGATTTGAATCACTTGTGTCTTAATATTCATGCCATGATTAGATTACATGATCAAGATTATGCTAGGTAGCATTCCACATCAAAAATTATCTTTTCTATCATTTACCTACTCGAGGACAAGTAATAATTAAGCTTGGGGATGCTGATATGTCTCCATCGTATCTATAATTTTTGATTGTTCCATGCCAATATTATACAACTATACTTTTGGCAACTTTTTATACTATTTTTGGGACTAACATATTGATCCAGTGCCCAGTGCCAGTTCCTGTTTGTTGCATGTTTTTTTGTTTTGCAGAAAATCCATATCAAACGGAGTCCAAACGGGATAAAAACTTATGGAGATTTTTTTGGAATATATGTGATTTTTGGGAAGAAGAATCAACGCGAGACGATGCCCGAGGGGGTCACGAGGCAGGGGGGCGCCCCTGACCCTCGTGGCCACCCCATAAGGCGGCTGGTGCCCTTCTTTCTCCACAAGAAAGCCAATATCCGGATACAAATCGTGTTAAAATTTCAGCCCAATCGAAGTTACGGATCTCCGGGAATATAAGAAACGGTGAAAGGCCAGAATCTGGAATGCAGAAACAGAGAGAGACAGAGAGACATATCCAATCTCGGAGGGGCTCTCGCCCCTCCGCCGCCATGGAGGCCATGGACCAGAGGGTAAACCCTTCTCCCATCTAGGGAGAAGGTCAAGGAAGAAGAAGAAGAAGGGGGGCTCTCTCCCCCTCTTTCCCGATGGCGCCAGAATGTCGCGGGGGCCATCATCATGACGACGATCTACACCAACACCTCCGTCATCTTCACCAACATCTTCATCACCTTCCCCCATCTATCTACAGTGGTCCACTCCCCCGAAAACCGCTGTACCCTCTACTTGAATATGGTGCTTTATGCTTCATATTATTATCCAATGATGTGTTTCCATCCTATGATGTCTGAGTAGATTTTCGTTGTCCTATCGGTAATTGGTGAATTGCTATGATTGGTTTAATTTGCTTGTGGTTATGTTGCTTTCCTTTGGTGTCCATCATATGAGCGCGCGCATGGATCACACCATAGGGTTAGTTGTATGTTGATAGGACTATGTATTGGAGGGCAAGAGTGACAGAAGCTTCAACCTAGCATAGAAATTGATGCATACGGGATTGAAGGGGGACTGAGGGAGTCCTGGATTAGGGGGTCTCCGGATAGCCGGACTATTTCCATTGGCCGGACTGTTAGACTATGAAGATACAAGATTGTAGACTTCATCTCGTGTCCGGATGGGACTCTACTTGGTGTGGAAGGCAAGCTAGGTAATACGGATATGGATATCTCCTCCTTTGTAACCGACCTTGTGTAACCCTAACCCTCTCCGGTGTCTATATAAACCGAAGGGTTTTAGTCCGTAGGACAACAACCACAACATACAATCATACCATAGGCTAGCTTCTAGGGTTTAGCCTCTCTGATCTCGTGGTAGATCTACTCTTGTACTACCCATATCATCAATATTAATCAAGCAGGACGTAGGGTTTTACCTCCATCAAGAGGGCCCGAACCTGGGTAAAACATTGTTTCCCCTGCCTCCTATTACCATCCGGCCTAGACGCACAGTTCGGGACCCCCTACCCGAGATCCACCGGTTTTGACACCGACATTGGTGCTTTCATTGAGAGTTCCTCTATGTCGTCACCTTTAGGCCCGATGGCTCCTCCGATCATCAACAACGATGCGGTCCAGGGTGAGACCTTTCTCCCCGGACAGATCTTCGTGTTCGGTGGCTTTGCACTGCAGGCTAATTTGCTTGGCCATCTGGAGCAGATTGAAAGATACGCCCCTGACCATCAGGTCAGATTTGGAAGTTTGAACTACACGGCCGACATCCGCGGAGACTTGATCTTCGACGGATTCGAGCCACAGCCGGGCACGCCGCACTGTCACGATGGGTATGACCTAGCTCTGCTGCCGAACAGTACCCTAGAGGCCGCGCCCGCATCAGCTCCGACCCTTAGCTCGGAGTCAACTGCGCCAATCGAGGATGGGTGGCTAGACACCGCCTCAGGGGCTGCAGTCTCAATGGCGATCGAGCCGAACACCAGCCTAATCCTCTGCGAAGCCCGTGACTCCAAGGTGCCGGACTCTTTTCCGGACTCCAAACCTTCCGCGCCCTTGCCAATCGAATCCGATTGGGCGCCGATCATGGAATTCACCGCTGCGGATATCTTTCAGCACTCGCCCTTCGGCGACATTCTGAATTCACTAAGGTCTCTCTCTTTGTCAGGAGAGCCCTGGCCGGACTATGGCCTACAGGATTGGAATGCGGACGATGAAGAAATTCGACGCCCACCCACCACCCACTTCGTAGCCACTGTCGATGATTTAACCGACATGCTCGACTTCAACTCCGAAGACATCGACAGTATGGACGACGATGTAGGAGACGAACATGAACCAACGCCTATAGGGCACTGGAAAGCCACCTCGTCATATGACATATACATGGTGGATACACCCAAAGAAGGCAATGGCGATGAGATAGCGGAGGATGACCCCTCCAAGAAGCAACCCAAGCGCCGACGTCAGCGGTGCCGCTCTAAGTACCACCAAAGCAAAAGTGGTGATACCGACACAGGAGATAATAACACTCCGGATAGTGCAGAAGACAACAACAATCCCCTCCAGCAAGATTCAGAGCAGGAGGATGGAGGAGCCAGCTCTCCTGAGAGAGCGGCAGATGGAGAGGAGGACGATGACAATTACATGCCCCCTCCGAAGACGAGGAAAGCCTCGGCGACGATGAATTCACCGTACCAGAGGATCCCGTCAAACAAGAGCGCTTCAAACGCCGGCTTATGGCCACAACAAATAGCCTAAAGAAAAAGCAGCAGCAGCTTCAAGCTGATCAAGATCTGCTAGCTGACAGATGGACTGAAGTCCTCGCGGCCGAGGAATATAAACTCGAGCACCCCTCCAAGAATTACCCAAAGTGCAGGTTACTACCCCGACTGGAGGAAGAAGCGTATGATACAGCTGATCGGCCATCTCGTGGCCGCGATAGAGAGGCATTCCAGCCAAAAACTCAGCCTCCACCCCGACGCCATTCAAATAAAAAGGCATGGGGAGATACGCCAGACCCGCGAGACATATTAGAGGACAAAGCAAAGCATGCAAGATCGATCTACGGATCACGGGGGCGCACCACTCTGTGAGATGATAAACGTCACGCCGGGTACAATAAAAGCAAATCCGGCCGGGCCGAACACAGCGGGCAAGACCCATTCGGGCTGCATCGCGATATAGCCCAATACAGAGGCGCCGCACACCCCTTATGCTTCACAGACGAAGTAATGGATCATCAATTCCCAGAAGGTTTCAAACCTGTAAATATTGAATTATACGACGGCACAGCAGGTCCCGCAGTATGGATCGAGGATTGCCTCCTCCACATCCACATGGCCCGCGGTGATGACTTACACGCCATCAAATACCTCCCACTAAAGCTCAAAGGACCAGCACGGCATTGGCTTAACAGCTTGCCAGCGGACTCCATTAGCTGTTGGGAAGATCTGGAAGCCACATTCCTCGATAACTTTCGGGGCACTTATGTGCGACCACCAGATGTCGATGACTTGAGCCACATAATTCAGCAGCCAGAAGAGTCGGCCAGGCAATTCTGGACTCGGTTCCTTACAAAGAAAAATCAAATCGTCGACTGTCCGGATGCAGAGGCCTTAGCGGCTTTCAAACACAACAACCGAGACGAGTGGCTAGCCCGGCACCTTGGTTAGGAAAAGCCAAAATCTATGGCAGCTCTCACGACGCTCATGACCCGCTTTTGTGCGGGAGAAGACAGCTGGCTGGCTCGCAGTAATAACATATCAAAGAACCATGGTACCTCGGATACCAAGGATGGCAATAGCAGGTCACGTCGCAACAAACATAAGCGCCGCATTAACAGCGAAAATACCGAGGATACGACAGTCAATACCGGATTCAAAGGCTCTAAACCCGGTCAGCGGAAAAAGCCATTCAAACAAAGTACGCCGGATCCGTCCAGCTTGGAACGTATACTCGATCGCTCGTGTCAAATACACGGCACCCCAGACAAGCCAGCCAATCACACCAACAGGGATTGTTGGGTGTTCAAGCAGGCCGGCAAGTTAATTGCCGAAAACAAGGACAAGGGGCCGCATAGCGATGACGAGGAGGAGCCCCGGCAGCCACACACCGGAGGACAGAAGAGGTTTCCCCTGCGAGTGCGGACGGTGAACATGATATACGCAACCCACATCCCCAAGAGGGAGCAGAAGCGTGCGCTCAGGGACGTATATGCGTTGGAGCTAGTCACCCCAAAGTTCAACCCTTGGTCCTCCTGTCCGATCACCTTCGATCGCAGGGACCACCCCACTAGTATCCATCATGGTGGATTCGCCGCACTAGTCCTAGACCCAATCATTGACGGATTTCACCTCACTCGAGTCCTTATGGATGGCGGTAGCAGCCTGAACCTGCTTTATCAGGACACAATGCGCAAAATGGGTATAGACCCCTCAAGGATCAAACCCACAAAAACGACCTTTAAAGGCGTCATTCCAGGTGTGGAGGCCCATTGCACAGGCTCAATTACACTGGAAGTGGTCTTCGGATCCCCGAATAATTTCCGAAGCGAAGAGTTAATCTTCGATATAGTCCCGTTCCGCAGTGGTTATCACGCGCTGCTCGGGCGAAACGCATTTGCTAGATTCAATGCGGTACCGCATTATGCATACCTCAAGCTCAAGATGCCAGGACCTCACGGAGTTATTATAGTCAATGGAAACACAGAGCACTCTCTCCGAATAGAGGAGCACACCATGGCCCTTGCAGTAGAAGCGCAAAGCAGTCTCTCAAGGCAATCAACCAGTTCGACGCTTTAAGGCCCGGACACCTTCAAGCGCGCTCGGATCAATCGGCAAATAGACCACCTAGCGCGATATGAGCTCGCGTAGCAATACGGCGGCCACCCCAATCCCAGCCCAACGGCGAAACTCGTGCCACGCGTACATAATTACGCATTAAAAATACCATGGGCACAGGTGGGGAGGGGGGCACAACTGTGGCACGCCCCAAGACGCGGCTTAAACCACATTAGGGGCTTCCCGTTTGGTTATTTTTCTCTTTTTTCAGGACCTTAATCTCTGGAAACACTGTCCGGCAACACTATTGCCGAACACATGATGCAGCAACCAAGGATGCAGACATCTACGTCATACCACGGAATTCCCTGGTGGATTACAGTAACGAGCGAAATATTCGATTTAATATCATTCCTCAGCTTGCCCTTGGAAGGGACATAGTCCTACTCTTTGCTTATCGCACTATCTGTATCACTCTGCTTTAACGCAATTTTTAGAATAAACAATGCATGACATTACGACTATTATTGCATTCTTGTTATATATATATATATATCTATGTGTTCATTAATGACGCCTTGCAACCGTACACTTTGGTACGGCCAATACACCAGGGGCTTACGTACCCCACAATACGGTGTGAAAAGTCCGAACACTTTCACAAGTGCGGCACCCCGAACTTATAGCATTATATGCATCTGCTCCGAATCATGTCTTTGGTCAAATGTTGGGTTTGCTCGGCTCCTATGTTTTGGTACCTTACATTCTGCTCTATCGGCTAAGGTAGCGCTAGGATAACTACTGCGATTGTGCCCCAGTTCTGCTGGGTTCAGCACCTCAGTAGAGAAAGCTAAAACTGACTTTCATGATAAGGCGAGAGACTGGTCGCTGTTCGGCGAGGTTTTCAAGTCCCTAAAGACTTATGCCGCTTAGAGCGAGGGGCCAGCCCTGTCTGGCTTAATGGCGTGTATCGCGCCCCAAATTCGGCCTTCTGAATACCAGGGGCTTCGCCGAAATTTAAAATTATAGAATTCTATGGCTAAGTGAGAGTGATAAAGCATTATTAGTCCGGTTGCCTTGTTCGCTGTGCTGAGCACCTCCCTCGAAGGACCCAAACACGGGAACAAGAGTGCTCAGGTTTATTCCGAACACCCCAGCACTCGTGGCATGGGGGCAGAAGCTGAGGACTAGCCATCTCTCAGATTGGATAAACAGCCAAACAAAAGGTAATATTTTAAATTCAAACAAGTGTTGCATAGCGCATATGAAACAAGTTTTCATAAATACAGGATAAAACGAGCAAGTCTCACTCAAATATTACATCTTTTGAACACTCGTCCGCTATGAGACGGACACCTGGCAGAACACCCTCGTAGTACATCTCGGGGTGGCGGTGCTCCTTGCCCTCCGGCGGCCCCTCCTTGATCAGCTTCACGGCGTCTAGCTTGACCCACTGCAATTTCACGCGGGCGAAAGCCCGGCGTGCACCTTCAATGCAGACAGGTCGCTTGACGACCTCCAGCCGCGGGCATGCATCCACAAGCAGCCTCACCAGGCCAAAGAAGCTGTTCGGAAGGGCATCGCCAGGCCACATCCGGACTATAAAGCTCTTCATGGCCCGATCGGCCGCCTTATGTAGCTCGACCATCTGCTTCAGCTGGTCACTCATTGGCACCGGGTGTTCGGCCTCAGCATACTGAGACCAGAACAACTTCTCCGTTGAGCTTCCATCCTCGGCCTAGTAAAATTGTGCGGCATCGGACACGCTGCGTGGCAAATCTGCGAATGCTCCTGGAGAGCTCCGGATTCGGGTAAGTAATCGGTAATTTACTTTTACATGCTTGCTTTGCATATAGAAAGCCTTACTCGCCGCTATCTTCTTCATTGCGTCGATCTCCTGGAGGGCCTTTTGGGCTTCGGCCTTGGCACTTTTTGAGCTCTTGAGGGCCGCGGCAAGCTCAGACTCCCGCGTCTTTGAGTCAAGCTCCAATGCCTCGTGCTTCGCCACGAGAGCCTGGAGCTCTTGCTGCACCTCGCCCACCTGAGACTCGTGCTTCTCTCGCTCAGTGCGCTCCTTGGCCGCTTTATCTTCGGCCTTGGTTAGCGCTTGCTTCAGGGTCGCCACCTCGGTCGTGGCCCCTGGCAAATATATGATGATCCTATCATTTTGCAATCGCATCTTCTTTTATATATACATATCTATAGACATGGTATTACTTACCCTTGTTCTCCTCGAGCTGCCTCTTGGCAGGGCCGAGCTCTTTCCTGGACCCCTCGAGGTCCTGCTTCAGCACGGCGACCTCCGCAGTCAGTGCGACGGACGCCAGCAGCGAAGCCTGCATATGCATATTGACATACTTATATTAGACTCCTGCGATATTATTTGATCCTCTGTTCGGCTTTTCTTTATGAACACCGAACAAAGCATCAGGGGCTACTGTCTATGCGGTAATATTTCTACTACATTTTAAAACACTTACCTCAAAGCCTGTTAGAAGGCTGGCACAGGCTTCAGTCAACCCGCTCTTGGTGGACTGAACCTTCTGGACCACTGCACTCATAACAGTACGGTGCTCCTCGTCGATGGAAGTGCTGTGAAGCGCTTCCAGCAGATTGTCCGGCGCCTCTGGATGGACAGAGGTCACCGGCGCAGGCGTCTTACCCCTCTTAGAAGGAGGTTGCCTGCCCAAGCCTGGAACCGCTGGAGGTTCCGGTGCGGTGTTCGGCTGAGGGCCGAACTCGGAGCTCTCAGGGGCCCCGTCCCCTCGGCTCCCGGAGTCCGGAAGGTCGCCTTGAGGCGCCTCCAGGACTGTCTCCCCACAATCCGGTGCCTCTTGAGACAACACCTCGGCGTCGTCGGCAGGATGAGGGGAGGTGGCGGTCGGGACTGGATCGCTATCCATGTCCGACGAGCCCAGGGAGCCGTCCGATGATACATCGATATTGGCTCGTGGCGGCCTGCATAATTATGTTCGGCGTTAGGGAAAGCAGTGCGACAAAGGAATGCTATGAGTTACTCTGGTATCTGAATACTTACGATCTCCCCGAGGGCTTGGCCCTGGGCAACCACTCATCTTCGCCTTCGTCGGCGGCGGTGGAACTGTCCGGAAGGAGAGTCCTTCCCTTCTTGGACCCTTCGGCCCCCCAGTTGGGGCGGCCTTCCTTTTCTTATCTCCCCCAGCCGGAGGGGGAGCATCTTCTTCTTCTTCCTCGTCTTCGGGGGAGGAGTGCTGTAACGCCCTCGATGCGGCTATATCTTCCACGTGTTGAGGCACGACTTAGAGGTATAACCGCATTGAAAGCAATGTCGCAAGTTAGGCAATCTTCACAACATCCCATGTAATATAGATAATAAAAGGGGAGGTACATAGTTGGCTTACACTCGCCACGTCAATCAAAGTACACAAATAGCATTACATCAATCAAACACTCATGGCCCGACTACGGCGCCAAAATAAAAGATAAACCCAACATGCGACACGGTCCCGATCGCCCCAACTGGGCACCACTACTGATCATCAGGGAAAGACACGTAGTATCGGCGTGGGTCCTCGTCGAACACCCACTTGAGCTCAAGGCGTCATCTGGAACGGAATCATCAGGCCCTGCATCTGGTTTGGAAGTAATCTGTGAGCCACAGGGACTCAGCAATCTCGCACCCTCGCGATCAAGACTATTTAAGCTTATGGGTAAGGCAAGGTAAGGTATGTGGAGCTGCAGCAAGCGACTAACATATATGGTGGCTAACCTGTTCGCAAAAGAGAGCGTGAAGAGAAGGCAAAGCGCGAACGAATAACTAGAGGGCAACCTGCGGCAAGCATTACTCCAACACCGTGTTCACTTCCCGGACTCCGCCGAGAAGAGACCATCACGGTAACTCACACAGTTGATTCATTTTAATTAAGTTAAGGTTCAAGTTATCTACAACCGGACATTAACAAATTCCCATCTGCCCATAACCACGGGCATGGATTTCGAAAGTTCAAATCCCTGCAGGGGAGTCCCAACTTAGCCCATGACAAGCTCTCACGGTCAACGAAGGAATAGACCTTCTCCCGAGACATTCCGATCAGACTCGGTATCCCGGTTCTACAAGACACTTCGACAAGTTAAAACAAATCCAGCAACACCGCCCGAATGTGCCGACAAATCCCGATAGGAGCTGCACATATCTCGTTCTGAGGGCACACTCAGATTATCCTAGGTACGGGTAGGCCAGCCCAGAGTTGCCCCTGGTGGCCACCGGCAGCTGACAAGTGGACCAACACTCATAGGAGCACTGGCTCGGGGGGGGGGGGGGTTAAATAAGATGACCCTTGGGCTCCGGAAACCCAAGGGAAAAAGAGGCTAGGTGGCAAATGGTAAAACCAAGGTTGGGCATTGCTGGAGGAGCTTTATTCAAGGCGAACTGTCAAGGGGTTCCCATTATCACCCAACCGCGTAAGGAACGCAAAATCCGGGAACATAACACCGATATGACGGAAACTAGGGCGGCAAGAGTGGAACAAAACACTAGGCAAAAGGCCGAGCCTTCCACCCTTTACCAAGTATATAGATGCATTAAGATAACAAGATAATATAATGATATCCCAACAAGAAAATGTTCCAACAAGGAACGGTCTCCAATCTTCACCTGCAACTAGCAACGCTATAAGAGGGGCTGAGCAAAGCGGTAACATAGCCAATCAACGGTTTGCTAGGACATGGTGGGTTAGAGGTTTGACATGGCAATTTGGGAGGCATGATAAGCAAGTGGTAGGCATCGTAGCATACGCATAAGCAAAAGAGCGCGCATCTAGCAAAGCAAAGATAGAAGTGATTTCGAGGGTATGATCATCTTGCCTGCAAAATTGTCAGAGTTGACTGGATCCTCGAAAGCAAACTCAACGGGCTCCTCGCTAGCGAACTCGTCTCCCGGCTCTACCCAAACAAGACAAACAAGCAACCAGAACACAATCAACCACGTGCAAACTCAAACAACATGATGCAAACATGGTATGCTATGCGGGATGCGATATGTGATGCATATGCAAGATTTGATAAGGAATGAATGAAACTGGCCTCAAATTGGAAATCCAAGTGTTCCACTGGAAAGGTGATGTGATTTCGGTTGAAAACGATATAAAGATCGCCGGAATCGGATGCACGGTTTGGAAATGGCAAGCAATTCAAATATGGCACCGGTCTGCGATATACAACAAGTAGCCATCTAAATGCAACAAGTTAAACATGCTAAAGCGCCCAAACATGGCAACATAATACATGGCAGGGATCCATTCATAATACTTAACAAAAGATGAACTCTGAGCTACGGCCAATTCATCCATTAACAGGTTCAAACAAGCATGGCGAAAGTGCAATTGGTAAACAGATTTCAGACTTAGTGAAATTAACACTTGTCTAGAATTTCAGATCAGGTAACACACTTTGAAGCATGAAAACTATATGCTACAGGAGCTTAACATGGCAAAGCAAGACATGGCATGGAGCTACTCAAAGAGCTTAACAAAAGTCCCTTAGTGACCTTGAGCCAAAAGGGATCAGAAAATACAATTGCAAGCATGTGAACATGGCAAAAATATAATCAGATCACAGACATAGCGAAAAACTGGAGCATGCAAATCAGATATCAAGTAGGCATGTTTACGAGCTCGATGCACTCACTACAGAGCAAGGCATGATAATGTAAGCATACACCCATCAAGAATACACATTATACAAGCTAGACATGGCAATAACAACAACATAGCATGCACGGATCAACTACAACATCCTCGGCAAAATCGCTAACAAGTAGATAATCTGCCCAGATTCACGAAATAGCAAAAGTAGAGCTCGATTGACTCAAGCTAGGGTGCTCCATAATTGCAAACAAGGACATGGATGGATAGAGCACTACAAGATTAACAAAACATCCTTATTGATCATCCTCAAAAGAGGTACGGATCACTAGGAAACAACATGAACATATGGCATATTGATAAAACAGATTAAGGACTTGGTGGAATTGCTAAGTCCCTGAAATCAGCATTAACGAATGCACCACTTTGCAAGCTTGTGTTAGTCACCACACACATCATAAAAATACATGGATGGCACCTCTGGAAAGATGGCAAAGCATATAACAAAACTCATGTAGAGCTCAGGGGCATATCATGCACACAATAATCATGACAAAAATGACAAATAGCTATTTGGAGCAGCAGATCTGACAACTAACTCAAATAGCACTCTTCCAACAGCATTTCGAGCATCAAGATGAACTCAAATGAAAATGATGCAATGAGATGAAATGATGTACTCTCTGAGACGAACATTTCGATATGCTACACGCCCAAAACGGAGCTACGGATGCGGAGATATAGCCGGTCAAAGTATGCAAAATAAAACGAAAAGAGGGGAGGAGGTCAACCCAGATCTACGGTTTGCACGTGCCCCGAGGTCGGATCCGAGTTCACCGGAGTCTTGTCGGCATTGATGGCCGTGCGGCGGCCGGAGTAGAGGGAGGAAGAGGAGGCCAGCCGGCTCGGGGCTTGCCGGAGCGACGAAGACGGGCGCCGGGCCTCTAGGGCGGTGTGGCGGCGCGAGGACGAGGCGGCGGTGGCGCGCGGAGGCCAAGGCGACGAGGTGGCGGCGGCGGCAAGGCGGACCGCGGCGGCGTGGCGCCGGAGTGGAGGGTGACGGAGGCGGGCGAAGGCGCGGGGCGGCGCCCGGATCTGGGCCGCAGGGGGCGGCCTTGGGCTTCGCGGGCCTCCGCGGTGGGAGGAGGCGGTCGGCCACGTGGCGGCCTGGGGTTTGCCGCGGGCGGCAGTGGTGGCCTGTCCGGCGGCGGACGAACACGTCCGGTGGCGGCGGGGCGATTTTTTTAGGTTTCAGGAGAGGGGAACCGAGAATTTCGGAGGGGGGTGTATTTATAGGCATAGAGGGAGCTAGGAGTGTCCAAATGAGGTGCGGTTTTTGGCCACGCGATCGTGATCGAACGCTCTAGATGATGGAGAGGGTTTTGGTGGGTTTTGGGCCAAAATGGTGGGGTGTTGGGTTGCAACACACACGAGGCCTTCTCGGTCCCTCGGTTAACCGTTGGAGCATCAAACGAAGTCCAAATGGTACGAAACTTGACAGGCGGTCTACCGGTAGTAAACCAAGGCCGCTTGGCAAGTCTCGGTCCAATCCAGAAATGTTTAACCCCCACACACGAAAGAAAGGTAGAAATGACCACCGGAGGAGAACGGAGCGCCGGAATGCAAAACGGACAACGGGGAAAATGCTCGGATGCATGAGACGAACACGTATGCAAATGCAATGCACATGATGACATGATATGAGATGCATGACAACGACAACAACACACGGAGACAAAAACCCGAACCCGAGAAAATAAAATAACTTAGCACCGGAAACGGCAAGAGTTGGATTACATATTAGGTAAATCATATCCGGGGTGTTGCAATAGGTATCTCCGAAGGTGTTTGTTGGGTTGGCATAGAACGAGATTAGGATTTGTCACTCCGAGTATCGGAGAGGTATATCTGGGCCCTCTCAGTAATGCACAATATAATAAGCCTTGCAAGCAATGTGACTAATGAGCTAGTTGCGGGATGATGTATTACGGAAGGAGTAAAGAAACTTGCCGGTAATGAGATTAAACTTGGTATGAAGATACCGACGATCGAATCTCAGGCAAGTAACATACCGAAGACAAAGGGAATAACATATGTGGTCATTACGGTACGACTGATAAAGATCTTCCTAGAATATGTGGGAACCAATATGAGCATCTAGGTTCCGCTGTTGGTTATTGACCGGAGAGGTGTCTCGGTCATGTCTACATAGTTCTCAAACTCTTGATCCAGCAAAGTGTCAAGGGAGACTTTCATCAGCACGACGGCGTGGTGACGGTGATGGTGAAGTGATCCGTGCAGGGCTTTGCCTAAGCACTACGACAATATGACCAGAGGCATAAACTGTGGAGGGGGGCGCCGCACACAGCTAGGAATCAATGTTGTGTGTTCTAGCGGTGCCCCCACATATATATAGGTGGGAAAGGGAGAGGGGCTGCAAGGGGTTCCCCAAGTATGAGTAATCCTACTTGGGCGCCTCCTCCAAGTCGGCCTCCCCCTTCCATATCCATCGGAGGGGGAAGGAAAGAGAGGGAGGAGGGGAAGGAAAGGGAGAGGCTGAATCCTCCCCTTTCCTTCCCCCTTCCCTTCATTTCATTCTCCTCCTATTTGGCCTATAGGGGGCTCACCTGCCCCTTTTGGGGCTAGTCTGTCTAACTCTTGGCCCATTAGGCCCATATAGCTTGTCAGGGGTTGCCCGGAACCCCTTCCGGTGACCCGATACGTACCCGATACCCCCAGAACACTTCCGGTGTCTGAATACTATCATCATATATATGAATCTTTTACCTCTCGACCATTTCGAGACTCCTCGTCATGTACGTGATCTCATCTGGGACTCCGAACAACATTCGGTCACCAAATCACATAACTCATATAATACAAAATCATCGTCGAACGTTAAGCGTGCGGACCCTACGGGTTCGAGAACTATGTAGACATGACCGAGACACCTCTCTGGTCAATAACCAACAATGGAACCTGGATGCTCATATTGGTTCCCAAATATTCTAAGAAGATCTTTATCGGTCGTACCGTAATGACAACATACGTTATTCTCTTTGTCATCGGTATGTTACTTGCTCGAGATTCGATCGTCGGTATCTTCATACCTAGTTCAATCTCATTACCGGCAAGTCTCTTTACTCATTCCATAATGAATAATCCCGCAATTAACTCATTTGTCACATTGCTTGCAAGGCTTATTATGATGTGCATTACCGAGAGGGCCCAGAGATACCTCTCCGATACTCGGAGTGACAAATCCTAATCTCGATCTATGCCAACCCAACAAACACCTTCAGAGATACGTGTAGAGCACCTTTATAATCACCCAGTTACGTTGTGACGTTTGATAGCACACAAGGTATTCCTCCGGTATTCGGGAGTTGCATAATCTCATATTCAAAGGAATATGTATAAGTCGTGAAGAAAGCAATAGCAATAAAACTTAGAGATCATTATGCTAAGCTAATGGATGCGTCTTGTCCATCACATCATTCTCCTAATGATGTGATTCTATTCATCAAATGACAACACATGTCTATGGTTAGGAAACTTAACCATCTTTGATTAACGAGCTAGTCTAGTAGAGGCTTACTAGGGACACTATGCTTTGTCTATGTATCCGCACATGTATCAAGTTTCCGGTTAATACAATTCTAGCATGAATAATAAACATTTATCATGATATAAGGAAATATAAATAACAACCTTATTATTGCCTCTAGGGCATATTTCCTTCAGTCTCCCACTTGCACTAAAGTCAATAATCTAGTTCACATCGTCATGTGATTTAACACCAATAGTTCACATCTTTATATGATTATTTCACATTGCCATATGACTAACACCCAAAGGGTTTGCTAGAGTCAATAATCTAGTTCACATTGCTATGTGATTACACCCAAAGAGTACTAAGGTGTGATCATGTTTTGCTTGTGAGGGAATTTTAGTCAACGGGTCTACCACATTCAGAGCCAAATGTATTTTGCATTTTTCTATGTCTACAATGCTCTGCATGGAGCTACTCTAGCTATTTGCTCCCACTTTCAATATGTATCCAGATTGAGACTCAGAGTCATCTGGATCGGTGTAAAAGCTTGCATCGACGTAACTCTTTACGACGAACTCTTTATCACCTCCATAACCGAGAAATATTTCCTTAATCCTCTTAGGTAACTAAGGATAACTTTGACCGCTGTCCAGTGATCCACTCCTGGATCACTATCATACCCCCTTGCGAAACTCATGGAAAGGTACACAATAGGTCTGGTACACAACATAGAATACTTTATAGACCCTATGGCTGAGGCATAGGGAATGACTTTCATTCTCTTTCTATTTTCTGCTATGGTAGGGTTTTGAGTCTTACTCAACTTCACACCTTACAATACAGGCAAGAACTCCTTCCTTGACCGATCCATTTTGAACTTCTTCAAAATCTTGTCAAGGTATGTGCTTTGTGAAAGTCCCATTAAGCATCTCGATCTATCCCTATAGATCTTGATGCCCAATATATAAGTAGCTTCACCGAGGTCTTTCATTGAAAAACTCTTATTCAAGTATCCTTTTATGCTATCCAAAAATTATATATCATTTCCAATCAATAGTATGTCATCCACATATAGTATTAGAAATGCTACAGAGCTCCCACTCACTTTCTTGTAAATACAGGCTTCACCATAAGTCTGTATAAAACCATATGCTTTGATCACCTTATCAAAGCGTATATTCCAACTCTGAAATTCTTGCACCAGTCCATAGATGGATCGCTGGAGTATGCACACTTTGTTAGCACCTTTAGGATCGACAAAACCTTTTGGTTGCATCATATACAACTCTTCTTTAAGAAATCCATTAAGGAATGCGGTTTTGATATCCATTTGCCAGATTTCATAATATGTGGCAATTGCTAACATGATTCGGACAGACTGAAGCATCGCTACGAGTGAGACAATCTCATTGTAGTCAACACCTTGAACTTGTCAAAAACCTTTTGCGACAAGTTGAGCTTTGTAGATAGTAACACTACAACCAGTGTCCGTATTCCTCTTGAAGATCCATTCATTCTCAATGGCTTGCCGATCATTCGGCAAGTCCACCAAAGTCCATACTTTGTTCTCATACATGGATCCTATCTCAGATTTCATGGCCTCAAGCCATCTATCGGAATCTGGGCTCATCATAGCTTCTTCATAGTTCGTAGGTTTGCCATGGTCTAATAACATGACTTCCAGGATAGGATTACCATACTACTCTAGTGCAGAACGTGCTTTGTTTGACCTACGAGGTCTAGTAGTAACTTGATCCGAAGTTTCATGATCATTATCATTAGCTTCGTCTCTAGTTGGTGTAGGCCTCACGGGAACGGATTTCACTAATGTGCTACTTTCCAATTTGAGAGAAGGTATAATTACCTCATCAAGTTCTACTTTCCTCCCACTCACTTCTTTCAAGAGAAACTCCTTCTCTAGAAAGGATCCATTCTTAGCAACAAAGATCTTGACTTCGATATGTGGTAGAAGGTGTACCCAACAGTTTCTTTTTGGGTATCCTATGAAGACGCACTTCTCCGATTTGGGTTCGAGCTTTATCAGGCTAAAAAAATTTCACATAAGCATCGCAACCCCAAACTTTAAGAAACGATAGCTTAGGTTTCTTGCCAAACCATGGTTCACACGGTGTCGTCTGAACCGATTTAGATGGTGCTCTATTTAACGTGAATGCAGCTGTCTCTAATGCATAACCCCAAAACAATAGTGGTAAATCGGTAAGAGACATCATAGATCGCACCGTATTTAATAAAGTACGGTTATGATGTTCGGACACACCATTATGCTGTGGTGTTCCAGGTGGCGTGAGTTGTGAAACTATTCCACATTGTTTGAAATAAAGGCCAAACTGGTAACTCAAATATTCGCCTCCATGATTAGATCGTAGAAACTTTATTTTCTTGTTACAATGATTCTCCACTTCACTCTGAAATTCTTTGAACTTTTCAAATGTTTCAGACTTCTGTTTTATTAAGTAGATATACCCACATCTTCTCAAATCATCTATGAAGGTTAGAAATTAATAATACCTGCCGCGAGCCTCAACACTCATCAGACCACATACATCAGTATGTATTATTTCCAATTAGTCAGTGGCTCGCTCCATTGTTCCGGTGAACGGAGTCTTAGTCATCTTGCCCATGAGGCATGGTTCGCAAGTATCAAATGATTCATAATCAAGTGATTCCAAAAATCCATCCGCATGGAGTTTCTTCATGCGCTTTACACCAATATGACCTAAACGGCAGTGCCACAAATATGTTGCACTATCATTATCAACTTTGTATATTTTGGCATCAATATTATGAATATGTGTATCACTATGATCGAGATTCTATAAACCATTCACCTCGGGTGTATGACCATAGAAGGTTTTATTCATGTAAACAGAACAACAATTATTCTCTGACTTAAATGAATAACCGTATTGCAATAAACATGATCTAATCTTATTCATGCTCAACGCAAACACCAAATAACATTAATTTCAGGTTGAACACTAATCCCGAAGGTAGAGGGTGTGTGCGATGGTGATCGTATCAACCTTGGAATCACTTCCAACACACATCCTCACTTTGCTCTTAATTAGTCTCTGTTCATTCCGCAACTCCTGTTTCGAGTTACTAATCTTAGCAACTAAACCGGTATCAAATACCTAGGGGCTACTATGAACACTAGTAAAGTACACATCAATAACCTGTATATAAAATATACCTTTGTTCACTTTGCCATCCTTCTTATCCGCCAAGTATTTGGGGTGGTTCCGCTTCCAGTGACCATTCCCTTTGTAGTATAAGCACTCAGTTTTAGGCTTAGGTCTAGCTTTGGGCTTCTTTACGGGAGTGGCAACTTGCTTGCCATTCTTTTTGAAGTTCCCCTTCTTTCCCTTGCTCCTTTTCTTGAAACTAGTGGTCTTGTTAACCATCAACACTTGATGCCATTTCTTGATTTCTACCTTCGCCGATTTTAGCATCGCGAAGAGCTTGGGAATCGTTTTTGTCATCCGTTGCATATTATAGTTCATCCCGAAGTTCTAGTAACTTGGTGATGGTGACTATAGAACTCTGTCAATCACTATCTTATCTGGAAGATTAACTCCCACTTGATTCAAGCGATTGTAGTACCCAAATAATCTGAGCACATGCTCACTAGCTGAGCTATTCTCCATCTTGTAGGCAAAGTACTTGTCAGAGGTCTCATACCTCTTAACACGGGCATGAGTCTGAAATATCATTTCCAGCTCTTGAAACATCTCATATGCTCGATGGCGTTCAAAACATTTTTGAAGTCCCGGTTCTAAACCGTAAAACATGGTGCACTAAACTATGAAGTAGTCATCATACTGAGCTTGTCAAACATTGATAATGTCTGCATCTGCTCCTGCAATAGATCTGTCACCTAGCGGTGCATCAAGGACATAATTCTTCTGTGCAGCAATGAGGATAATCCTCATATCACGGACCCTGTCCGCATCATTGCTACTATCATCTTTCAACATAGTTTTTTCTCTAGGAACATATCAAAACTAAAACAGGGAGCTATACACGAGCTATTGATCTACAACATAGATATGCAAATACTATAAGGACTAAGTTCATGATAAATTAAGTTCAATTAATCATATTACTTAAGAACTCCCACTTAGATAGACATCCCTCGAGTCATCTAAATGATCACGTGATCCATATCAACTAAACCATGTCTGATCATCACGTGAGATGGAGTAGTCTTCAATGGTGAACATCTCTATGTTGATCATATCTACTATATGATTCACGTTTGACCTTTCGGTCTCCAGTGTTCTGAGGTCATGTATGTACATGCTAGGCTCGTTGTGTTTAACCTGAGTATTCCACATGTGCAATACTGTCTTGCACCCGTTGTATGTGAACGTAGACCTTGTCACACCCGATCATCATGTGGTGTCTCGGCACGAGGAACTGTCGCAATGGTGTATACTTAGGGAGAACACTTATACCTTGAAATTTTAGTAAGGGATCATCTTATAATGCTACCTCCATATTACGCAAAATAAGATGCATAAAAGATAAACATCACATGCAATCAAAATATGTGACATGATATGGCCATCATCATCTTGTGCCTTTGATCTCCATCTCCAAAGCATCGTCATGATTTCCATCGTCACCGGCTTGACACCCTTGATCTCCATCGTAGAGTCGTTGTCGTCTCGCCAACTATTGCTTCTACAACTATCGCTAACGCATAGTGATAAAGTAAAGCAATTACATGGCGATTGCATTTCGCGACAACCATAAGGCTCCTGCCAGTTGCCAATAACTTCTACAAAACATGATCATCTCATACAATAAGATATATCACATCATGTCTTGACCATATCACATCACAACATGCCCCGCAAAAACAAGTTAGACGTCCTCTACTTTGTTGTTGCAAGTTTTATGTGGCTGCTATGGGCTTCTAGTGAGAACCTTTCTTACCTACGCATCAAAACCACAACGGTGTTTTGTCAAGTTTGTTGTTTTAACCTTCAACAAGGACCGACCGTAGTCAAATTCAATTCAACTAAAGTTGGAGAAACAGACACCCTCCAGCCACCTTTATGCAAAACATGTTGCATGTGTGTCGATGAAACCCGTCTCATGAACGTGGTCATGTAAGGTTGGTCTGTGCCTCTTCATCCAACAATACCCCAAATCAAAATAAGACGTTCATGGTAAGTAGTATGACTATCACCGCCCAAGACTCTGTGACGCCCCCGATTCAATCGTGCACTAATCATACACGCAAATGTGTACGATCAAGACCAGGGACTCACGGGAAGATATCACAACACAACTCTAGACACAAATCAAAATAAAAAAAGCTTTATATTACAAGCCAAGGGCCTCGAGGGCTCGAATACATAAGCTCGAATACACAAGAGTTAGCGGAAGCAACAATATCTGAGTACAGACATATGTTAAACAAGTTTGCCTTAAGAAGGCCAGCACAAAAGCATCTACGATCGAAAAGGCAAGGCCTCCTGCCTGGGAACCTCCTAACTACTCCTGGTCGTCGGCGTCCATCACGTAGTAGTAGGCACCCTCGGGGGTAGTAGTAGTCGTCGGCGGGGGCAGCGGTCTCAGGGGCTCCGTCATCTGGTTGCATCAAACGGAAATGGGGGGGGGGGAGAAAGCAAAGCAAACGTGAGTACTCATCTGAAGTACTCAACAAGCAAGGATCTACACTACATATGCAACATTATCAAAGGAAGGCTGTATATGTGGACTGGACTGCAGAAATGCCAGAATAGAAGGGAGAGCCTAGTCCTATCGAAGACTATCATCTTCAGCATCTTCAGCAGTCTTGCAGCATTAGAAGAGTGCAATTTAGCATAAAGTAAAATAGTAGTAGTGTCATCAACCTCGCCCAGATATCCTTCCTCGACTCCCTGTGAGAAAGCAATCCCAGAGCCATACTATCCATTTCTCATCTCAAGTATCCAGTTCTAGTTGTATCGATCGGGATACAACTCCAAGTGTCTGTTACCGTAGGACAGGCTATCGATAGATGTTTTCTTCCCTGCAGGGGTGCACCAACTTACCCAACACGCTCGATCAACACCGGCCGAACACACCATCAGGTCATGACCGCCCTCGGCTAATCAACACACCGCAGTCCTACCTAGGCTCGTCAGAGAGGCCAGCACGCCGATCTACATCCTAAGCACACAGGGGTCTTGGGCCCATCGCCCTTTGCACTCTTGCACATTGCGTACGTGGCAGGTGAGTAGACCTAGCCCCCCTTATACAAGGTGAGGCGTTCCAGTCCAACCCGGCGCACGCCGCTCCATCACTGACGTCCGTTGAGCTTTCGGCTGATACAAATGACGCAGAGTGACCATACTTATTCCCGTGTGATGGTTAGTGCTATCAGGCCAAAGTCCCCTCGGAGCAAATATCCAAATCATAGTGGATTAGGAACGCGTGGTAACGAGCAGAGACTCATGATCGATGTGACCCCGTCGCCCCGTCTCGAGGACTCGCGGCAAGGGCTAAGAATGCCTGGCCTCGCCTCGTAATTATCTCATGGGCACCTTCCAGGTCAACCCGACTCCACATCACTCGCAATTAAGCTCGCGCGGGTACCCCTCGGGGCTGACCTGTCTTTAGTAACATGGTTAAGTGTAAAGTCATAGTAACCATAGTAACCGTGTGTCTAACACTAAGGGGGAAACATGAGGAATCACCCTCAATGGATTCCACTCGATGTAACCAACAAGGTGGACTTGGAGGAATCACCCTCGTTGGTCCACACTTGAGGGGTTACACGACAGAGTCATTACCGGGAGTGGTCAAGGCGGAATCACCCTCGACGACCATGACCGAATAGCTACACTACAAGGTTAACATCAGAAGTGCTGATGAGGTATCACCCTCAGCACTCGATAGCAACTCTACAGAGTCGTACAACTAAGGGCGGTGATGTGTGGTGTCGGGTCCTGGACATCGATCATGTTGATTGAGTCATTGAACATAAAGCAGGGCAACTGGGACAAGATGGGGGTCACTGATGGATCTCTAACTAGCCTATACTAAGCAGGTAAGGTATGACAACAGGTACAAAAGCAGGCTATGCATCATAATATGAGCAATCAATTACAATATAAAAATCTAATGCAGGCATAAGAGAATAGAATGGGCGATATTGGAATGATCAAAGGGAGGGCTTGCTTGGAAGCTTTGCTACAAAGGAAGAAGGGTCGTCGGAGACGTAGTCGATCACAGGGGCAGCATCGGTCTCGGGGTCTACCGGAGAGAAGAGGGGGAAGAAACAATAAATATAAAACAAAGAAACCATCATAAAGCATAACATGGTAATACAATGTGTTAGGGGTGACCTAACGCAGTACTACTCAATACAGGCGAAGGGGAGAAACATCCAGGAATGTTTTTCCAGAGTTTGGCATTTTTCGGACAGATGAAAGAGGGGAAAAGGTTCCATGTTAGTCATGCTAGAGGCACGTGACAGATGAACAGAGGGCATATTCGGATTCATTGGATTTTTCTGAGCAACTTTCATATATAAATTATTTTCATCTGAGTTATGGTTATTTTTCTATGATTTTTCAAAGATTTTAGTATTTTATGAAATTACTATTAATTCGAATTAAATAGGAAAACTGCTATGTGTACCCACAGTCACAATGTACATATCCAGAGAGGCTGATATGTGGGGCCAGGGGATTGGGTTGACTCAGTCAAAGCTTGACCGGTCAAAGGACATAGTGTAGGCAGGTCCCACATGTCATTGTTATGATTAACTAGACTTTAATGAAATTAGATTAACTAAAAGTGGGGGGCACTGTCATTGGCTAGCAGTTAAACTAACTACTAGAAATTATACACTAATCTAATTTGAAGGGGCAGCCACTGGTGGTTGTACACACATATGCAAAGAATACATGCTCGGCCATGGCCACGACCATTACTAACGGCTCCAGCAGCAGCTAGTAGCAGCAGCTAGTAGCAGCATCTAGGAGCAGCATCTAGGAGCAGCAATAGCAATTAGCATCCACGAGCAGCTAGTGTAGCGGCGGCGGCTATGTAGCAGAGTAGCAGTAGGGGTAGGCAGCAGCAGGAGAACAAGCGGTAACAAGGGAAGGCAGCTGTAGCACGCAACAATAAGCAGCAGGTGGAGGCGAGGCCGGGCACGCACATGCATGAGGGCGCGGGCCGGGGCGCTAGCAACAACAGAGCATGTCGTGGCAAGGAACAACAAGTAGCGGACGACACTACAAAAAAGACACATCCGTGACATTTTGGGCCGAAAGAAATTTTTTCTGTCATACTTATGACACTTCTATGATGATAATTGTGAAAAAACCCGGTATCATCATAGATATGGTGGGGTCCTACTTCTATAACAAAAAATCATGACAGAAAATGGGCTTTTCGTCCTGGGCGGGCCAGAGACGCAGCTGCATGACATTTTTGGGCCATCCATGACGGAAAAAACCATGGTAGAAGCGAGGGCGAGGAAAATATCAGGGAGTTCCCAGTTACGGTGGGTGGTCGGGGGCTGAGCGATGCACGTTTCTCTCGTACGTACGCGCGTGTGTGCGAGGCGTTGGGCTCTAACTGAACTCGAGCGAGGCATTGGGCTCTAAGTGAACCCAAGCGATTGCACTGCAGGCTACGCGTTACTGAACCGGAGCGATCGATCGATCCCTTGCTGTTAACTGAACCCGAGTGATTCCTTCGCTAGTGCTGCTCACTGAAGCCGATCGATGCTGCCTTTGGATGGACAGTGAGTGTTGTTGGGGGGGGGGGGTTGAATGAACAGTTCTTGGTGGGGGGTTGGATGAACAGGACCCCGTGGTAGTAGAGGCCGTTGCCGCTGGATGAACAGTACCCCGATCGATCGAGCCAGTGGATGAACAAGACCTTGTGGAGGGCTAGATGAACAGGACCCCGTGGAGGGCTGGATGAACAGTAGCCGATGGAGGGCTGGTTGAACAGTAGCCGGTGGAGGGCTGGATGAACAGTAGCCCGTGGAGGGGTGGTTGAATAGGACCCCGTGGAGAGGGCTGATTGAACAGTAGCCGGTGGAGGAGCGCGCGGTGGAGGCTGGATGAACATGAGCCCGTGGATGAACAGCCGCAGGTGGAGGTTGGAGGAGGTCGACGGTGGATGAACAGTAGCCCATGGAGGCAGTCGACGGTGGAGATGAACAGTATCCTGTGGAGTCCTGTTTTGCGTTACGCCACACCCCTCCCGATGAACAGGACTCCCGTTCCGACCGTAGCGCTCCAACACAAGTCTGTTTCCTCCGTTGCGGTACACCACACCCTTCCCGATCAACAGGACCCCGTTTCCATGGTAGGAGGTCCGTTTCCTCCGTTTTGCGGTACGCCAGACCCCTCCCGATGAACAGGATTCCTTTTCGACCATGTCCGGTCGAACAGAAGGCCGTTTCCTCCGTTCTGCGGTACGCCAGGCCTCGTTTCCATCGGCTGTTCTGTCCAAGCCGGTTGGCTCCCGATGAACAGCACGCGTTCCGTTGACTCCTGATGAACACGACGCATTCCGTTGCCTCCCCATGAACACGAAGACGACGCAACTTCTCCGTTCTGACCCAGCCATGTACACGAGCCCTGGCCGTACGTATGCGCGAGTAGGTGTTCGAGACCCCGCCCGTACGTACATACGTGGCGCCGTATTTTCTTTCTTGCACCCTGGCCGTTGTACGTACATGTACATGCTACGTGCGCGCCTCTACATCGACCAGTATGTACATACACGTTCACGACCAGAATGACAACGCTACGTACGCTTCGACCAGGTGGGACCCAACTATCAGGCACTTCCTTGCGTGCGAAGATATAGCTAGTGGGTCCCAACAGTCAGGGGGGAAACGTTTTTTTTCATGAAATACAGTGGCCCGTCTGGTGGGTCCCTGCTGTCAGGTGGAGGAATCATTATTTTCCGCGTAATAAGGAGGCACTTGCTGCTGCCGTGGACCCAGCTGTCAGCCTCTCCACTTACAGTACTCTTCCGATGGAAGTCATTCCTTGACCACGTTGACCACGCCGCATCAAGAGCATCAGGGTGGTGGACGACGGTGAGGCCTAGGAAGGGGACGACGCGGAGCCGGGGAAGACGCGGACGTGGATGCCCACGCGGAGGGGAGTACGTGGGTTGACTGCTTCGGCTGCGGTGTGAGACTACCGTCGTCGGAGAATAACAAGAGGTGTGGGTGAGTACAGAGGGATGGCATGGCCAACGGTGGCAACACAGCCGAACACGGGAGGCAGGAGCAGGCGGCACGGCCGACACTTGTTTGGGCGGCAGGAGCAAGAAGACCAGAGGTTGAAGAAGCACTATGGTCGTTGGATGGACATCATACGGTCACTGGAGCTAGAATCGTTCATATTGACTAAGTTGACAAAGCCCTTCGTCCCCGTCAACTTAGTAGGCCCACAGGTCAGCCTCCCACTATGCTAGGTCCCAGCTAGCAGGGGAGTATTCATTTTTTGTGCATAATAAGGAGGCACTTCCTTGCGTGCGAATATATATGTGGTGGGTCCGAGCTGTCAGCAGTAGTATTCATTCTTTTTGGGGTAATAATGACGAATTTCCTTGCGTGCGAAGATGTAGCTGGTGGGTCGCAGAAGTCAGGGGGAGAAAACATTATTTTTCAGGGTAAAAAGGATGCAGTTGCATGCATGCGTCCATGGGCGTGGTGCGTCCTCACTGTCAGCCTCTCATGTACAATCATCTTTCAATTACTCTTGGTTGTTGACCTTGTTGACCACACCGTGCCGAGCGCACCAAGGCTGGTGGACGACGGCGAGGCCCCAGACTGGAACGACCCGGAGATGGGGAAGATGCGGTAGTGGAGTCACAGATGGAGAGGCGTGGGAAACTTGACTGGTTCGGGTGCACGGCAGCACTGCCGCCCACGGGAGACAAGAGCAAGAACAGAGGTTGAAGAAGGAGCACGGCTGTTGGATTAACATCCAACGGTCCAGCTGCTAGAATGATTTGTTGATTAAGTTGACAAAGCCGTGCGTACACGTCCGCTTAGTAGGCCCACAAGTCAGCCACCAAATCTGACGGGTCCCAGCTATCAACGAGAGGAATAGTTTTTTTTCGCATAACAAGGAGGCACTTCCTTCCGTGCGAAGATACAGCCGGTGGGTCCCAACTGTCACGGGGAGGAAACAGTTTTTTCTCACCTTAAGAAGGAGGAACTTTCCTTGCGCGCGAGCATGGACCTCGTGGGTCCCAGCTGTCAGGCTCTCCATGTACAGTCCTCTTCCGATGACTCGTTTGTTGACCACACCGTGCCGAGCGCAGCGAGGCGGTGGACGACGGCGACGCCCCGGACGGGAACGACCCGGAGATGGGAAGACGTGGCAGTGGAGTCGCAGATTGAGAGGAGTACAAGGGTTATAACTGGTTCTGGTGCAGCGTGGGGCTGCAGTCGATGGAGAATAACAAGAGGTGTGAAGGGGTGGAGGGATAGCCTAGCCAGCGGTGGGGTAGCGCTTCGCAGCGATACGTGCTTAGCAAAGCCGCTAGCCGCCGGAGGCCGGAACAGGTGGTCCCGGCGACGCTGGAGGAAGAAGACGAGAGATTGAAGGTCCTTGCCGACCGTTGGATATAAATCCAATGGTTGTGGATGTCATAATCATTTGTTGACCAAGTTGACAACACCCTGCATAGGCTTGAACCTATTGTCCCACATGTCAGCCTGCAAGAATGTGGCATATATTTAACCCATGTTTTCTAGAATGTACAATCCATTTGCTGGGCTGGGTGAACAAATAATTTCGCGTCAATGCGGACCATTTAGTATTTTCGAAGAAATCCCAACCCATTTGCACTTTCTTGAAATACACGATTTAGGTGGGCTCATTCTATATATAATGTTAGGTTAGAAGGAGCAATTAATATCAAAAAATAAACCGTTGTGACACATTATATATATAATTAAATAATTAGAGAGTTATTGTCAAAATAAAAATGAGCGTGTTATTATTACATTGGTTCTTAAAATCTTCGCAAGCTTTTGTATGCAATCACCAGGATTTTCCTACCTGTGAGTAAAAAACAACCAGGATTTTCCTTGCCAACTTCTGTTAAACATTTACTTTTATAAGTTAATAACACGTGGGATGTTTTTATAGTGTATATATAAGTCTCTATAAAATATACGAGAATAGTAATAATATAAATATATGTAAATGTGGTTAGAAGGGAAAAACATAAATTGGACACAACATTATTATTCTTATATATAGATAAATAGAACAGAGATCTGCGTTTCATTAAGAAAATACATTGGGCTATCAATCTCTAAGAAAAAGTAAAACCTACACTAGGAGGCCCATAGGCCGGTATGGACCTCAAAAAATAAGTTGAAACCACTGTCTCCGTATGTCGTGGGCTATGCATACCTAGACCTAGCTGATACTTGTTCGCCCTCTAAAAAAATGATAGTACCAGCCGTGGGCTACCTCTGAAACAACGTCCAAACCATGGCTATTTTCGATGATTCAGTCATTATAGCATGTTGCATTCCTAAAGTTGGATGTGACATTGTGGGCAACTTGGACAGCTAGAAGGAAAGCCATACACGAAGGGGAATTTCAGACTCCTGCGGCAACACATGCTTTCATTAACAGGTACTTGATGGACCTGGAAATTATCAAGAGTCAACAACCAGCAAGGCCCTACAGGGAGGGTGAGACCCAAGGCACCACCGACGGGCTTTGCGAAAATTCATGTTGACGCGGGTGTTTCAACTGCCCGTAGAAAAGGATCGACCGCAGCAGTCTGCCGCGACGAGCATGGCACATATTTGGGTAGTTCCTCACTTACGGCACGATCATTCATGAGATCAAGAAGAGGGCAGAGAGTTTTAACAGCAATATCTTGTATGAAGGGCGTCGTTCTAATAACCATGCGCATAGCTTAGCCAAATACTCCCTTAGATTAGCTCAGGGGCGCCATGTGTGGCTTTTATGTTGGAAATATGCCCTAGAGGCAATAATAAAATGGTTATTATTATATTTCTTTGTTCATGATAATTTTCTATTGTTCATGCTGTAATTGTGTTATCCGGAAATCGTAATACATGTGTGAATACATAGACCACAACACGTCCCTAGTGAGCCTCTAGTTGACTAGCTCGTTGATCAAAAGATAGTCATGGTTTCCTGACTATGGACATTGGATGTCATTGATAACGGGATCACATCATTAGGAGAATGATGTGATGGACAAGACCCAATCCTAAGCATAGCTCAAAGATCGTGTAGTTCGTTTGCTGTAGCTTTTCTGAATGTCAAGTATCATTTCCTTAGACCATGAGATTGTGCAACTCCCGGATACTGTAGGAGTGCCTTGGGTGTGCCAAACGTCACAACGTAACTGGGTGACTATAAAGGTACATTACAGGTATCTCCGAAAGTGTCTGTTGGGTTGGCACGAATCAAGACTGGGATTTGCCACTCCGTATGACAGAGAGGTATCTCTGGGCCCACTTGGTAATGCATCATCATAATGAGCTCAATGTGACCAAGTGGTTGATCACGAAATCATGCATTACGACACGAGTAAAGTGACTTGCCGGTAACGAGATTGAACTAGGTATTGGGATACCGACGATCGAGTCTCGGGCAAGTAACATACCGATTGACAAGGGAATTGTATACGGATTGATTGAATCCTCGACATCATCGTTCATCTGATGAGATCATCGTGGAGCATGTGGGAGCCAACATGGGTATCCAGATCCCGCTGTTGGTTATTGACCGGAGAAGCGTCTCGGTCATGTCTGCATGTCTCCCGAACCCGTAGGGTCTACACACTTAAGGTTCGGTGACGCTAGGGTTGTAGAGATATTAGCATACGGTAACCCGAAAGTTGTTCGGAGTCCCGGATGAGATCCCGGACGTCACGAGGAGTTCCGGAATGGTCCGGAGGTGAAGATTTATATATAGGAAGTCAAGTTTCGGCCATCGGGAAACTTTCGGGGGTAATCAGTATTGTACCGGGACCACCGGAAGGGTCCCAGGGGTCCACCGGGTGGGTCCACCTATCCCGGAGGGCCCCATGGGCTGAAGTGGGAGGAGAACCAGCCCCTAGTGGGCTGATGCGCCCCCCTTGGGCCTCCCCCTGCGCCTAGGGTTGGAAACCCTAGGGGTGGGGGGCGCCACCCTTGCCTTGGGGGGCAAGGCACCCCCTTTGGCCGCCCCCCCTAGGAGATTGGATCTCCTAGGGCCGGCGCCCCCCCTAGGCACCCTATATATAGTGGGGGGGGGGGAGGGAGGGCAGCGGCACCCAAGCCCCTGGCCTCTCCCTCTCCCTCTCCCTCCCGTGACACTCCTCCGTCTCCCTGCGCTTGGCGAAGCCCTGCCGAGATCACCGTTGCTTCCACCACCACGCCGTCGTGCTGCTGGATCTTCATCAACCTCTCCTTCCCCCTTGCTGGATCAAGTTGGAGGAGACGTCTTCCCAACCGTACGTGTGTTGAACGCGGAGGTGCCGTCTGTTCGGCACTTGGTCATCGGTGATTTGGATCACGTCGAGTACGACTCCATCAACCCCGTTCTCTTGAACGCTTCCGCGCGCGATCTACAAGGGTATGTAGATGCACTCCTCTCTCCCTCATTGCTAGATGACTCCATAGATTGATCTTGGTGATGCGTAGAAAATTTTAAAATTCTGCTACGTTCCCCAACAGTGGTATCAGAGCTAGGTCTATGCGTAGTTACTATGCACGAGTAGAACACAAAGCAGTTGTGGGCGTCGATATTGTCAATTTGCTTGCCGTTAGTAGTCTTATCTTGATTCGGCGCATCATGGGATGAAGCAGCCCAGACCGACCTTACACGTACGCTTACGTGAGACTGGTTCCACCGACTGACATGCACCAGTTGCATAAGGTGGCTAGCTGGTGTCTGTCTCTCCCACTTTAGTCGGATCGGATTCGATCAACAGGGTCCTTATGAAGGGTAAATAGAAATTGGCAATTCACGTTGTGGTTTTGGCGTAGGTAAGAAACATTCTTGCTAGAAACCTATAGCAGCCACGTAAAACTTGCAACAACAATTAGAGGACGTCTAACTTGTTTTTGCAGCAAGTGTTTTGTGATGTGATATGGCCAAAGGATGTGATGAATGATATATGTAATGTATGAGATGATCATGTTCTTGTAATAGGAATCACGACTTGCATGTCGATGAGTATGACAACCGGCAGGAGCCATAGGAGTTGTCTTTATTTATTTATGACCTGCATGTCAACATAAACGTCATGTAATTACTTTACTTTATTGCTAAAGCGTTAGCCATAGTAGTAGAAGTAATAGATGACGAGACAACTTCAAGAAGACACGATGATGGAGATCATGATGATGGAGATCATGGTGTCATGCCGGTGACAACGATGATCATGGAGCCCCAAAGATGGAGATCGAAAGGAGCAAATGATATTGACCATATCATGTCACTATTTGATTGCATGTGATGTTTATCATGTTTTACATCTTATCTGCTTAGAACGGCGGTAGCTTAAATAAGATGATCCCTCGTGATAATTTCAAGAATGTGTTCCCCCTAACTGTGCACCGTTGCGAAGGTTCATTGTTTCGAAGCACCACGTGATGATCGGGTGTGATAGATTCTAACGTTCGAATACAACGGGTGTAAGCCAGATTTACACACGTAATACACTTAGGTTGACTTGACGAGCCTAGCATGTACAGACATGGCCTCAGAACACGGAAGACCGAAAGGTCGAGCATGAGTCGTATAGAAGATACGATCAACATGAAGATGTTCACCGATGTTGGCTAGTCCGTCTCACGTGATGATCGGACATGACCTAGTTAACTCGGATCATGTTTCACTTAGATGACTGGAGAGATGTCTATCTGAGTGGGAGTTCATTGAGTAATTTGATTAGATGAACTTAATTATCATGAACTTAGTCTAAAATCTTTACAATATGTCTTGTAGATCAAATGGCCCACGTTGTCCTCAACTTCAACGCGTTCCTAGAGAAAACCAAGCTGAAAGATGATGGCAACAACTATACGGACTGGGTCCAGAACCTGAGGATCATCCTCATAGCTGCCAAGAAAGATTATGTCCTAGAAGCACCGCTAGGTAACACACCTGTCCCAGAGAACCAAGACGTTATGAACGCTTGGCAGTCACGTGCCGATGATTACTCCCTCGTTCAGTGCGGCATGCTTTACATCTTAGAACCGGGGCTCCAAAAGCGTTTTGAGAGACACGGAGCATATGAGATGTTCGAAGAGCTGAAAATGGTTTTTCAAGCTCATGCCCGGGTCAAGACATATGAAGTCTCTGATAAGTTCTTCAGCTATAAGATGGAGGAAAATAGTTTTGTTAGTGAACACATACTCAGAATGTCTGGGTTGCATAACCGCTTGACTCAGCCGGGAGTTAATCTCCCGGATGACGCGGTCATTGACAGAATCCTTCAGTCGCTTCCACCGAGATACAAGAGCTTTGTGATGAACTTCAATATGCAGGGGATGGAAAAGACCATTCTTGAGGTGTATTCAATGCTGAAATCAGCAGAGGTGGAAATCAAAAAGGAACATCAAGTGTTGATGGTGAATAAAACCACTAAGTTCAAGAAAGGCAAGGGTAAAAAGAACTTCAAGAAGGACGGGAAGGGAGTTGCCGCGCCCGGTAAGCAAGCTGCCGGGAAGAAGCCAAAGAATGGACCCAAGCCTGAGACTGAGTGTTTTTATTGCAAGGGAAGTGGTCACTAGAAGTGGAACTGCCCCAAATACTTAGCGGACAAGAAGGCCGGCAACACTAAAGGTATATGTGATATAGATGTAATTGATGTGTACCTTACCAGTACTCGTAGTAGCTCCTGGGTATTTGATACCGGTGCGGTTGCTCACATTTGTAACTCAAAGCAGGAGCTGCGGAATAAGCGGAGACTGGCGAAGGACGAGGTGACGATGCGCGTCGGGAATGGTTCCAAGGTCGATGTGATCGCCGTCGGCACACTTCCTCTACATTTACCTACGGGATTAGTTTTAAACCTCAATAATTGTTATTTAGTGCCAGCTTTGAGCATGAACATTGTATCAGGATCTCGTTTAATTCGAGATGGCTACTCATTTAAATCCGAGAATAATGGTTGTTCTATTTATATGAGAGATATGTTTTATGGTCATGCTCCAATGGTGAATGGTTTATTCTTAATGAATCTCGAGCGTAATGTTACACATATTCATAGTGTGAATACCAAAAGATGTAAAGTTGATAATGATAGTCCCACATACTTGTGGCACTGCCGCCTTGGTCACTAGGTGTCAAAACGCATGAAGAAGCTCCATGCAGATGGACTTTTAGAGTCTCTTGATTACGAATCATTTGACACATGCGAACCATGCCTCATGGGTAAAATGACCAAGACTCCGTTCTCATGAACAATGGAGCGAGCAACCAACTTATTGGAAATCATACATACTGATGTGTGCGGTCCAATGAGTGTTGAGGCTCGTGGTGGCTATCGTTATGTTCTCACCCTCATTGATGATTTGAGTAGATATGGGTATGTCTACTTAATGAAACACAAGTCTGAGACCTTTGAAAAGTTCAAAGAATTTTAGAGTGAGGTTGAGAATCAACGTGACAAGAAAATCAAGTTCTTGCGATCAGATCGTGGGGGAGAATACTTGAGTCATGAATTTGGCACACACTTAAGAAAATGTGGAATAGTTTCACAACTCACGCCGCCTGGAACACCTCAGCATAATGGTATGTCCGAACGTCGTAATCGCACTCTATTGGATATGGAGCGATCTATGATGTCTCTTACCGATTTACCGCTGTCATTTTGGGGCTATGCTTTAGAGACAGCCGCATTCACTTTAAATAGGGCTCCGTCAAAATCCGTTGAGACGACACCGTATGAATTATGGTTTGGGAAGAAACCTAAGCTGTCGTTTCTAAAAGTTTGGGGATGCGATGCTTATGTCAAGAAACTTCAACCTGAAAAGCTCGAACCCAAGTCGGAAAAATGCGTCTTCATAGGATACCCTAAAGAAACTGTTGGGTGTACCTTCTACCTCAGATCCGAAGGCAAGATCTTTGTTGCCAAGAATGGGTCCTTTCTAGAGAAAGAGTTTCTCTCGAAAGAAATAAGTGGGAGGAAAGTAGAACTTGATGAAGTATTACCTCTTGAACCGGTAAGTGGCGTAGCTCAAGAAAATGTTCCTGAGGTGCCTGCACCGACTAGAGAGGAAGTTAATGATGATGATCATGAAACTTCAGATCAAGTTACTACTGAACTTCGTAGGTCCATGAAGACACATTCCACACCAGAGTGGTACGGCAACCCTGTCTTGGAAATCATGTTGTTAGACAACGGTGAACCTTCGAACTATGAAGAAGCGATGCCGGGCCCGGATTCCGACAAATGGCTGGAAGCCATGAAATCCGAGATAGGATCCATGTATGAAAACGAAGTGTGGACTTTGACTGACTTGCCCGATGATCAGCGAGCCATAGAAAATAAATGGATCTTTAAGAAGAAGACAGACGCGGATGGTAATGTGACCATCTATAAAGCTCGGCTTGTCGCTAAGGGTTATCGACAAGTTCAAGGGGTTGACTATGATGAGACTTTCTCACCCGTAGCGAAGCTGAAGTCCGTCCGAATCATGTTAGCAATTGCCGCATTCTATGATTATGAGATATGGAAAATGGACGTCAAAACGGCATTCCTTAATGGTTTCCTTAAGGAAGAATTGTATATGATGCAGCCGGAAGGTTTTGTCAATCCTAAGAATGCTGACAAGGTGTGCAAGCTCCAACGCTTGATTTATGGGCTGGTGCAAGCATATCGGAGTTGGAACATTCGTTTTGATGAGATGATCAAAGCATTTGGGTTTACGCAGACTTATGGAGAAGCCTACATTTACAAGAAAGTGAGTGGGAGCTCTGTAGCATTTCTCATATTGTATGTGGATGACATACTATTGATGGGAAATGATATAGAATTCTTGGAAAGCATAAAGGCCTACTTGAACAAGTGTTTTTCAATGAAGGACCTTGGAGAAGCTGCTTATATATTAGGCATCAAGATCTATAGAGATAGATCGAGACGCCTCATTGGTCTTTCACAGAGTACGTACCTTGACAAGATATTGAAGAAGTTCAAAATGGATCAGTCAAAGAAGGGGTTCTTGCCTGTATTGCAAGGTACGAGATTGAGCACGGCTCAATGCCCAACCACGGCAGAAGATAGAGAAAAGATGAGTGTCGTCCCCTATGCCTCGGCCATAGGGTCTATCATGTATGCTATGCTGTGTACCAGACCTGATGTAAACCTTGCCGTAATTTTGGTAGGAAGGTACCAAAGTAATCCGGGCATGGAACACTGGACAGCGGTCAAGAATATCCTGAAGTACCTGAAAAGGACTAAGGACATGTTTCTCGTGTATGGAGGTGACGAAGAGCTCGTCGTAAAGGGTTACGTCGATGCTAGCTTCGACATAGATCTGGATGACTCTAAGTCACAAACCGGATATGTGTATATTTTGAATGGTGGGCAGTAAGCTGGTGCAGTTGCAAGCAAAGCTTTGTGGCGGGATCTACATGTGAAGCGGAGTACATGGCAGCCTTGGAGGCAACACAAGAAGCAGTCTGGGTGAAGGAGTTCATTACCGACCTAGGAGTCATACCCAATGCGTTGGGCCCGATGACTCTCTTCTGTGACAGCACTAGAGCTATTGCCCTTTCCAAGGAGCCCAGGTTTCACAGGAAGACCAGGCATATCAAGCGTCGCTTCAACTCCATTCGTGAAAGTGTTCAAAATGGAGACATAGAGATTTGTAAAGTACATACGGACCTGAATGTGGCAGATCCCTTGACTAAACCTCTCCCTAGAGCAAAACATGATCAACACCAGAACTGCATGGGTGTCACACCCTGATTTTCATGCCACAACACTTAAGCTAACAATCATGATAAAAATGTGGTTTGACAAAAACTTTTGAGTGTTTTGGACCTTTTCTTGATTTGATTTTTGTCTGTTGTTTGCAAGTGCTCTAAAAATCAAATAAATCCTCCAACTCCTATACTTAATCTCCTTGCTCCAAACTCTTGAAACAATGATCATGCCATGTGTATAGGACATAAAAATAATATCTTGCAAAATAATTTGGCCAAATAGTATTTTCAAAAATTAGTTTTCCAAAAACCCCCTGAATTGAGGTTTGCACTGCAAGTACCTAATTAAGGGCAGTTAAAATCTTTCCAAAAATATATTTGACTCCTATTAGATATAGGATACCCAGAAACCACAAAAATATAATTTTAGAAGTTATTTTCCTATTTTATTTAAAAGCTTTTTCTTAAGGCCAGAAATGGTCTTTAATAGGGAAAAATTATTTTATTTTTTCAAAAATATTTGAGAAAAATTAGGGAGACTCAATGGACATATATTTTCCATATATATGAGTTTCAACACATGGTCATGATCAAAATATTGGACAAAACCTCCCAAAACCATTTCTGCTCATTTCAAGGATTTGAAATATTTCTACAGGAAATATTTTCATAAAAATCCAAGAAAATTCTAACATGTCACATATGACATTTTTGATGATCTTGCCAAGTACCATGTCATGGAGAATAGTATAACCCCATGAAACCCTCTCAAAACCACTTCTGTCCTTTTTCAAGTTTGAACATTTTTGCACTGTCAAACATGCCCAAATGCTCTCAAACTTGGTGCACATGCTCAAATGGTGTAATAATGCATCTAGACCAAATGGCACAAGTTGGAGAGAATGTTATCTTGATCAAAGTACCCCCAAAACTCTTTCTGTCCAGAACCTAATTTGAACAACTCTACATTGCCAAGTGTGTCCTTTTGATCTGAATTTTTGTGGACATGTTCAAATCCTCAAATGATGACACTACACCAAGTGGTGCATCAAGGAGAATAGATTTGCATGACTAAATCTTGGTAAAGCCATTTTTGTTGATTTCTAGGGTTTACCAAAGTTACACTGGCAACTTTTCCCAAATGAGCTCAAATTTGGTGGCACACCCTATTTCTAAGTGTCATTCCATCCTGTTAAGTATCATGTCAATTGGAGTTCATTTTCTTTCCCAAATCAACAACAAACACCTTCTGCCATTTTTCCAAAAACACCATTTTGACCCCTTCCACTAATCTCCTTGAGCTCAACTTTTTACCACAGCCCCTCCTAGTCATATTCTACCTCCAGTAAGTTTTCTTAGCCCAAACTCAATTATTGGGGGGGGGGGATAAAAACCTCTCTCTCCCTCTCTGGACAGCCACTTTCTCTCTCTCCCTCACCCTCTCTCCTCTCCTACTGGCCATCCAGAGCATCCAATGCCTCTCCCTACTTCTTTACTCCACCCTTGAGCTACTGGACACGGTTGGCCGCGCCCACAAGGCATAGAAAATGCCATGCCGGCCATTTGGGCGCTCTGGAGCGTGCTACAGTGCGCTCCCGCACTGTAGCCGCCCCCTGCCGAGCACCTCCGGCCACCTCAGGCCTCCCCAGCGCGCCCGACGATGCTCCTCGGCGTCCTTAACACGACAGTCAGTCGGCCCCCTCCTCCTTCTCCCTCCTCCTGCCCCTGCTCGCACGCGTGCCAGCCGCCCGAGTGCACCAGTGATCAAGCTCACACGCGCGGTGCCCCTGGCCCTCCTCCTGCTCTCTTCCTTCACCCGCTCACTCTGGACCAACCCCACGAGCACCCCAGACACACTCAAACAGGCCCTCGTGACCCGTGGCGATGGCAACGAGCTCGCTGGCGCACAAGTCCACGGTGGACCATCGCGCGGCTATATAAGCCCGCCCCGGGCCGCTCCGGTGGCATTCGCCTCCTCCTCACACCCCCAAGAACACGCTCGCACCACAAAACGTCCTCAAGGGGCTTCTGTGCTCGGGATCGACCGGAGCTCCGCCGCCTCGGGTCGCCGTCGATCCAGAGGTACGGGCCCTCTCCGTCCCCACTCTCGCTCGATCTGGAGCCGCAGGAGCCCACTGATCATTTCCCCTCCCTCTTCCGCATCGGTTGCAGGCCGAACGGAGCAGCCTGTCCACCTCCCAAAGCTCCTCCGCCGTGCCTCCTCGTCGCCGGTGAACTAGGCCACCCCGGAGACCAACTCCGGCACCACCC
The DNA here is from genome assembly GCF_056163025.1 of Triticum urartu. Taxonomy (NCBI): domain Eukaryota; kingdom Viridiplantae; phylum Streptophyta; class Magnoliopsida; order Poales; family Poaceae; genus Triticum; species Triticum urartu. The sequence continues at coordinate 51,707,152 of NC_141876.1, forward strand.
GAACGGCGACACGACGAGGAGTCTAACGGTGCCATCAGCTCACCCTGTCGTGCCCCGAAATGTCGCCGGTGAGCACGCCGACCCTCTGGTCGCGAGGTCAGAGATGACAGGCGGGCCACGCCTGTCATCCTCACCTCTCTCTCGCCCTCCCTCTCTCCCACTAGCAGCTGGGCCCCGCCCGTCAGGTTCAAACCTGGCGCGCGCGCGCCGGCTCGGCTGGGCCGCGTCGCTGGCTGGGCCGCTGCCCTGCGGCTGTTCTGGCCCAGCAGGCACAGAGCCCTTTTGCCTTTTCTTTTCTGAACAATTTGTACAATCCATACATAGTTCAAATTAACTCCAAATTGGATGATTCAAATTTCTAGTAGTTCCTAAAATCATGCCCTATCACATGGTGCTTTTTGTACATTTTTCTAGCACATTTCCCTTCACACATATTAAATAAATCCTATTTTCTTATTTCTGTGCTGAACTTTAGAAAATCACGAAGAGCCTAAAATTGATCCAAATTCCATGATTCAAACTCCTAGATGCTTCTAAGTTCATAACTTAGTTTATGAACATTTTTATTAATACTTTCTGTACCACACAAAATAGTGAGACATTTCTTCATATTTGTCAACTTTGTAAATTCATAGGAAAATCATTTGAACTCCAAATCCAATGAAACCAACTCCTAGATGCTCCTAAAATCATGTTTTGTTAAATGGGTGCCTTTGCTCATTTTTCAAAAATATGTTTCTCTACACTTCTTGCAAATCCATAAACCCCCTTGATCCCATCATATCAAAATGTTCAGAAATATTCACTAATCCAATTCCAGTGAAACCACCCTGATTATTTTTCTTATGACCAGGGAAGTCCTAGAAAAGTCAAATCCATATTTTTAGAGCACTTTTATTTTCTGCCTTGTTGTGTTGCTTATTATGATTGTTTCGACGTTAGTTGATGAAGTAGACGGAGTACTTGGAGAAGGACCAGAAGATCTCAAGACTCTGATGAACTAGGCAAGCAGCCCTTTGACCATGATGAACCATTTTTTTCATCATAATAGCATTTTCGTTGTTTCATGGAGTGCATGATATATATCTTGAATGGCAACCTTGCTAGGCTTGCCTCCGTTGCATACTCCATTGATACTTGCATTGTTCATGACTCTACCCTTGCTTAGAGTTGTGTTGGTGGGTTGTAGAAATATGCTATAGTAGATGGCTACGCAAAGTGGGTCAGGGTTATGCATGGAAAGAAACAAGTATGGGTTGACATACTTGCAAACAGCCCAGTGGGTGCCACTAATGCCCCTGGGAGATGATGATGAACTAGGTCACTACTTGGTGGAGAGGTAGTGTACCGAGGCTCGATAAAAGTGTTGTTTACAGAGACGGACTAGATTTAAGATTTGTCGACTGTCCCAACCTTACGCGCGCAACCACTCTACCTTTATATGGGAAAGGGCATTATTGATTACCTAGGCCGATACTAGCTTGGAGCCCGCATTACTAGTGACGGGTGAGAGTTGGTGCTCTCTCTTGGGATGGGGTCGTGCCAGGTAGGGCGTCCAAGAACATTTTTATGGGGCACCGGACACACCGTTGGTACCCCGTGCCAGTGGTATGTGATGAATATAGGAGCGAGGCTCCGCAATTTTAAGTTGTGAAATGTTGGGCACGGGGGTTACTACCAATCGAGTGGACTCCATGTTAGTGTCGTCTAGGGAAAGATAGTGATCGGGTGCTTACCCCGGGTACTTGAGGTACCGCAGGTCGTGGATGACACGGAAGTTCCCCGGATCTTGTGGGTAAAGTGTGCAACCTCTGCAGAGTGTAAAACTATTCGAATAGCCGTGTCCACGGTCAAGGACAGTTGGGTGGTGTTGCTTAGACTACGTCCATATGTTTCTGACGAACAACACGGTATGGTGAATCTGTTGACGTGATTCGTGAGGAAGTCACGATGAGCTTGAGTATGAGTTGTTCACAACTCTATCCCGATGTTGATGTCTGTAACCTCCTGATACTTGTTGCAGACGCATTCATATCCTTGATAAATGTTGATCATACTTGCATGAGAAAAACTATTTTTCCACAAATGCCAAATTAGCAGTAGTGCCTTGCATAATTATTCTGTTATCACCCTTGGGTTGCTTGCGAGTACATTCAAAGTACTCATTGGCTTGCCACTGGTTATTTTATTGGCCAGGCATGAGAGAACATGATATGAAGAAGAATACTTCGGTGATGAGCATGCGAGCTAGGACGCTTCCCAGTCAGAATGCCTGTAGGGTTAAGGCAGATGGCATGGGTCCAAGTTATCGACGAAGATTTCCATTGCGATGCTATACTCAAGACTTGACCATAATGGTCCTACTTGTGTAATACGGTATGTATGGATGTAAGTCTCTTGTTATTCAGCTTCTGTGTGTTCAGTGAGCACTGATCTCTGGGATCACTGTACACGTGCATTCGGTGATCACGACTTATGAGTCGGGGTCCCCACAATGGGTGTTAGATTCATCACAATGTAACTAGACTATTGACTCTAGTGCAAGTGGGAGACTGTTGGAAATATGCCCTAGAGGCAATAATAAAATGGTTATTATTACATTTCTTTGTTCATGATAATTGTCTATTGTTCATGCTATAATTGTGTTATCCGGAAATCGTAATACATGTGTGAATAGATAGACCACAACACGTCCCTACTGAGCCTCTAGTTGACTAGCTCATTGATCAAAAGATAGTCATGGTTTCCTGACTATGGACATTGGATGTCATTCATAACGGGATCACATCATTAGGAGAATGATGTGATGGACAAGACCCAATCCTAAGCATAGCTCAAAGATCGTGTAGTTCGTCTGCTGTAGCTTTTCTGAATGTCAAGTATCATTTCCTTAGACCATGAGATTGTGCAACTCCCGGATACCGTAGGAGTGCCTTGGGTGTGCCAAACGTCACAACGTAACTGGGTGACTATAAAGGTACATTACAGGTATCTTCGAAAGTGTCTGTTGGGTTGGCACGAATCGAGACTGGGATTTGTCACTCCGTATGACAGAGAGGTATCTCTGGCCCACTTGGTAATGCATCATCATAATGAGCTCAATGTGACCAAGTGGTTGATCACGAAATCATGCATTACGACACGAGTAAAGTGACTTGCCGGTAACGAGATTGAACTAGGTATTGGGATACCGACGATCGAGTCTCGGGCAAGTAACGTACCGATTGACAAGGGAATTGTATACAGATTGATTGAATCCTCGACATCGTGGTTCATCCGATGATATCATCGTGGAGCATGTGGGAGCCAACATGGGTATCCAGATCCCGCTGTTGGTTATTGGCCGGAGAAGCGTCTCGGTCATGTCTGCATGTCTCCCGAACCCGTAGGGTCTGCACACTTAAGGTTCGGTGACGCTAGGGTTGTAGAGATATTAGCATACGGTAACCCGAAAGTTGTTCGGAGTCCCGGATGAGATCCCGGACGTCACGAGGAGTTCCGGAATGGTCTGGAGGTGAGGATTTTTATATATAGGAAGTCAAGTTTCGGCCATCGGGAAAGTTTCAGGGGTAATCGGTATTGTACCGGGACCACCGGAAGGGTCTCGGGGGTCCACCGGGTGGGGCCACCTATCCCGGAGGGCCCCATGGGCTGAAGTGGGAGGGGAACCAACCGCTAGTGGGCTGGTGTGCCCCCCTTGGGCTTCCCCCTGCGCCTAGGGTTGGAAACCCTAGGGGTGGGGGGGCGCCACCCTTGCCTTGGGGGGCAAGGCACCCCCTTTGACCGCCGCCCCCCTAGGAGATTGGATCTCCTAGGGCCGGCGCCCCCCTAGGCACCCTATATATAGTGGGGGGAGGGAGGGCAGCCGCACCCAAGCCCCTGGCCTCTCCCTCTCCCTCCCATGACACTCCTCTGTCTCCTTGCGCTTGGTGAAGCCCTGCCAAGATCACCGTTGCTTCCACCACCACGCCGTCGTGCTGCTGGATCTTTCATCAACCTCTCCTTCCCCCTTGCTGGATCAAGTTGGAGGAGACGTCTTCCCAACCATACATGTGTTGAACGCGGAGGTGCCGTCCGTTCGGCACTTGGTCATCGGTGATTTGGATCACGTCGAGTACGACTCCATCAACCCCGTTCTCTTGAACGCTTCCGCGTGCGATCTACAAGGGTATGTAGATGCACTCCTCTCTCCCTCATTGCTAGATGACTCCATAGATTGATCTTGGTGATGCGTAGAAAATTTTAAAAATTCTTCTACGTTCCCCAACATTTTACACCCCGACGATCCAGCATGTATCCCACAAACTATGGTCTTTGATGAATAAAATTTCTATTCATCCCTCAAAAAAGCTAGATCCCTAAGTGAACTGGATTAAAGAGGGGGCCCGCGACCCGACCGAAGAAGCACATTAGACACGATTTTTTTCTTCAGTGGATGGCTCTCGATGGCATTTTTTTACTTGCCTCTGCACCATACAACTTGTATTTTTAGCCTCCCAGTCCGTGGTGGACCACCAGCCAACCTACAGAAACTAGCACTCGATTTTTTATCAAGCCCCCAAAACAACACAGTACTATGCTTGTTTTGAGGCCGAAAACATTACGGCAGGGGTTGAGGGGGGGGGGAGGAGGGAAGACAGAGCAAAAATATTAAAAAAGAGCTGATGCGCCGTTGCTATCCTAACAAAGCAGGTGCAATTCTTCTCGGGAAGAAGGTGGTCCGTTGACACCGACACGTCAGAAATCCCACAATAGACATACTAACAAGTTCACACACAAGTACAACAGAACAAGTAAACATTCATATCAAACTCAGGTTCACAGGACACGTTCATATTCATAGCCAACATTCACAATCAACAACTCAAAAGATTCATATACAAGTTCAGCATGTCTATGCATCCAAATAATTGATAGATCACACGACAATATTCACAGATAATTCACAAAAAGGTTCAGATATACACATGTTCAGTATGTTTATGCAACCAAATGATTGAGATCACAGCCAATATCATCCATGGATGAACTTTAATTACCTAGGGTACAGACTGGTAAATGGTGTTCAGTTAGAGGTACTTCTTGCTAAAATCAATGCTTGTACGAGTAAACTTTCGAGTACATAAGAGGCAGCACAGACAATCTGAACTTTACTTGTAGGTTTATCCTCAAATAGTGGCCTCATGCCGATGGAGGTTTGAGCAACTTGGCCACTACTTTCATCCAACTAGTTTAATGGCTCATCTTGGTCCTGTAGCTCGCCTAAATTCTACATTGCAGACAAGAAAGGAGGCGGTTGTGAAAATGAACCACCCAAATTTTTTGTGCAGTTCAACTGAAATGGAGCATCCCTAGCGTGCAGACTGGTTAAGTGCCAGATGAATATACGCGTCAACCAACTTGTCTGGAATCTTTAGACTCCATGCCATACAGTTCGCTACCATATGTGCTGATAACCAAAAGGCACAAGTTGGGACCAAAGACTGGACTACGTTTTTCTGGGCTATGCGCCAAGCAATATTTTTGGCGTTCACTCTCCTAATACTTGGAGTTTGACAACTAGTTAACGCCGGTTGATACTCGAATGAATATATGCGCTTCTTCTTGTCAACATCGATGCTTGTCTGAGTGAACTTTCGAGTACATAGCAGCAACATAAGTACCTGTCCATCTAATCTTTTTGTGCAGTTCTACTGAAATCACCCAATGTAATGATTTGCTTGCGAGTTCAGGTTTACTCCTTTATGAAATCGGCAAACAGTAGCACAATACCAAATTACAAATATATATGACAAGCACAATAATCAGGATAAAGACTAGTACCAACTTGTGTGAGGTAGCATATCAATTACTATTTCCTTTGACTGGAAGCCGAGATAAGCCAAGTGTCTGACAGCAAAGGAAGGAAGCAAGCCCAGATTAGCGACTGGCATGAAAGGAAGGAAGCTGTCAAGGCAATGAAGCACCCAAAGTTTTTGTGCAGTTCCACCAAAATCGAGCATCCCTGTTGGCACATATATTGAGAGAGTGAGATTACTGTAATAGTGGCACTAGTTTATGAAACATACACTAACAAATAGAAGCACCCTCATTATCTTAATGGGTAAAGTTAGCAACATAGTAGTCTTGCTTAAAGAGAGGTATTAGATTATTTAATCAGTGTCAATTAGCTCAACACTCAAAGCATTGCCATGTATCATAGGTTGCAATACTTTAATGTGCAAAGATAAAGGAGTTTCTCATGACAGTAACACGATACAAATAGAGATGACATCAAACTAATATGGATGAAGGCCTTAGGCCGGTACCAACCTGAGCAAAAAATCTTATTCATGTAGTCCTAGAAGAGATGATAAACCACTCACTGGAATCACTCAATAGTATATATTTTTGTGCACTTCAAATGTATGGTTGAAATTACTCTTGTTTACCAGTGCTGAGATTATATCGAAAGATTATCAAGAACTTCCAGCAGAGTTAAAGCATTGGCTGGGATACAGTTAGTGTATTGTATTGTGTAGTTCCACTAAAATGTATGATTGGCACAACATGATCCCTGTTTGCACAAGTAGGAACAAGGTGAAACCTTCATTAGCTTAGCGAGAAAGGATAGAAAGACATTAGCATATTACTCTAATAGTAGCATCAAATTCATCATGGAAAATACGCAAAAGTGGATGGGCTCCCTAGAGGATCGTCTCACATGTAAGGTAGACATTGCCGGAGCCCTTGAATGGCCTCGACTGAGGCCTCGGCTTCAGCAATATCACCTTGGCACTGTTTACTCTTCTTATTCTTCCTCTTCATGCTATGTTTCTCTTTCTCCTCACCAGTTGGTGAAACCAAGTACATGATTGGCCCTCTATTTCAGAATTGTTTTTGTCAGTGAGGGAGTACAATGTGTACTATAGTAAACAATAGCATTATTTTCTCATGGCAGACGCAAAATAGAGATGAACACATGCATTAAATATCATTCTTACCTAAAGGACGGTTATGGTGCCAATATGGATGATGAGGATTGGAACACAGATCTCCCTTTGTGCAGTTCCACTGAAATGAACCAACTGTTCCATTCTGACATTCCAGTTAACCAGCACAAAAATCACTTCTTTTAAGAAGTGATTTGTGCAGTGCACCAAAAGGTCACAACGACAACCAGGTGAAATGGATATCCCTGTTTGCACAAATAGCTACAGAGGAAACAATCAGAGTCTCAAACAATTACAGGCAAAAACATTTGGCTGAACTTGTCATGGCTTATTACAGTGGCATGGCTTCATTTTACCAGGGGCATTAGATTAAGAACAACTAAATATTTGGTATAAGGGCATGGGACAGTGGGTGCACCAGCAGTCAAACACCATGTACCTAAACCGGGGCATAAAGTGGTGATTTAGAGTTTGTTGCCCCGAGAAACAAACATCCAAGAAACATATCTTGGTTGGTCCCATTTTTGTTCACTCTAGCCACCTACTCCTATGTTTTTTTGGAAATGGAGGCGTGCCCCCGGCCTGCGCGTATGTATGAGCGCTTGCCTCTATACTGATGTTCAAAAAAATGATGCATGCAGCCATCTTATGTGTGGATAGCAAATCTAGTCCTAGTCATACACCACTGTGTATAGTGTTTCCCCTATATTTCTCTTTTCGACCAAGAGACCGCTTGGTTGACCAGTCTGTGGTACTTTCACCCCCTATCCTTCCTGTTTGTACCAAGTCCGATGTACATACTAAATTCCCCCACCCCCACTTTATTTCTTGTTTGAACCAAGTATAAGATTCGACTCCATGAAGTAGCTTTACATCTAACAATAGAAAAAAAATATGTGTCATTGGACCATCCGATCGAGAGGGGCCGAGAGGTAGAAAATGATGCACATGCATCGACGTAGCGAGCTGGGGAAGTAGAGCTAGGGCGGTTTCGAAGGAAGATATACCTGAAGGTCGTCGGTATGTGGATAGGTGGGCGGCGGGAGGTCGGATCCGCCCACACTAGGGCAAGGACGAAGGGTTCGGAGGACCTCCTGTGCCGGCGCTCGGCCAGAGATAATGGTGCGGCTGGTAGTGGGTCTCCTCCCTCGCTGTTGACGATGGCTTAAACACTGCCCCTCATCCCCTTCACCGACGGAGGGGGATACGTCCGGATCTGTAACCAGCGGTGAGGATAGAAAGACAGTGTTTTTTGAAGGGAGAAAGGCAGTGTTACCACCGCTATCTTGTTTAGATCTAGAGAGGATGAGAGTGTGTGAATAGAGCAACCCTAGCATGCAAGCGCGGTGGCTCCGACTTATATATATGTAGTGGGGTAGTTTTCCCTTTTCACTTCATCAAAACAATCGTTTAAAATTGTGTATGTGCCTGGTCGCCTTTTTTTGAGTTGTTGATTGTTTTTTGAGATAGCTACCCGCTTATTCCGAGTGGTGTTACGGTGTGCCTGGTCACACTTTGTAAGTCTGGTACAAGACCCTCCATTAAATGAACAACCACCCCCTCATAAAATTTGTGAACAAGCCCACGGCTAAAATTATCGGAAACATGGGCTGCCCCAACATGCATTATTATTTATATTTTCTATGTGGGAGTATCCTCAAAACAAAATGTGAGAGTACAATATTTATTGGGCCCCTTTGTAATTGGTGCTAAATTTTGACCAAAGATTTAACTGACAACATGTTAGTGCATGTTAACAAAAATTATATCGTTTGATTCGTATTTGAACATAGTTTTCAATTATGTAATTTTTTGTGACATGCATGAACATTTGGCTAGTTAAATTTATAGTCAAAATTTGGCAAGGTGCATTAAATCAACACATGCAAGTATTAAAAGGAGAGTCACGGCATGCATGCATGCGTTGTAATTAATGCATCGGTAAACGCAAATTATTGAAATATATCGAGTCCAGTGCTTTGATGTGTCGCGTCAACTCGTACAAGACCGAGACGTTTGATTACTACAACGCCCTCTCCCTCGCACACCTGCCTTTGGCTGCATGACAGGTGGGCCACCCACCTATTGGGCCCACCTATCATACACGCAAAGGCAGGAGCAGTAAGTCAATCAAGCTGCGTCCCTCCCTCGCCCATGAGCGTGGTGGATGGCAGGACTAGGAGAAGCCTTCGTTCGCTACACGCTCTCCCTCCCACACGCGGTGGACATGCAGCAGTTCAATCGGTGTCAGATGGCCAGAAGCATACTATAGTACTCCTCCACTGCAGTAGTACTCCATCATTGTTCGACTTCCCGAAGAGGCGAAGAGCCAAGCGCAACCCACACGCTCGTGTGGCAGTTTCATGTGTAGAGTAGTCTAGGATAGCGTGTACCGTGCGTGTAAGCTTAAAATCATAGGGGTCGGCTCCATGCTTTTTTGATTAAAATAATCTTCTGGCCCAACCTGTCATCCTGGTGATTATAGTTTGCATGTTCATCTGGTCAAGACTGGAATATATATTTTAATTTGTGGTGGGGTAAATGTTAGAGGTTGCAGCAAATATAGAGTATACAACAGGCTATCCCTCCCACACGCGGTGGACGGACATGCAACCATGGATTCGATACTGTAGAAGTAGTAGTAACATCATTGTTCATCTTCTCGAAGAGGCGAAAAGCCAAGCGCAACCCGAACGTGGCAGTTGCGAACGCTCACCACAGTGTGTTTGGTTGCATTCTCATCTCAGCATAGTTGTTCCCTCTTCGTGCATGCTCATCCCAGCACCCCTTGTCGGTGTCAAAACCGGCAGATCTCAGGTAGGGGGTCCCGAACTGTGCGTCTACGCCGGATGGTAACAGGAGGCAGGGGACACAATGTTTTACCCAGGTTCGGGCCCTCTTGATGGAGGTAAAACCCTACGTCCTGCTTGATTAATATTGATGATATGGGTAGTACAAGAGTAGATCTACCACGAGATCAGAGAGGCTAAACCCTAGAAGCTAGCCTATGGTATGATTGTCTGTTGTCCTACGGACTAAAACCCTCCGGTATATATAGACACCGGGAGGGGCTAGGGTTACACAAGGTCGGTTACAAAGGAGGAGATATGCACATTCGTATCGCCTAGCCTGCCTTCCATGCCAAGTAGAGTCCCACCCGGACACGAGACGAAGTCTTCAATCTTGTATCTTCATAGTCCAACAGTCCGGCCAAAGAATATAATCCGGCTATCCGGAGACCCCCTAATCCAGGACTCCCTCAGTAGCCCCCAAACCAGGCTTCAATGACGACGAGTCCGGCGTGCAGATTGTCTTCGGCATTGCGAGGCGGGTTCCTCTCCAAATTCCGTGTACCTATTGAAATAGTGTCCGGCCTCTTGTGAATGTTGCACTCCTTGGCTTCCACGCCCAATAATGGCCACTTTCCACGTGTCGAGCGAATGTGAAGAGCCAGGGTGTTTTTACATTTACCCCCCTAGCTGTGTGAATGAGCTGCCTATTAAAAAGACGATGATTCAGATCCAAATCACACCATCCTCCCTTGGCGAGCCTTCATCGGAGCGCATCCGATAGAGATCCATTCCATCATGGCCGGTCGACGCAGCTCCTCCTCTCACTCCCCTAGCCCCAAGCCTGGAGATTGGGAGAGATGTTCTGTCCCACACAACAAATTAGTGATGCTTCAGACCAAGGGATTTCTTCGCCCAGCGTACATGGTCCCGGTTCGAGCCGGGCTTGCCACCTATAATGGTGGAGAGCAAGCGGAGAGCCTTCCCAATCCCTCCAAGGGAGAGCGGGTATGCCTTGTGCCTCATTTGGTAACCGGCTCAGATTTCCAATTCATCCGTTTCTCCAGGGGCTCCTGGAGTTCTACGGCCTCCAGTTGCACAACCTTACGCCTGCCCCCATATTGCATATCGCGGGATTCGTAGCCCTTTGCGAGCTGTTTTTGGGCCGTGAGGCTCATTTCGCTCTGTGGAAGAAGCTGTTCTGCCTTGTGCCCCATTCTCAGAAGGGGTCAATATATCAAGTGGGCGGAACCGAAGTGTGGCGTATTGCCGGGACCGGATATCTGTCCGGAACCCCAAAGAAGACGTCCGAAGACTGGCCTTCCGAATGGTTTTATATAGAAGACGTCCCCCTCCCGGATCCTATTCGAATCGGCCTTCCTAAGTTCGACAACGCTCCTTTGAAGAAGCGCCGGAGCTGGCGTCCATGGAGCTCCCTGGAGGAAGATGACAGGGACGTTCTTTACCTGATGAGCCGGATAAGTTTGTTAGCTCGATCCGGGTTGACCATGATCGAGGTCATGACCACATGTATTATGCGGGGGGTGCAGCCGCTTCAGTATAGAGGCCACCCCATGTGGGATTTCAATGGGGAGGATGACGCCACCCGCTACGGCCGTAAAGGGATGGGATCGGTTGCTGATCTAATAAAGATCTTATCCACTTTGTACAAGGGAGAAGAGGAGGAATTCCTCCGTGTCAACCCGCAGGGCGGATTTTCTATGTACAATCCTCTGAGCTGGGTAAGCGGGACTTTTTCTCGCCCATCCGTTTCATATTCCCATAGTTAAGTATTTAGTCTAGCGATTTCAACGCAGGAGCTGCGCCAGGCTGTAAGGGAGATAAACAACCCCCCTCCACAACCCGAGGACCCTGGACGGTCCCTTGACCCGGCCTCCCAGGAGGATCCGGACATATCTGTGGAGCTGATCGATGGGGTATTTTACCAATTGAGCAATGACACCGCTTTGGTGGCCATTACGGCCGATTACCCTGGGCTACTTCCATCCTCACAGGTAACTGAGACCGTAGTCCTAGTACTTTTAAAAGGGATCCGTCCTTGCGTGTTTTTGATTACCGTATAACAACCGTGTTTTGCAGGGGAGGTCCTCGAGGCGGAAGGCAGGCTGAAAAGACCCGCAGTCCAGATTGAGACACCGGCGCAGCGGTATGGCGCGCCGTCTTTATTGCAAGACATTATTCTCAGAGGCATATTAACGCCCATGCCTTCTTTTTCAGGAAAAAGAGCGCTCGCCGAACTATACCCGGAGAGGCTACTAATCGCGCCTCCACCAGCTAGGCTCCAAGGCCGGATTCAAAGGCGGGAACGAATACGAGGCGTGCGCCGGGCGCTCCTCTGACAGAGGATGCGGATAAACTGTTCGCCACCAATTCCGAGGTGGAAAGTGCCATGAACCACAGGCGTCGCCGGACTGTTCTTCGTGACGCTTGTTTCTCCCAAGAGGCATTGGATGCCTTCAACTTGGGAGATGCGTACCTCCGTGCCGCTCAAAATGGTCTAGCCAGAGCCACGGAGCAGTATGTAAAAGACATACGGGTGAGAAAATTTGGTGATTATATATATCAGTAGCCCCTGAGACTTGAAACAGTTAGAATAACTGATTTAAGGATCATTTGTTATGCAGGTTCTTACAGAAAAGAATACCCAACTGTCCCAGGAGCTGGAAGAGTGCAAAGCCCAACTTCAGGCCGCACTGGCCGCAGCAGGGGAGCCCAAAGAGACCCCCTCTGGTAATATATCCTTCGAATGATAAGTATCATATAGAGTGCGGCGTATATGCAGATCTGACGATAAAATTGCAGATGACGCTGGAGTAAATCCGGATAAGCAACAACTCCTACGCCAGCTGAAGGCCGGTGAGAGCGTGCTTACGAGGGTGAGGTAGGAGAAGAATGATCTCCTAGATGCCAACACCAAGCTGGGAGTGGAACTAAAAGATGTTCGTGCCCAACTGTCGGACTCTGTTAAGGAGAATCGGCGGCTTCGATGCGGCATATTTAGTAAGTGCTTGAACGAACTTTGAAAAAGTGTTCGGCGAGGAAGTTGGCTGACAGAGTTATGTCTGTAGGTATGCTAACAGGTCGTCCTGGCCGAGGAAATGCCCGGTTCTACGGGTGACCTTCTTCCCGAGCTCTCACAACTGCACGAACGAGTTCGGCAGGTGATGCAAGGCGTCGCCCAGGCCTTGTGGCCATCCGTCTCCATGCCCGAAGGCCTTGGAGAGCTTGCAGAGAAGCAGAAGGGAGCACGACAGCGCTTCCGATTATGGAAGATATCGGCCTGCCGTCAGGGCGCCAGGGAATCCTGGGCAATGGTGAAGACGCGGTACACGAAGGCTGACCCGAACCACATGGCCGAGGTCGGACCTGTGGGGCCCGATGGGAAAGAGATCCCTATGAGCTTAGTGTACGGCCAAGTAGAATTGGCCGCAAAGTATTCCCAACAGGACTGTAGACTAGACAGCCTATTGGATGGTATTGAAGAGGAATTCAACCAGTCAAATTGACTATGTAATTTAAAGTGACATGTATAATGCCTTCTAGCCGGATTGTAGATCGTTTGTCGTGGCGGACCTTTTCGCTTCAACCTCGGGACCAGACGGTCCGGAGTGTATCTGAATACCCTCTCGGTTATGTAAGAACCGGGACATGCGTGGAGACCAGGCATAGGGGTCATTAGTGCTTTAACGGACAAGTGCCCAACTAGTTATGTTATATTACATGGTTAGTAAGAAACATCTTCCAGGGAGAATAGTTCCGTTAGGGATTCCTTTCCCTGGGAGGCATGCCCTAAAGTGCATGTCCGGACTGCGAGAAGAGACGCAGAAAAAACATCTGGGGGCGCATAAGTAAATAAGTGAAAAATCATCTTTAGTTCACCGACCGAATATTTCCTTAAGAATGCTAGCTTTCAGCTTCACCCAGTCTGAGGTACACATCCGGCTGACCCGGCAGTAACAATCGCAGAGGTGCTCCCCTTATGCCCTAGCCGAATTAACGGGAACGTAGGGCATAAATACAGGAGCCAGGCAACCCAGCTTGGCCAAAACTTAAGTCATATCGATGCATATAATGGTGAATAAAGGGTACATGCGGAAGGATAACACATGTGTTCGACATAAAGCCCGTATGAATAAGCTTCTTTTAAAGAAGCCCCCAGGTATAATGAGCACAGATAGCGCGTCAGTTGCGTGCAAACAAGGCACGAATGGGCCCCTAAAGGCTGTGAGAGAAAAGAAAATGAGAAGGAGAAAAATATAAGACAGATAGTGTATAAAAAATGGACAGAGGAAGGAGACGAACACAGAGTCCGGCATTAGGCGTAGAATCTTCGAAGTCGGGCTGCGTTCCATGGGTTCGGCTCGAGTCGATTGTCCGATGCATCCCGTAGACGGTACGCTCCACCAGTCAGGACTTGGTCAATGATGAAGGGACCTTCCCATTTGGGCTTGAGTTTGTCCTCTTTCTTATCTGGCAGGCGTAGAACTAACTCGCCAATATTGTAAGTTTTGGCCCGTACTTCTCTGCTTTGGTATCTTCGAGCCTGCTGTTGATAGAATGCGGAACGGGCTTTTGCCACGTCACGCTCCTCCTCCAAGGCGTCCAAACTGTCCTGCCGATCGAGCTCGGCTTCTCTTTCTTCATACATGCGCACTCAAGGTGAGTCATGAATAATGTCGTAGGCCAGAACCGCCTCTACGCCGTATACCATAATGAATGGTGTGTATCCGGTGGTGCGATTCGGCGTGGTCCACAGCCCCCAGAGTACGGAGTCGAGCTCCTCTACCCAATGTGTGTTAGATTCCTTGAGGGACCGCACTAATCTGGGTTTGATGCCGCTCATGATAAGACCATTTGCTCGCTCGACCTGACCGTTAGTTTGTGGGTGATAGATTGAAGCATAATCAAGCTTGATGCCCATGTTTTTGCACCAGAGTTTTACCTCGTCGACCGTAAAGTTCGTGCCGTTATCGGTGATGATGCTATGGGGGACGCCGTAACGGTGTACGGCCCCGGATATGAAGTCTATCACCGGTCTGGATTCGGCCGTCTTAACAGGCTTGGCTTCTATCCATTTGGTGAACTTATCCACCATGACCAGTAAGTATTTTTGCTTGTGGGTTCCTCCTTTAAGGGGTCCAACCATGTCAAGCCCCCAGACCGCGAAGGGCCAGTTGATGGGGATAGTTTGGAGGGCGGTGGGTGGCATATGGCTTTGGTTAGCAAAAAGCTGGCAACCAACACATCGTTGGACTAAGTCCTGAGCGTCTGCCCGGGCCGTCGGCCAATAGAAGCCTGTACGGAAGGCCTTGCTTACAAGGGCCCGGGCCGCCACGTGGTGACTGCCGAGTCCAGCATGAATTTCAGCCAGAAGATTCCGCCCTTCCTCTTCGGAGATGCACCTTTGAAGGACTCTGGTGGTGCTTTTCTTATAAAGCTCTCCCTCATGCACTTTATAGGCTTTAGATCGCCGCACTATGCAGCGTGCCTCGTTTTGGTCCGCGGGAAGTTCCTGCTTAGCTAGGTAGGCTAGGAATGGTTCTGTCCACGGGGCGATGACTGCCATTATTACGTGGGCTGAAGATGTTATTTTGTTGGCATAGCCTCCAATTGTGTCAGAATATTCGGTGTCGGGCAGTGCGGTTGGGTCCGGGCTGTTATTTCCGGGTTCCCCTTCCCATACTACGGATGGATTGAACAATCTCTCCAAGAAGATGTTGGCAGGGACGACATCGCATTTTGTGCCGATGCGTGCCAGGACGTCTGCTGCCTGATTGTTTTCCCGGGCTATATGGTGAAATTCGAGCCCCTCGAACCGAGCTGACATTTTTAGGACGGCATTGCGATAACCTGCCATTTTCGGATCCTTGGCATCAAAGTCTCCATTTATTTGGGATATCGCGAGGTTCGAATCCCCGCGCACCTCTAGGCATTGAATGCCCATGGATACTGCCATCCGCAGACCATGTAGAAGGGCCTCATATTCGGCTGCGTTGTTGGAGTCCGTATACATTATCTGTAGTACGTATTGAACTATATCTCCTGTTGGGGACGTCAAAACGACGCCAGCCCCCAGACCAGCCAACATTTTGGAGCCGTCGAAGTGCATGATCCAGTTTGAATATGTGTCGTACTCTTTAGGGAGTTCGGCTTCCGTCCACTCGGTGACGAAGTCGGCCAAAACTTGCGACTTAATGGCTCGTCGTGGCTTGTAAGTTATGTCGAATGGGAGGAGATCAATGGCCCATTTGGCAATCCGGCCCGTCGCGTCGCGGTTGTTTATAATATCGTTAAGTGGTACTTCCGAGGCTACCGTTATCGAACACTCTTGAAAGTAGTGTCGCAGCTTCCGAGATGGCATAAATACCGCATATGCTATCTTTTGATCATGCGGGTACCGTGACTTGCATGGAGTAAGGACAGTGGACACATAGTAAACCGGCTTTTGAAGGGGGAATTTGTGTTCGTCCGTTTCTCGTTCGACGACGAGCACTGCGCTTACTACTTGTTGAGTTGCCGCAATGTATAATAGCATTGGTTCGCCAATGTTTGGCGCGGCTAGGACTGGGTTTGTTGCCAATATGGCTTTTATTTCGTCGAGTCCGGCCGTGGCGGCATCCGTCCACTCGAAGTGTTCGGTGCGCCGGAGGAGGCGATAAAGGGGTAATGCCTTTTCTCCCAAGCGGGAGATAAAGCGGCTTAGAGCCGCCACGCATCTGGTCAATTTTTGTATTTGTTTGAGGTCCTTTGGGATGTCCAATTCTGACATAGCTCGGATCTTGGCTGGATTTTCTTCAATTCCTCTATCGGATACAATGAAGCCCAAGAGCTTTCCGGCTGGTACGCCGAAAACGCATTTTTCCGGGTTGAGCTTGATGTCGTATGTTTGGAGGTTATCGAATGTGAGCCTCAAGTCGTCTACTAGAGATTCGACATGCTTGGTTTTGACGACCACGTCATCTATGTATGCCTCCACTGTTTTGCCGATCTGGTTTGCCAAACATGTCTGAATCATGTGCTGATATGTTGCACCGGGGTTTTTGAGCCCGAAGGGCATTGTTTTGAAGAAGAATGGGCCGTACGGTGTGATGAATGCCTTTGCGGCTTGGTCTGGCTCTGCCATTTTAATTTGATGGTAGCCGGAGTATGCGTCGAGGAAACACAATGAATCGTGTCCTGCGGTAGCGTCGATGATTTGATCGATGCGGGGGAGGGGGAAGGGATCCTTTGGGCAGGCCTTGTTAAGGTCCTTAAAATCGACGCACAAGCGCCAGGATTTGTCCTTCTTTGGTACCATCACCAGGTTTGCTAGCCAGTCCGGATGTTTTATGTCTCTGATGAATCCGGCCTCCAATAGCTTGGCTAGTTCCTCTCCCATGGCTTGTCTCTTAGGTTCGGAGAAATGCCGAAGAGCCTGCTTGACTGGCTTGAATCCTTTTAGGATATTTAGGCTATGCTCGGCCAGCCTGCGTGGGATTCCTGGCATGTCTGAAGGGTTCCAGGAAAAAATGTCCCAGTTCTCGCGTCGGAACTCTCGTAGTGCGGCATCGACATCAGGGTTTAATTGTGCCCCGATGGAGGCTGTTTTTGTAGGGTCCGTTGGATGGACTTGGAATTTGACTATTTCGTCAGCCGGTTTGAAGGAGGTGGACTTGGATCTTTTATCAAGTATCACGTCATCCCTATTCACCATGGAGCGCAGCGCAGTCAGTTCCTCGGCCACTAGGGCTTTGGATAGTGCCTCGAGGGCCAGTGCGGCTGTCTTATTTTTGGCGCGGAGTGCTATGTCCGGATCACTAGCAATAGTGATGATTCCGTTGGGGCCGGGCATTTTGAGCTTCATGTACCCGTAATGGGGTATGGCTTGGAAGATTGTAAATGCCTCCCGCCCTAATAGAGCGTGGTATCCGCTACTGAACGGGGCCACTTGGAACGTGACCTCTTCGGACCTGTAATTATCCGGCGTGCCGAACACCACATCTAGTGTGATTTTTCCTTTACAGTGTGCTTCCTGACTGGGATTATTCCTCTAAAGGTTGTGCTGCTTCGCTCGATGCGGTTCCAGTCTTTTTCCATTTTTCGAAGGTTTCCTCATAAATGAGGTTTAATCCGCTGCCACCGTCCATGAGTACCTTGGTGAGTCGAAAGCCGTCCACCATTGGACTGAGGACCAATGCGGCTGGTGCTCGGGCTGTTCGGAATTTAGGTTCATCACTGGCATTAAAAGTAATAGCCGTGTCACTCCATGGGTTTATTGTTGCCACGTGGTAGACCTCGGCAATGCTGTGGAGTGTTCGTTTTTGCATATTAATTGATGCGGAAGTCTTGAAGACTGTTAATACCATACTAGTATCCCTGGGCTAGTGCTCTGTGGCTTCTGGGGTTAGAAGATCTTCGCCACTTTTGGCCACCTGCCGGAGTATCCAACATGCTCTAAGGCTATGAGTTGGTGTGGCGCCCTCTGCACCGTGAATTTTACAGGGTCCATTAAGCCATCCCTCCAGTATAGTTCCATGCCATGTAGAGGGTTTTTGCTTTTTGGTGTTTAACCCGGGTGTCTGGCGATAATGCGCCCTTTTATTTCGGACTGGGTTTGTATTCAGGGCCGGATTATCCCAAAATTTTATTTCGGTTTTCCAGGCGCTTTCCATCGCACAGTACTTTCGTACTATGGACACCAAGTCGGCAAAGCATGTAATTTCGCGGTGACTTATGGCGTTGAGGATTCCCTTGTCCGTGCAATTATTGCAGAAGAATGAAATTGCGTCTTCCTCGCGGCAATCCTTTATCCTGTTCATGACCAGGAGGAATCTGGCCCAGTAATGGTGTACTGTTTCTTCAGGCTCTTGCCTAATTTGGGATAGATCGCTTATGTTTGGGTGGGTGGGTGGAATTGAACCTGAATCCTCACCCAATCTGAGACTCAGGGGCCAAGGAGTTTCCGAACTCGAAAGTTTGGATTCTTGGATGTTTTCCAATAAATTTAGCCCGCTGCTTGACTCTAGGTTCAGGTCTTGAGTGACGTCCTCCCCTCCGCGGGTATCCGGCTTGGAGGGATCGGTAATCTGGACATAGCTAGTCCTTAAGATAGATGAAGGGTTGCCGCATTGTTCCTCCACCACTGCAACGTGATGGGTGACCTGGGGAGAGTTGATCTCTCTCAGATCGGGTTTAGGCCCAATCTGATCGTAGTCTATAGCGACTCCTAGGGCGGTGATGCGATCCAAGAGCTCGTTTAGGGAAGAGAGCTCCATTGGATCTAAATGCTCGGCGAGTTCCGAGTTGACGTGAAGATTGCTTTCGATGATCTGAGAAGTCATCGTCGGCGCAGCGGCCGAACAGGCGGTCATAAGAAAACCACCTAGCCGGAGAGTTTGGCCGACAGCGAAAGCTCCCTTAGCAACAATGCCGTCTTTAAAGACGGGATGAGGCATCCTTCCTGATGGCGACGACACAGCGGAACTCTCAATGAAAGCACCAATGTCAGTGTTAAAACCGGCAGATCTCGGGTAGGGGGTCCCGAACTATGCGTCTAAGCCAGATGGTAACAGGAGGCAGGGGACACAATGTTTTACCCAGGTTCGGGCCCTCTTGGTGGAGGTAAAACCCTACGTCTTACTTGATTAATATTGATGATATGGGTAGTACAAGAGTAGATCTACCACGAGATCAGAGAGGCTAAACCCTAGAAGCTAGCCTATGGCATGATTGTCTGTTGTGCTACGGACTAAAACCCTCCGGTATATATAGACACCGGGAGGGGCTAGGGTTACACAAGGTCGGTTACAAAGGAGGAGATATGCACATTTGTATCGCCTAGCTTGGCTTCCACGCCAAGTAGAGTCCCACCCGGACACGAGACGAAGTCTTCAATCTTGTATCTTCATAGTCCAACAGTCCGGCCAAAGAATATAATCCGGCTGTCCGGAGACCCCCTAATCCAGGACTCCCTCACCCCTCTTCATGCATGCTCCTAGTGTATTTGTGTTAAGCTAGTGTGGACTCATGCACCCTTCATACACCCGACCGAACATCAAAGCATCAAAGCATATCACAAAGCATCCAGGCCCGCGTGCCATTAACCAAATCACAGCGAGGTGCTATAGTCGAGACTCATCGGTCACCCCGGTGTGGCCGTCATGACCCATCATATCACAAAACCCACACCTTTACCAGCAGTGGTAAAGTGGCCTCGAAGTTGGACTGGACGAAGCAACCATCATTTCACTGGAACGCTCGTTGAAGCCCTTTCTCCCCTTTCTTGAAGAAAATCTCACTCCAGGCTACTCACTTCTGCCATTTTTCTTCTGTACCGATGAAGGAAAGGTCGGCGAATCAGTGATGATACTATATTTTCATTCCAAGAATCTTCTTTTTGCGAAGCACAGATTGATTCTCATAGCCTATTCTTTTCCCGTTTTCATTGCGATTGTGGTTTCCTTTCGATTGTTTTTTTGTTAGTTCACTGATGGATCCTGGAGCACTAGGCAAAGAGTTGCCGGCGGAGAACCCACTTGTTGGGGATATAACTATTGAGTATAAACCGCCCAGGAGGGGCCGGATTATACTCATAGTGAGTTGTTCTTGTCATAGACCACGAGGACAAGGAGTACGACGCTTTACAAAGGAGAGCTAACAAGAGGGTCCAAGGCCCACAGGCGGATTATGATCCATAGGTATAAACCGCCATAAGATGTATAACTTGTGTTGTAAGATAAGAAAAGGTGGAAACCGAGACGTACACGCTTATGAGCCAGCCGGGACTCTGTAAACCGCCAGACGTCGACCTGTGTATATAAAGGGGCGACCCAGCGACAGTTAGGGACAAGAAACAAGAGATCGAGAGCCGGGCCAAGCGTATTCGCTCCCAGTTCATCGAAACCCTAGCAATACCAACTACAAAATGGACTAGGCTTTACTTTCATCGTAAGGGGCCGAACCAGTATAAACTCCCGTGTCCTTTGTCCTGTTTAACCCCTTCAAGCTAACCTCAACGCGATGGCCTCACGACTAAGTCCTCACACTAGGACATCTGCCGGACATTTCCATGACAGTTGGCGCCCACCGTGGGGCTATCGCACGATGGTTTCGAGTTCTTAAAGGGCAATTTCGAAGCGATCAAGGGATACGCCATGGGCCGGATGACCAAGAGTTGCCGCGACAAGCTTTCATCGATGACGCAGGCTCGGGCCCCGAGGCCGGCTCCGTTGAGTATGGGTACTGGGTCCCCTTCGATGGAATTCACGTCTTCATTGGCAAGATTGGTGAACCGGGCCCTGAGCCAGACGTCTGCACCGACATCGTCGAGACGGCTCAGCGTGCAAGACCCGCCCGGGTTTAGCCTGCCATGAAGCGTGCCTTCGTGGGAGTCATCCACGGGGCAGAATCTATGGATAGATCGATGTCTGGTGGTGAAACCGTCGTTTACTCTTATGGCGAATCATCTACTGGAGAAACCGAGTCATTGTACCAGCTGCAAGATGGCCCGCTTGGGGGCTATTCTGATGGTGACAGTATTCCGGATCCCCATGAACCGCCGAACCGAGTTGCAATTTTCATGGCCGGTACAAAGCCAGGGTAGAATTCTTCAACTGCGGCGGTGTTAATTTCTGGTTCAGCAGCAGCAACGGCGGCCGGGGCAGGAGACCCTGTGCGCCCGCCGGCTCAAGTCCTGTCCAGTTTACTTGATGCTTTAGCAACGCTGATGACGACTAGGGTTAATGCAGAAAATCAGGATGAGCATAATGCGGAGGTTGCCAAGGTGAGATACCAGATAGCTCAAGCCAAGGAAGACCTGGCAGCCGAAGACATAAAGATGGCCATGATGCAGGCCGAGTTAGAGGCTCAGGCGCAACAGGTTCAATGAGAGTCCTTCCAGCTTATCCTGGATTAGAACGCGTCGAATGATGTCATGAGGAGAAGGCATCAGACCCGCCTGCCTTTGGTTTATGAAGCGAGAAACCTCTTCAACACGCCCGGAGCAGGGACTAGTAACCAGCCAGTGATAAACCGGACTAAAGCACCAGGAACAGGGCGCCGGTTCAACCGCGCATGATGGACCCGCCTCGTTAGGGAAATAACCCGCCGCAGCATGCACCGATGCTGCATCATGTGCCGCCGCCGCCAGGTCATTACTATAACCCCTTGGATAACATGGTCGCCGCCACTTCACGATTGGCGGCTCTCCCAGTCGAAGGCGAGTCCCCAGTGGCAGTTGAAACGCGGCGGGCCAGAGAGGTCCTTCAGACAGCCTTGGCTCAGTAGCAGGCTTATTTGTACAACCGTGAGAGGATTCATTCCACCCCCCCCCCCGCCCAAGCCAGAGCTACAACAGACATACTGATGATTTGACCGTATCAAGAAGTGCGTGGAATCGTAATCCGCCTTGTGGCCATAACTCGGCAGGCGGTGGTGCCGATGCTCAGAACGTGATGGACCAAGGTAGAGCACGTCGAGAGGCCGAGTTAGCGGTGCGGTATGCGGACCGTCAACCTTCCCCGGTTCATCCGACGGCTTCGATCGACACAGGAGTAACTTTTAGGTCTTTGGGTGTGCCGTGTTTGACCCCGGCTTTGCGTAACGTACGGTGGCCCAAGGATTTCAAAGGTCCCCGTAAGCTACCCAACTACACGGCCTATTTACCTCCTAAGGCGTGGATTGAGAGTTATGAGATGGCGATGGAACTGTCGGATGTTGATGAGGCTGCGTGTGCTAAGTATTTCACCATGATGTTAGAAGGAATGGCTCGTACTTGGTTGAAGGGATTACCGGCTAACTCCGTTGGGTCATGGGCCGAGCTAAAAGCCCGGTTTATCCAGAATTTCAAGGACACGTGCAAGCAGCCCATGTCAATTGTGGATTTGGCCTCCTGTGTCCAGGAAGAAGGTGAATGACAACCCATTGGGTGCGCCGGGTTTCAACAATACTACACTCGTCAGACCGGTTCAATGCCGATTCAGCAGTCTTGACGTTGGAGAAAAATTGCCGTTTTACGCCCCTCAAGCAGAAATTAGGGCGGCTCAAATGTCACTGCAATGACATGGGGACGCTTATGGCTGCTCTAGTTAAGTACGCTGACTCTGATAGTACTAAAGACCCTGAGTCTGATGATGACAAGCCGGGAAAGGGAAAGAAGAGCAGCAGCACCAACGGGCAGCAGCATAACCCGGCGGCGAATCAAGGAGGTAATGGTAAGCGCAGGGCTGATAACAACCTGGAATTTGTGGAAAATACCAGCGCACAGAATAATGGCCAGGGACGTAAGGGCAAACCACCCCCGCAGACCATAGGATCAGGCGTTAATCTTGAGCATATGTTGAATCAGCCCTGCCCGAAGCATGGTACACGTCAAAGACCGTCTACTCATCTTTGGAAAGATTGCTACAACATGAAGGGTTCAAGAATTCAAATCTTTTTAAAAGCAACCATGGACTGGGAGGCCGTCCAGAATCTGGTTGACAGGGTCCGGGTTACGGTGGTGGCAGTTCAGGCTCTGGTTTCCAGGGTCATCAAGGTCATCAAGGCAGTCAAGGCAATCAGGGAGGTTATCATCAACAATTTAATCAGGGGAATCAGCAACAGCAGTACGGATATCAGAGTAACCCGAAACAGTTGAATAGTGGACAGTATCATGTCTTCCCCATGAGTTTGTGCAAGCGGGATCAGAAGCTTCATAAAAGGGCAGTAAACTCCGTTGAACTGGCAGTACCCCTTTACTTGCACTGGTTTGAGCAACCCATTGTGTGGAGTCGAGAGGATCATCTGCCCCGGGTTGATAATCCGGGTCATCTGGCTTTGGTGGTTGCGCCTCAGGTTGGAGGGTATAAGTTCACCAAGGTACTCATGGACGGAGGGAGCAGCATCAATACCCTTTACTATGACACCTTCCGTCGTATGGGGTTGACGGATAAAAATCTTAAACCGTCAAACACTGTTTTCCATGGAGTGGTGCCTAGTAAGTCGGCGTATCCAGTTGGTAAGATAGCCCTGGAAGTTGCTTTTGGAGATGATCATGATTCTAGATCAGAGACGTTGACCTTTGAGGTGGTAAAAATCAAGAGCCCTTATCATGCCCTGTTTGGACGACCGACTTATGCTAAGTTTATGGCAAGACCCTATTATGTTTATCTATAGCTCAAGATGCCAGGTCATAAGGGGACCATCACGGTACATGGGAGCCGAAAGATAGCTTTGGAATGTGAAGAAGGTGATGCGACTTATGCTGAGCCGGTTTGTGCAATAGAGGAGTTGAAGTTTTATAAGGACAATGTTGATCCGGCGGATATGACCTCCTTGAAAAAGCCAACTACAGAGAATGATTTGGCTTTGAAGTTTAAATCGGCTAAGGAAACCAAGTTAGTTGATTTTTTCCTGGCGATTCATCCAAGCAGTTTAGCATCAGTGATAATCTGGATCTGAAATAGGGAAGTGCGCTCATCAAGTTCATCCGTGAGAATCGGGACATCTTTGCATGGAAGCCTTCTGACATGCCAGGTGTACCGAGGGAACTCGCTGATCACACTCTTAACATTGATCCTAAGTTTAAACCGGTCAAGCAGTTTCTCCGCCGCTTCAATGAAGAAAGGCGTAAGGCTATTGGTGAGGAGATAGCCCGGCTCCTGGCAGTTGGGTTTATCATTGAAGTATTTCATCCTGAGTGGTTGGCTAGCCCGGTGCTGGTACTTCAGAAGAATGGCACTTGGCGCATGTGTGTGGACTGCACAGATTTACACAAGGCTTATCCGGCTGATCCTTTTGCCCTCCCTCGTATTGATCAGATTATTGATTCTACGGCGGGTTGTGAGCATTTGAGTTTTCTGGATGCTTATTCTGGTATTCATCAGATTAAGATGGCAGTTAAGGACCAGGATAAGACAACTTTTATAACTCCCTTTGGAGCCTTCTGCTATGTGTCTATGCCTTTTGGGCTCAAGAGTGCCCAGACGACTTATCAGCGTTGTGTACAAAATTGTCTTCATACTCAGATTGGGCGTAATGTTCATGCTTATGTGGATGATATTGTTGTGAAGTCCAGGAAAGAGGAGACGTTGATAGAGGATTTGAAGGAAACTTTTGATAATCTCAGAATTTATAAGATGATGCTTAATCCGGCCAAGTGTGCTTTTGGTGTACCAGCATGCAAGCTCTTGGGTTTTTTGGTGTCTAACAGGGGCATTGAGGCTAACCCGAGAAAGATCAAGGCAATTACTTCTCTGGCTAAACCGACGTGTATCAATGATGTTCAACGTCTGGCGGGTCGTATTGCAACATTGAGCCGGTTGGGGGAGAAGGCTATCCCTCTATCAGATGATGAAAAAGATAGATAATTTTGTCTGGTGTGATGCTACTGATGCAGCGTTTGAGGACTTGAAAAAGTAGTTAGCCGAGCCACCTGTCCTTGCTGCTCCTGTTGATAAAGAGCCAGGGCTGTCAGTGTAGCTATTGTGGTAGAGCGAAAGGAGGCAGGCAAGGAATATTTGGTTCAACGGCCGGTTTATTATATAAGTGAGGTTCTCATCGAGTCCAAGCAGAGATACCCACATTGGCAGAAGCTGGTGTACGGAGTTTTCATGGCAAGCCGGAAGCTTAAACAATATTTTTAGGGTCATCCCATCACTGTGGTCAGTTTTGCTCCTTTGGGAGATATAATCCAAAATAGGGAGGCAACTGGCCGGGTTGCCAAGTGGGCCATTGAGCTTGGACCTCACGGTTTAAATTATATTCCTCACACTGCAATCAAGTCCCAGGCACTTGTGGATTTCATTAATTACTGGACAGAGTTGCAGACACCAGAGGAAAAGCCGGATAACACATATTGGACTATTCACTTTGATGGGTCCAGGCAATTAGAGGGCTCGGGGGCTGGAGTTGTGCTAGCTTCCCCTCGAGGTGATAAATTTTGTTATGTTCTCCGTTTGATGTTTCCTTGCACTAACAATGCAGCTGGATATGAGGCCTTACTCCACGGTCTTCAAGTGGCTACTGAGATGAACTTAAGCCAGGTTAGGTGCTTTGGTGACTCGGATTTGGTAGCTCAACAAGTATCAGGTACTTGGGACTCCAAAGATCCACTTATGGCGGCTTATCGACGGGAGGTGGATGCTATTGCTGGTCACTTCAAGGGTTATCAGGTTGAGCATGTGGACCGGAGAAAGAATGAAGCGGCGGACGCTTTAAGCCGGTTGGGTTCTCAACGTAAACCGGTGCCGCCCAATGTTTTTCTTGATGTCCTTCATAACCCGTCGGTCAAGTTACCCACTGAGGAGGATTTGGCTATTCCTGACCCGGAGGCTCAGCTGGTGGCGGCTCTTCATGTTATCCCGGATTGGACAGTTCCCTATTTGGCATATATGACCCGGGGCGAGTTACCTGAGGATGAAGTTTTGGCCAGGCAGATAATTCGGCGGTCCAAGTCAATGACTATTGTCAACGGAGAGTTGCATCATTGCAGTGTCACAGGGGCGTTTCAGCGTTGTGTGTCTCCTGATGAAGGTTGTGAGATCCTACGTGAGATCCATGAAGGGGACTGTGGTCATCATGCCGGTTCAAAATCTCTGGTAGCCAAAGCTTTCCGTCACGGTTTTTATTGGCTGCCGGCTCATGCTGATGCTGAGGACTTGGTGAGAAGGTGTGACAGCTGTCAGAAATTTGCACATCGAGCTCATGTTCTGGCTCAGGAGTTAAGGATGATTCCAATTACTTGGCCGTTTGCAGTCTGGGGACTTGACATGGTTGGGCCCTTTAAGATATCCAAGGATAAGAAGACCCACCTCTTGGTGGCAGTTGATAAGTTTACTAAATGGGTAGAGGCAGAGCCAGTGAGCAAGTGTGATGTAGCAACGACGGTTCAATTCATGAAGAAGGTGATCTTCCGCTTTGGCTTTCCAAATAGCATTATAACTGACAATGGCACTAATCTTTCCAAGGGAGCTATGGAAGATTTTTGTCAATGTGGGCATATCCAACTTGATGTATCGTCAGTGGCTCACCCCCAGTCTAATGGTCAAGCGAAGAGAGCCAATCAAGAGATTTTGAGAGGTATCAAACCCCGGCTTATGGTTCCCTTGCAGAGGATGCCGGGTTGTTGGGTCGAGGAGTTACCTTCCGTGTTATGGAGCATTAATACCACCCCCAACAGGTCTGTGGGTTATACGCCCTTTTTCATGGTTTATGGAGCAGAGGCAGTCCTCCCTAGTGACATCCGTCATGACTCACCCCGCGTGGCGGCTTATGTTGAAGCTGACAATGAAAAAGCATGTTAGGAAGCACTTGACCTGTTAGATGAAGAGCGTGACATTGCAGCGGCTCGTTCGGTGATTTACCAGCAAGACATGCGCCATTACCACAGCTGCCGCGTTAAAACCAGAACTTTTCAAGAAGGCGATCTGGTGCTCCGGCTCATCCAGGATCAGACTGATATGCACAAGTTATCCCCACCTTGGGAAGGACCCTTTGTGGTCAGCAAGAATCTAAACAACGGGTCATATTACCTTATCGATGTTCGAGACCACAAGGATTCACGAACATCAGAGGAGGAGACCCACCGGCCTTGGAATATTGCTCAGCTTAGGCCATACTACACTTGAGCCACATGCTCTCCTTATGTACATATTTAGACAATGTATATATTATGATTGATATAATAAACCGGCATCCTCGCTAAAGCGGGGCTTCTGTCGTTCTCTTAAAATGAGTTTTTGATCCGGCTATCAAGCCCATATTATAAGAGCACAACTCTGGTTACTTCGGTAATCTGGCTATCAAGCCCATATTATAAGAGCACAGCTCTGGTTACTTCGGTAATCTGGCTATCAAGCCCATATCATAAGAGCACAACTTTGGTTACCTTGGTAATTCAGCTATCAAGCCCATATTTTAAGAGCATAGCTCTGGTTACCTTGGTAATCCGGCTATCAAACCAACATGATAACTTCATTTGAGCATAGCTCCGGTCTACTTGGAGGCTTAATGCCCGGATTAAAGGGACCAAAGAGAGTCTGTTGCGTAGCACAACTCAAACATAGTGCATGTCGGTGTCAAAACCGGCGGATCTCAGGTAGGGGGTCCCGAACTGTGCGTCTATGGCGGATGGTAACAGGAGGCAGGGGACACGATGTTTTACCCAGGTTCGGGCCCTCTTGATGGAGGTAAAACCCTACGTCCTGATTGATTTATTCTTGATGATATGAGTATTACAAGAGTTGATCTACCACGAGATCGGAGAGGCTAAACCCTAGAAGCTAGCCTATGGTATGATTGTATGTTGTCCTACGGACTAAAACCCTCCGGTTTATATAGACACCGGAAAGGGCTAGGGTTACACAAGGTCGGTTACAAAGGAGGAGATATACATATCCGTATTGCCTAGCTTGCCTTCCACGCCAAGTAGAGTCCCATCCGGACACGAGACGAAGTCTTCAATCTTGTATCTTCATAGTCCAACAGTCCGGCTGTCCGGAGACCCCCTAATCCAGGACTCCCTCAGTAGCCCCTGAACCAGGCTTCAATGACGATGAGTCCGGTGCGCAGTATCATCTTCGGCATTGCAAGGCGGGTTCCCCCTCCGAATACACCACGGAAGAATTTGAATACAAGGATAGTGTCCGACCCTGCAAAATAAGTTCCACATACCACCGTAGAGAGAATAATATTTCCACAAATCTAATCTGCTGACTTGTTTTGGCAACACGACATTATGCCATGGCCCGGTGATTATTCGAACCGTTTCCTTTAACTAGCCCCGCACATAACGCGAGGCAGTTTTTTGACACGCCTTGTCAAAGCAGAGATCGTGTCCCCCTTATTACGGGATTCTCATCAATACGGGCGTGGGTAACCCAACCGCGCCATCGATTACGGCGCTTGGGGGATAAGCGAGTTTTACCAGGCTAGTGGGGGCGCATAGTTTCGTCCGCCCTTATAAGGGGACAAGGTTTAACCTTTTTCTACCCACGCCTTCTTCCTCCTTGCTCATCCACTCTTGCACTCTCGAGCTCCAACGCGCAAGCCTACATCCTTCCCCTCAAACTTCCCTAATCATGTCCGAAGCGGGAGGCAAATGGATGGCTTCCTCTGTTACGGAGGGTCACATCAAGAAGCTGCGCGGTGCCGGATACTTGGCCGCGAATATTGCGCATCGGCTACCCGCTGCGGGGCAGATCATTCCTACCCCTGAACCTCACGAGAGGGTAGTCTTCCTCCACCACTTCCTCCGTGGACTGGGGTTTCCCCTTGTAACGCCCCGAGGCCGATGTGCCAGGTGTCGTCCAGTTATTCGCTGTCGTTGCCATGTCATTCACTGGCGTGTTGCATCTTGTCATGTCATCATGTGCATTGCATCATCATGTTTTCAAAACTTGCATCCATCCCGGTCTCCTCGTTCCGTCCGTTGTCCGTTCTGAGCCCAACCACACTTGCACGCGCCCGCGGCATGTCCAAGATAGTATTTTATAAGTGGCCGGGAAATGTTCTCGGAATGGGTTGAAAGTTGGCATGCGGTGTTGTTTTGTTGTCAGTAGACCGCCTGCCAAGTTTCATCGCATTCGGAGTCCGTTTGACGTCCCAACGGATAAATATAGCGGCAATAGTAGCCGGTCTAACGTTGGACGTTTTCGGTCTCCGGAAACAGTCGCCGGGCCTCCCTCTCTTCTCTTCTCTCAGCTCGAGACCGTCTGCACAGCCCACCTAGTCCATCCTCCTTCCCCTCTTCTCTTCCGGAGTTGCCCGATGCGATCGCGCGGTCCGAAACCCTCTCTGCACAGTGCATCAAACCCCTCACGTGAGCGCCCGAAAGCTGTCCCGGACCCGACTCGGACAGTCGTTACCGCTGTGTCCGGATCATCCCCAAACATCTACAAAATATCTCCGTTTTCTTAATTGGACTTCCTAACCTATATTTTTCTCGACCGCCCGATTACGATCGGACGGACCAGATAGCCCCTAACCTAACCTAACCGCTATATAACTAGTCTAACCCTAGATCCTTGGAGGGCTGTCCCATCCAATCCTTCTCCCCGCCGCCACTCCTCTCCCACCTTGGGATCCTCCCGATGGATCCATCCACCAACCAGCGCTCCCCATGTCCCTCCTTAATTTCCGCTGCGCCCAAATCACAGCGGACAAGGCCGGCCCTCCTGCAGCGCCTCGTCCCGCTCCTCTTTTTCCCTTTCTCTCCCTTGTTGCTCTCTCTCTCACCCGGTTTCCTCTCTCTCTCTTTCTTCGCGCAGGAGCCGCATCGCAGCATGGCCGAAGCTCCTTCCTCGACACTCGTCGCCGACCCCCCCCCCCCTGCTTCTTCGGTCCCAGCAGGAGACAAGCCGCCGGATCGGACGCCTCACCAGGGAACGCCATGGCCGCCGCACCATGGAGCCACTTCGACCTGGACCCCGGCCGGATCGACGCAGCCCGCCGCCGTCCTGCTTCGCTAGCTCGGGCATGAGCACCCCGTCTTCCTCCTCGTCGCGCCGATCTAGGAGGAGCCCCCGCCAGCACCGCCGCTCCTCTACGCCCTCGCTGCCCAAGCCGCCTGCATCCCCTGCTTCGTGAACGAGAAGACCGGCGCCGCACCTTCGTTGACTTGTCCCAGCGCCAGCGTGGACGAGATCCACGTCGCCCGCGCCTGGGTCTTCTTGCCCGAGGCCCAGCTCCTCCCGAGCCGGCCCCTCTCCACGTCGCCCACTCCCTGGCGTCAAGCCAGATCCAGCAGGCCCAGCCTGCCTCCCCTTCGCTAGTCCAGCCCCACAGGCTTGGCTCCGGCCAGCCTCTCCACCGAACGACCCACGAGGCCCAGCTGAGCACCCCCTGCCGGCCTCCCTTCTACCACCGAACCGGGCCGAGCCCATGGTGAGCTGCCTCCCAGCGCCTACCACTGTTGGGCTTGCCCCAGATTCAGCCCGTCATGTGTTTTTTTCAGCGCCTGAGTTTTTCCTATTTATCCTGAGACAACAGTTTTGCAGTATAGCCCCCCTAGTTCATGCATTTAATAACTCACTAACCGTGCATCGGATTAAAATGTTTTATATATGAAACTTGCTCAGAATTTTGTGTAGATTAATAATATCCAACTTTCATCTATGTTTGAAATGTTAAAAATGTTGTTTGCATTAATTTGCTCCTATGCCATGTTAAAACGGTTTAATTCATAACTAATGACCGTAACTCGGATTTTAATAAACTTTATATGTAAATGGGGTAGAAAAATGTCTAGTTTAACATGGTGCACTCATCTTGCATGTTTAACAACTCTAAAATATGGTTTAGGGAAGAACAGGACCTAATCTAATATATGCACATGAGGAGTTTCCGGAATTGTTGTTCGTTGCTTCCAGCCTCATTTAACCTTGACTAGATAGGTAGTTTTCATTTGTTTCACCCTCTTGCCATGCTTCATTAAACCGGACATGCATCATACTCGGTTGTGCATCATACCATGTTCATGTGTTGGTTGTTTACTATGTGTGTGCTTTTTTTTCCGGTGTTGCTTCTTCGGGTTGGTTCCGTGAACGTCGAGTTTGTGAGGATCCGTTCGTCTACGTCCGTTTGTCTTCTTCATGGACTTGTTCTTCTTCCTTGCGGGATTTCAGGCAAGATGATCATACCCTCGAAATCACTACTATCTTTGCTATGCTAGTTTTCTCGCTCTTTTGCTATGCCAATGCTACGATGCCTACCATTTGCTTGTCAGCCTCCCAATTGCCATGTCAAACCTCTAACCCACCTTGTCCTAGCAAACCGTTGATTGTCTATGTTACCGCTTTGCTCAGCCCCTCTTATAGCGTTGCTAGTTGCAGGTGAAGATCGGAGGCCGTTCCTTGTTGGAACATCTTTTACTTACTTGTTGGGATATCATTATATTGCTATGTTATCTTAATGCATCTATATACTTGGTAAAGGGTGGAAGGCTCAGCCTTATGCCTGGTGTTTTGTTCCACTCTTGCCGCCCTAGTTTCCGTCATATCGGTGTTATGTTCCCGGATTTTGCGTCCCTTACGCGGTTGGGCTATAATGGGAACCCCTTGACAGTTCGCCTTAAGTAAAGCTTTTCCAGCAATGCCCAACATTAGTTTTACCATTTGCCACCTAGCCTTTTCTTTTCCCTTGGGGGTCGCGCGCCCAAGGGTCATCATTATTTTAACCCCCCCTGGGCCAGTGCTCCTCTGAGTGTTGGTCCGAACTGAGCTGCCTGCGGGGCCACCTCGGGGAAACTTGAGGGTTGGTTTTACTCGTAGCTAGTCTCATCTGAGTGTGCCCTGAGAAAGAGATATGTGCAGCTCCTATCAGGATTTGTCGGCACATTCGGGCGGTGTTGCTGGTTTAGTTTTACCCTGTCGAAATGTCTTGTTGTACCGGGATACCGAGTCTGATCGGAACGTCTCGGGTGGAGGTCTATTCCTTCGTTGACCGTGAGAGCTTGTGATGGGCTAAGTTGGGACACCCCTGCAGGGATTTGAACTTTCGAAAGCCGTGCCCGCGGTTATGGGCAGATGGGAATTTGTTAACGTCCGGTTGTAGAAAACCTGAAGTTCACCTTAATTAAAATGAATCAACCGCGTGTGTAACCGTGATGGTCTCTTTCCGGCGGAGTCCGGGGAGTGAACACGGTTGTTGGAGTTATGCTTGACGTAGGTTGTTATAGGATCACTTCTTGATCATACTTTTATCGACCGTGCTTTGCCTTCTCTTCCCGCTCTCATTTGCGTATGTTAGTCACCATATATGCTAGTCGCTTGCTGCAGCTCAACCTCATACCTTTTACCTTACCCATAAGCTTAAATAGTCTTGATCGCGAGGGTGCGAGATTGCTGAGTCCCCGTGGCTCACAGATACTTCCAAACCCAGCTTGCAGGTGCCGATGAGACCGTGCAGTTGACGCAACCAAGCTCAGGAGGAGCTCGATGAAGATCTTGTCCTTTGTGTTGTTTCGTTCTAGTTGATCAGTAGTGGAGCCCAGTTGGGGTCGATCGGGACCTTTGTCGCATTTGGGGTTCTTCTTTTATTTTGGTTCCGTAGTCGGACCATGAGTGTATTTGATTTATGTAATGTTTATTCATGTAATTGTGTGAAGTGGCGATTGTAAGCCAACTGTGTACCTCTTTCCCTTATGTATTACATGGGTTGTGTGAAGATTACCTCACTTGCGACATATGCCTTCAATGCGATTATGTCTCTAAGTCGTGCCTCGACACGTGGGAGCTATAGTCGCATCAAGGGTGTTACACCCCTCCATCCATTCGTCCGTGGTCTCGTGTTCTACTACGGGTCGGACTTCCATGATCTGGCCCCGAACTTCGTCCTCAACATTTCGGCATTCATCGTCGTGTGTGAGGCTTTCCTCTGCATCCGGCCCCACTTCGGCCTATGGTTAAAGACCTTCAATATCAAGCCGAAGGTGGTGGGCGGCCAACAAGCAGAATGCGGCGGAGCCATGGTGGGCAAGATGCCCAACGTTATATGGCTTGAAGGCTCCTTCGTGGAGACCATAAAGGGGTGCCAGTCGGCATGGTTCTACATCACCGAGCCACGCGACGCCAAATGGGTGGCTGCCCCCAAGTTTCGATCTGGAATCCCCACGCGGCTCACCTCCTGGAAAGAGAAGGGCCTGTCCTGGGGTCCATCGGTGGAGCTGGACAGACTCCAGAAATGTATCCGGAATATGGCAGGCAAGAAGCTCAAGCTTGTCAACATAGTCCAGGTCATGCTCATCCGCCGGATCCTCCCGTGCCAACAACGGGATTTCAACTTGTGGGAGTTCGACCCGGCCCAGCACCAGACTCTGAGCGAGCTCTTCGACACGATGCACAAGGCGTCTGGAGGGTGCTGTTCAAGGGCGCCGAGGTCCCTCCCTCTCTCACTAAGGACCGCGAGCTAAGCGCGAAGCGTCGAGCGCATTCGGTGAGTTCTATACATCCGGTAGGATATTTATTTTCCCTAGCTTAATCATGTGCGGGGTCTGAGCTCCATGCCTTTGACAGGACTGGGTGGAGACGTCGGGGCAGATTAACTGTCTGGCCCCTCTGCCCGAAGACACTGCGGACGCTCTCCTGACGAAGATGCTGACTCCGGCTCCTTACAAGGTGCCGGAGAAGACCAAGGGAACCCGAAAGAGTTCTCGACGCCAGGTGTTATCGGACTCATCATCCGATAGCTCCGTGACGCACTCCTCCCCCGAAGACGAGGAGGAGGATGAAGATACTCCCCCTCCAGTCGGCGGAGACAAGAAAAGGAAGGCCGCCCCAATCGGGGGGGGGGGGGCGAAGGGTCTAAGAAGGGAAGGACTCTCCTTCCGGACTACTCTACCACAGCCGCCGAAGGCGAAGACGAGTGACTGCTCAGGGCCAAGCCCCTGGCAAAGTCATAAGTATTCGGATGCCAGGTAACTCATAGCATTCATTTGTCGCACTGTTTCTTCTAACGCCGAATTATGATTATGCAGACCGCCAAGAGCCCGTATCGATGTATCGTCGGACGGCTCCCTGGGCTCGTCCGATATGGATAGCAATCCACTTCCGACCGCCACCTCCCCCTGCCCTACGGACAACGCTGAGGTATTGTCTCAAGAGGCACCGGGTCGAGGGGAGACAGTCCCGGAGGCGCCTCAAGGCGACCTTCCGGACTCCGGGAGCAGAGGGAGCAAGGCTCCCGAGGGCTCCGAGTTCGGCCCTCAGCCGAACACCGCGCCGGAACCCCCAGTGGTTCCGGACTCGGGCAGGCGGCCTCCTTCTAAAAGGGGCAAGATGCCTTTGTCGGTGACCTCTGTCCATCCAGAGGCACCGGACAGTATGCTGGGAGCGCTTCGCAGCGCTTCCATCGATGAAGAGCACCGCACTATTATGAGTGCGGTGGTCCAGAAGGTTCAGTCCGCCAAGAGCGGACTAACTGAAGCCTGTGCCAGCCTTCTAACAGGCTTTGAGGTAAGTTTATAGGAAAAATATTACCGCATAGACAGTAGCCCCTGATGCTCTGTTCGGTGTTCACAAAGAAAAGCCGAACAGAGGATCAAACAATATCGCAGGAGTCTAATATAAGTATGTCTATATGCGTATGCAGGCTTCGCTGCTGGCCTCAACCACACTGACTGCGGAGGTCGCCACACTAAAGTAGGACCTCGAAGGGTCCAAGAAAGAACTCGGCCTTGCCAAGAGGTAGCTCGAGGAAAACAAAGGAAAGTAGTACCTAGTCTATGGATATATATATAAAAAGAATGCCATTGCAAAATGACAGGATCATCGTAAATTTGCCAGGGGCCACGACCGAGGTGGCGACCCTGAAGCAAGCGCTATCCAAGGTCGAAAACCAAGCGGGCAAGGAGTGCATCGAGCGGGAAAGGCATGAGGCACGGGTGGGCGAGGTGCAGCAAGAGCTCCACGCTCTCGTGACGAAGCACGAGGTGTTGGAGCTTGACTTGAAGACGCGAGAGTCCGAGCTTGCCACCACCCGTGAAAGTGCAAAGAGTGCCAAGGCCGAAGCACAGAAGGCCCTCCAGGAGATTGATGCGATGAATAAGATAGCGGCGGGTAAGGCATTCTATATGCAAAGGAAGCATGTGAAAGTAAATTACCTATTACTTACCCGAATCCTGAGCTCTCCAGGAGCATTCGCAGATTTGCCCCGCAGCGTGTCGGATGCCGCACAGTTTTACCAGGCCGAGGAGGCAAGCTCAACGGAGAAGCTGTTCTGGTCTCAGTATACTGGGACCGAACACCCGATGCCTCTGAGCGACCAGCTGAAGCAACTGGTCGAGCTGCACAAGGCGGTTGAATAGGCCATGAAGAGCTTTATAGTCCGGATGTGGCCTGGCGACGCCCTTCCCAACAGCTACTTCGGCCTGGTGAGGCGGCTTGTGGATGCCCGCCCACGGCTAGAAGTCATCAAGCGGTCCGTCTGCATCGAAGGTGCACGCCGGGCTTTCTCCTGTATTAAGGTGTAATGGGCCAAGCTGGACGCCGTGAAGATGATTAAGGAAGGGCCGCCAGAGGGCAAGGAGCATCGCCACCCCGAGATGTACTATGAGGGTGTCCTGAAGGGTGCTCATCTCGTAGCGGACGAGTGTACGAAAGATATAATATTCGAGTAAACTCGCTCGTGTAATCCTGTATTTATGAAAACTTGTTCATATGCGCTATGCAACGCTTGTTTGAATTTAAAATATTAGCTTATGTTCGGCTGTTTATCAAATCTGAGAGATGGCTAGACGTCGGCTTCCGCCCCCACGCCACGAGTGCTGGGGTGTTCAGGATAAACCTGAGCACTCTTGTTCCCATTGTTGGGTCCTTCGAGGGAGGTGCTCTGCACAACGAACAAGGCAATCGGACTATAATGCGTTATCACTCTCACTTAGCCATATAATTCTATAATTTCAAATTTCGGTGAAGCCCCTAGTATTCGGAAGGCCGAATTCGAGGCGTGATACACGCCTTAAGCCGGACAGGGCCGACTCCTCGCTCTAAGCGGCATAAGCCTTTAGGGACTCGAAACCTCTCGAACAGCGACCAGTCTCTCGCCTTATCATGACAGTCAGTTTTAGCTTTTTCTACTGAGGTGCTTAGCCCAGCAGAACTGGGGCACAATCGCAGTAGTTCTCCCAGTGCTACCTTAGCCGATATAGCGGAACGTAAGGTACCAAAACATGGGAGCCAGGCAAACCCAACTATTGACCCAAGACATGATTCGGAGCTGATGCATATAATGCTATAAGTTCGGGGTGCCGCACTGTCGAAAGTGTTCGAACTTCTCACGCCGTATTATGGGGTATGCTTAAGCCCCTAGCGTATTGGTCGTACCAGAGTGTATGGGTGCTGGATGTCATAAATGAACATATATATAAAAAGGAAGAATGCAATAATAGTCTTAATGCTATGCATTTTTTATTCAAAAAGGTGCGTTAAAGCAGAATAATACAAGTAGTGCGAGAAGCAGAAAGTAGGACTGTTTGACATGTCCCTTCCAAGGGCAAGCTGAGGAATAGTATTAAAGCAAATATTTCACTCGTTATCGTAATCCACCTGGGAGTTCCGTGGTGCGACGTAGCTTTCTGCCTCCTTGGTTGCTGCATCATGTGTTCGGCAATCACGCTGCCGGACAGGGTTTCCAGAGATTAAAGTCCCGAAAGAGAAAAATAACAAAGCGGGAAGCCCCTAGTGCGGTTTAAGCCGCGACTTGGGGCGTGCCGCCGTCTTGCCCCCTCCCCGCCTATACCCATGGTATTTTTAATGCGTAATTATGTACGCGTGGCATGGATTTTGCCGTTTGGCTGGGACCGGGGTGGGGGCCGCATTGCTATGTGAGCTCGGAATGTGCCAGGCGGTCCTGTTGTCGATTACTCCGGGCGCGCTTGAAGGTGTCCGGGTCCTTAATCGCCGAACTAGTGGATTGCCTTAAGAGGCTGCTTTGCGCTTCTGCTGCGAGGGCCGCAGTGTGCTCCTCCGTGCAGAGAGAGCGCTTTGTGTTTCCATTGACTGTGATGACCCCCCGAGGTCCTGGCATCTTGAGCTTGAGATATGCATAATGCGGTACCGCATTGAATCTTGCAAATGCGGTTCGCCCTAGCCGTGCATGATAGCCACTGCGGAACGGGACTATGTCGAAGATTAACTCTTCGCTTCGGAAGTTATCCGGAGATCCGAAGTCCACTTCCAGTGTGACTGAGCCTGTGCAATGGGCCTCTACACCTGGTATGACACCTTTAAAGGTCATTTTAGTGGGTTTGATCCTTGAGGGGTCTATACCCATTTTGCGCACTGTGTCCTGATAAAGCAGGTTCAGGCTGCTGCCGCCGTCCATTAGGACTTGAGTGAGGTGAAATCCGTCAATGATTGGGTCTAGGACCAGTGCGGCGAATCCGCCATGACGGATGCTAGTGGGGTGGTCCCTGCGATCGAAAGTGATTGGACAGGAGGACCATGGGTTGAACTTTGGGGCGACTGGCTCCAACGCATATACGTCCCTGAGCGCACGCTTCCGCTCCCTCTTGGGGATGTGGGTTGCGTATATCATGTTCACCGTCCGCACTTGTGGGGGGAACCTCTTCTGTCCTCCGGTGTTCAGCTACCGGGGCTCCTCCTCGTCATCACTATGTGACCCCTTATCTTTGTTTTCGGCATTTAGCTTGCCGGCCTACTTGAACACCCAACAATCCCCGTTGGTGTGATTGGCTTGTCGGGGGTGCCATGTATTTGACATGAGCGATCGAGTATACGGTCCAAACTGGACGGGCCCGTAGTGCTTCTCTTGAATGGCTTTTTCCGCTGACCGGGTTTAGAGCCTTTGAATCCGGCATTGACTGCCGTATCCTCGGTATTGTCGCTGTTAATGCGGCGCTTATGTTTGTTGCGACGTGACCTGCCATTACCGTCCTTGGTATCCGAAGTACCATGGTTCTTTGATATGTTATTACTGCGAGCTAGCCAGCTGTCTTCTCCCGTGCAAAAGCGGGTCATGAGTGTCGTGAGGGCTGCCATAGATTTCGGCTTTTCCTGACCAAGGTTCCGGGCTAGCCACTCGTCCCGGATGTTGTGCTTGAAGGCTGCTAGGGCCTCTGCATCCGTACAGTCAATGATTTGATTTTTCTTTGTTAGGAACCAAGTCCAGAATTGCCTGGCCGATTCCTCTGGTTGCTGAATTATGTGGCTCAAGTCATCGGCATCTGGTGGTCGCACATAAGTGCCCTGAAAGTTGTCGAGGAATGCGGCTTCTAGATCTTCCCAACAGCCAATGGACTCTGCTGGCAAGCTGTTGAGCCAATGCCGAGCTGGTCCTTTGAGTTTGAGTGGGAGGTATTTGATGGCGTGTAGGTCATCATCGCGGGCCATGTGGATGTGCAGGAGGAAATCCTCGATCCATATCGCAGGATCTGTTGTGTTGTCGTATGATTCTATATTTACGGGTTTGAAACCCTCTGGGATTTGATGATCCATTACTTCGTCTGTGAAGCATAAGGGGTGTGCGTCGCCTCTGTACTGGGCTATATCGCGACGCAGCTCGAATGAGTCTTGCCCGCTGTGTTCGGCCCAACCGGACTTACTTTTACTGTATCCGGCGTGACGATTATCGTCTCGCATAGTGGCACGCCCTCGTGATCGGTAGATTGATCTTGCATGTTTTGCTTTGTCCTCCAATACATCTCGCAGGTCTGGCGTATTTCCCCATGCCTTTTTATTTGAATGACGTCGGGGTGCGGGCTGAGCTTTTGGCTGGAATGTCTCTCTGTCGCGGCCACGAGGTGGCCGATTAGCCGCATCATACGCCGGGGATGTAGGTTTTGGTGCTTCCTCCTCCAGTCGGGGTAGCAACCTGCATTTTGGGTAACTCTTGGAGGGGCGTTCGAGTTTATACTCTTCGGCCTCCAGGACTTCAGTCCATCTGTCAGCTAGCAAATCTTGATCAGCTTGAAGCTGTTGTTGCTTTTTCTTAAGGCTATTTGCTGTGGCTATAAGCCTACGCTTGAAGCGCTCTTGTTTGACAGGATCCTCTGGCACGGCGAATTCGTCATCGCCGAGGCTTGCCTCGTCTACGGAGAGGGGCATGTAATTATCATCCTCCGCCTCTCCATCTGCCGCTCTCAGGAGGGCTGGCTCCTCCATCCTCCTGCTCTAAATCTTGCTGGAGGGGATTGTTGTTGTCTTCGGCACTGTCCGGAATGCTATTATCTCCGGTGCTGGTATCACCACTTTTGCCTTGGCAGGACATAGAGCGGCGCCGCTGACGCCATCGCTTGGATTCCTTCTTGGAGGGGTCATCCTCCATTGTCTCGTCGCCATTGCCTTCTTTGGGTGTGTCCACCATGTATATATCATATGATGAGGTGGCTGTCCAGTGCCATGTGGGCAGTGGTTCCTCTTCGACTCCCGCATCGTCGTCCATACCGTCGATGTCTTCGGAGTCGAAGTCGAGCATGTTGGTTAAGTCATCGACAGTGGCTACTAAGTGGGTGGTGGGTGGGCGGCGAATTTCTTCGTCATTCGCATCCTAATCCTGCCGGACGTAGTTCGGCCAGGATCCTCCTAACAAGGAAAGAGACCTTAATGAGTTCAGTATGTCGCCGAAGGGCGAGTGCTGAAAAATATCCACGGAGGTGAACTCCATGATCGGCGACCGATCAGATTCGATAGGAACGGGCGCAGGCGGTTCGGAGTCCGTGGCCGGAGAAGGATCCGGCAGTTTGGCAACACGGCTCTCGTGAAGGGTAAGGTCGATATTCGGCTCGATCGCCACAGAGGGTGCTACCTCTTGAGCTTGCGTTGGATTTCCCCGAAGAGGAAGGGATGATGCAGCAGAGTAGCATAAGTATTTCCCTTAGTTTTTTAGAACCAAGGTATCAATCCAGTAGGAGGCCACGCTCAAGTCCCTCGTACCTGCACAAAACGATAGCTACTCGCAACCAACGCGATTAGGGGTTGTCAATCCCTTAACGGTCACTTACGAGAGTGAGATCTGATAGATATAATATTTTTGGTATTTTTGGTATCGAGATGCAAAGTGAAAAGTAAAAGGCAATGTAAAAAGCAAAACAAGATTAAAGTGATAGAGATTGATATGATGAGAATACACCCGGGGGCCATAGGTTTCACTAGTGGCTTCTCTCAAGAGCATAAGTATTCTACGGTGGGTGAACAAATTACTGTTGAGCAATTGACAGAATTGAGCATAGTTATGAGAATATCTAGGCATGATCATGTATATAGGCATCACGTCCGTGACAAGTAGACCAAAACGATTCTGCATCTACTACTATTACTCCACTCATCGACCGCTATCCAGCATGCATCTAGAGTATTAAGTTAAAAACAGAGTAACACTTTAAGCAAGATGACATGATGTAGAGAGATAAATTCATGCAATATGAAATAAACCCCATCTTGTTATCCTCGATGGCAACGATACAATACGTGCCTTGCTGCCCCTTCTGTCACTAGGAAAGGACACCGCAAGATCGAACCCAAAGCTAAGCACTTCTCCCATGGCAAGAACTACCAATCTAGTTGGCCAAACCAAACGGATAATTCGAAGAGACTTGCAAAGATAACCAATCATACATAAAAGAATTCAGAGAAGATTCAAATATTATAAATAGATAGACTTGATCATAAACCCACAATTCATTGGTCTCAACAAACACACCGCAAAAAGAAGATTACA
The DNA here is from genome assembly GCF_056163025.1 of Triticum urartu. Classification (NCBI taxonomy): domain Eukaryota; kingdom Viridiplantae; phylum Streptophyta; class Magnoliopsida; order Poales; family Poaceae; genus Triticum; species Triticum urartu. The sequence continues at coordinate 51,748,025 of NC_141876.1, forward strand.
TCGAATAGATCTCCACGAGAGAGGGGGAGAAGTTTGTATTGAGATCCAAAAAGAGAGAAGAAGCCATCTAGCTACTAACTATGGACCCGAAGGTCTGAGGTAAACTACTCACACTTCATCGGAGAGGCTATGATGATGTAGAAGCCCTCCATGATGACGGCCCTCTCCGGCGGAGCTCTGGAACAGGCCCCAAGATGGGATCTCGTGGATACAGAAAGATGCGGTGGTGGGATTAGGTTTTTGGCTCCGTATCTGTTCGTTTGGGGGTATGTAGGTATATATAGGAGGGAGAAGTACGTCGGTGGAGCTCCGTGGGGCCCACGAGGTAGGGGGGCGCACCCCCCACCCTCGTGACCGCCTCTCTGATGCCTTGGCGTAGGGTCCAAGTCTCCTGGATCACGTTCGGTGAGAAAATCACGTTCCCGAAGGTTTCATTCCGTTTGGACTCCGTTTGATATTCCGTTTCTTCGAAACACTGAAATAGGCAAAAAAAACAACAATTCTGGGCTGGGCCTCTGGTTAATAGGTTAGTCCCCAAAATAATATAAAAGTGGAAAATAAAGCCCAATATAGTCCAAAATAGTAGATAATATAGCATGGAGCAATCAAAAATTATAGATACGTTGGAGACGTATCAGGCATCCCCAAGCTTAATTCCTACTCGTCCTCGAGTAGGTAAATAATAAAAAGAGAATTTTTGATGCAGAGTGCTACTTGGCATAATTTCAATGCAAATCTTCTTAATTATGATATGAATATTCAGATTCGAAAGATTCAAGACAAAAGTTTATATTGACATAAAAATAATAATACTTCAAGCATACTAACAAAGCAATTATGTCTTCTCAAAATAACATGGCCAAAGAAAGTTATCCCTACAAAATCATATAGTCTGGCTATGCTCTATCTTCACCACACAAAGTATTTAAATCATGCACAACCCCGATGACAAGCCAAGCAATTGTTTCATACTCTAACTTTTTCAAAACTTTTTCAATCTTCACGCAATACATGAGCGTGAGACATGGATATAGCACTATAGGTGGAATAGAATGGTTGTTGTGGAGAAGACAAAAAGGAGAAGATAGTCTCACATCAACTAGGCGTATCAACGGGCTATGGAGATGCCCATCAATAGATATCAATGTGAGTGAGTAGGGATTGCCATGCAACGGATGCACTAGAGCTATAAGTATATGAAAGCTCATCAAAATAAACTAAGTGGGTGTGCATCCAACTTGCTTGCTCACGAAGACCTAGGGCATTTGGAGGAAGCCCATCATTGGAATATACAAGCCAAGTTCTATAATGTAAAATTCCCACTAGTATATGAAAGTGATAACATGAGAGACTCTCTACTATGAAGATCATGGTGCTACTTTGAAGCACAGGTGTGGTAAAAGGATAGTAACGTTGTCCCTTCTCTCTTTTTCTCTCATTTTTTATGGCCTCTTTTCTTTCTCTTGTTTTTTAGGCTTCTTTGGCCTCTTTTATTTATTTTTCGTTCGGAGTCTCATCCTGACTTGTGGGGGAATCATAGTCTCCATCATCCTTTCCTCACTGGGACAATGCCCTAATGATGATGATCATCACACTTTTATTTTGCTTATAACTCAACAATTACAACTCGATACTTAGAACAAAATATGACTCTATATGAATGCCTCCGGAGGTGTACCGGGATATGCAATATGCCAATGATGGATGTGTCATAATAAACAGAACGATGGAAAGTTGCATGGCAATATATCTCGGAATGGCTATGGAAATGCCATAATAGGTAGGTATGGTGGCTGTTTTGAGGAAGGTATATGGTAGGTGTATGATACCGGCGAAAAGTTCGCTGTATTAGAGAGGCTAGCAAAGGTGGAAGGGTGAGATTGCGTATAATCCATGGGCTCAACATTAGTCATAAAGAACTCATATAATTATTGCAAAAATCTAGAAGTTATCAAAGCAAAGTATTACGCGCATGCTCCTAGGGGGATATATTGGTAGGAAAAGACCATCGCTCGTCCCCGACCGCCACTCATAAGGAAAGCAATCAATAAATAAATCATGCTCCGACTTCATCACATAATGGTTCACCATACGTGCATGCTACGGGAATCACAAACTTTAACACAAATATTCTTTAAATTAACAACTACTCAACTAGCATGACTTTAATATTATCACCTCCATATCTCAAAACAATTATCATGCTTCAATCTTTTCTTAGTATTCAACACACTCAAAAGAAAGTTTCACAAATCTTGAATACCAAGCATATTATTATTAAGAAAATTACCATGCTATTAAGAGACTCTCAAAATAATTTAAGTGAAGCATGAGAGATCAATAGTTTCTTTAAAACAAATCCACCACCGTGCTCTAAAAGATCTAAGTGAAGCACATAGATCAAAAATTATAATGCTCAAAAGATATAAGTGAAGCACATAGAGAAAAACTACTTAGATCAAAAAGATATAAGTGAATCACATAGAGCAAAACTACTTAGATCAAAAATATATAAGTGAGGCACATAGAGCAAAACTATAATGCTCAAAAGATATAAGTGAAGCACATAGAGCAAAAACTACATAGCTCAAAAGATATAAGTGAAGCACATAGAGTATTCTATCAAATTTTAATTCATGTATGGCTCTCTAAAAAGGTGTGTACAGCAAGGATGATTGTGGCATACTAAAACACAAATATACAAATAATACAAGACACTCCAAGCAAAACACATATCATGTTGGTGAATAAAAATATAGCTCCAAGTAAATTACCGATGGAAGTGGACGAAAGAGGGGATGCCTTCCGGGGCATCCCCAAGCTTTGTCTTTTTGGTGTCCTTGGATTATCTTGGGGGTGCCATGGGCATCCCCAAGATTAGGCTCTTGACACTCCTTGTTCCATAATCCATCACAAGAATTCACCCAAAACTTGAAAACTACACAACACAAAACTTAAAGTAGAAAACTCGTGAGCTCCGTTAGCGAAAGAAAACAAAATACCACTTCAAGGTACTGTAATCAACTGATTCTTTATTTATATTGGTGTTAAACCTACTGTATTCCAACTTCTCTATGGATTATAAACTATTTTACTAGCCATAGATTCATCAAAATAAGCAAACAACACACGAAAAAAGAATCTGTCAAAAACAGAACAGTCTGTAGTAATCTGTAGCTAGCGCAAGATCTGGAACCCCAAAAATTCTAAAATAAATTGCTGGACGTGTGGAATTTATCTATTAATCATCTGCAAAAATAATTAACTAAATATCACTCTTCTAATAAAAACGACAGCAGTTCTTGTGAGCGCTAAAGTTTCTGTTTTTTACAGCAAGTTCAACAAGACTTTCCCCAAGTCTTCCCAATGGTTCTACTTGGCACAAATACTAATTAAACACAAACAAAACACAAACAAAACAGAGGCTAAATAATTTATTTATTACTAATCAGGAGCAAAAAGCAAGGAATAAAAATAAAATTGGGTTGCCTCCCAACAAGCGCTATCGTTTAACGCCCCTAGTTAGGCATAAAAGCGAGGATAGATCTAGGTATTGCCATCTTTGGTAGGCAATCCTTTGATGAGGCATCTATTTCCCTTAGGAATTTCTTTCTTTCTAGTGATTATCAAACTTTTTAGGCACACGATTGAAAATTCATTTGTAACAATTGGTTCCTTAATGATAGCAAAAAGATTGGGATGAATACTTATAGATTTAAGATCCGCAGTTTCCTTACTAGATGATTCACCCTTATTTTTAGGAACATACATAAGCTTGGAAATTTTAGTAGGAGGACTTGGAGTATTCTTTACGGAAGAAAAAGCGGTTCCCAAGTTTGTAATGATACCCTCAAGTTTATCAATTCTAGTAGAATCTAAGTTTATCTTCTCATTAACTATGGGTTCCTTTTCCTTAATATTTTCAAAGTCATTCCTACCTTAGATCCATATTGAGTAATTTGATTGTGGATCTTTTTATCTAGATTTTCAATCAATTCAATAGTAGCAACTTTATTTTCAATAATTTCAAGTCTTTGCATAACATGCTCCAAAGTTAACATGGTTCCATTAACCAAAAGAGGTGGTGAGCCAAATAAATCTAACATAGCATTATAAGAATCAAAAGTATGGCTACCCAAGAAGTTCCCTCCGGTAATGGTATCGAGGATATATCTATACCAAGGATTAACACCTACATAAGAATTGCGGAGAAGAACTGAAGTAGATTGCTTCCTGGTAGATCTATTTTGAGCATTGCAAATTCTATACCAAGCATATTTTAGATTTTCTCCCTCCCTTTGTTTAAAAGTTAGAACTTCATTCTCGGGAGACAACGGAGAAGATATTAGACTAGCCATGATGACAAGCAAACAAACTAGCACACGAGTAAACAAGAGCAAACGGGCAAAAGAGGCAAATAGAGAGGGAGGATAGAGAGAGAGAGAAGGCGAATAAAACGGCAAGGGTGAAGTGGGGGAGAGGAAAATGAGAGGCAAATGGCAAATAATGTAATGCGAGAGATAGGGATTGTGATGGGTACTTGGTATGTTGACTTTTTGCGTAGACTCCCCAGCAACGGCGCCAGAAATCCTTCTTGTTACCTCTTGAGCTTGCGCTGGATTTCCCCGAAGAGGAAGGGATGATGCAGCAGAGTAGCGTAAGTATTTCCCTCAGTTTTTGAGAACCAAGGTATCAATCCAGTAGGAGGCCACGCTCAAGTCCCTCGTACCTGCACAAAACGATAGCTACTCGCAACCAACGTGATTAGGGGTTTTCAATCCCTTAACGGTCACTTACGAGAGTGAGATCTGATAGATATAATATTTTTGGTGTTTTTGGTATAGAGATGCAAAGTGAAAAGAAGAAGGCAAAGTAAAAAAGAAAAACAAGATTAAAGTGATAGAGATTGATATGATGAGAATAGACCCGGGGGCCATAGGTTTCACTAGTGGCTTCTCTCAAGAGCATAAGTATTCTACGGTGGGTGAACAAATTACTGTTGAGCAATTGACAGAATTGAGCATAGTTATGAGAATATCTAGGCATGATCATGTATATAGGCATCACGTCTGTGACAAGTAGACCGAAACGATTCTGCATCTACTACTATTACTCCACTCATCGACCGCTATCCAGCATGCATCTAGAGTATTAAGTTAAAAACATAGTAACGCTTTTAAGCAAGATGACATGATGTAGAGAGATAAATTAATGCAATATGAAATAAACCCCATCTTGTTATCCTTGATGGCAACGATACAATACGTGCCTTGCTGCCCTTTTGTCACTGGGAAAGGACACCGCAAGATCGAACCCAAAGCTAAGTACTTCTCCCATGGCAAGAACTACCAATCTAGTTGGCCAAACCAAATGGATAATTCGAAGAGACTTGCAAAGATAACCAATCATACATAAAAGAATTCAGAGATGATTCAAATATTATTCATAGATAGACTTGATCATAAACCCACAATTCATCGATCTCAACAAACACACCGCAAAAAGAAGATTACATCGAATAGATCTCCACGAGAGAGGGGAGAACTTTGTATTGAGATCAAAAAAGAGAGAAGAAGCCATCTAGCTACTAACTATGGACCGAAGGTCTGAGGTAAACTACTCACACTTCATCGGAGAGGCTATGATGATGTAGAAGCCCTCCGTGATGACGGCCCTCTCCGGCGGAGCTCCGGAACAGGCCCCAAGATGGGATCTCGTGGATACAGAAAGTTGTGGCAGTGGAATTAGGTTTTTGACTCCGTATCTATTCGTTTGGGGGTACATAGGTATATATAGGGGGAAGAAGTACGTCGGTGGAGCTCCGAGGGGCCCACGAGGCAGGGAGGCGCGCCCCCACCCTCGTGACCGCTTCTCTAATGCCTTGGCATATGGTCCAAGTCTCTTGGATCACGTTCAGTGAGAAAATCACGTTCCCGAAGGTTTCATTCTGTTTGGACTCCGTTTGATATTCCGTTTCTTCGAAACACTAAAATAGGCAAAAACAGCAATTCTGGGCTGGGCCTCCGGTTAATAGGTTAGTCCCAAAATAATATAAAAGTGGAAAATAAAGCCCAATATAGTCCAAAATAGTAGATAATATAGCATGGAGCAATAAAAAATTATATATACGTTGGAGACGTATCAGAGGGTACGGCCTCCGTGACTGGGTCTATCCACCCGCCCTCGGATGGTGAAACTGGCTCTGAATTGTGGGTCGGAGCGGCTGCCAGTGTGATCTCCTGAATACGGTCTGATGGTAGAGCTAAATCGTACTCATTGTGGCCGCGTGGCGCATAAGGCAGGGGCTCGAATCCGTCGAAGATCAAGTCTCCGCGGATATCGGCCGTGTAGTTTAAGCTTCCAAACCTGACCTGGTGGCCAGGGCGTAACTTTCGATCTGCTCTAGATGGCCAAGCGAGTTGACCCGCAGTGCGAAGCCGCCGAACACAAAGATCTATCCGGGGAGAAAAGTCTCACCCTGGACTGCATCGCTATCGATGATTGTAGGAGCCATCAAGCCTAACGGCGACGACACAGAGGAACTCTCAATGAAAGCACCAATGTCAGTGTCAAAACCGGCGGATCTCGGGTAGGGTGTCCCGAACTGTGCGTCTAAGGAGGATGGTAACAGGAGGCAGGGGACACGATGTTTTACCCAGGTTCGGGCCCTCTTGATGGAGGTAAAACCCTACGTCCTGCTTGATTTATTCTTGATGATATGAGTATTACAAGAGTTGATCTACCACGAGATCGGAGAGGCTAAACCCTAGAAGCTAGCCTATGGTATGATTGTATGCTGTCCTACGGACTAAAACCCTCTGGTTTATATAGACACCGGAAAGGGCTAGGGTTACACAAGGTCGGTTACAAAGGAGGAGATATACATATCCGTATTGCCTAGCTTGCCTTCCACGCCAAGTAGAGTCCCATCCGGACACAAGACGAAGTCTTCAATCTTGTATCTTCATAGTCCAACAGTCCGGCCAAAGGATATAGTCCGGCTGTCCGGAGACCCCCTAATCCAGGACTCCCTCAGTGCCCCTTGGGCACAAGCCACATAATCACTTGGGGGCTTGGTCGTATTCGAACCATAGCTACACCTCTTGATTGGCGTAAGGCCACCAGGGAAATCACTTGGGTGCTTGGTCGTATTCGAACCATAGCTACACCTCTTGATAGGCGTAAGGCCACCAGGGAAGTCACTTGGGGGCTTGGTCGTATTCGAACCATAGCTACACCTCTTGATAGGCATAAGGCCACCAAGGAAATCACTTGGGGGCTTGGTCGTATTCGAACCATAGCTACACCTCTTGGTAGGCATAAGGCCACCAGGGAAATCATATGGGGGCTTTTGGTCGTATCCGAACCATAGCTTAAACCCTCTTGATCAGTGCAACACCACAATTGTGACTATTTAAATCTTTTTTGATTTTTTCGGTTTATAATGCTTTATGAGTATGATTTGTCTATGTTTATTAGCCTGGCCTGGCCTTTGACTATAAATCGCCAGCAAGAAGAAACTACTATCCGGTGTTTATTGATCTGGCCTGGGCCCATTCATAAACCGGCAAACAACTGATGATTACTAGTATTCAAGTTATGGGTTATCACCCTTATTATACCGGCTTGCTAAAGCCAGGAGTGTGATAAAATATCACAGGTATGGTATATCTTGCATTATATATGGCTATTTTTATGCCTAGCCATTGTTATAAGCTATGTTGTTGGGCAAGATAACCCGTCTAGCGGTACACTGCTAGGACATTTTTTATTCCAGGAGCAGATTCCATGGTGCTAAAGTATCATAAGCAGACATAACATATATTAACATGGCGGATTAACAGTCTCATGCAAAGGAAATATGCACGATGGCATAGCAGACCAAGCGTTTAAACTAGCCTATTACAAGGCAGTTCTATGCCCATAAGAACAAATGTTTCAAACAAATATTGCAGAGAGAAGAAGCTAAAGCGGCTGCCGGTTTACAGATCTTGATCAGGCTGGCTTGAAGGTTGTGGGTCATCCTGGGCCGGTTCACCCTCCTCTTCTCCACCCAGTTGCTGGAAGTCATTAGTTGACCAATCGATCCCAGTTAAGGCTCTGAATACAGCTTCATCGCTTATAAGTGAGGAAGGGTCAACATCAGGAGCATAAGTATGCTTATAGATTAGCGGAATAAGATACGGACCGTTGGAACTTGGCGGATTAACCTTCTTGTTGTTGTCATCATAAATAGCTTGATAATGGGACATATTAGTTTCTTCAGCCAATTTGCTAGCCAGTGGACGCATCTCCCTTGTCAAAGCTCTGAGGTCATCATTATCAAAGTCTGATCCATCCTCTTTTATGTTGGGATAGCCCTTTCCAAGATCGGGCGGATCAAGATCAGAGATCCAGGCTTTGGCTCGCGTCAATGCGGTAAGAGCACCCGCCCTGGCAGCCGATTTCTTCAATTCCTCAATCCGGGCAGGCATCCCAGCTAGCCTTACCAATGTATCTTTGATCAAAGTTGGGGGCGGTTTGTTATGAGAAGCTGTGCAGATGACCCGCTGTACGCCGGTATATAGCTTTTCTATAAAGGTATAGGCAGCCTTCAAACTTCGACGCATGTCTGAGCCCAGATGAGCAACATGACTCCCTGCATTGGCAAAATTGGTAAACCGACAGTCTATTTGATAATACCTATTTACGGTTTGTGAAGATGATTACTCACCAAAGACAACAGTAGTCATGGAAGTTATTTGCCGCTTTAAGACAGTTAATTCCTCCATGACCAGATTAAGGGCCGCCTCAGCATCCTCCGCATTCTTCAGCAGAGTGGCTTTCTCTGTATCCCAGCCCGCCCGCTCACTCTTAAAGTTCTCTTTTAGCTTTTCCATAGACGCTAAAGTGTTGGTTAGCTCTTCTTTGGCCTTGGAAGTCTTGGCTTGTTGAGTTTTGATATTCTCTTGAAGGTCAGTGACTTGGGATTCCTTTTTGCTAAGCTTAGCCTACAAGAGGTATGCAATTTGTAAGTTGGCAGTATACGTTTGAAGTCCCAAGCACATGACAAGTCATACACTTGGCACTTGGGGGCTAATGGCTATTGTTTCTTCTCTAAAAATATTACAAACTGATATACTTGGCACTTGGGTACTAATGCATATTCGCTCAAGTTAAAGACTAATGGATTTTGCTGCCATCAATGAACTTGGTGGTTCATCAGTTTACACAGATTTGTACATGAATGTTGAGTTTGATAAATAAGCCCCGGTTCAACTTGAAGAGATAAGCCGGCCCTTAGGTGCTACACATGGAAAGTTGAAGTATTTTTCTACAAAGTCCCGGTTCATATCAGTACTATAAACCGGCCCTTGGGGACTACTGGAGTTAGTAGCACTAACACGGTTATAAGGGAAGAGTAGGCATACAGAAATCAACAGTGTTTACCTCATATCACTCCTTCATCATGTTCAATAACCCGGCTTCATAGTCACGGCTGGTGTACAGCCGGTTTAAAAACCCAGAGTGGATATCTTGGGCGCTGAGATGGGCATAACTTTCCAGATCCACCTTCCACTTGCCTTTATCTATAGCAAAAATTCTTCCTTGGTGTTATGATTCGATAGAGCAGTGGGGTTGCCTGGGGCTGTATAGCTGATGCCAGTAACGACAACATCGTTCGGTTTATCATCAGCAGCTTTGGTTGGGCTTGGCGGTTTATCGTCATGAGCCGTCGGATCAATTTCCACTTGCTCAACAAAGGTGTCATGATCTTGTGCTGGTGGATCATCAAGGACAGCATCAGTATTTTGCTCAGACGGTTCTGGAGTCTTTTCCAGGTCAGCCGCCGTGTCATCATCAGCCATTTTACTCAACTTGGCTGAGGGAGTCCTGGATTAGGGGGTGTCTGGATGGCCGGACTATACCTTCAACCGGACTCCTGGACTATGAAGATACAAGATTGAAGACTTTGTCCCGCGTCCGGAAGGGACTTTCCTTGGCGTGGAAGGCAAGCTTGGCGATACGGATATGCAGATCTCCTACCATTGTAACCGACTCTATGTAACCATAACCCTACCCAGTGTCTATATAAACCGGAGGGTTTTAGTCCATAGGACGACATCCACATCAACAATCATACCATAGGATAGCTTCTAGGGTTTAGCCTCCTCGATCTCGTGGTAGATCTACTCTTGTACTACCCATATCATCAATATTAATCAAGCAGGACGTAGGGTTTTACCTCCATCGAGAGGGCCTGAACCTGGGTAAAACTTCGTGTCCCTTGTCTCCTGTTACCATCCGGCCTAGACGCACAGTTCGGGACCCCCTACCCGAGATCCGCCGGTTTTGACACCGACATTGGTGCTTTCATTGAGAGTTCCTCTGTGTCATCGCCGTCAGGCTCGATGGCTCCTACGATCATCGATAGCGATGCAGTCTAGGGTGAGACCTTCCTCCCTGGACAGATCTTCGTCTTCGGCGGCTTCGCACTACGGGCCAATTCACTTGGCCATCTGGAGCAGATCGAAAGCTATGCCCCTGGCCGTTAGGTCAGATTCAGAAATTTAAACTACACGGCTGACATCCGCGGGGACTTGATCTTCGACGGATTCGTGCCACTGCCGAGCGCGCCGCACTGTCACGGCGAGCATGATCTAGCTCTGCGGCCGAACAGTGCCCTGGAGGCCGCATCCGCATCGGCTCCGACCCTTAATTCGGAGCCAACTGCACCGATCGAGGATGGGCGGTTGGACGCCACCTCGGGGGCTGTAACCCCAACGGCGATTGAGCCAAGCACCAGCCCCATACTCTGCGAGACCCGTGACTCCAAGGAGCCGGACTCCTCTCCGGACTCCGAGCCCCCTGCGCCCCTGCCGATCGAATCCGATTGGGCGCCGATCATGGAGTTTACCGCCGCGGACATCTTTCAGAACTCGCCTTTTGGCGATATCCTGAAATCACTAAAGTCTCTCTGTTTATCAGGAGAGCCCTGGCCGGACTACGGTCAGCAAGGTTGGGGTACGGACGATGAAGAAATTCAAAGCCCACCCACCACCCACTTTGTAGCCACTGTCGACGACTTAACCGACATGCTCGACTTCGACTTCGAAGATATCGACGGTATGGACGCCGATGAAGGAGATGATGAAGAACCAGCGCCTACTAGGCCCTGGAAAGCCACCTCGTCATATGACATATACATGGTGGACACCCCAAAAGAGGGAGATGGCGATGGAACAGCGGAGGATGACCCCTCCAAGAAACAGCCTAAGCGCCGGCGTCCGTGGCGCCGCTCAAAATCCCACCAAAATGAAAAACGGTGATTCCAGCACGGGAGATAATAATACCCCAGAAAGTGCTGAAGAAAACCCCCTCCACCAAGATTCAGCACAGGAGGATGGAGAAACCAGCCCTCACGAGAGAGCGGCAGACAGAGAGGTCGAGGACGATAATTATATGCCTCCCTCCGAAGACGAGGCAAGCCTTGACGATGACGAATTCATCGTGCCAGAGGAACCCGTTGAGCAAAAGAGTTTTCAATGCAGGCTTATGGCCACGGCAAGAAGCCTTAAGAAAAAACAGCAACAGCTTAGGGCTGATCAAGATTTGCTAGTCGACAGATGGACTGAAGTCCTTGCGGCCGAAGAGCATAAACTCGAACGCCCCTCCAAGAGCTACCCAAAGCGTAGGTTTCTACCCCGATTAGAGGGGGAAGCACTTGATGCGGCCGACCGGCTACCTCGTGGTTGCAACAGAGAGGCCTCTCGGCCCTCCACTCAAGCCGCACCCCGTACCAAGGCGCGGGAATATGCGCCGGACTCACGAGACATGTTGGAGGACAAGGCAAGGCAAACAAGATCGATCTACAGATCGCGTGGGCGCCCCACGGCTCGAAACGGTAACCGTCATGCCGGCCACACATTCGGCGGGGCCGAACATAGTAGACAAGGCTCATTGGAGCTACGTCATGATATAGCCCAGTACAGAGGCGCCGCACACCCACTCTGCTTTACAGACGAAATAATGGATCATCAAATCCCCGAGGGTTTCAAACCCATAAACATCGAATCATATGATGGGACAACAGATCTTGCGGTATGGATCGAGGATTATCTCCTTCATATCCACATGGCCCGCGGCGATGATTTCCACGCCATCAAATACCTCCCACTCAAGCTTAAAGGACCAGCTCGGCATTGGCTTAACAGCTTGCCAACAGGATCAATCAGCTGTTGGGAGGACCTGGAAGCCGCATTCCTCGACAATTTCCAGGGAACTTATGTGCGACCCCCAGACGCCGATGACCTAAGTCACGTAATTCAGCAGCCAGAGGAATCGGCCAGGCAATTCTGGACATGGTTCCTAACAAAGAAAAATCAAATAGTCGACTGTCCGGACGCTGAGGCCCTAGCAGCCTTCAAGCACAATATCCGTGACGAGTGGCTGGCCCGGCACCTTGGACAGGAAAAGCCGAAATCTATGGCAGCACTCACAACACTCATGACCCGCTTTTGCGCGGGAGAAGACAGCTGGCTTGCTCATACAACAATATGACCAAGAACCCTGGTAATTCGGACACCAGGGACAGTAGTGGCAGGTCGCGTCGCAACAAGCAGAAGCGCTGCATTAACAGCGACAATGCTGAGGATACGACAGTTAATGCCAGATTCAAAGGCTCTAAATCCGGTCAGCGGAAAAAGCCATTCAAAAGGAATCCTAGGGGCCCGTCCAGTTTGGACCGAATCCTCGATCGCTTGTGCCAGATACATGGCACCCCCGAAAAGCCGGCCAATCACACCAACAGGGATTGTTGGGTGTTGAAGCAGGCAGGCAAGTTAAACGCCGAAAACGAAGACAAGGGGCTGCATAGCGATGACGACGAGGAGCCCCGGCCGCCGAACAACAGTTGACAGAAGGGTTTTCCCCCACAAGTGCGGACGGTGAACATGATATACGCAACCCACGTCCCCAAAAGGGAGCGGAAGTGCGCGTTAAGGGACGTATACGCGGTAGAGCCAGTCGCCCCAAAGTTCAACCCATGGTCCTCCTGCCCGATCACCTTTGATCGAAGGGACCATCCCACTAGCATCCGTCATGGCGGATTCGCCGCATTGGTTCTAGACCCAATTATTGACGGATTTCATCTCACTAGAGTCCTTATGGACGGCGGCAGCAGCCTGAACCTGCTTTACCAGGATACAGTGCGGAAAATGGGCATAGATCCCTCGAGGATTAAGCCCACCAAAACGACCTTTAAAGGCGTAATATCAGGTGTATAGGCCAACTGTACAGGCTCAGTGACACTTGAAGTGGTCTTCGGATCTCTGGATAATTTCCAAAGCGAGGAGTTAATCTTCGACATAGTCCCGTTTCGCAGTGGATATCACGCACTGCTCGGGCGAACCGCACTCGCTAAGTTCAATGCGGTACCGCATTACGCACACCTTAAACTCAAGATGCCAGGCCCTCGAGGAGTAATTACGGTCAATGGAAACACCGAACGCTCCCTCCGAACGGAGGAGCACACGGCGGCCCTTGCAGCGGAAGTTCAAAGCAGCCTCTCCAGGCAGTTCTCCAGTCCGGCCACTAAACGACCGGACACCGTCAAGCGCACCCAGAGTAACCTACAACAAGACCGCCTGGCACGATCCGAGCAGGCGTAGCAATGCGGTCCCAACCCCAACCCTCGCAAAAAGGCGACGCTAGTACTTCGCGTACATAACTACACTCTAGAGATACCATGGGCACAGGGGGAGGGGCACCATCACGGCACGCCCAAAACACGGCTTAAACCGTACCAGGGGCTGCCCATTTTTTAATTTTCTCTTACTTTCAGGATTTCATCCTTCGGAAGGCCTGTTCGGTAGTTCAATTGCCGCACAAACGATGCAAGAACCAGGAAAGCAGACAAGCCACGCCGCACTACGGAACTCCCAGGTGGTCTCTATCACGAGCAATATACCCGTTCCACATACTATTCCGCAGCTTGCCCCTGGAACGAACATGTTAACTAGTCCAACCTTCCACTTATCGCATTATTTGTATCGTTCTTCTTTGATCGCAGCCCTTTTTAATAAACAATGCATAGCTTTCGTCTATTTTTGCATTACCTTTTTTCTTTCTATATGTTCCTTAACGACATGTTGCACCCGTACACGTTGGTACGACCAAAGTACGCCAGGGGCTTTAGTACCCCTCAATATGGTGTGAGAAGTCCGAACACTTTAACAAAGTACGACACCCCGAACTTATAGCATTATATGCATCGGCTCCGAATCATGTCTTGGGTTAATAGTTGGGTTTGCCCGGCTCCTATGTTTTGGTGCCTTACGTTCCGCTATATTGGCTAAGTAAGCACTAGGAGAACCACTGCGATTGTGCCCCGGTTGAGCTGGGTCAAGCACCTCAGTGGAGAAAGCTAAAACTAACTGTCATGATGAAGCGAGAGCTGGTCGCTGTTCGAGAGGTTTTTCTGAGTCCCTAAAGACTTATGCCGCTTAGGGCGAGGAGCCGGCTTTGTCCGGCCAAGGTGTGGATAGCGCCCCGAACTCGGTCTTCCGAATACCAGGGGCTTCGCCGAAATTTAAAATTATAGAATTCTATGGATAAGTGAGAGTGTTCACGCATTATAGTCTGATTGCCTTGTTCGTTGGGCTGAGCGCCTCCCTCGAAGGACCCAAACATGGGAAAAAGAGCGCTCAGGTTTATCCCCGAACACCCCAGCACTAGCGGCACGGGGGCAGAAGCCGACGACTCGCCATCTCTCAGAATTGATAAACAGCCGCACAGAAGGTAATATTTTAAATTCTAACAGCATTGCTTAGCGCATATAAACAAGTTTTCAGCACACAGGACAAAACGAGCAAGTTTCACTCAAAAATTACATCCCTAGAACATTCATCCGCCACAAGGTGGGCACCCTTCAGAACATCCTTATAGTAATTCTCGGGCTTGGGATGCTCTTTCCCCGGCGGTGGCCCGTCCTTCACCAGCTTCTCAACATCCAGCTTGCCCCAGTGCACCTTAGCACAGGCAAGGGCCCTACGGGCACCTTCAATGCAGACGGAGCACTTGATGACTTCAAGCCTTGGACAGGCCTCCACCAACCGCCGCACCAGCCCGAAATAGCTCCCAGGCAGGGCCCCTCCAGGCCACAGCCGAACAATGAGGCCCTTCATGGCCTGTTCGGACGCCTTGTGGAGCTCGACCAGTTGCTTCAGCTAGTCGCTCCTGGGCACGGGGTGTCCGGCCTCAGCGTACTGAGACCAAAACACCTTCTCCGTCGAGCTTCCCTCCTCGGCTCGATAGAATCCGGCGGCATCGAACACACTCCGGGGAAGATCTACGAACGCTCCTGGAGAGCTCTGGATTCGGGTAAGTAACAAGTAACTCACGTTTATGTGTTTGCTTTGCATAAAGAATGCCTTACCCGCCGCTATCTTCTTCACCTCATCCAACTCCTAGAGGGTCTTCTGGGATTCGGCCTTGGCAGACTTGGCATTTTCAATAGCCACTGCGAGCTCGGACGCTCGCGTCTTTGAGTCAAGCTCCAAACTCTCATGCTTTTCCATGAGAGCCTGGAGCTCTTGCCGCACCTTGCCAACTTCGGCCTCAAACTTCTCCCGCTCAGTGCGCTCTGAGGCCGCCCTCCTCTCGGCCTCGACCAGCGCTTGCCTAAGGGTCGCCACTTAAGACGTGGCCCCTACAATAGCCACGATAATCCTGTCATTCTTTGCAATTTCACCTTTTTATATATATTTTTAACAAGGTATTTCTTACCTTCGTTGTCCTCAAGCTGCTTCTTGGCACGTTCGAGCTCTTGCTCGGACCGCTCGAGGTTCTGCTTTAGCGTGTCCACCTCCGCAGTCAGTGCGGCGGACGCAAGCAGGGAAGCCTGCATATGCATATTGACTCATTTTTGTTAGACTCCTGCGAATTCTATTTGATCCTCTATTCGGCTTTTCTTCCCGAACGCCAAACAGAGCATCAGGGGCTACTGTCTATGCGGTACTATTATTTACACATTCTTTACTTACCTCAAAGCCTGTTAAAAGGCTAGTACAAGCTTCAGTCAGTCCGCTCTTGGCGGACTGAACCTTCTGGACCACCGCACTCATAATAGCACGGTGCTCCTCGTCGATGGAGGCGCCTTGGAGTGCCTCCAACATATTGTCCGGCGCCTCCGGTTGGATGGGGGCCACCGGCACGGCGGACTTGCTCCTCTTGGAAGGAGGTCCCCCGCCGGACTCTGGAACCTCTGAAGGTTCCGGAGTGGTGTCCGGCCTAGAGCTGGACTTGGAGCCCTGGGGGGTTTCATCCCCTTTGCTCCTAGAGTCCCGGAGGTCGCCTTGCGGCGCCTCCAGCACCACCTCCTCCCGGCTTGGAACCTGTTGGGATAACACTTCGGTGTCGTCCGTAGGGCGGGGGGAGGAAGCCGTCAGAAGTGAGTTCACGTCCGACGAGTCCAGTGAGCCGCTCGACGACGCGTCGAGCCGGTCTTTGGGTGGGCTGCATAAACATATTCGACATGAGGGAAAGCTGTGCAATAAACGAATACTATGAATTACTCTGGTATCCGTATACTTACGATTTGGCCAGGGGCTTGGCCCTAGGCACCCACTCCTCTCCGCCGCCGTCGGCGTAGGTGGAGCAGTCCGGAGGAAGGGTTTTCCCCTTCTTGGACCCTTCGGCCTCCCCAGTTGGGGCGGCCTTCCTTTTCTTCCCTTCCCTCGCTGGAGGGGGAGGGGTCTCTTCTTCCTCCTCCTCGTCTTCACGGGAGGAGTGCGTCTTGGATTTGTCGGATGATGAATCCGACACCTCCGGGCGTCGGGCACTCTTTTGAGTCCCCGTGGCGTTCTTCTTGACCTTCTTCTCCGGCACCACATAGGGTGCCGGAACCAGCAGCTTCGCCAAGCGAGCATCCGCTGGGCCTTCAGGCAAAGGAGCTAGACAGTTGATCTATCCAGATGTCACCTGCCAATCCTGTCAAAGGTAAGGGAGTTTAGATCTCGCATGGAGTCAAACTATGAAAAACTAATACTCTGTAAAAGGAAAAAACAGCTTACCGCGAGAGCATGACGCTGCGCACTGAATCCGCGATCCTCAGTAGCGGATGCAGGAGCCTTGGCGCCCTTGAAAAGCATCTTCCAGGCATCTTCGTACGTCGTGTCGAAGAGCCTGCTCAGAGTCTGGTGCCGCGCCGGGTCAAACTCCCACAGGTTGAAAGCCCATTGTTGGCACGGGAGGATCAAGCGGATGAGCATAACATGGACTATGTTAACAAGTCTGAGCTTCTTGTCCACCAGGGTTTTGACGCATGTTTGGAGTCCGGTCAGCTCTCCTTTTTTACCCCACGACAGGCCCGTCTCTTTCCAGGATGTGAGCCGCGTTGGGGGTCCAGATCAGAACTCAGGGGTGCGACCCATTCGGCGTCGCGCAGCTCGATGATGTAAAACCACCCCGATTGCCACCCCTTTAGGGTCTCCACAAAGGAGCCCTCGAGCCAGAGGACGTTGGCCATCTTGCCCACCATGGCGCCCCCACACTCCGCTTGGCTGCCGCGCACCACCTTCGGCTTGACGTTGAAGGTCTTGAGCCATTGGCCAAAATGGGGGCGGATGCGGAGGAAGGCCTCGCACACGACGATAAACGCCGAGATGTTGAGGACAAAGTTCGGGGCCAGATCATGGAAATCCAGGCCGTAGTAGAACATGAGCCCCCGGATAAATGGGTGGAGAGGGAAGCCCAGTCCGCGGAGGAAATGGGGGAGAAACACCGCCCTCTCATGGGGCCTAGGGGTGGGGATGAGCTGCCCCTTCTCAGGGAGCCGGTACGCGATGTAGTTAGACAGGTATCCGGCCTTCCTCAGCTTTTTGATATGTCCCTCCATGACGGAGGAGACCATCCACTTGCCTCCCGCTCCGGACATGGCTGGAGAAGGTTGAGGTTGGAAGTGCAGAGTTGGGCGCTGGAGCTCGAGTGTGCAAGAATGGATAGGCGAAGGAGGAAGAAGGCGTAGGTGAAAAGGTGGATCTTTATCCCCTTATATGGGTGGACGCAGCTACATATCCCCACCAACCTGATAAAACTCGCTTATCTCCAAGCGCCGTAATCGATGGCACGGTTGGGTTACCCACGCCCATATTGATGAGAATCCTAGAATAAGGGGACACGATCTCTACTTTAACAAGACGTGCCAAGGAAACCGCCTCGCATAACGCGCTGAGATGGGACAGTAAAACGGTTCGAATAAAAGCTTGGCCGTGGTGTGATGTCACACTACGGAATACGTCAGCAGATTAGATTTGTGTAAATATTATTCTCTCTATGGCAATATGTGGAAACTTATTTTGCAGAGACGGACACTATCTTTGTGTTCGAAATCTTCTATGAAGTACTTGGAGGAGGAACCCGCCTTGCAATGCCGAAGACAATATGCGCGCCGGACTCGTCGTCATTGAAGCCTGGTTCAGGGGCTACTGAGGGAGTCCTGGATTAGGGGGTGTCTGGATGGCCAGACTATACCTTCAGCCGGACTCCTGGACTATGAAGATACAAGATTGAAGACTTCGTCCCGCGTCCGGAAGGGACTTTCCTTGGCGTGGAAGGCAAGCTTGGCGATACGGATATGCAGATCTCCTACCATTGTAACCGACTCTATGTAACCGTAACCCTACCCGGTGTCTATATAAACCGGAGGGTTTTAGTCCGTAGGACGACATCCACATCAACAATCATACCATAGGCTAGCTTCTAGGGTTTAGCCTCCTCGATCTCGTGGTAGATCTACTCTTGTACTACCCATATCATTAATATTAATCAAGCAGGACGTAGGGTTTTACCTCCATCGAGAGGGCCTGAACCTCGGTAAAACTTCGTGTCGCTTGTCTCCTGTTACCATCCGGCCTAGACGCACAGTTTGGGACCCCCTACCCGAGATCTGCCGGCTTTGACACCGACATTGGCCTTTTTGCTGGGTCTGGCTTTGGCCCTAAAATGAATGGAGATAAAGGTTAGTATATTAAATAGGCACAAGGTATAAGGGGTTAGTTTAATATGCTTACCCAGGAACAATTTTAAGAGGTGGAAGCTGTGTCCTTGTTGACTCGCCAGAAGATGAATGAGATGTTCCCTGATAGTTTGAATCAGACGGATTAAGAGGTTGTCAGAAATAGCCTGCCTTGGGATAAGATGGGTCGGGAATAGGTGAAACCTCTGGGCGACATTTATGAACCGGCGTGTTCAGTAAACCGGATGAGGTAACCACCTGGCCACTATGCCGGGTTGTGCGGCGAGCTTCGTGTTACTGTTTCTTCAAAAGAAAATTTGGATCCAGATAAGCATGACGGTGTGAAAATTTTACTTTCCGTTTTGCTTGACGGGTCTTTTGTGTTGGCAGAGGGGCTGAACCAGAGGAAAGAATAATTACCTCTACATCATCAGCCCGGCTAGCCTCAGCGTCATCTTGATAAGGGTCATTGTCAATGAGGTGTATGAAAAAGGAACCAAGAGAATCAAGTTCTACCTCTGATTCTGGGTAGTCCGGATCATCATCGATGTTCTGCTCGGTGGACTCGGCGGTTCTCTTTTTCGCAGCCCTTTTGACAACCTTGGTCTTGGGGCGAGGCGTCTTGGCCGGTTTATCCTGCGGTTTCCTCTTCCAGAACGGATCATCATCCTGTCGAAGATTGACAAAAATTATAAGGAAATATAAAAAAGGGGAACGGATTAAAACAAGAGTCATGTGATTCTTACTGCTGGCGGTTTATTGGAAATGCAGAAAGGACTAAGCCCTATTTTATTGCAGATAGCCACCGGTTCATCCAGTATTTTCTTGACAGCTTATGTGATTTCAGTGTCAGTTAGCTGAATGTCAGTATGCCATTGAGGGTCTTTCAAATCCCCTATGTACTCACACATTAAACCGGGTCGACGGCTTAAAGGTAAAATGCTCCAAAATATGCAGCAACGAACGAAATTAATGCCTGTTAAACCATTAGCCACAAAGGCTCTGAGCCTTGAAAGCTGTGGTGAATATTTGGCCCGTTATTTCGCAGTCAGCGTTTGGGGAAATGGATGTGTATTGGTAAGCCGGTGAACACGATAACCCGACAGAGGATTCTCATCATTTGGAGACGTATCTCGGCAATAAAACCAAGTCTGATTCCAGTCCTTGGGGTGACTATGATGCTTGGCGTGAGGGAAGCTGACATATTTCCTTTTCTAAATTGAAACCCCGCCAAGTTCAGTATTGGGCCCATCTGTGAATTTGGTACGGTGGTTTAAATAGAAGAAGTCTCTGAACAGTTCAACGGTTGGCTCTTCTTGCAGATAGGCCTCACAAAACACTTCAAAGTTACAAATGTTGGACACAGAGTTAGGTCCAATATCTTAAGGGTGGAGTTGGAAGCTAGCAAGCACATCACGGATTTTTTTTTGATCCGAGAGGTTTAAAACCGCGGCCCAGATGATCAAAAAACACAACTACTTCGCCATCCTTGGGTGTAGGAGGATTTTATGGACCGGGGGCTCTCCAATGGATTTCACCCTATTTGGGTAAAGCGCCAGTTGCAACACATCCGTTCAGATCTTCTTCCGTAATCCGGAATGGAACCCAGTTGCAAGCATAAAAAGACTTGGCCATTTCTTTGACAACTTGAAGGGGGGATTGTGGCAGTTTAAGATTCATGGTTGACAAGCATAAAGCGTTGCAGGTTAAGAGATGGAAAGTGGTAAAGCATGCAAAATTGTTAAACCGGATATTGGTGTTGTCAAAAGTGCAATGATAAGCGATTGGCAGTTTAAGAGGGGACTAATGGTACCTGGCGGGTTATCAGTTTCTAAAGTTATACCGCCTACATTCATATTGAAGGTACACATCTGAAATGACTAAGTGATGAAAAAACAGGTTTCACAGGTTGGCGTTATAATTTTGGATCTACCACGGGTCAGAAAACGAAAGTATATTCAGACCTAAATATGGATACCAAAGCAGTGGATAAAGGTTTAGATTGGAGTTTTGCTTAAAAAAGATGCACTGATGAAAAATAAAGATTATGGCTATCGCTATATAGGTTGAATATAGAGGCTTGAGTCAAAGAACTACCACGCAGCCACGAACACCGACGAACACTGATGAACGTTCAAACCCTAAAGATAGATCTACGGTGGAGGAAAGGGAGGCTTACCGGTGCTGAGGAAATAGCGGAGAGGCACCGTGGTTCTCTGGTGCGTTCAGGGTGATGCAGCGGCCAAGGTCGAAGCAGAGGCGAAGTCTGATGGCGGCGGCGGAGTTTGAAGCGCTGGGGCGACGCGAGGAAGACGACGAAATGAAGAGGCACGAGGGGAAAAGTGAAAATGACCCTCGGCTCTACTTATAAGGTGAATGGATAAGTGGCAGGCTCGAGAATCAAGGAGGTCGAAAAATGGATATGCAGACATGCAGACACCTCGATTTTCAGAGATTCATTAAAGGAGATACATTAAAAGATTTGGGTTCTGTGTAAAGTTAATAGCGGATGACGTCACGACGGGTTATCGTGGTCTTGGAAGATGACGTCATGACGGTTTACAAGATTTTTGTGAAGATATTGAAGAAGGAATTTTTCTAAGTGCTGAAGATTGACATGAAAAGGTTCAAATAAATCTGGGGCCTAATGTTGGGGATATAACTATTGAGTATAAACCGCCCAGGAGGGGCCGGATATAAGGAGTACGACGCTTTATGAAGGAGAGGTAACAAGAGGGCCCAAGGCCCAAAGGCGGATTATGATCCATAGGTATAAACCGCCATAAGATGTATAACTTGTGTTGTAAGATAAGAAAAGGTAGAAACCAAGCCGGACATGCTTATGAGCCGGCCGGGACTTTGTAAACCGCCGGACGGCGACCTGTGTATATAAAGGGGCGACGCGGCAAAGTTTTAGGGACAAGAAACAAGAGACAGAGAGCCGGGTCAAGTGTATTCGCTCCCAGTTCATCGAAACCCTAGCAATACCAACTACAAACTGGACTAGGCTTTACCTTCATCGTAAGGGGCCGAACCAGTATAAACTCCCGTGTCCTTTGTCCTATTTAACCCCTTCAAGCTAACCTCAACGCTATGGCCTCACGACTAAGTCCTCACACTAGGACATCTGCCGTGACGTTTCCACGACACCAGTGGAGACAACACTCTCCAGGAAGCGAGCACCGACCAACGAGTTGACCATGTTGGCGGGCCAATCCATGAAGATGAAGAACTCCAAGAAACAAGCACTGGCCAAAGAGTTGACGATGTTGGCGGACGAACTCCTCAAAGAAAATTGGAAGAACAACAAGGGCCCCACCGTGCCTACCTCGGAAACTCTAATGGCCACCTATGCGAGGCTCAAGGCCAAGTTTGAGGAGATAGTCACCGTTGAGAAGCAGTATTCCCTTGACAAGGTGATGGCCCCCATCGAGGACGAGGAGATGGACCCCGGAGGGAGGGGATCCCCCGGTGAGCTGCACAAGGTAAAAAAATAATGGCTTACCATAGTTGTGGTTTTTGATTATTTGCAATGTGCTTGCTAATATGTTAGGGTTGTGCGGGTGCCGGTGGACGTCCTTGATGATTCCGATGTCGCGGCCCGTCCTGTGGACAACGCCCCAGAGATTGTTTTCGATGTCGCGGTCTGTCCTGTTGACATCGCCCCGGAGATCGATTCCGATGCCCCTATCCATCCTGTGGACATCGCCCCGGAGATCGATTCCGATGTCGCGGTGGACATCGCCCCAGAGATCGATTCCCATGCCACTGTCTATGATGTGTGCTCATTGCCTGAGAGATCGATGACAAGAAATAGTTGGTCGCGCTAATCCTTCAGGTTAGTTTGCATTGTGTTTAATGACCAGAACGTTGCGTGTTATCAAACCATCTTAGGGCTAGTGCATTGTCTTGTGTGGGCAGTACTTGCTACTTTTGTTTGATAGTGAATCATGCGAACCCTCTCTGAGTTGTGGAAATAGATGTATCCTCACCAGCTTTTGTTGTAATATATGGCATTCTTAGATGTAAGTTTGAACTGTTTATCATATCAGCAGGGCTTGTTTGATGATTCTTGGTGTTAGTAGGCTAGCTACTGCGAGCTATAGTACTTGCAAAACACTCACCGAAGAGAAACGTTGGGGCTGATGAGCTCATGGTACGCTTATACTGATCCGTCGTCGATCAGCCAATAGCCCAAGCTCCTAAAATTGTAGGCTTAGCGATCGATCAGATAATAGTTGACACGGATACATTCAGGCCTCATTTGGTTCATAGTGTAGGAAAATCGTAGCAAAAGTACAGAGACGTACAACACAAAATCATAGCAGTACAGAGACGTACTCCCTCCATTCCAAAATAGATGACTCAACTTTGTACTACTAACTTTGAAACGAAGGGAGTACAAATCCTAGACAGGCTAGTTTGGCCTAGTGGTTTCAGTGATATGACGTGGTACATTGTCGTCCAGTCTTCGCGTGTGGTAGCAGTACTGCGGGTATAGTAAGTTTTCTTGAAGAAGCGAAATTCAACGAAGTCATGATGGTTCCTTCGTCCGACCAACTTAGAGCATGGTTAATAAGAAAGCCTGCTGCTGGCTATATACCACTGCCATGTCACTTGAAGTCTTCATAATAGCCAACTAGTAGGCTGGTCGTAATGGAAGTATCATAAGACTAGCCACAATGGGAGTAACTTGAGCAGTAACATCGAGTCCAACTTAGCAAATTTCCTTATGTGGCAATGAGTTAATGAGGAGAGAGATAGTTACAGTAAGTTAGCTAGTTACTGTAACATCACATGTCCCAATGCACTATGAGTCTATAACCTAATAAATGAACCTTTGCATGACACTACACTTATGTTACTACCCACTATGAAGGTAGTAACATAGTCTAGAAATATGTGTATGTTACTCTCCATTGTTACTAGTCTAAGAGGTATCATGCATGCCAACTAGACTTTTTGGATGATGTGCCACACAATTAAATGAGGAAAAAGAGGGTGTGGTATCATATCATGATACCGTATCATATTAAATGTTGTACTACTTTGTGTCATGCATGGCAGTTAATAAGGCCACCTAAGATAATAACTTATGATACTATGCATTATGGAGGTATTATCATATACTAGTATCATATGCATGATACTAGTATATGATACTCCCCATCACAACCAGCCATATAATAGATGGGCTATAAACTAACTACTGGTATTTAATGCTTGCATGTGAAAGAAGGAAACAAGACACAAGCTCATTGGTGGAAAGGAGAGGAGCGCAGGCTCACACCGCTGCATGCGGGCTGCATGCAGGCTTGATTTCATGTTTCCTGCGCTCGATCATAGAAATCCAGAAAAAATGACGAGAGCGGTGCTTTCCCGCGGGTTAGGCGGGCTACTTTGAGTGATATAACGTGCTACAGTGCCATCCACTTGCTCCATTTTTATGTAAGCAAGAGTCTACACTCTTACGTGGGAGGAGTGCGAAACACGGCGGATCTGATTTTGATCGAGGGATAACTGTTCCTGCGAAATAATGGAGCACTGTTAGCGATTATAGCATGATAGTTAGGGCATCTCCAGCGCTGGCCCTCAAATTTACACCGGCATCTGTCCGAGGACACTGATGGATGCCATCCAATGCTGCCCGCATACCATTCGACAACTATATGAACTAACCGGATGAAATTCATGCAAACAAAGCAAATTTCAAATTAACCAGATGAAATTCATTACATTTCGAAAACTTTTCCTATAAACTGGACGAAATTCATTACATATTTTGCACAAACCATACTAAAACCTACTGTAAACCTAATCTAAACGATTGCCGGTGCACGACCACCATGTCCGGCCATGAAACCGAGAAAGCTGGCCATTGCCTTTGCCTCCTCCTCATCCGCCTCGATAACCTCCTCCTCCGGAGCACAAGGTTCTGAAGATTTCCGCCTCCACGTTGCCGTCAAGAGGCTAATCGGCTGCCGATGTTTATCCCACCAAGATTGGCGTCGATTGAGTGGAGGAGCGGTGGCCTTCCTGGGACCAGAGCGGCGGTGACCTACCGTGTACTACTCTTCCTCGCTGTTGGCTTCGTGGTCGTGGCAGCGGAGGGCGGCCAGGGGGAGCCGGGGATCTCCTTCGTCTGCTCCTATGACAGTACGTCCAATAGAGCTTTGGAGCGCGCCCAGAGCAGAGCCGCCGATGTCCTTCGTCTGCTCCCGTGACAGTACGGCCAAGAGAGCTTTGGAGCGCCACGAGGCCATGGTTGGATTGGTGCCGACAGAAGGAAGGGACCGGAGGAGAATGAGTGTGGGTCTTTGGCTATGGCTAGGAGCTGGGGCTCAAGTTAATATAGCGGGCAAATGGCAATGAGCCGAGGCAGACGGATGGACGGCTAGCGCTGGACTAGGTTCGTCGGCAGGCGCGTGTCATTAATGTGGGCGGCGAGGCGGAAGGATAGCCGTGGTGTCGTTAACGCGGAACAGTCGCTTGCACCGGGATACCGCGCGGGTGGCGCTCTCTCGGCCGTCGCGCTGCTGCAATGCCAGCACTAGTGAGAGGTCACGTGGGGCGTGAATGCGGACGATGCTTCAATGACTTAACTGCAGGTGCATTGGATCACTGACATGTGGGCCCAACGGGCATCTGGCATGCATGTCAGTGACACACCAACTGCACCTACAGTTAAGTCCGGTTAATGCGGCATTGATGTTCTGGAGAGAAAGTGACTGTTTCAGGCGGGAAGCGCGCGCTAGCGATGGAAGGGGTTTCGGTAGGCTAGGGTGGTCAGACGCTAGCATGGTGGTAAAATGTGAACTCATGGATGACGAGCCTTTGAAGCGTATGCTGCACGTATTGACAACCAGGCATCCATGCAACCACTCTTGTTGCAAACTAGCCTTCGATGGCCACCATTAGACACCACACAACCATGTATAACCTACGAATAATGGACGAGTCGATCAGACACACACTCATGTGCAGTGGCACTATGATTGGTTGCTCACGATAGTACATACTCCGTACCATGGTACGCTCTCTAGCTAGGCTATTTTATAGATTGTCATTGTGATGGACGACATACATGAGCAAGGCGCCGAGTCACGAGTATGACCGTTGGTGTTGAGCCAGGCAAATACATGCTCGGTGTTCGTGGAGGCCTCCAGCAAATGTCTAAACAGTAATGTCACGCACCGCCAGGACGCGCAGGTGACGGGCTCACCGTTTGCGTTGCGCCATGAGCAGGACTTTGATTGAGAGGGAGATGTGCATGCATTAGCATGGTTTGACAGCATGAGCGTGAATGTCTGGCTGTCTGCACGAGTACATGCTACTTGCCTCTATGGACGGTGTGCGCTAATGTGTGCATCACGTATAATATAAAAAATCCGTTTGTGCATTTAACGCAAAGTATTTCATTTTCATTTGGCCAACGGGTGTGCGTTGCAGCGACGAGTCCGTGGTTTGATTCCTCACATACACATAATTTTGGTTTTTATTTCTTTCTCCACTGACAGGTAGGCCCGTAGATAGATAGATAAAGAACACGAGCTAATGAGGCGCATGCGGATTGTTTGACTGGTCAACCAGACAAATACGGAGCTACACGCTGAGCTAGTGATCGTATAATCACCATATCTCGTATACAATGATCAAAGTGAGCTATCAAGACAAGTTCGATGACCGCCAATGCATTTTACTCGGTAATAAATGACAAGGATTGTGGGGGGATCTAAATTCCCTTCGTCTTTTGTCCATGAGCTCTTGAGAAACCAATGAACTTTACGATTGTCCGGCCACTCCACCCTAGAGATGTCACCAAGCGTCGTTCATGCCACCACACCGCACACTAACCGGTAAGGAAGCGATGGCATCCCGTCACGCCGAGTTCCTCACCGCCCACGACCACACACAGAATGGTAGGGAAGCGATGGCATCCCGTCGTGCCGAGTTCATCGCCGCTCACGACGTCACACCTATGTGGGCGGAATTTGAAGCTGCCAAGGCCGAATGGGCGGTAGAGCAATAGGTGGCCAAAGCCGCACAGAGGGAGCAGAAAAGTCAGAAAGCACTCAAGAAAAGAGAGGCCCGCCGCCACAAGAAAGAAGAGGACGCACGCGCTGCTGCGGAGAGGTCGGCGGAGATCCAAGCACGGTGGGGTGTCACCGACAAAGCCGGGAAGGAGAACGACGGCGTCTGGCCAGCATGTGAGAAGTAGTAGTACTAGTAGTTAGTGTGTGTCTGTGTCACCCATATGTTTGTTTAATTAATTACGAGCATGTACCAATACTAGTAGTTACTATTGTAGTTTTTAGAGCAAATTACCAGTACATTAGCCTAGACTCAATGGAAAAATTCCTATCCCCTACATCAAATGGCATCTCTTTCTCTATAGGAATCGAGATGCATGTCATCTCACTTCCTATGATTTTCATATTCCTATGAAATTCCTAATCCTATGAACCAAAGGAGGCCTCTGCTGGAGTAACTACTGTAGCTAGCAGTACTGCTGGTACAGTAGTTTTCTTCAAGAAGCGGAATTCAATGAAGTCATGATGGTTCCTTCGTCCGAGCAACTTCATAGTGGGAAAGGTTGGGCCTGTGATTTGACATCTCATTAGTAATTACTGCGGTGTGATGACCGGGCTGACTCTCCCTTGGAGTTCTGCGGGCATGGCAAGTGTACCAGGATGGTCAACGTCCCACATGTCGTTGAACGGAAGTATTCTTTCCGATATCGAGGAGCAAGGAAACCGCGTGGTATAGTATCACTGCTTATTTTTTTTATATTTCTGATGAATGCTAGTGTTTCAACTCTTACGACGAAGGAGTGCCAAACACGACACGTGCTGGATGTCCCACACGTCAGCGAAAGGAGTGGGGCGGGACATGAACAACGTGGTAGAGTGTCTCCACTTCTGGGTCGGAGGCCACACGTAGTAGTACTAGTGGTATGAACGATACAAAGTTTGACCCGGAGATAAAGACACGTCTAGTTGGAAGGTCTCGGGGCATGTATGTAAACAAATATAAAACCTCATATGTGCCTCCAATTAATATAGTAGTAGTAGAGTACTTAGGCATGTACTCCATAACATCACCGGCATTGCACGTACAACATTTAGTGGTAGTAAGAGACAAATGCCTATATGCCATGCATGTTCATACTATTTGTGCCTTTCTACTTCACTTACTGCACTACATTACTCAGGTTCGTACGTCCACTCCTGGGTACATGTCCGTCTCGTAGTTCCAGTCCCACATGTTCTTCATAGATGGGACAATCCACAACTGTGGGCAACGGGAGTCCATATCATCACAGTTAGTGTGGCTCCCCATGATGGAGACTCATCCAAACTATGGCCAGCCTCGACACGGAGCAGTCGTGTACACCAGGAAGCGGCGCTCTCTCGGCCGTCGCGCTGCTTCAAAGCCGGCGCTAGTGAGACGTCTCCTTCGCTCTGGCTGGGCATTAATGCGGCACTGACATTCCAGGGCGATGTTGACCGTTTCACGCGGGAAGCGCGTGCCGGCAAGGGAGGGGGGTTGGGTCGGCCAGGGCGGTCAGACGCGGGCGTGATGGTGGTATTGGTTTTGAATCGTTTCAGGTGTAGTACTGGTAGTTTGCAAAACTACTCAATTATTGCACTTAGTTTCCTAAGAAAATGTGGTAAAAAATGCTACTCCACAGCCCCCTTCCCTTCTCCTTCCTCTTCCACCGCCCGTGCACGTCCGCGGGAAGCAACCGGTCAACCCTTATATAGGAGTGCTAGCACAAAAAGATGCATGCATGACCACTAAAATTTCCAGATTAAAGCGCTGCTCCGGCGGGAGTATGGCGTATGTCGTTACCTTCGGTCGGGCCATGGCTACCGGGCTACGGCGACCAGAGAAGAGGCGGTGGGAGGGGAATGAATGCAGCTACTGTTTGGGTTTGCCATGCGATTTAAATAAATGCACACCATCACGTGTACCCGCGGGTGCTCAAATTGTAACATACGTGTCTGCTTAAGTGGGCGTCACATAACTAGTGTGTGTGGGAGATTCTGAGAGATAGAGTGCCTGTGTGCGACTCTAATCTTCGGACATGTACTCAACCTTTTGCATCAGGATATAAGTATAATGGTATAACACTTTAGCTAGTGATTTAGGTGGTCATGTTAACGTGGTTGTGTAAAAAAATGTCACTTCCTGCTCATGATTTGCATTATATAATTACTAGCAAGATGCTCGTGCATTGCACAGAATATCAATATGCATTTTTTTACAAAACACCTGTTGTGATTAACCCATGCAGGAGTAATCCCATGTGTAAAAACTAATGATATCTCCAGAATTTTATGAAAAACTAGTATCTCGACAATTTCATCGGAAAAATGAGAGATGAGAGATAAGGTGATGAGGACTGGAGCATGGTGGTGACTGGTGGTCGGACTGGGCGGAGGCAAGGGGATGGACGGCGCCGACAGGCGGCAATGGCCACCATGCTAGATTGTTCCAGAGACTTCCTTTTTTAATTGCTCAGCAATGAGGTTGTGGGGGATAAGGATGATGAACGAGGCAAGGCCTTGTCTGTGAATGTGGAGAGAGGTGCGGGTATCTTTTGTAAAATTTTCATAGTTTTCTTTCTATCCGTTAGATATAGATCGGACGGTCTATATTACAAGATGGCAGGCACACCATCATCACCAACTCGTTTTTTTATAAGAGTAGAGATGATAAGTTTGCTAACTACTAAAGTAAAGTGGAATTTGTCCATGTTATACAAGTAAATTAAGGTGATTGCTTATCATACGGGTAAGGTTGGACGAAGGGTGATAGGAACAGATGCTCTGCCTAGAGCATGTGTGTGTGAGATGGAGTCTTAGTGTGTGTGTGTGGGGTGCGTGTGTGTGTGTGACGCGAGGTCCTCGGTGGTGGATGTAATTTAAGTGTGCATGGCTTCATCATAGTGTATGACAGGGGCCACCAGCGAGGGGGTGCGAGAGAGAAAAGGCCTGTAGAGAGGGAAGATAAGGTGTGTGCGCATGAGAGGAGTCGACATCGAGAGCACGTGTTTGTTCGAGAGACACCGAGGAAGACTACTATATATCGATGGTGCATGTAGGCGGAATTAAATGAAGGGATGGTCTTATTGGTTTCAGGGATATAGGGGAAGAGTGAGAGAGGGGGGTAGCTAGAAGGAGATTGTCAAGTGTGAGTGTGTGTTTTACCCATCTAGGCGGAAGTTATGTGCACACAAGAAGAGAACGATTCGATGTGGCATTAGGGTTGAGGGTAATTAACTATGTATGGAGACATAGGAGACCTTGAACGTGCATGTGCGAGAGGTATACATGTATACGTGGGATGTGTGTGTGTGTGCGCGAGCATGATCGAGATAAAAGAAAGAAGACATAAGTCATAAGATCTATGATATGGGAGAGATCAGTATGACAATATGCATGCATGTGAGAGTGCAGGGAAGAAGGCTCGATAATTGAGCATGTGTTTTTTTCTTTAAGAGATAGTGGCGTGGGCTGGAGCATGCATCTATGGTGAGCAGAGGGAGCGAGACACAATGATTGTGCAAAAGAGATCAACCTATAAATGCATGTATGGAGAGACATATATAGTGTGGGTGATAGGAAGCAAGAGTGTGTGCGAGAAAGAAATGTTGACGGAGAAACTACAGATAGATACAGAGACAGAGATGCTAGATAGAGGGACATCGGCTAGTTTGAGTGTTCGAGATGACCGCCGGGTGGTTCAGAGGGTGAAGTTATGTGTGTGTGAGAGAAAAGTAAAAAGAGGGCACTTGACTGCATGTAGAGAGAAACATATATAGTGTGCGTGATAGGAAGCAAGAGTGAGGGTGAGAAAGAAGGTTGATGGAGAAACAAATAAATAGAAAGATAAAGATGCTAGATAGTATGTGTTATATATAGGAGTCGAGTGGATCAGAAGGCCGAGTTATGTGTGTGGGTGTGAGAGAGATAGAGAGAGTGTGCATGTGAGTCACATACAAACAAATATCAGAGAGAAATGAGATCCTGAGAGACAGAGTTTTGTGTCTGCGAGAGAGAAAGATATTTCACAACGAGAGTGATAGCTAGAGAGACATATGAGGGAACACAAGATATCTCTAGGGGATAGAGTGTGTGTGAGCGACATACAAGAGAATGGTGGAGAGATATGAGACCCTGGGAGACAAAGTTTGTGTTTGTGTCTGAGAAAGAGATATTTAAGAGGATGAGTCATAGATTCTCATATCTAAGGAGCGAAAGACATCTCTGTGTGGGAGGGGGTGTGCGAGTGGCACATAAGGGGATAGTAGAGAGAAATGAGACCCCGGGAGACGAAGTTTGTGTTTGTGTGAGAGAAAGAGATTTCACATGGAGAATCATAGTTAGAGACACATAGCAGGGAGCGAGATACACTTAGAGAGAGATAGAGTGATGAAGGTCAAGGGAGAGAGTACCGTCAGTGTGCTGCGAAGATAAAAGATCATTGTCGACATACATGTAGCATGAGAGATACCCGAGAGACGATGAACACGTATAGGTCTAGAGAGATACTCCTATATAAGCATGAGTGATAGCTATATGAGATGAATATCTGGATTAAAGGGGATTCAAATATTTAAACTGGAGATCACGACGTCAATAATATCATAACGCAAATTGGTGTATGAAACATGCATATTCATTTGAATTTGGGGACACATGTAATGTTATATGGTTTATCAATATTAGTGATCCATAGATTCTTTAATTAGAGACAATGCATGATTTATATGCAATTAATGTCCAAACAGGATTACACTATATGTTGCGTGTGTGAAACACATTATACATGTTTGAGAAGTAAAAAAACCCGCATGAAACACACATTAATTGGAGACAGTTCGCGACGAATGCATACACTGGATTTCAACATAAAGTGGTTTCAAATATTTGGAAATCCAAATTAAGATGGATACAACCTTATGAATCAGAGATCATGCCATTTGTAAACCATATTTATGTATAAAGGGTGTTGTGCTTTTGAAAGTATATATATATATATATATATATAATGATGTATATAGAATTTTATTCCAGTCGCAAATGGATCCTGCCCGAACAAAAATAGAATACAAACTGGATTCGAATTGAGTTGGCACGGTAAACGTGCACTCTTGCTCTGCAAAAATTAGAACGAAGCAGGGAAAGTCGCAGTAACACCGCCCAAAACCAAAATCTGCGAGACGGAAATTACTTCCTATCCCTGACATGCAAAGCCTATCGGCTCGATTTCTATAGGTTTCGATAGGGGTAGGTTTGTAATTTCACTCAAACATGATATAACCGCCTCTCACCCGGATTCATAAATGGTGGGCACCAAAACACAGTGTCTCCTCGGCCGAAATCGACTCCCTCCCTGATTCATACACGGTGGGCGCCAAAAACAAACTCTCGTCGGCAAATATTCTGTGTATGCGAGATTACCGTCCTATCCCCAGCCGACTAATATTGCTGTGATGTAGGAAATTTTAAACGGGCTAAGTTTGTAAATTTCCTAGCATTGGAGACAAGCGCGCCCTGAAGACATGGTTCCCCCCTTCCTCTCTCCCTCAATTTCCCCATTCGTACTCCATGGGCGCCAAAACACCCTCTCCACCCCAGCCTCCTCCGTCCACCACCCCATCCACCGTCGTCCTCCTCCACCATGCCGAAGCTGATACCCCGATGCCGTCGTCCAGTACAAGAGATCGACCTCTCTCATCCACAGCTTCAGACCGGGATCCTTGCATCCCGTCCTCTCGCTTCATCCCCGTTGTCGTCCACCTTGCCGGCGCCGCTTGCTACCTCTTGAGCACTACGTTGGTTTTCCCTTGAAGAGGAAAGGGCGATGCAGCAAAGTAGCGTAAGTATTTCCCTCAGTTTTTGAGAACCAAGGTATCAATCCAGTAGGAGACTACATGCAAGTCCCTCGTACCTACACAAACAAATAAGAACCTCGCAACCAACGCGATAAAGGGGTTGTCAATCCCTTCACGGTCACTTACGAGAGTGAGATCTGATAGAGATAATAAGATAAATATTTTTGGTATTTTTATGATATAGATTGAAAGTAAAATAGATTGGAAACTTATATGATAAAACATAGACCCGGGGGCCATAGGTTCCACTAGTGGCTTCTCTCAAGATAGCATAAGTATTACAGTGGGTGAACAAATTAATGTTGAGCAATTGATAGAAAAGTGCATAATTATGAGAATATCTAGGCATGATCATGTATATAGGCATCACGTCCGCGACAAGTAGACCGAAATGATTCTGCATCTACTACTATTACTCCACACATCGTCCGCTGTCCAGCATGCATCTAGAGTATTAAGTTCATAAGAACAGAGTAACACATTAGGCAAGATGACATGATGTAGAGGGATAAACTCAAGCAATATGATATAAACCCCATCTTTTTATCCTCGATGGCAACAATACAATACGTATGGTTTCCCTTTCTGTCACTGGGATCGAGCACCACAAGATTGAACCCAAAGCTAAGAACTTCTCCCATTGCAAGAAAGATCAATCTAGTAGGCCAAACCAAACTGATAATTCGAAGAGACTTGCAAAGATAACCAATCATACACAAAAGATTTCAGAGAAGAATCAAATACGATTCATAGATAATCTTGATCATAAACCCACAATTCATCGGATCTCGACAAACACACCGCAAAAAGAATTACATCGAATAGATCTCTAAGAAGATCGAGGAGAACTTTGTATTGAGATCCAAAGAGAGAGAAGAAGCCATCTAGCTAATAACTATGGACACGAAGGTCTGTGGTAAACTACTCACACATCATCAAAGAGGCTATGGTGTTGATGTAGAAGCCCTCCGTGATCGATTTCCCCTCCGGTGGAGCTCCGGAAAAGGCCCCAAGTTGGGATCTCTTGGGTACAGAAGGTTGCGGCGGTGGAAATAGGGTTTCGTGGTGCTCTTGGATGTTTTTAGGGTATATGGATATATATAGGAGGAAGAAGTAGGTCGGTGGAGCTGCGAGGGGCCCATGAGGGTGGGGAGCGCGCCTCCCTGCCTCGTGGCCTCCTTGCTCCTTTCTTGACGTCTAATCCAAGTCCCCTGGATCATGTTTGTTCCAAAAATAACTCTCCCGAAGCTTTCATTCTGTTTAGATTCCGTTTGATATTCCTTTTCTGTGAAACACTGAAATAGGCAAAAAAGCAATTTGTACTCTGCCTTGGGTTAGTAGGTTAGTCCCGAAAATAATATAAGTGTATAATAAAGCCCATTAAACATCCAAAAAACATAATATAATAGCATGGAACAATAAAAAATTATAGATACGTTGGAGACGTATCACCGCTCCTATGACCGTCTCGTCCACCGCGCCTCGCCGCCAGCGTCTATCCTCCTAGATCTGCTTCCACGCTGCCGACAGCCATCGCTACCGCAGCACCATCAAATTCTCAGCAGATACATACACGGCGCCGCACCAAACGCGGTCCTCTTTCGTATCTGCTCAACTTATTTATCGCAGCAAGAAAATAGATCGCCACTGCTTTAGTCTGATTTCTTGTCCATCACTTACTTGCTAGTTGAAAGCAAACATTGGTTGCGAAGTTGCCTTTGTCTGGTTTGCACCTTCAGATCCACCATGGCACGCTCAACACTATACTCGCAATGCTTATGGTTTTCCCATTTTATATTCCACACTAGTTAAATGACAGTAGACTAAATTTAAAAATTGGATCAGTCGATTTTTCAGAGCTTGCCGGAGTTCGCCAGTGCGAAGGAAGGGGCTCGGGTGGGGACGATGGTTGTGGGGGCGGTGGTGGGGCCTCGCCGAACGAAGATAAGTCGACGCGGGTGGGGGTGGGGGTGGCGGAGGAACACAGGCGATGGGGGCCAGTGGTTCGGCCGGTGGCCCGTGCGGTGTTCTGTATGGGAAGAATCGGAGACAAGGAAGAAGAAGGGTTAGGAGACGTAGGATCTTCATCCAACCGCCTGAAATGGTCGACTGACCCAAATGACAATAGTCATGCAACTTGCATGCGGACATGCAAAATATGCTTCCTCTTCTATTCTTTAACATGTTCCTCTTCTGTTCTTCTTTAGTAAGCACAGTATGTTCCTTGTCAGGAAGGGGAGCAGGGACATCTGCAGTCGACACCTCTATTGGGCCGGTTCTGCTAAATGATTTCGCACTTCGAATTGGTCTGCCATAATACCCCGGAAATGGTGGGAGTCGCGCGGTCTTTGATAGACCAAACTGATATTCATAGTTGTGCGCCTTCAGATGAATAGAGCTGGCCTGTAGGTGTTCGATAGGCTGCATATTAGTAGCGGCAAAACCCTATGTTTTCCAGCCACTTCTGCTTTCCTGATTTATTTATGGTGGTTATGGTGTACCCCTATTATCTACACTACAATCTGCCTACTGGCTCTGCGCTCTCGTTATCATGGTTTGGCAATAAACTTTCTATACAGTATATTATGAACCTATGTCTGCAAACTATCCTTGCATCTGGGGCCCCCAACAGGGAGCTTATTTTTTGTGTAGTTGTGCCAAATTATATTAATCTACTCACCATATTACAGCACACATGGGCTCTCTCATCAGAATCCAGTGATAGCACACAAGGGTTTACAGGGAGCCTCTATTATATTACAATATCCTCTGCATTACAAAGATACTCTCACTACTATTTGTGTTCTCATGCTTTATAGATATTGTACGTAATCACAATGAATATAAGAATGCGCACATCAGAAGAATATTGCGGAACAGTTTAATGGGTAACAAACTTGGCATCAAGGGATTGAGGTCCATTGTGGATGCAATGAAACCCACATGCTCCCAACCTATAGATTCATATTCAGAATATGATCCTAATGACTCTTCTGAGCTCAAGGAGTCAAAGGCAGATGGCCTATCCTGTTCACCCAATAAGGTGCTTGTTCTAATTTGGCAATGTTTTATTGGTTGCACATATCTTGCATGTGTCTTGCATTTCTTTTGCGTCGTTGCACCGTCATCTGCTTAGTTTACTCATGATATATGTGAAGATGCCATGCCCATCCATTATCAACACCTATTCCATTTGTTGTCATGCCATGTTTTTCCATTCAAATGTTGTTCTTGGGTTTCAGACATCCAAAAGGAAGAGGGTGATTGCAGAACCTGAAGGAGTACAAGCAAAGTCCTTGAAAAAGGTGGTGCTACCAGAGAAATCACATAGCACCCGACGTATATTGGCGATCGAACCAGCGCCGCAAAACCTAGGATATCACAACTATGTTGGTCGCTGCTTTGCTCTTGTGAGTACCTATTGTCCTATCGTTGTCCTTACATTCATACCTGGTGGATTATGTGACATCATTGTGCATTATAGCTTGCTTATCCACTATTCGCTCCAAATTATCAGATCTATATTAATGCTTAAATTAATGTAGAATAAACCCAACGCTTATGAAGAAATTTAGTTCTGCATTGTTCTTGTAAGTATCTGTTGTCCTTCATCACTGTACTTATATTTGTCAGCTAGTTCTTCATGTACACTCTGCAGCTTATTTTCCCTTGTCCTCCATTTTTCTACACATCAGATCTACATTTACTCTTGCCAAAATATTGAATAAAACCAATGTTACTGAAGAACTTTAGCTCCGTATTGCTCTTGTCAGTGCCTTCTGCCTCTATGTTGTATTTACGTTTGTACTCTACATCTTAAGTTATATAATCACCATTTGTTCCTATATTTTCACATCTATATTTACTCTTAACAAAATGTAGAATAAAGGAAATACTCTTGAAGAAGAGTGTGCGGTAAACTTCTTGAATTTCCCCCCCCCATCAATATGGACAAGGCCTTTATAGAGCCTGTCTTCACTACTAATGTAAGTTTGTCCTCCTCGAGCCTTCAAACATTGTTGTTTATATTTGGATAGCTATGAGTGCAAATGATGTTTATTTTTGTCGTCTGCATCAAATTGCTTGTTCAAAGTTTATAAAGTAGAAGTACATAAACATAAGTTTGTCCTTCTCAATTTCAGTCTTTAGTTGTACAATCTAGTTCCTTATTCGTACCATGTAAATTAAACTAAACATAGCAAGTTATCTTCTTTAGCACTATGTGTATGCTTGTGTTCTTGATCTGTAATCCAATGGTGTGGTGAGACTACCAACAACTGCACAATGTCATACCCTGCTATGTCTCAACTATGAACAATGCCATATTATATTAATGTTATTTAAATCATGTCTCTTTATTTACCAACCTAAATGGTATAAATTGACAGTGCAATTCATGCTCATATGTTGTTTAGAACTACTCTAGGCTTGTGTTCTTGATCTGTAATCCAGTGCTCTGATGAAGCTGGCCGCTCCTGCACAATGCCCTTTCCTGCCGTCTTAACTATGAACAATGCCTATTATGTTAATGCTATTTTAAACTATGTCTCTTTATTTCTGACAAAGAAATCAGATGAATTGACAGCGTTGATGCTTACGTGCAAAACATGTTATCTACCTACTTGTTTCTCTTTCAGGGTGACAACACTACCGCTAGGAAGAACTGCCACAATGATAGTGAGACGAACCCATTGTTGTCCCTCTAACACATATTCCAGAGGAGAAGGTAGCACATATTGAGAGTAGGGATACAACCACGAAGTCACATCTTGATGTAGTGTCAAACTTACTCAGTGACACAAGCTCGATGAAGTCGCTGCCTGAATCTGTTCGACTTCTTCAGTCTGAAATTCAAGCAGAAATACATGCTTCCACTCAAATACGACTGGAAATCCAATCTCTATGAAAGATTAACCGTAAGTACAAGACGTTTATTGATGCTATGCAGTTTAAGTTGGTGGATATGAGCGCCAAAGAAGCGCAGTCTCATAAGGTTGCTAAGCTGCTTGCACTGCAGCTCCTAGGCCGGGCTAACCGTTCTTGAACTATGTTGAAGTGTTGTTGGTTCTGTCTATTATTTTGTCCACCTGTTAACTTCCATTGGTGGTGACTTGCCCAGTTTATGTAATCTGCTGTCTGGTTGCCCTTTATTATCACTGGCGCCGAACTTTGATGCCGAGGGGATGTAATATGCTGTAATTTCTTTGTTTTATAGTCTAGGTTTATTCTTGGTCGGTATGCTCTAATTTAGGCCGGAAGGTTCAGTGGATCTCAGTGTTGTCTGTCTTCAGGCTGGCACGTTACTCATATGGGCCAAAACCTGGGCCTATAATCATCTTGGGCCATTAGTAGGTCTAAACCTATAGTTGTTTCCTGCCTTTAACGGGCTGAGTAAAGTTCTGTCCAGCTGGGCCGGAGAATACCATGGGCTTTTAACAGGCTAAAACATAGATTGGGCTAGCGTTGAGCCAAAAAAATCACGGGCCAATACAGGCCAAAATTGCCTAAGGCTCATGTTTGGCCCAAATAGGACGAGCAGTTAACATGCCAAAATATATCTCGGGCCTGTTTGGCCCAATAAAATTATGGGCTTTAAGCAGGCCAGTATCTACGTGGGCCATAGTCCTAAAAGTGTCACGAGCCGTTATCAGATGGGCTGTAAGCAGGTCGGATTCAACGCGGGCTGTAATTAGGCCCAACTGTTACATGGGCCATTAACAGGCCGATAGGCCAGTTGGGCTAAAATTTATCCACAAAGACCATGGGCCGTTAAGAGGCCTAAAGTTACTTCAGACAAGAAATAGCCCAGTTTCTGCATGGGCCGTTAAGTGGCCTAAACTTAAACCGGGCCGACAACGTCCTAGATGCACCATGGGCCGCTAACAGGCCGATACTATTATCGGCTCGAACTGGTAAATGGGCATTTAACAGGATGAAATACAAACATGTCTTAGTATGGGCCCAAAAGAACAGTGGCCTATTAACGGTCCTGATCCGATATGGGCCGTAATATGGCCCAAAACATGGCAGGTTGTGAACGGGCCTGATCTGGTATGGGCCTCAATTTGACCCAAAACATGGCACGCTATTAACGGGCCAGCCCACTACTGTCTGAAAAAACATTGTGGGCCTTAAGCTGGGCCAGCCTTTTCATCGGAATGGTCCTCTGTTGGGCCGTGCCACGTGTCCACGTATCATAGGCGCCTCCTGTCCAATGAGTGGATGACATCTGTCCAAATGTTGAGCCAACACATGTTTCCTCCTGCCAATGAGAATTTTACACATGGAAAATCCCCATTGGTCTGGGCTGTTAACGGGTTATCGGATCCAAAACCGGACCCGATAGCTGAACGACGACCCGTTACAGTCGATGCCACGTGTCGGTCACCCTTGACGAAAGCACTTCTATGACGCATGATTTATCGTCATGGAAGTGGACACTTCCGTGATGATAATTTTGGTAATGTCATGGAACACTTTGTAACGCCCTCGATGCGGCCATATTTCCCACGTGTCGAAGCACGACTTAGAGGCATAACCATATTTAAAGCAGTGTCGCAAGTGAGGTAATCTTCACACAACCCATGTAATACATAAGGGAAAGAGATACATAGTTGGCTTACAATCGCCACTTCACACAATACATGAATAAAGCATTACATCATCCAGATACAATCAAGGTCCTACTACGAAACCAAAATAAAAGAAGACTACCCCAAAAGCTACACAGATCCCCGATCGACCCCAACTGAGCTCCACTACTGATCAACTTGAACGAAACAACACAAAGGACAAGATCTTCATCGAGCTCCTCCTTGAGCTTGGTTGCGTCACCTACTCGATACAACGGCACCTGCAAGCTGGTTTTGGAAGTATCTGTGAGTCACGGGGACTCAGCAATCTCACACCCTCGGGATCAAGACTATTTAAGCTTATAGGTAGGGTAAAAAAGGTATGAGGTGGAGCTGCAGCAAGCGATTAGGATATATGGTGGCTAACATATGCAAATGAGAGCGAAAAGAGACGGCAAAGCACGGTCGAGAAACTAATGATCAAGAAGTGATCCTAGAACAACCTACGTCAAGCATTACTCCAACACCGTGTTCACTTCCCGGACCCCGCCGAGAAGAGATCGTCACGGTAACACACGCGGTTGATGTATTTTAATTAAGATCAACTTTAGGTTTTCTACAACCGGACATTAACAAATTCCCATTTGCCCATAACCGTGGGCACGGCTTTCGAAAGTTCAAATCCCTGCAGGGGTGTCCCAACTTAGCCCATCACAAGCTCTCACGGTCAACGAAGGATATTCCTTCTCCCAAGACAATCCGATCAGACTCGGCATCCTGGTTACAAGACATCCTCGACAATGGTAAAACAAGTCCAGCAAAGCCACCCGAATGTGCCGACAAATCCCGATAGGAGCTGCACATATCTCTTTCTCAGGGCACACCGGATTGTCCAAGGTTCTGGTAGGCCAGCCCAGAGTTGCCCCTGGTGGCCACCGGCAGCTGACAGGTTGGACCAACACTCAGAGGAGCACTGGCCCGAGGGGTTAAATAAAGATGACCCTTGAGCCAGCCGACCCAAGGGAAAGAAAAGGCTAGGTGGCAAATGGTAAAATCAATGTTGGGCCTTGCTAGAGGAGTTTTATTCAAAGCGAACTGTCAAGGGGTTCCCATTATAACCCAACCGTGTAAGGAACACAAAATCCGGGAACATAACACCGATATGATGGAAACTAGGGCGGCAAGAGTGGAACAAAACACCAGGCATAAGGCCGAGCCTTCCACCCTTTACCAAGTATATAGATGCATTAATTAAATAAGAGATATTGTGATATCCCAACAAATATCCATGTTCCAAACATGGAACAAGCTCCAATCTTCACCTGCAACTAGCAACGCTATAAGAGGGGCTGAGCAAAGCGGTAACATAGCCAAACAACGGTTTGCTAGGACAAGGTGGGTTAGAGGCTTGGCTTAACAATATGGCAGGCATGATATAGCAAGTGGTGGGTATCGCAGCATAGGCATAGCAAAAGAGCGAGCAACTAGCAAGCAAAGATAGAAGTGATTTCGAGGGTATGGTCATCTTGCCTGAGATCCCGCAAGGAAGAAGAACGAGCCCACGAAGAAGACAAACAGACGTAGCCAACGTATCCTCACAAATGCAACGTTACCGGATTACCAAGAAGAAGTACACCGGAAATAAAGCAAACAACATAGTAAACAACCAAGCATAAACATGGCATGATGCACAGCCAAGTATGATGCATGTCCGGTTTAATGAAGCATAACAAAAACTATACCATCTAACCAATTTAAATGGGGCCGGATATAACAAACAACAAATCCGGTAAATCCCCATATGCATTTAGCAATTTATTGCAACAACAATTTAAACATTTTAATTGTTGTTATCATGATGCAGATGACATGAACAAGTTTATGCAATTTTTATTAAAGTTGACAAGAGCAAAATGAAGCATTTGTCACCGTGGTGGAAAGGAAAAGGGGTGCCACGGCCATGATAACGAAACGGTGCCACGACAACGTTCCGGTTCCGACAACTCATTGAGACGTCGGTGCAAAAGAAAGTGTGGCGGGAGCGTGCAAAAGATGGTGGGGCGCTCCCGGATTCCGGGTGTCCCACGAGTTGGCGACAAGGAAACGAGTGACAATTTGGACACGATGCAAACACAAGCATCTCAAACATCGCGAGCATTCGTTCACGGACGTCGTCTCAGGGTTATACCTTCGAAGCGTCCAAAGGGACGGTTCTCGTTCGGTGCAAAGTAGAGGAAGTAGGCGTTCTCGTGACGGTAGAGGAAGTAGTGGTACGCGTCTCGGAGAAGGACTTGACGCATTCGAAGTTTCCGAGGGCGACGGTAGGGGAACTTGGCGTTAGTGCTATACGGGTCTTCGGTGACGGTCGATGTACACGGTTCGTAGACGTTCGGGTCTTCCGAAGAGGTACTTGACGCATGCGTTACACGGGTCTTCAAGGATGGTAGTGGTACATGTTGTAGTCGTTGTAGTCGAACTTGATGAATACAAATCCCTTCGAGGTTGTCGTGGTACTAAGGGTCTTCGAACTTGACGGATCCGATGACTCTGGGCGTACTGGTACATGTTCGTTTACTCCACGGTCTTGGCGGATCCACGCGATGGTAGTGGTACTCACGAAGAGGTACTTGGCGGTCGTCGTGTAGATGTTCACGGGGTCTTGGCAACGGTAGTTGTACATGGGTCTTTGGCGACGGTACCTGGCGTTCTTGTTCTGGCCGACCCAAAATGAAGCACGACAAAAGGGCCTCCCGAGGCAGCAGCCAAAGGTGCACGGGGGAGCAGAGAAAACGTGGTACTCGGACATGGGTGCTAGCACACACAGTGGACATGGAGGCAGGGCAATGAGAAGGCGCACGGCTCGGTTAGGGACGAAAAGGGGCTGCGGGAGGCCGGACTTGTCCAGGCAGCAGGGGAGGCAGAGGCCCGGTGGTGCTGGTAACTGCTGCTGCTCGATGCAGCCGACGTTGAGCAGATGGAATCAGGGCGATGCGCGGGGCTCCGGCAGAGGGACTTGGCGAGCAAGGGCGTCGCGGGGACGGACTGCTTCGGGCGGAGGCAAGCCGATGGCCATGGTTGGGATCTGCGAAGTAGCCACGGCAGCGGGGTGAGGGAGAAACGAGGCAAGGAAGGGAAAGAGAGGGGCGACAGGGTCGGCCTGCAGGTGGCCGGATGCTGCTTGTCTTGCGCTCGGGAGGACACGAGCAGGGGCGTGCTCGTTCTGAGGAAGCGCTCGGGGTCGGCTTGGGGTTCGAGCTCCTCTCGACTAAATCAAGGAGGGAGTAGGAGGCAGGGAGCTGTGGGGTGGCAGCCGACAACAACTCCGGTGGCCGTCCGGCGCGACGAGGTGGCGTAGGGTCGGGCGCGGTGCCCTGGCGGCGGCGCTAGGAGGGGGTGAGGGGATCAGATCAAGGGAGATGAGAGGGGTTGGCGGCGCTGTGTGAGGGAGAGAGAGAGAAGAGGAGGAGCGGCGCCCGTGGGAACGAGAGGGAGATGAGGAATCGGGCCAGGGGTAGCGATGCGGGAGTGCTAGGGTTAGGATTACGTGGGCCTGCGGGGAAGGATGGGCCTAGGGAGGCCGGCCTGGAGTGGGCTTCTCTCTTCCTCTCTCTTTTTTTCAGAGAAAATAATTAGAGATAAAAAAGAAAAGGAGGGTTAAGGAAAGGATTTGTGCAAGGGGGCTATTTTCCCGGTCTCACAAAAATGAGTTTGAACTAGGAAAAATAGAAGTGGTCAAGACCGAAAGTTTAAATTCAAACTCATTTGATTTAAATTCAAATGACTTGAATAGCAAGTGAGGTTTGGGAAGGTCCAAAAATGTTGAGACTTTTGGAGGAGCCTAAAAAAAGAAGAAAGAATTTTCGACAAGGTTTGGAGATCAACTCGAAGCAGAAAGGCATGGGATTATCTCCACGTGTGTTATGGGTGATTCCAAATTATTGGAATATAATTTATATAGCTCCCTAAAATATTGGGAGAATATGTTATAAAGAGAAGTCATCCTTCCCTTGATTTAAATGGATTGAATATCCATACGATTTATTTAAAAGAGTTTTGAAACGGTTGCAATATTAATGGCATGATGACATGATGCAATGAAGAATGCAATGAACCAAACAAAACACACGACGAAACCCGGAAACCCTAGAAGGCATCTGAAGCTCCGGTCTTGGGGCATCACAACACTCCACCACTACGAGAAGATCTCGTCCCGAGATCTAGGATGGCACCGGAGAGAAACGGAATAGGAAGAGAAACGGTAAAACTAAGTTGCTTCTTTGACCAATGAGTGAAACCAAAGAACCTTGAAAAGTTGAACAAATTGAAAGAAAGAGTGCAACGAAGAAGAACAAAGTTGAAAGCACTCCAGTAGGGAAGGCTAACAAGGAAGAACAAATTTGGGCAGCACTCCGGTTGAAAAGAGATGCAAGACTTGATTAGGCAAAAAGAACTTGAGCAGAGTACACAACACTCCAGTTAAATGGATAAGCAAAGGAAATAACATGATCTTGGCAAGAACAAGAAGATGGGTTGAAAAAAAACAACATCACAATGCCTCCAGAACAAAAGAATAGAAGTTGGATCATTGGAAAGGAAAAAGTTGAGAATAAAATGACTTCTTCTACCACAAAAGAATTTGAGAAGCATCCTTAGAAAGAAGTATTGAACGGAGTTGTTGGAAAATCAGCAACGAAAACAAAAGGCTGCTTGTGGGCTTATGAAAACATCTCAGAACTTAGGTGAAATTCTGCCACTAACGAAAAAAAGATTGGATTGATATGACAAGGCGACGAGAAACTATTTCACCGGGAGGATAAAGGAAGAACTTGGATCATTTACGAGCACCATAAATAGCAACAATCCTTAGGGAAGGCTTTAGGTGAAATATAACCCTAGATGACTCCAATGACGCGATTGATGGATTTAAAATATCTCATTCTTAACAACATGTGAATCATGGAAACATGAACTCAAATTATCAAGAATGACATAACACCCCCTCAAAAGATAAGGAAGAACAATTGCACTCCGGATTAAAAGATGAAGAAAACT
Source organism: Triticum urartu (assembly GCF_056163025.1). Taxonomy (NCBI): domain Eukaryota; kingdom Viridiplantae; phylum Streptophyta; class Magnoliopsida; order Poales; family Poaceae; genus Triticum; species Triticum urartu. The sequence continues at coordinate 51,792,546 of NC_141876.1, forward strand.
TGAGCTCCTCTAGAGAGAATCTCAATGAACACATCGAGAATGAATTAACTCCTAGATGAACCATCATGTAGAACTTCCATGAAGAACTCCGGTAATAAAATAATGATCAAATCAAAATGAAAGAGAAGTTGAAAACACAAAGTGAAGCCTTGCGATGATTTAGAAGGAGCTTCGCGATGAGATAATGCGGAGAAGCTTGGAACTCCGGAAAAGAAAAGATGAAACAATTGAAACCAAGATTTTGATGAGCCTCCGGAATAAAGAATTAATTGCTTGGATGAAACAAGAATAAGAATTACATTATGCTTATCCTTCATCAATTTAAATAGATGACGAGCAAACGGATTTTGCATACTACTTATTCTCGTTGAAAAGGATTAAGAGAGATATCGATAACTTGATAAGGTCTTCAACGAAACACCGGTAGGATTGAAACAATGAATGAATTGATATGATCACCATGGAAGAGAATCTTGAGCAAACCACCATAAGAATTGGGAACGATCAAAGGAAAGATATCGAAGCACCAGGAAGAATTAGCAAAAGAACGAAGATGTTTGAGAGAATTTAGATACAAGTGAAACGAATAGAACACGGATCGATTAGAGATCACTTGAACGATGCACCGGTAAGATCGGAGAATGATAACTGAAAGCTGAGAATGAATAAACCTGAATTGATGGACTCCGGATAATCAAACTGAGAAGACTCTTGAATTGCTCCGGATAGGTGAAAAGAATTCTCACAAACAAAACAATTATGAGAGGATGGCCTCGAACTAGAACCACGAATCTCTGAGAGAACGGATAAGATATGGAGGTAAAACTCTTCTTCGGTCTTCAAATGTTGAGAATGACGACGAGAAACACCACCAATAATTATTGAGGCACACCGGAATGAAGAATGGAAAGGTTGAGCCAACGATGAAAAGAATTTGAAAGTGATATTGGAGAAATACATATGACTGATGATAACTCATTCTTACGTCAAACTTGGAAAAGAATTGAAAATAACTCCGGAAAAAGAGAAGAAGAGTTAGGTAAGATCCTGGGAAAAACCTGTGGGTTAGGGCCCACTCAAAAGATACACCGTTGAACAATTTAAAAGAGAGATTGCACTGGTTGAAATAAATGGCTTGAATGAGGTAACATCCTCGCAAAAGTTTCAACGAATTGAGAATGGAAACTTGAATCTACGAGATATCTTCAGCACTCCGGAATAATAGAATAGCGAGAAATGAATGAATATGATGAGCACCGGCATGAGTAAGTATTTGAAACGAGGAAAAAGGGATATGATCAACACCAAACGCTTGAATTGGTTCCACCAGAGAATAAAAGAAACGAAGAATGATGAACTAGAACCTCTGCTAGTATCTTCTTGAGAATCACCGAATAAAAACATTGAAGGAAAAGAATGGAGAGACTTCACACCAATATAAGGATACTTGATTAAAAAAATCTGAGTCCTTAAAGAAAAAGGGTGGGAGGGCGGGAAAACAAAGGCAACTTGGGATAGATGAAACGAACACCGTTGAGAGGACTTGAGTTGATCTTGCGGACATTGAAAATGAACGGATCCGCTTGAGGAGAAAAAAAACACCGGTTAAAAAGGATTGACATGACAATCTCGATGACCGAGAAGGATTAGTATTCACATAGAAATGTGAGAGCACCGCTTAGGAAAGGTATGGAATCAACATTTGACATTGAAGCAACTCGAATACCACAACTGAAAACAAAACAAAGGATTGGCTTGCAGAATAAGCCGGAACAAACATATGATAGAGATTTCATCCGAAGTTTTCATGGTGGCGCCTACACGGGCTCGATCGTACAGCACCATCATGTACAAGGCAGTGCACATGACATACGAAGCGTCCCCGAGTCAGCATAGCCAAGGACTCTTTAAGACACAACGAGACCACTGTAAAACCAACCGTGGATAGGCGGACCACTAGACGTCGAACCCCAATTTCATATCATACATCTGTCGGAAAGATATCCTAAGAGCTACTTGAAATCCCACTTATAAACTCCTGAAATTCTCTCAGTTATGCAATCAGGTGTTGGGGATACAGGGGAAGCATAATATCTCACCCAAATCTAGCAAATCCTACATCCAGCTGTATCCATCCTTCAACACCTAACCAAGAAACCTTCGGAATTCATTTACCTCAACCTTCGAAAAGCATCCGCTATATGAGTTATGGCAATACTCCCGAACTCCCGCCCCAGTACTGGGTGGCGTCGAGGTTATCTCACCAACAACTGCATAAAAGATATTTTCGATGTCGGTGAAACTCAGGTATTCCAGAATCTCAACGATAAAATTGTGACGACAACACTTCGGAGCTCAAATCCCCAGGACACTGCCACAACCCCTAAATGTCAGGAGGCACCAAGAACAATGTTCTCGTCACAAAACCATCAGAACGATTCCAAGATACCCGCGTGATCCTAAATTTTTTTTAGTGAAATTAGAGAAGAGAAGAGTCAAAACTCTACGTCAGGATGCCTCACCAGAGCGACGAAGGGACTGAGGAGTAAAAATAATCCTACTCTCTGATATATATAATCGTAAATGACTCAAAATATTTTTTCTAGACTCAACAATGCCAACAATTCGATCAAGCAGGGGGCTCCTAAGGTCGGGGAAGGCTCTGATTACCAACTTGTAACGCCCTCGATGCGGCTATATCTCCCACGTATCGAAGCACGACTTAGAGGCATAACCGCATTGAAAGCAGTGTCGCAAGAGAGGTAATCTTCACACAACCCATGTAATACATAAGGGAAAGATATACATAGTTGGCTTACAATCGCCACTTCACACAATACATGAATAAAGCATTACATCATTCAGATACAATCAAGGTCCGACTACGGAAACAAAATAAAAGAAGACTACCCCAAAAGCTACACAGATCCCCGATCGACCCCAACTGGGCTCCACTACTGATCAACTAGAATGAAACAACACAAAGGACAAGATCTTCATCGAGCTCCTCCTTGAGCTTGGTTGCGTCACCTGCTTGGTACAACGGCACCTGCAAGCTGGTTTTGGAAGTATCTGTGAGTCACGGGAAGTCAACAATCTCACACCCTCGCGATCAAGACTATTTAAGCTTATAGGTAGGGTAAAAAAAGTATGAGGTGGAGCTGCAGCAAGCGACTAGCATATATGGTGGCTAACATACGCAAATGAGAGCGAGAAGAGACGGTAAAGCACGGTCGAGAAACTAATGATCAAGAAGTGATCCTAGAACAACCTATGTCAAGCATTACTCCAACACCGTGTTCACTTCCCGGACCCCACCGAGAAGAGACCGTCATGGTAACACATGTGGTTGATGTATTTTAATTAAGATCAACTTCAGATTTTCTACAACCGGATATTAACAAATCCCCATCTGTCCATAACCACGGGCACGACTTTCGAAAGTTCAAATCCCTGCAGGGGTGTCCCAACTTAGCCCATCACAAACTCTCACGGTCAATGAAGAATATTCCTTCTCCCAAGACAATCCGATCAGACTCGGCATCCCGGTTACAAGACATCCTCGACAATGGTAAAACAAGTCCAGCAAAGCCACCCAAATGTCCCGACAAATCCTGATAGGAGCTGCACATATCTCTTTCTCAGGGCACACCGGATTGTCCAAGGTTCTGGTAGGCCAGCCCAAAGTTGCCTCTGGTGGCCACCGGCAGCTGACAGGTTGGACCAACACTCAGAGGAGCACTGGCCCGGGGGGTTAAATAAAGATGACCCTTGAGCCGGCCGACCCAAGGGAAAGAAAATGCTAGGTGGCAAATAAAACCAATGTTGGGCCTTGCTGGAGGAGTGACGGTGTCCTGGACTAGGGGGTACTCACCACGTCGTCTCCCGATCTATTAGATTGGGCCGAGGACCCCCGTGGCCATATACTCATGGGCCAGTTCGGACGGCTACCACATATAAGGAAGATTCCACAAGACTTGGCGATCAAGACAAGGACTTCTCCCCACCGGCGTATTCGGCTAGGACTCTTGTTATCCTAGGCCTCCGGTGCATTATATAAACCGAGGCCAGGCTAGTTGATAGATAGACAATATATACAACAATCATACCATAGGCTAGCTTCTAGGGTTTAGCCTCCTTGATCTCGTGGTAGATCTACTCTTGTACTACCCATATCATCAATATTAATCAAGCAGGACGTAGGGTTTACCTCCATCAAGAGGGCCCGAACCTGGGTAAAATATCGTGTTCCTTGCCTCCTGTTACCATCCGGCCTAGACGCACAGTTCGGGACCCCCTACCCGAGATCCGTCGGTTTTGACACTGACATTGGTGCTTTCATTGAGAGTTCCGCTGTGTGATCGACAAAAGGATCGATGGCTCGCTTGCAGATCAACTGCGACTTCGGCATCTTCGTCACCAGCTCGATTGGTCACCTTGGTTCGACCAAGAATTGCGCCCCGTGTTTGGATCACCATGTCCGGACGAGGGCCTTCATCAAACATCAACTCCGATCTCTATCAAGATCACGGAGGAATTATCTATGGAGCTCGGGGGCTCAACGTCAACATTGCCCTCAAGCGACCGTGTTGTTTTTCTGGACAGCGAACTCGTATCTGCCACCACCACCTCCTCGAGTATCGCTTTGACGATCGCTTTAGTGGAATTGTGCGGAATTGAGTCTACAACAACCCTGGAAAATTTCATCGAGTTTCGATGGAGGAATCTCTGGCAATCCACGATATACCGGAGCCCTGTCAAATCTGGACGGGAATTTGGATGAGTTTAGGGCGTGGTGTCCAGCTTCTAGCTCGGACGTCCTTTGGAAGATCCAACCGTTGATCGGCTGCGTAATTCCTGTATCTACCACCTCTCAAAATTTCGGCTCAATCCGACCGTCCAAACTCCGGGAACCTTCCAATTAGTGCATCACTTTTCGGATCTATTTTCTGCGCGAAAACGAATCCGACCCGAGTTCATCTTTTTTATGAACAGGATTTCGGACATCCCTTTTGAAGGAACTTTTGTATGGTGTATCGTGTTTTGTTCCCGAACACATCCCACTAACTGTAAGATCTTTTGAACATGATCTTCAACATCATGCTGGTGTCAAACCAGTCCGGCAATATTACTCCACGGCTGCCGACCTGCGCTAGACACGGCGTCACTTTGTTGAGCCGAGCTCAACTTCTTCGGATCATCATCTCGGCAAGCCGAACAAGAGCCCGGCATTGCGAAGGATAAATCATCACCAACATCGCCGCCCCACGGATTACATGGAGCGGGCATACCGGCATCGCCGCACGGTCGCTTCATCAAGACGGCATCGACCACGTCACGACCTGCATCGACAGGGCCGCACTATTGCTTCTTCAAGCTGGTGTCCATCACGCCGACCTACTTCGACTCATCGGCTGACATCGAGGCTTCGACATCTCGGCTGGACCGGGGGCTTCGCCATCTCTTCATCAACCTACTCCAGACACTTCGGCGTCACTAGCCGACCAGCTCCGTCACGTTAGCTGGGCCGAGGGCTTTGCCTTGGCGAGTCAACCTTTACCAGCATTGCCATGTCATCGTTTTATCGCCCATCAGGCAATGGGTGTCCGGAGCGAGTCCCAATTTTGGGAATCACCTTCCTTCGGATGGCTACAACAAATAAACCAGGTGCTATTAACCTCAATATTTTTTGCTTGTTTGGGTTCATTTTTTCCCAAGGAATTATTACTCTGGTTTGTCCATGATATGTACACAGGTCTATCAAATGGTGACCGCATTAACGAAGGTCGCGTGGTGGTTCGATCAGTTTCCGTACATAGTCCGGCGAACGCCGCATCCGGAGCTCGGACCGACCTGTGAATTCAGGCTTTGCCACGCCTTTACTACATCACGCTGACGCCCTGCATCGACATTGACTTCGGCGCCAGGCCATATTTCTTCTATTCCTCACTTTGCATAAATTATTTATTATGCAACATTTTTTTAATATCATTATTACTATTATCTCCGGTTTGCACTATTTTATGTGGCACAGGAAAATGATCCAGCCAGACTATATCCTTTGGCATCACCTCGGCTGGACGGGGGCTTCGTCAACACTTCATTACCCCATGCCGGGGACTTCGGCATCACTCTGCCGGCCTGCATTGACCGTGCTATGTCACCACTTCGGAGTGCCGAGCTCTTTGCTCCGCCACCTCGGGACCGGCTTGGGGGATGGCACCTTGTCCCGCATCAAGCTCGGACCGCGTCATCAATACCGAACACATTAACCAGCTAAGTTGCCTTCATGCTCAAAGTTTTAAATTTTTAACTTGTGTTCGGCTCGACCAAGCATTATACTTTTTTGGAAAAAAGTTTCTTGTAAAATTTTTTCCTTGTCCAAACTTTGTTTGTGACGCACAAATTCAAATACCCCGTTTACTTGGGGGCTTCCTTTATGAAGCTTTTCCTCTTGCATATGATTATACTTGTACGGCTTCGTTCCTTGTTCGTGTATTACGCCACAATATGCACCATATTGACTTAAGCGATTTGCAAGCTGGGTTGCCTCGCTCCTGTGTTTACCCCTACGTTCCCGATTGTTCGGCTAGGGAGTAAAGGGAGCACCTCTGCGATTGTCACGATCGGGTCACCCGAGCCAGACCTCAGACTGGGTGAAGCCGAAAGCAAGCGCTCTTATTGTTTTCAATGATGGCCGGCACACAACGGAACTCATGAGTACAAAAAATCTATTGCACAAGTCTCATAATAACAATGAGCACCGAAGAAAGGTATCGGTGGGGGTACTATTTTCTTCAAAGATGCTTCTTACACTTTGCAGTAATATAGCATAAGTTCCCTGAGCGCGCTTTGTCTGTTACAGCCTTATGGCCTGATTGCCTGGTTATTGGAAACACTGTCGATATTCTCGACAGATGGAGTACATAACACTTTTCGGTCCTTGACTGAAGAGGGAGAAGCCGACGGTCGGTTAAGACGCGTTTAAAGTTCGGTTGAACATAGATATGATATAAGTACTTCAGTACATGCAATCATTCTTTTACTCAAGTCACTTGGGGGCTCTTAAGTTTATTTCAGCCGTTTTATAATAAGTGTTCTTCTTCTTAGTCGTTGCAAAGTATTATTATTATTATTATTATTATTATTATTTATCACTCCTTTTTTCGACACGAGTGTGTGGTCACTAGCCGGGGAGCCTAATTTCTCTCTCCAAGCCGCTAGAGTTTAGTTTGCTAAGCTGGCCTAACGAGAAGTACTCCGCCTTCGGGATAGGAGGTTGAAGCCGTAGGCTGACCCGCTTGAAGTCTTGAGATAGGATGTGTCATGTTAAAGCACGACAGAAGCACTTTTTTTCTAAGGCCAATTTTCGGATTGGCACCGAACACTTGATATTGTTCGGACGTCATGTTTTTACTGACGTTTCTTGGTTTTCCAAGCTTTTTGGCACTTTTAAACTATTTGTGCTTTTCCAGCATTAGTCTCGTAGTGCAACACCGGACACCTTTAGGGATTCGGCAAAAACATTCTCAGATATTGCTATATATGCATCGGTTTCGAATTGTGTCTTCGGTCAATAGTTGGGTTGCCCGGCTCCTGCACTTGCTCCATACGTTCCGTTTTGTTCGGCTAGGCGTGCAAAGGGAGAACCACTGCGATTGTGCTTCCAGCTCTCATGGTTAAGCACCTCAGTGGAGAAAGCCGAAAACTGACTTTCACAATAAGCGTAAACTGGTCAGCGATCCGATGACTATGTTAAATGATGGGTCGTTCATAACATTGGCCGAAGTGTTTACGGCTTGACCCCGACTGTCGCCGAACACTACCGGGGGCTATTAACTGGCCTCCCAAACTAAATCCTCGATATTTTGCTCTTACATTCGAGCTGAGATTTCATGATCATGCTTAGCATGACAACCCAAAGAAAGGAACCGATAGCGGGACTATTTTCTTCGGAATACATTTCTTCTGTTAAACAGTAATATAACATATCTCTCTGCGTACCTTTGTTTATAAAACCGTGTGGCCAGATTGCCTTGTTTGTCGTAAATCTTTGCCCTCATAAAGGCTTTATAAAGTAGGACAAACACTCCTCGGCTACTGGCCAAGGAGGTGGAAGCCGATGGTCGGTCAACAAAGTTTTGTACAATGCAGATCCGAGCATTAATGACGTAAAGTACTTGGATACATAGAGTCATTACACATAATTTGTGATTTTACTATGGATATTGATCCTTAATTCGGCCACCCGTGCCCGCATTAAGGCTTGGGGGCTACTGGGCTTCGGGCTTATTATTTACAAATATTAAAGGAGCACATCGATCCCCTGATCTGGTGTTGCCACCCGACTAGTGTCTCGGGGGCTACTACATTGCTTGTCCAATGCAGAAAATTTTATGTGCAATATAGTTTCCGAGGAGATTTTGATCCTCAGGTTGGTCGGCCGCACCCAACCTGAGTCTTGAGGACTGAGCACGCCGCTTTTGTGTCCCAAAGTATTCTGCCGAGCTAGGACTTGATCCTCAGGCCGATTTTGCAAATCAACCTGAGTCTCAGCAGCTACTGGGATCAGCGGTCTTATGTCATCCTTCATGTGCATCTTGGGTTTTAGACCGATACACACCTTGAGGGATACTGGCTATATATCTCGGCAGAGAATAAATTGCACCAATAAAAAATATTCACAAAAATCGGACCACATTCGGGGTGGTACACCACCTCGGAAGCAGTTCGGCATAAAGCTCGGGCGCTAGTGGCTGGCTCCATAGAGGGCATTTCCGGCATTAAGCTTGGCTAAACTCCTTCAAACTTTTTTGAACCAAGGTGATATGACACCTCGGATATAGTCTGGCGTTGGAGCTCGGATACAGTCCGGCGTTGGAGCTCGGATACATAGTCCGGCGTTGGAGCTCGGATACATTCTGGCGTTAGAGCTGGGAAGCGGTCCTGCGTTGGTGCTCGGCTGCAAAAGATACCTCGAATGCAGTCCGGCGTTGGAGCTCGGACGCAAGAGGACCCTGCCTCCCGGGAACAACTTCAAACCCGAGGTGTGGCATAAAAATAAACAAGGCATTGATAAAGGCCGGAAACTTAAAGGGGGTCCACGGATACCTGACGTGTAAACTCGTCGAATGCATTTCGGCGATCCTCAAGATCGAAGATAAAGAAGATTTGTTGAACCAGTTTTCAAGACCGGCAACCGAAGATGAAGAACAGTTCGGAAGAATCGAGGAGCGTCCCTAACTTGAAGACCGGTTCAGGGGGCTACTGACAGTGTCCTGGACTAGGGGGTACTCACCACGTCGTCTCCTGATCTATTAGATTGGGCCGAGGACCCCCGTGGCCGTATACTCATGGGCCAGTTCGGATGGCTACCGCATACAAGGAAGATTCCACACGACTTGGCGATAAAGACAAGGACTTCTCCCCACCAGCGTATTCGGCTAGGACTCTTGTTATCCTAGGCCTCCGGTGCATTGTATAAACCGAGGCCAGGCTAGTCGATAGATAGACAATATATACAACAATCATACCATAGGCTAGCTTCTAGGGTTTAGCCTCCTTGATCTCGTGGTAGATCTACTCTTGTACTACCCATATCATCAATATTAATCAAGCAGGACGTAGGGTTTTACCTCCATCAAGAGGGCCCGAACCTGGGTAAAACATCGTGTTCCTTGCCTCCTGTTACCATCCGGCCTAGACGCATAGTTCGGGACCCCCTACCCGAGATCCGCCGGTTTTGACACTGACAAGGAGTTTTATTCAAAGCGAACTGTCAAGGGGTTCCCATTATAACCCAACCATGTAAGGAATGCAAAATCCGGGAACATAACACCGATATGACGGAAAATAGGGCGGCAAGAGTGGAACAAACACCAGGCATAAGGCAGAGCCTTCCACCCTTTACCAAGTATATAGATGCATTAATTAAATAAGAGATATTGTGATATCCCAACAAATATCCATGTTCCAAACATGGAACAAGCTCCAATCTTCACCTGCAACTAGCAACGCTATAAGAGGGGATGAGCAAAGCGGTAACATAGCCAAACAACGGTTTGCTAGGACAAGGTGGGTTAGAGGCTTGGCTTAACAATATGGGAGGCATGATATATCAAGTGGTGGGTATCGCAGCATAGGCATAGCAAAAGAGCGAGCAACTAGCAAGCAAAGATACAAGTGATTTCAAGGGTATGGTTATCTTGCCCGAGACCCCGCAAGGAAGAAGAACGAGACCATGAAGAAGACAAATGGACGTAGCCAACGTATCCTCAAAAACGCAATTTTACCGGATTACCGAGAAGAAGTACACCGGAAAGAAAGCAAACAACATAGTAAACAACCAAGCATAAACATGGCATGATGCACAACCAAGTATGATGCATGTCCGGTTTAATGAAGCATAACAAAAACTATACCATCTAATCAATTTAAATGGGGCCGGATATAACAAACAACAAATCCGGTAAATCCCCATATGCATTTAGCAATTTATTGCAACAACAATTTAAACATTTTAATTGTTATTATCATGATGCGGATGACATGAACAAGTTTATGCAATTTTTATTAAAGTTGACTAGAGCAAAATGAAGCATTTGTCGCCGTGGTGGAAAGGAAAAGGGGTGCCACGACCACGATAACGAAACGGTGCCACGGCAATGTTCCGGTTCCGATAACTCATTGAGACGTCGGTGCAAAAGAAAGTATGGCGGGAGCATGCAAAAGATGGTGGGGCGCTCCCAGATTCCGGGTGTCCCACGAGTTGGCGACAAGGAAACGAGTGACAATTTGGACACGATGCAAACACGAGCATCTCAAACATTGCAAGCATTCGTTCACGGACGTCGTCTCGGGGTTACACCTTCGAAGCGTGCAAAAGGGACGGTTCTCATTCGGTGCAAAGTACAAGAAGTAGGCGTACTCGCGACGGTAGAGGAAGTAGTGGTACACGTCTCGGAGAAGGACTTGGCGCATTCAAAGTTTTCGAGGGCGACGGTAGGGGAACTTGGCGTTAGTACTATACGGGTCTTCGGTGACGGTCAATGTACACGGTTCGTAAACGTTCGGGTCTTCCGAAGAGGTACTTGACGCATGTGTTACACGGGTCTTCGATAATGGTAGTGGTACACGTTGTAGTCGTTGTAGTCGAACTTGACGAATACAAATCCCTTCGGGGTTGTCGTGGTACTAAGGGTCTTCGGACTTGACGGATCTGATGACTCTGGGCGTAGTGGTACATGTTCATTCACTCCACGGTCTTGGCGGATCCATGCGATGGTAGTGGTACTCGCGAAGAGGAACTTGGTGGTCGTCGTGTAGACGTTCACGGGGTCTTGGCAACGGTAGTTGTACATGGGTCTTCGGCGACGGTACTTGGCGTTCTCGTTCTGGCCGACCCAAAATGAAGCACGACAAAAGGGCCTCTCGAGGCAGCAGCCAAAGGTGCACGGGGCAGCAGAGAAGACGTGGTACTCGGACATGGGCGCTGGCACACATAGTGGACATGGAGGCAGGTCGATGAGAAGGCGCACGGCTCGGTTAGGGACGAAAAGGGGCTGCGGGAGGCCGGACTTGTCCAGGCGGCAGGGGAGGCAGAGGCCCGGTGGTGCTGGTAGCTGTTGATGCTCGATGCAGCCGATGTCGAGCAGATGGAATCAGGGCGATGTGCGGGGCTCCGGTAGAGGGACTTGGCGAGCAGGGGTGTCGCGGGGACGGACTGCTCCGGGCGGAGGCAAGCCAATGGCCATGGCTGTGATCTATGATGTAGCCACGGCAGCGGGGTGAGGGAGAAACGAGGCAAGGAAGGGAAAGAGAGGGGCGACAGGGTCGGCCTGCAGGTGGCCGGATGTTGCTTGTCTTGCGCTCGGGAGGACACGAGCAGGGGCGTGCTCGTTCTGAGGAAGTGCTCGGGGTCGGCTTGGGGTTCGAGCTCCTCTCGACTGAATCAAGGAGGGAGCAGGAGGCAGGGAGCTGTGGGGTGGCAGCCGACAACAACTCCGGTGGCCGGCCGGCGCGACGAGGTGGCGTAGGGTCGGGCGCAGTGCCCTGGCGACGGCGCTAGGAGGGGGTGAGGGGATGAGATCAAGGGAGATGAGAGGGGTTGGCGGCGCTGTGTGAGGGAGAGAGTGAGAAGAGGAGGAGCGGCGCGCGTGGGAACGAGAGGGAGATGAGGAATCGGGCCAGGGGTAGCGATGCGGGAGTGCTAGGGTTAGGATTAGGTGGGCCTGCGGGGAAGGATGGGCCTAGGGAGGCCGGCCTGGGCTGGGGTTCTCTCTTCCTCTCTTTTTCTAAGAGAAAAGAATTAGAGATAAAAAAGAAAAGGAGGGTTAAGGAAAGGATTTGTGCAAGGGGGCTATTTTCCCGGTCTCACAAAAATCAGTTTGAACTAGGAAAAATAGAAGTGGTCAAGACCGAAAGTTTAAATTCAAACTCATTTGTTTTAAATTCAAATGACTTGAATAGCAAGTGAGGTTTGGGAAGGTCCAAAAATGTTGAGACTTTTGGAGGAGCCTAAAAAAAGAAGAAAGAATTTTCGGCAAGGTTTGGAGATCAACTCGAAGCAGAAAGGCATGGGATTATCTGCACGTGTGTTATGGGTGATTCCAAATTATTGGTATATAATTTATATAGCTCCCTAAAATATTGGGAGATTATGTTATAAAGAGAAGTCATCCTTCCCTCGATTTAAATGGATCGAAGATCCATACGATTTATTTAAAAGAGTTTTGAAACGGTTGCAATATTAATGGCGTGATGACATGATGCAATGATGATTGCAATGAACCAAACAAAACACACGACGAAACCCAGAAACCCTGGAAGGCATCTGAAGCTCCGGTCTTGGGGCGTCACACACTTCTACGACAGCACATGTATGACTATCTTGATTCTGTCATAAACTTGTCATGGATGTACATGCATGACAGAAAACGTGACCTACTGTGACAAACACGTATCATCACAGAAGTTTCTGTTTTTTGTACTGCGAGCAGTGCGTGGCCGCGGTGTTCGGCCAGAACAGCACATGAGCTCGGAAACAAGCAAGGCAACGGGTTAGGCGGCATATACTGGGGGCCTCGTGCACGCACACACAATCAAAAGGAGCAGATGAGCACGACCTCATCGTATTCGACAGCCATGGTGGACGGTGGTGCCGAAGCTTGCGGCTTTCTTGCTAGGTTAGGAGCCGGAGCTTGGGAAGAGAGGCAAAGGGGGCAGGGCTCACCGACAGAGCACATGAAGGCTCTTTAGAGGCTTAGAAGGCAGGCAGGTGATGAATCGAGGCGGCGGACGGCGGTGACCGAAGCCGATGGAGTGTCTCGATCCGGTTGGCTCAATGCGGGGTTGCTTGATCTGATCATTGTAGTCGACGTACACAATGAAGGCGCGGCTCATGGACATCTCTGCGAGGCCCGGGGTGGCTCCGGAGCACGTCAATGGCGCGGAGGCAGATGAGTTCGGGCGACGGCTTCGAGTGAAGAGAGCGAGTGGGAGGGAGAGGGGAATGGAACTAGGGTTAGGAGGGGGTCGAGAGGGGGTCCAGGCAATGCTCTTATCCGACCAGGCGGGACGAGGATGGCCACCATGAGACCGGGCGCCATAGGATGGCCGCCATGGCTCCCCCTATTACTGTACCTGAGGTAGGAGACAAGTGGGGGTGTGGGCTGGGCCTTTTGTGTAGCTAGCTGGGCCAAAGTGCCCAGTAGCACCTCTCTCCCTTTTCTGTTTTCTATTTTTTTATAACTCTATTTTGCATACTAATTTGTTAGCAAAAGAGTTTTGTAAAAAGTGTAGATGGCCACATAATTAGTATTGCAATATTTTGAGACCACACACAATGTTTCACATCATTTGGAAAATTGTAAATATTTGCTTATTTTGAAAAGGTTAATTTAAATGCTTTTAGACCACTTATTTATTTCCTAGGAATTTATTTGTGAGTCAAACCAAGTTGGTTTCAACATGACATTGATCAGGGAAATTGTATAGAACTATTTGAACATTTTAGTTTTATAGCTTTAGGAGAAATAATTTTGACTTGTCTTTTAAATTTGAGTTTGAGGTCGGTTTGGGACAAAGTGATGATTAGCGAAATTTAATTATGATGATCTGGCACCATTAATAGGAGTTTGCTGTAGCATGACACCCGGGGTGTTACAAACTCTCTGTGTTCTACTCGTGCATATCATCTGCGCATAGACTTGGCTCGGATGCCACTGTTGGGGAACGTAGCATGCAATTTCAATAAGAATTCCTACGCTCACACTAGATCTATCTAGGAGATGCATAGCAATGAGAGGGCAAGAGTGTGTCCACGAACCCTCGTAGACCGAAAGCGGAAGCATTTGACAATGTGGTTGATGTAGTCAAACTTCTTCTCGTTCCGACCGATCAAGTAGCGAACGTACGACACCTCCGAGTTCTGCACACGTTCATCTCGATGACGTCCCTCTAACTCTTGATCCAGCAAAGTGTCGAGGGAGAGTTTCATCAGCACGACGACGTGGTGACGGTGATGGTGAAGTGATCCGCGCAGGGCTTCCCCTAAGCACTACGACAATATGACCGGAGGCGTAAACTATGGAGGGGGCGCCGCACACGGCTAGGAATCAATGGCGTGTGTTCTAGCGGTGCCCCCCACATATATATATAGGCGGGAGAGGGAGAGGGACTGCAAGGGGCACCCCAAGTAGGAGTAATCCTACTTGGGCGCCTCCTCCAAGTCGGCCTCCCCCTTCCATATCCATCACAGGGGGGAGGAAAGAGAGGGAGGAGGGGAAGGAAAGGGAGAGGCCGAATCCTCCCCTTTCCTTCTCCCTTCCCTTCCTTTCCTTATCCTCCTATTCGGCCTATAGGGGGCGCACCAACCCCTTTTGGGGTTGGTCTGTCCAACTCTTGGCCCATTAGGCCCATATAGCTTGCTGGGGGTTGCCCGGAACCCCTTTCGATGACCCGATACGTAACCGGTACCGCCAGAACACCTCAGGTGTCTGAATACTATCGTCCTATATATGAATCTTTACCTCTCGACTATTTCGAGACTCCTCGTCATGTCCCTGATCTCGTCTGGGACTCCAAACAACATTCGGTCACCAAATCACATAACTCATATAATACAAAATCGTCATCGAACATTAAGCGTGCGGACCCTACGAGTTCGAGAACTATGTAGACATGACCGAGACACCTCTCTGGTCAATAACCAATAGCCTGGATGCTCATATTGGTTCGCACATATTCTACGACGATCTTCATTGGTCGTACCGTAATGACAACATACGTTATTCCCTTTGTCATTGGTATGTTACTTGCTCGAGATTCGATCGTCGATATCTTCATACCTAGTTCAATCTCGTTACCATCAAGTCTCTTTACTCGTTCCATAATGCATCATCCCGCAATTAACTCATTAGTCACATTGCTTGCAACGCTTATCATGATGTGCATTACCGAGAGGGCCCAGAGATACCTCTCCGATACATGGAGTGACAAATCCTAATATCTATCTATGCCAACCCAACAAACACCGTCGGAGATACCTGTAGAGCATCTTTATAATCACCCAGTTATGTTTTAACGTTTGATAGCACACAAGGTATTCCTCCGGTATTCGGGAGTTGCATAATCTCATAGTCAAAGGAATATGTATAAGTCATGAAGAAAGCAATAGCAGTAAAACTTAACGATCATTATGCTAAGCTAACGGATGGGTCTTGTCCATCACATCATTCTCCTAATGATTTGATCTCGTTCATCAAATGACAACACATGTCTATGGTTAGGAAACTTAACCATCTTTGATTAATGAGCTAGTCTAGTAGAGGCTTACTAGGGACACTATGTTTTGTCTATGTATCCACACATGTATCAAGTTTCCGGTTAATAAAATTCTAGCATGAATAATAAACATTTATCACGATATAAGAAAATATAAATAACAACTTTATTATTGCCTCTAGGGCATATTTCCTTCAGTCTCCCACTTGCACTAGAGTGAATAATCTAGTTCACATCATCATGTGATTTAACACCAACGGTTCACATCTTTTATGGGATTAGTTCACATCGCCATGTGACTAACACCCAAAGGGTTTACTAGAGTCAATAATCTAGTTCACATAGCTATGTGATTACACCCAAAGAGTACTAAGGTGTGATCATGTTTTGCTTGTGAGAGAAGTTTAGTCAATGGGTCTACCACATTCAGAGTCATATGTATTCTGCAAATTTTCTGTGTCTACAATGCTCTGCATGGAGCTACTCTAGCTAATTGCTCCCACTTTCAATATGTATCCAGATTGAGACTCAGAGTCATCCGGATTAGTGTAAAAGCTTGCATCAACATAACTCTTTATGACGAACTCTTTATCACCTCCATAACCGAGAAATATTTCCTTAGTCCTCTTAGGTAACTAAGGATAACTTTGACCAATGTCCAGTGGTCCACTCCCAGATCACTAGCGTACCCCCTTGCGAAACTCATGGAAAGGTACACAATAGGTCTGGTCCACAGCATAGCATACTTTATAGAACCTATGGCTGAGGCATAGGGAATGACTTTCATTCTCTTTTTATTTTCTGCCATGGTCGGGTTTTGAGTCTTACTCAACTTCACACCTTACAATACAGGCAAGAACTCCTTATTTGACTGATCCATTTTTAACTTCTTCAAAATCTTGTCAAGGTATGTGCTTTGTGAAAGTCCCATTAAGCGTCTCGATCTATCCCTATAGATCTTGATGCCCAATATATAAGTAGCTTCACCGAGGTCTTTCATTGAAAAACTCTTATTCAAGTATCCTTTTATGCTATCCAAAAATTCTATATCATTTCCAATCAACAATATGTCATCCACATATAATATTAGAAATGCTACAGAGCTCCCGCTCACTTTCTTGTAAATACAGGCTTCACCATAAGTCTGTATAAAACCATATGCTTTGATCACCTTATCAAAGCATATATTCCAACTTTGAGATGCTTGCACCAGTCCATAGATGGATCGCTGGAGTATGCACACTTTGTTAGAACCTTTAGGAGCGACAAAACCTTTTGGTTGTATCATATACAACTCTTCTTTAAGAAATCCATTAAGGAATGCAGTTTTTTGTCAATCACCATCGCTTGAATCAAGTGGGAGTTAATCTTCCGGATAAGATAGTGATTGACAGAGTTCTCTAGTCACTATCACCAAGTTACTAGAACTTCGTGATGAAATATAATATGCAAGGGATGACGAAAGCGATTCCCGAGCTCTTCGCAATGCTGAAATCGGTGAAGCTAGAAATCAAGAAAGAGCATCAAGTGTTGATGGTTAACAAGACCACTAGTTTCAAGAAAGAAGGCAAAGGAAAAGAAAGGGAACTTCAAGAAGAATGGCAAGCAAGTTGCCACTCCTGTAAAGAAGCCCAAAGCTAGACCTAAGCCAGAAACTGAGTGCTTTGACTGCAAAGGGAATGGTCACTTGAAGCGGAACTACCCCAAATACTTGGCGGATAAGAATGATGGCAAAGTGAAAAAAGGTATATTTGATATACATGATATTGATGTGTAATTTACTAGTGTTCATAGTAACCCCAGGGTATTTGATACCAGTTCAGTTGCTAATGATTAGTAACTCAAAATAGGAGTTGCAAAATGAACAGAGACTAGTGAAAGGCGAGGTGATGGTGTGTGTTGGTAATGATTCCAAGGTTGATATGATCACCATCGCACACTCCTCTTACCTTAGGGGTTAGTGTTGGACCTAAATAAATGTTATTTGGTGTTTGTGTTGAGCATGAATATGATTGGATCATGTTCATTACGATACGGTTATTCATTTAAGTCAGAGAATAATTTTTGTTCTGTTTACATGAATAAAACCTTCTATGGTCATACACACAATGTAAATGGTTTATTGAATCTTGATCATAGTGATACACATAATACTGATGCCAAAATATGCAAAGTTGATAATAATACACTACTGCAGGATGCTGCTAACGCGACACTACGATTAGAGACCCTTCGACGAAACTGTGTGTGATGTAATAATCGCAAATGGTGGTGTAAAAAACCCGTCAAAACGGTGCAAAACGTTTGCGATCACAAATGCATCAAACACGGTTCAGATTTTAGTTGCGTATGCGATGCAGGGCATACAGTTCAGTCCAATGAACTATTTGCGATGAGGAGGAACAAAACAAATGGGCAGCCAGATGATGGTGTGTGGGATATATAGCATACGGTACACTCGGATGAACTGTTTGTGATTAGGCAACACAAAAGAAACGTTCAGCCAGATGAAGGTGTGTGCGATATACGACATATGGTTCACTCAGATGAACTGTTTTCGATTAGGCAACGCAACAGAAACGGTTCAACTAGATCAAGGCGTGTGCAATGGAGGGCATACAGTTCATTCCGATAAACTGTTTGTGTTGAGCCAAGAGAATAGAAACGTTTAACATAAACAAGATGTGTGTAATACGCGGCAAACATCCAATTACATAGGTGGCTAATACACACATGACATTTCCCCACACCAAAGTAAACTATTACATGCATAATTAACTAGGATAAACGATCACCTGATTATCATCTACTTCTTGTGCTAGCTCGATGTTCCTTCTATGGTAAGTTTCCTTTAATTAATGGCATTTTATGAACACACCACCATTTCTCGCCATTTCTTCACCGGTTTCCCGCCACCCAGTGATATTGCACATAAACCTAGGTGGCGCACGACACACGGAGGCAACAAGCGCAACCTGTAGCACATCCACCTTTTCCAAGCATGCCAACCCACCAAAGCGCCGCCTCTGCCATCGACCTCGTCGGCGAGGAAAACGAGCAGGCGCCACGGCCCATCGAGTCCGAGGCGCTCCCCGGCAACGCAATGGACGACGCTGTGATGCGCGTCATCGCCAGGGTTGAGCAGACCCTTGGGTCATGGCGCTTCAGCGCCACGGATCACGATAGGCATGTCAGCGCCGACAGGCTACAGCTCGCCGCACAACATGATCGATGGCGCATCGCAGAGCAAGCTCTAGGCGCGTCCGCGCCGATAGGCTGCGGCTTGCCGCACAGCGAGACCGTTGGAGCGCCGCAAAGCAAGAGGCGTGGCACGCCGCACAGCAAGAGCGGATCCATCGGTGTTTGCCCGCTGTTGATAGGGGGTCGCAGCTGGGTACACATCCTGCATGTACCCCCATTCCTCGCCAGGAGTGGGCAGAGGCCCTCTACGCAGTACTTGCACCAGAGGCCAGTCGCGCCATACTTGCACCGGACGCCCGCTGCGCCGTTCGCATGGGTCGCGCTGTTCACGTTGTCTGTGGCCCGCTTGATGCCAACGCGCTGGTCGGTAGGCTCGACCGCCTCCTTGGCCCAGGTGTCCACCTGGGCGCATGATAACCCACAAGTATAAGGGATCACAACAGTTTTCGAGGGTAGAGTATTCAACCCAAATTTATCGATTCGACACAAGGGGAGCCAAAGAATATTCTTTAGTATTAGCAGCTGAGTTGTCAATTCAACCACACTTGAAAGACTTGATATTTGCAACAATTTTTTAGTAGCAAAGTAATATGCAAGTAATGGCAACAGTGGCAAAAGTAATAGTAGCAGTTTTGTAGCAATCGTAACAGTGGCAACGGAAAAGTAACCTAGCAAAGATCAATATGAAACAAGCTCATAGGCAATGGATTAATGATGGATAATTATGTCAGACGACATTCATCATGCAACGGTTATAACATAGAGTGACACAAAACTAGCTCCAATTCATCAATATAATGTAGGCATGTATTCTGAATATAGTCGTGAATGCTTATGGAAAAGAACTTGCATGGCATCTTTTGTCCTAACCTCCACCACTAGGAAAAAGGCTACTAGTAGCGCGGGTAAATTGGCTACTAGTAGTGCGGGTACCCGCTCTACTAATATCGCGCTACAGCTAAAAGTTAGTAGTAGCGCGGGGTAAACCCACGCTACTACTAACAGAATAGTAGTAGCGCGTCTATAGTACCACACATTACTAGTATCCTAAATACTAGTAGCGCTCCGTCCCCCCCCCCCCACCACGCTACTAGTATCCAAAATATATGACCTAGGTCATATATTTCCTTGCATGTTGTGTTGTACATTAGCTACGGGAATAAATATATTAAAACAAAAAAGTGAGTGATCTCTATTAACAAGAGATTGCCCATGTAATAGCTACAAACAAATGAACCTACTACACCAACTCATATCATGTCTTACATTGATATTCTCCACGTGTTACACATATACACCATCAAATATTTGTCAAAAAGTATTTGTCAATGACTAATTGGGTTCTTTAAACTTCTGAGGGAAAAAAGATGCCATGGCCTTGCTCGCTGCATAATACTAATAGACCTAGGTCATTTTCTTGGCGTACTAGTACACATCGGCGGTTGCTGCGATCTCCTCTGGCGGCGGCCACTTGCGACGGCGGACAGAGCGACTACACAGCCTTCTCCATTGCTCTCCGGCTGGAAACCTACTCCATCCTTAGATCCTTCAGCATTTGTTATCTGTAACGGCGCAACCTTCTCTGACAAGCTGCAACTGCAAACCACAAAAGTTTTAGGCAAGTACGTGATGGTCGGCGGCCTCGTCTCGCTCCCCGACAGTGGCCCTCGTCTCGCTCCCCGCAGACGGCCCTCGTCTCGCTCCCTGGCGGCGGACACAGCATCACAGACACACACGAGCTAGTTCAGTTTCTACTTTCTACTACTAGGCACACACGAAGCAGAGGGAAAATAGAGTACTTGTTCAGTTTAGAGAGAGAGGGAGAGATAGAGAGAGAGTGGCTGACTTGTACACTCATACCTGCAGTCAAACTTGCAGCTAGCTGCAAGGCGATCTGCCCACAATCACCACAAGTGCATTCAAGTTTAAGCTAATAGTACGAATGTGCATTCTGTATAGGAAGCAGTAATTCAGCTCTTACTGCTAGTGTACGAACTTGCTTCAATTGCTTCTTGCCTCTAGTAATTCAAGAAAATACTAGTACCGAATTGCTTATTGCCTCTATATGACAAAAGAAAAGAACTGAAATAAATGTTCGGATCATCAAAGTGGAGCGACTCTAGGTTTGCTAAGCAAAAAGCAGGGAAAGTTATTGCTAGGTGTAGCTCATCTGCATGTGAAAGGAACTAGAGTGCATTTGAGAGGGTACGTACATCACTTCCTTTATGCATTACCTTTTTATGTAGCATTTTGTGCTTCTTAGATCTTAATGGATGCTTCATTGTAGGTGCATACCAAGAAACGAACGATATTAACACAAAAGAGATTGAATTCTCTTGTCCATGTCATGTTTAATAAGAGGCTTCAGTGGAAGTATGCTCAAAGGAAGAGAGGCCCATTAGCTGTAAAGTTTATTGATGATGAACCACCAAATGAGTGGATTGAAGGGGAGGCGAGTGTTGAAGGGTAGCAGAAAGAAAATACTATTGAAGAACAATAAGGAGAAGGAGAAAATGAATCTGATTGTGATGTTGAACAAGATGAACTGGCTCAGGCTGGCATAAATGGCCCGATAGAAAAATACAGCGTGGCTCACTTAAGTTCAGTTAGCAGATGGCCTGGATGAAATAAGTGAAGACAAGATAGGTAGTTAGTGGCGAGTTCCACGGTGAAGTTGAAGCTTTCTTTCTTTAGGGAAATGTTAGACTCACATTAGTACATTACAAAGAGAAACAAAAACACCAAGTAGTACTAGAACTATGAAAGCCACTCTTACCTTACTTGGTCATTTTGTCAAACACCTTCTGTGTGGCAGCAGCTTGCACTGCCCGCATAGCACGTTCTTCAGTTGGTTGTGCCTCTTCTTCTGCTCACACAGGATACAACAAGACAATGTTATCATGTCCAGCAATCATATAGTCAAGATAAATAAATCGTCACTTTAGAATGTCATTTCCTAGTGCAGACACTACATCAGCCATCAGGTGTGATTTGGCATCGAATTTTCACTGCCCGACAGCGACGATGGGTGAAAGGAAACACGCTGTGTCATGTTAGTCCATGCTCTGATAAGCTGACGAACACACTGAAAATGGCAGTGAGCTGAGCCCGTGGATGCGCCTGCTTACCAGGTCATAGGTGGCGGGCTCGACGTGGCCGGGGGACCCTCCTCACCGGTGTGTAGCGGGGCGCTGCAACCGTAGTAACAGGCGACGCTGGAGGGCGTCTTCTTGGATAGGGCCTCCGCTTCTCCTTGTGGTGGCGGCGCTGAGGGAATCCTGGACTAGGGGGCAAGGTTGGAAAAAGCGGTAGGCGTAAGCGAGACGGTTGGCCTTCGCCTAGTGCCTAGGCGGTGCTTAAGCGCCCTAGGCGTGGCCTAGGCGGTAATATAGTTTTACTATCAGGGCATATTTGTGGATATGATATGCATGCCGATATTAATTTAGGGCATATAAATAAGTTAACTACCAACTACAACCATTGGCATATGGCCCATTTGGCATATATATGAATGCAATATGGCATCGTTTGCCGCTTCGGGAGACAATTCTTTTCTTGCCCTGCCTAGACTTCCATTTATGCCCTAGGCGAGGCGTTTGGCCATCGCCTAGCGCCTAGGCATGCCTAAGCGCCTCCTAGGCACTGCCTTTCCCAACAGAGCTAGGGGGTCTCCGAATAGCCGGACTATATCCTTTGGCCGGATTGTTGGACTATGAAGATACAAGATTGAAGACTTCGTCCCGTGTCCGGATGGGACTTTCCTTGGCGTGGAAGGCAAGCTTGGCAATACGGATATGTAGATCTCCTCCCTTGTAACCGACTCTGTGTAACCCTAGCCCCCTCCGGTATCTATATAAACCGGAGGGTTTAGTCCGTAGGACAACAACAATCATACCATAGGCTAGTTTCTAGGGTTTAGCCTCTATGATCTCGCGGTAGATCAACTCTTGTAATACTCATATCATCAATATCAATCAAGCAGGACGTAGGGTATTACCTCCATCAAGAGGGCCCGAACCTGGGTAAACACCATGTCCCCTGCCTCCTGTTACCATCCTCCTCAGACGAACAGTTTGGGACCCCCTACCCGAGATCCGCCGGTTTTGACACCGACATTGGTGCGTTCATTGAGAGTTCCACTGGTCCGTCACCGTAGGGCTTGATGGCTCCTTCGATCATCGGTAACGATGCGGTCCAGGGTGAGGTTTTCCTCCCCGGACAGATCTTCGTATTCGGCGGTTTCGCACTGCGGGCCAACTCGCTTGGCCATCTGGAGCAGATCGAGAGCTACGCCCCTGGCCATCAGATCAGGTTCGGAAACTTAAACTACACTGCCGATATCCGCGGAGACTTGATCTTCGACGGATTCGAGCCCATGTCAGGTGCGCCGCACGATCACGACGAGCATGATTTAGCTCTACCGCCGGACAGTGTTCGGGAGATCGCATCTGCAACTACTCTGGCCCTTAATCCGGAGAAAATTGCGCCATCCGAGGATGGGTGGATAGACCCCACCATGGAGGCTGCACTCTCAGTGGCGATAGAGCCGGATACTGACTTCACCCCTTATGAGAGCCATGTTGCCGAACCATTGGATTCATCTCCGGCCACGGACTCTGAGCCACCTGCATCTGTGCCTATCGAATCCGACGGGGCGCCGATCATGGAGTTCACCTCCGCGGATATCTTTCAGCACTCACCTTTCGGCGACGTGTTAAATTCATTAAGGTCTCTCTCCTTGTCAGGAGATCCTTGGCCGAACTATATCCGGCTAAGATGGGATGCGGACAACGAAGAAATTCGCTCCCCACCCACTACCCACTTAGTAGCCACTGTCGGTGATTTAACCGACATGCTCGAATTCTACTCTGCAGACATCGACGGCATGGACGACGATGCAGGAGAGGAACGGGAAGTAGTGCCCACAGGGCACTGGACAGCCACTTCATCACATGACATATACATGGTGGATACACCCAAAGAAAATGATGACGAGGAACGGGAGGACACAGCGGAGGATGACCCCTCCAAGAAGCAAACAAAGCGTCGGCGTAGGTGCCGCTCTAAATTATGCCTCTGCAAAAACAGCAATAACAGCGCAAGAGAAAACAACACTCCAGTCGACTCCAGAGGAAACGACGACCACATTGCCCCGGCAGCAGAGCACGATGAAGCTGCAAATGGCGAACATAGTACGGATCCGACATCTGAACACGGCGACGCCGAGGATAAACCTCATCAAACCCCCTCTGGGGAGGAAAACAGTCCGGACGAAGATGCACACATCATCCCGGAAATGCACTTGGAGCAAGAGAACCTCCGCAGAAGGCTTATTGCCACAGCAAGGAGTCTGAAGAAGCAGAAGCAAAGGCTTAAGGCTGAACAAAACACGCTCAACAACAGGTGGAACAAAGTGCTCAACAATGAAGAAAAGTATGGTGGAGGTTACCACACAAAGAGCTATCCAAAGCGCAAGCTATTACCTAAATTCAACGATGAGGCCTTAGAGCCCATACAGCCGAAAAATAAAATGGCCAACCGGCCGGATCAACCACCTTGTGACCGCGATAGAGCGGCTAACGAGGTCACACATAAGTCAACACACGATCTACGTGAGGACTTGCGCCAAAAATCCAGTATGACCAGATCCATCTATGGATCTAGGAAGCGTGCTCCGGCACAAAATCAAAACCGAATACTACAACCGTCCGAACGCCATAATACATCCAAATACAGGGGTGCCGCACACCCCCTATGTTTCACCGATGAGGTGCTGGACCACGAATTCCCAGAAGGATTCAAACCAGTGAACATAGAGGCGTACGACGGGACCACAGACCCTGGGGTTTGGATTGAGGACTTCATCCTCCATATCCATAAGGCTCATGGAGACGATCTCCATACCATCAAGTACTTGCCCCTCAAGCTTAAAGGACCAGCTCGGCACTGGCTGAAAAGCCTCACCGAAAACTCAATTGGATGTTGGGAGGAGCTCGAGGACGCTTTTCGGGCTAACTTTCAAGGGACCTATGTCCGACCTCCGGATGCAGACGATTTAAGTCATATAATTCAACAGCCCGGAGAGTCAGTGATACGTCCATTTTGCGTCATGCTTTTATGTTAATATTTATTGCATTATGGGCTGTTATTTCACGTTATGTCACAATACTTATGGCTATTCTCTCTTATTTTACAAGGTTTACCATGAAGAGGGGGAATGCCGGCAGCTGGAATTCTGGCTGGAAAAGGAGCAAATATTGGAGACCCATTCTGCGCAACTCCAAAAGTCCTGAAACTCCACGGAATATCTTTAAATAAATAAAGAAAAATCATTGCCAAAGATGAAGGCTAGGGGGCCCACACCCTGCTCACGAGGGTGGGGGGCGCGCCCCTCCCCCCTGGGCGCGCCCCTACCTCATGGGCCCCCTGGTGGCTCTCCGACGCCCATCTTCTCCTATATGAAGTCTTTCGATGAGAAAAAAATCATAAGAAACCTTTCGGGACGAGACTCCGCCGCCACGAGGCGGAACCTTGGCGGAACCAATCTAGCGCTCCGGCAGAGCTGTTCTGCCGGGGACACTTCCCTCTGGGAGGGGGAAATCATCACCATCGTCATCACCAACGCTCCTCTCATTGGGAAAGGGCAATCTCCATCAACATCTTCACCAGCACCATCTCATCTCCAAACCCTAGTTCATCTCTTGTATCCAATTCTTGTCTCTAAGTCCGGGATTGGTGCTAGTAGGTTGCTAGTAGTGTTGATTACTCCTTGTAGTTGATGCTAGTTGGTTTACTTAGTGGAAGATCATATGTTCAGATCCTTTATGCATACTATTACCCATCTGATTATGAACATGAATATGCTTTGTGAGTAGTTACGTTTGTTCCTGAGGACACGGGAGAAGTCTTGCTATTAGTAGTCATGTGAATTTGGTATTCGTTCGATATTTTGATGAGATGTATGTTGTCTAACCTCTAGTGGTGTTATGTGAACGTCGACTACATAACACTTCACCATTATTTGGGCCTAGAGGAAGGCATTGGGAAGTAATAAGTAGATGATGGGTTGCTAGAGTGACAGAAGCTTAAACCCTAGTTTATGCGTTGCTTCGTAAGGGGATGATTTGGATCCATATGTTTCATGCTATGGTTAGGTTTACCTTAATACTTTTGTTGTAGTTGCGGATGCTTGCAATAGAGGTTAATCATAAGTGGGATGCTTGTTCAAGTAAGAACAGCACCCAAGCACCGGTCCACCCACATATCAAATTATCAAAGTACCGAACGCGAATCATATGAGCGTGATGAAAACTAGCTTGACGATATTCCCATGTGTCCTCGGGAGCTCTTTTCCTTATATAAGAATTTGTCCGGCTTGTCCTTTGCTACAAAAAGGATTGGGCCACCTTGCTGCACCTTATTTACTTTTGTTACTTGTTGCTCATTACAATTTACCTTATCACAAAACTATCTGTTACCACTTATTTCAGTACTTGCAGAGAACACCTTGCTGAAAACCGCTTATCATTTCCTTCTGCTCCTCGTTGGGTTCGACACTCTTACTTATTGAAAGGACTACGATAGATCCCCTATACTTGTGGGTCATCAAGACTCTTTTCTGGCGCCGTTGCCGGGGAGTGTAGCGCCTTTGGTAGGTGGAATTTGGTAAGGAAAAATTTATATAGTGTGCTGAAATTTTCTGTCACTTGTTACTATGGAAACTGAATCTCTGAGGGGCTTGTTCGGGGTATCTTCACCCCGTCCAGTAGAGCAAAGAGTTGCTCCTCAACCTACTGAACCTATTGAAAATGAAACTCCTTTTGCATTTCCTTCGGGTATTATGGAAAAACTGCTGGCTAATACTTTCACAGGAGATGGGACAAAGCATCCCGACGAGCATCTACGCTATTTGGATGATATTTGTGGATTATTTAAGCTTGCAGGTATACCCGATGATGTTGTTAAGAAGAAGGCTTTCCCTTTATCTTTGGAGGGAGACGCATCGACATGGAATAGGCTATGTGATGATACGAGATCATGGAACTATAAAAGAATGAAATTGGAATTTCATCAAAAGTATTACCCTATGCATCTTGTTCATCGTGATCGCAATTATATATATAATTTTTGGCCTCGCGAAGGAGAAAGAATCGCTCAAGCTTGGGGGAGGCTTAAATCAATGTTATATTCATGCCCCAATCATGAGCTCTCAAAATTGACAATTCTCCAGAATTTTTATGCTCGGCTTTCTGATAACAATCACACCATGCTCGATACTTCGTGTGCTAGCTCTTTTATGATGAAGACTATTGAATTCAAATGGAATTTATTGGATAGAATTAAACGCAACTCTGAAGATTGGGACCTCGACGAAGGTAAGGAGTCAGGTATGACACCTAAGTTTGATTGTGTTAAATCTTTTATGGATACCGATATTTTCCGTAAGTTTAGCACTAAATATGGACTTGACTCTGAGATAGTAGCTTCTTTCTGTGAATCTTTTGCTACTTATGTTGATCTCCCCAAGGAGAAGTGGTTTATCATCCTCCCATAGAAGTAAAAGTAGCTGCACCTATTAAAGTTGAAGAAAAGACCATCACTTATAATGATCCTATTGTTCCCACCTCTTATGTTGAGAAACCACCTTTCCCTGCTAGAGTAAAGGATCATGCTAAAGCTTCAACTGTTGTTCGTAAAAGCAATACTAGAACTTATACACCTCCTGAGCAAGTCAAAGTAGAACCTAATATTGCTATTGTTAAAGATCTCTTGTCTGATAATATTGATGGGCATGTCATTGAATTCTCTGGTGAAACTGCTAGAATTGCTAAACCCTGTGATAGAGATAAACATAGACCTGTGGTAGGCGTGCCTGTTATTTCTGTTAAAATAGGAGATCATTGTTATCATGGCTTATGTGATATGGGTGCTAGTGCTAGTGTTATACCCATTGACTTATATAAAGAAATTATGCATGATATCGCACCTGCTGAGTTAGAAGATATTGATGTTACAATTAAACTTGCCAATAGAGATACTATATCTGCAATGGGAATTGTTAGAGATGTTGAAGTCTTGTGTGGGAAAACCAAATATCCCGCTGACTTTCTTGTTCTTGGTTCTCCACAAGATAGCTTTTGTCCCATTATTTTTGGTAGACCCTTCTTGAATACTGTTAATGCTACGATAGACTGCAAAAAGAATGTTGTTACTGTTGGCTTGGATGATATGGTTCATGAGTTTAATTTCTCTAAATTCAGTAAACAACATCGTGAGGAAGAATTGCCTAGTAAGGATGAAATTATTGGTCTTGCTTCTATTTCTGTACCTCCTAGTGATCCTTTAGAACACTATTTGCTAGACCATGAAAATGATATGTTTATGAATGAAAGAAAGGAAATAGATGAAATATTCTTTAAACAGGAACCTATTCTGAAACACAATTTGCCTGTTGAAATCCTAGGGGATCCTCCTCCACCCAAGGGTGATCCCGTTTTTGAGCTTAAACCATTGCCTGATAATCTTAAGTATGCTTATCTTGATGAAAAGAAAATATATCCTGTTATTATTAGTGCTAACCTTTCAGAGCATGAATAAGAAAAATTATTGAAAACTCTGAAGAAGCACCGTGCCGCTAGTGGATATACTCTTGATGATCTTAAGGGCATTAGTCCCACTCTATGTCAGCATAAAATAAATTTGGAAGCGGATGCTAAACTAGTATGTGATCCTCAACGACGTTTGAATGCTAAAATGAAAGAAGTGGTAAGGAAGGAAATACTCAAGCTTCTGGAGGCAGGTATAATTTATCCCATTGCTGATAGTCAGTGGGTAAGTCCTGTCCATTGTGTCCCTAAGAAGGGAGGTATTACTGTTGTCCCTAATGATAAAGATGAATTGATTCCTCAAAGAATTATTACAGGTTATAGGATGGTAATTGATTTCCGCAAATTAAATAAAGCCACTAAGAAAGATCATTACCCCTTACCTTTTATTGATCAAATGCTAGAAAGATTATGCAAACATACACATTATTGCTTTCTAGATGGTTATTCTGGTTTCTCTCAAATACCTGTATGCACCTGCTACCTTTCAAAGATGCATGATGGCTATATTCTCTGATTTTTGTGAAAAGACTTGTGAGGTTTTCATGGACGACTTTTCTGTCTATGGTTCCTCTTTTGATGATTGCTTGAGCAATCTTGATCGAGTTTTGCAGAGATGTGAAGAAACTAATCTTGTCTTGAATTGGGAAAAGTGACACTTTATGGTTAATGAAGGTATTGTCTTGGGGCACAAAGTTTCTGAAAGAGGTATTGAAGTTGATAAAGCCAAGGTTGACGCTATTGAAAAGATGCCATGTCCGAAGGACATCAAAGGTATAAGAAGTTTCCTTGGTCACACCGGATTTTATAGGAGGTTCATTAAGGACTTCTCAAAAATTTCTCGGCCTCTGACTAATTTATTACAAAAAGATGTACCATTTGTCTTTGATGATGATTGTGTAGAAGCATTTGAAATACTTAAGAAAGCATTAGTCTCTGCACCTATTGTTCAGCCACCTGATTGGAATTTACCCTTTGAAATTATGTGTGATGCTAGTGATTATGCTGTAGGTGCTGTTCTAGGGCAAAGAGTTGATAAGAAATTAAATGTTGTCCATTATGCTAGTAAGACTCTAGACAATGCTCAAAGAAATTATGCTACTACCGAAAAGGAACTTTTAGCAGTTGTGTTTGCTTGTGATAAATTCAGCCCGCAGTAGCACCAGCGACCCAAGCACATCCGAAGTCAGGGATGGCAATGGAAAACCACGACGCAGTAAAAACAAGCATCGAAATAAAGAAGATGCCCAGATAATACGGCGGTCAACGCCGGATTCAGGGGCTCTCGACCAGGTCAGCAGAAAAAGCCTTTCAAAGGTAGCAAAGATGGACCGTCTAGCCTAAACAAGATTCTCGACAAACTATGTCAGATTCATGGCACCCCCGATAAACCTGCAAATCACACCCACAGAGAATGCTGGGTCTTCAAGCAGGCCCGTAAGCTAAACGCTGAACACAAGGGGGGGAGACACCGAGCGAAGACAAGGATGAACCTCGCTAGCAAAGCACCGGAGGACAGAAAAAATTCCCACCAAAGGTTAAAACAGTAAACATGATCCACGTGACGAAGAGGAGAAGCAAACATGCACCCCGAGACACACGCGCCATAGAGCCCGTCACCCCTAAGTTCAACCCCTGGTTGGCCCGCCCGATCACTTTTGATCACGGGGATCACGCGGCAAGCATCCGGCATGAAGGATTGGCCGCCTTGGTGTTAGACCCAATAATAAACGGATACCATCTCACACGAGTCCTTATGGACGGCGGCAGTGGTCTAAATCTGATATATCAGGACACAATCCACAAAATGGGGATAGACCCGACAAAAATAAGCCACATTAATACTACCTTCAAGGGAGTAATACCAGTCCCAGAGGCCCGCTGTACGGGCTCTCTATTACTAGAGGTTGTATTCGGTTCTCCCGACAACTTCTGAAGTGAAAAGTTAACTTTCTACATCGCTCCATTCCGAAGTGGCTATCAAGCACCACTCGGAAGAGCGGCTTTCGCTCGTTTTTATGCAGTACCGCATTACGCTCCTCTCGAGCTTAAGATGCCTGGTCCACATGGCACCATCACAGTTAGTGGAAATATTGAGCGTTCTCTACGCGCGGAAGAATGTGCGGCGACTTTAACAGCCGAGCACTAGACGGCCTCACCAACCAGAAAAAATGACAGGTCGTCAAGACCACGGACACGGTTAGACGAATCCAGCGCATCACTACATATACATGAGATTGGTTTGATGGTTGAACCCTCATAGACGGTACCAGGGGCTTCCCGCGTGTAATCAGGGCTAGTTCGGCTCAACTTGACTTATCTTGAATTTTAATGGTTTATTGATAATAACCAATTTTCTGGCACGGCAACTTTCACCTAAGTTCTTCTCTTTTACAGATGACAATCGTGCTACACCCGTCCAGGACACTGCACAACGGAGACACGGGCGCAGACGTGCAGCAGGGACCCGCTCAAAGGTTTCTTTTCAGATTAAGACCCTGCGTAAACCTTTTTTTACTGTCTCCTGTTGTTCACATCCTCCGGATACTCAATACAACCGAGAAGGATGCTGACATTATTGGCATGTGGCCACGTCCGGATATTGCACGTACCTGGACACTCGGGGTTTATTATTAAGGGCATTGTTCAGCCCGGCATATGTTATAAAGACCGAATACCTTAGGGAGTGTTCGGCGTCATGAGTTTGGCCTTATATGCATCAGCTCGGAATCATGTCTTTGGTCAAATGTTGGGTTTGCCCGGCTCCCATGTTTTGGTACCTTACGTTCCGCTATATCGGCTAAGGTAGCACTGGGAGAACTACTGCGATTGTGCCCTGGTTCATCTGGATGAGCACCTCAGTAGAGAAAGCCGAAAACTGACTGTCATGATAAAGCGCGAGACTGGTCAACCACTCAATGACTTAGCGGAATCTTCGGGATTCCTCCGCATTAACGAAGGGCCGTTTTCCTGTCATGTACGTATGCGCCCCATATTCGGACGAGCGCGGAAGTACCAACGGCTATATAGTAGTCCCACCGTCAAACTCCTATGGCTAAGTGAAAGTGTTAAAGCAATATAGTCCGATTGCCTCGTTCGCTGTGCTAACACCTCCTTCATGGACCAAGACGTTGGATCAAGTGTGAATACGCATTTTCTGTGAACACCCCCACATTATATGCGTGGGGGCTGAAGCCGACGACTGCAATCTTTCAGGTTATATACATATATACATAAACGGCCGCACAGGAGGCATCATAATACTTTCAGGAAAAATTGTAAACACAGCCTTTATAATTCAATAAAACATTGTTTTTACAATGGGAATACATGTCACTAGAACATAATATTCTTCGAGCACTGAGCCTCTATCGAACGAGTGCCTTCAAGGACTTCTTCAAAGTAGTGCTCGGCAGCTACTCGGCCCACGGCCGAACCCTGTGTTGCAATAGTGGTGGCCTCCATCTCTGCCCAGTATGTCTTGACACGGGCAAGTGCCATCCGCCCACCCTCTATGCACGCCGACCTCTTCATAGAGTCGATATGCGGCACAGCACCAAGGAATTGCTGTACTAAACTAAAATAACTATTCGGCCTTGGCCCTTCCGGCCACAGATGATCCACAACAGACCTCATGGCAAGTCCCGACAACCTATGGAGATCGACCCACTCGGCCATTTTCTCATTCAATAGCAGCGGACGCACTGGAGCATGGAACTGTGACCAGAACAGCTTTTCAACTTCACGACCTTTTTGATCCTTGAAGTACTCGACCGCATCAGCAGCACTTGCTGCCAAATCCACGTATGCATCTGCAGAACTCCATAGTTGATCAAGAGGGGCATACTTCGGATCTCCGAACTTAGTCCGCAACAAAAAGGGCTTCCTAGCCGCGATATCTCCAGCTTGATGCAGCTCCTCCTTCGTCGCTCTGATTTTGGAGCGGGCTTCCTTGGCCGCTACCATGGCCTTCTCCAGGTCCGTCGCCTTCGCTCAGGTTTCTTTTTCAAGAAGCTGGTAACGGTCGGTGGCATCTTTCAACTCAATGGCCATCTTGGCTATTCTTTCCTTGCTTTGGCAATGCGCGGCCTATTCGGCCCTCAGCTCTTTGACCGCCTTTAGAGCGGCTGCATCGCTATTTCTGGCTTGTTCCTTGGCTCGGACAAGTTCCGCCCGAAGGGTCTCCATGGTGGCAGCTCCATCTGCAGTCACAACATATTAAAGATACTGGCATCATGCTCCTCTTACTATGTGTTGATCATCGGAGAAATCACATACCCTGTGCCTCGTCAAGCCGCTTGTTGACAAGCATGATGTCGGTATCTGCCACATGAAGTTGCCGCTTTAGCTCGGCAAACTCATCAGTCCGGCTAGCCACCGGACCTTCAGCCACCTACACATGAAGGCGGTCTGATTATTACATAGGACTATGATCCTCTGTTTGCCTCCGTTCTCGACGACAACCAGAGTCTCAGGGGCTACTATCTGCATAGGGCACACCTAACGTGTGCAGTACTGACAAAAACATACACTATTTCACGTACCTCAAAGCCTTTCAGCATACTCGTAAAAGCTTCATGCAACCTGCTTTCGGTGGATGAAATCCTTTCAATCACCGTACCCATTAGCGTATGATGCGCTTCTGAGATGGCCGCTTGCTCCATAAGATCCTTCAGTGCGTCCGACCGCACACTGTACGGTTCTGGACTCTTTCTGTTGATCTCTTTACGATTCGAATACTAGGGACTTCCGGTGGCCAAAGGATTACCCTCTGGCCTTGGCGGATCAGGAGAAACCCTCCGCGACGACACTTTAGGGTCGCCCGCCTCATGAGGCGGGGTGGCAGGGGGAGGTGTTTCGCTCTCCATCATCTCTGGAAGAAGATCCCCCGAAGACGAACTCTGTCGAGAAGGGCTACGATCCGAACTGCAAGATATATGCTTGAGTTATTATCTTTAGAAGTAATGTAAGATATTCTCACTATTAACTACTTTTTGTTTACTTACAGCTCGATAGAGGGCTGATCCCCTTGCGGACACTGTGTGGCAAGAGTACCCTCCGAGGAAGGACCCTTTGGCGGAGATTTCTTCCCCCGTTTGGAAACCTTTGTTTCTGGGTCTTCCGAGGTGGTCCTCTTCCTTCCTCGGGGAAAGGGAATTTCAGATTCTTCTCCCTGGCTATCCTCCTTCGCGGAGGCGCTAACTCCCCCGGTTTGGACGAATAGTGAGTGTAGCCCGCTTTCAGCCTCTTTATTCCCCCTTTATCTCCCTATGAGGGCGCCTAATAAGGCGCCGGCTCGAGCATTCTATGTAGTACTGGATTGGCCGAGCCTTCGGGAAGGGGGGCCGAACACCTGATCAGATTCGCCTTTGTTATCCAGTCCTGGTCAAAGAGCAACTTTTCATAATGATGTTATGATAAATAGAAAGACAGCATGTTCGGCCATGGGATTACTTACTTGGGTATCGGGGCGATTATAGCTCAGACCCGCATCCTCGGTGGTGTTCGGACACTCTATTTGGGGTCCGAAGAACAATTTGTACAACTCTTCGAGCGTCATGCCGAGGAAGTGCTGAATAGTTCGCGGTCCTTCCTGGTTGAATTCCCACATACTGAGGGGTCGACATTTGCAAGGCTAGACTCGACGAACTAGCATGACTTGCATTACCATGACCAGGCTGACATCTCTCTCATGGAGATCTTGGATGCGAATCTGCAATATCGGCACATAATTTACCGGCCCCCAATTCAGCCCCTTGTTGATCCATGACGTCAGTTGTGGTGGAGGGCCCGAGCAAAAGGCAGGGGTGGCTACCCACTTGGCACTTCGGGGAGCTGTGATATAAAACCACCCCCGCTGCCATAAACCGGACACCTCTGGGAAGGAACCCTCTGGCCACGGAACATCAACACTTTTGCTTATTGCGGCACCTCCGCACTCTGCGTGACACCCCTCGACCATCTTCGGCTTCACATTGAAAGTCTTGAGCCACAGGCCGAAGTGTGGGGTAATGCGAAGGAAGGCCTCACATACGACGATGAACGACGAGATGTGAAGGAGGGAATCCGGGGCCAGATCATGGAAATCCAGCCCATAATAGAACATGAGCCCTCTAACAAAGGGATCCAAAGCGAGGCCTAGCCCTCAGAGGAAGTGAGAGATGAACACAACACTCCCGTTGGGTTCAGGAGTGGGGATGACCTGCCCTCGGGCAGGCAGCCTGTGCGAGATTTCGGCGGTCAGATACCTGGCCTCTCTCAGCTTCTTGATGTCCTCCTCTGTGACAGAGGAAGGCATCCACCGACCTTGGAGGTTGGATCCGGACATGGTTGCAAGTCCGAAGCGCCCGACCTGAGCCTTGGGTGTTGGAACTCGAGGCGGGGGAAGGATTCGATTGAGCACGAGAGGGAAAAAGGACAGGCCTTGACCGCTTTATAAAGAGGGTGAATATCAAGCGTCCTCCTCGTGGCTGTTTGGGACTTGCCTAAAATCGAGGAGTCATATCAACAGGCACGATTGGGTTACCCACGTTCGTATTGATGAGAATCCCGTAATAAGAGGGACACGATCTCTGCTTTGACAACGTGTCAGGAAAACCGCCTCGCGATATGTGCAGTGCTGGTTGAGAAAAACGGTTCGAATAAAGACCGGGCCATGACATGATGTCATGTTGTCAAAACGTGTCAGCAGATTAGATTTGTGGAAATATTATTCTCTCTACGGTGGTATGTGGAACTTGTTTTGCAGAGCTGGATACTATCCTTGTGTTCAAAATCTTCTATGGAGTATTCGGAGGAGGAACCCGCCTTGCAATGCTGAAGACAAATCTGCGCGCCGGACTCATCGTCATTGAAGCCTGGTTCAGGGGCTACTGAGGGAATCCTGGACTAGGTGGTCTCCGGACAGCCGGACTATATCCTTTGGCCGGACTGTCGGACTATGAAGATACAAGATTGAAGACTTTGTCCCGTGTCTGGATGGGACTTTCCTTGGCGTGGAAGGCAAGATTGGCAATACGGATATGTAGATCTCCTCCCTTGTAACCGACTCTGTGTAACCCTAGCCCCTCTGGTATCTATATAAACCGGAGGGTTTAGTCCGTAGGACAACAACAATCATACCATAGGCTAGCTTCTAGGGTTTAGCCTCTACGATCTCGTGGTAGATCAACTCTTGTAATACTCATATCATCAATATCAATCAAGCAGGACATAGGGTATTACCTCCATCAAGAGGTCCCGAACCTGGGTAAACACCGTGTCCCCTACCTCCTGTTACCATCCGCCTTAGACACACAGTTCGGGACCCCCTACCCGAGATCCGCCGGTTTTGACACCGACAGGCGCCTCTCGGCGTCCTCCTCCAGCACGTGCGTGTAGCTGGTCCTCAGAATTACTAGCTGTTCTAAATTCCAATTTTCTACTGCTGACTCGCTTCACCTAGCAAACAATAACTTATGCTAATCATGCTACTTCCGAAACATAAAATGAAAACAAACCTAGTTATCTAACACGAATCAAACGAAGCCTAAGTGAGCAGCATAAAATTCACTGAGACTAAGAAGCCTCAGTTAGATCAATACAAATCACTACATCTCGACCCATGGGTGACCACAGCGTAACCAAATACTAGCGCACATCTAGACGAGACAACGAAACGAAGCTCTATGTGAAGAAGAAATGAGGGAGAACCGATCCATACCCTGATGAGGCGGTACTTGGGCTCGAACTTCTTGGTGGACTCGAGGTTGTCGTAGATGAGACCAAATCCGGAGGACTTGCCGCCTCCGAAGTGGGTGCGGAACTCTAACATGAAGATGCAGTTGGGGTCCAACACCTCGTACACCTTGGCCAGCCTCTCCTTCAGCTCCGCCTAGGCACAAGCACACGAACGCTTCAGAATCACCAGCGAAAAGCAACAGAGCTAAGGAACGAGAGGAAGGGGACGAGATCTCCAACCTTGGAGTCGTTGGCGCCACGGGGCTGACCCCATCCGCCGGAGGAGACGGCGAGGGGGACGGGGCGCTGGGGGAGGTGGTGCGCGCAGGTGGAGAGGCAGAGGGAGGCGGTGGCGGTGGTGGACGGGTGGGGACGGCGGGCGGCGGCGCCGGTGACTTGTGAAAAAGGAGAGGAAGAGTGGTCAGCCGAGGCAGAGGGGAATTTGGGCTTTTGCCTCTGCAAGCTATGTGTGTATACATGCGTTGGTGGTTCTATAGTAGTAGTGCTGGGTTTGTACCCCACGCTGCTACTGCGGCCTGTAGCGGGAGGCGCGATGGAGACCACATAGTAGTAGTGTGGGGTTTATACACCATGCGACTACTATCAACTTAGTAGTAGCGTGGGTTTATACCCCGCGCTACTACTACTGCTTGTTCCGGCGGGTACGATGGAGACCATTTAGTAGTAGCGTGGGTTTATAACCCGCGCTACTACTACCAACTTAATAGTAGCATGGGTTTATGTCCCTCGCTACTACTAAACATCTGTCTATAAGGTATTTCCTAGTAGTGCTCCCGTGGCAGCGGTGTCCTATTGGAAACTAAGGGATATTAAGGCCTCCTTTTAATAGAGGACCAGACCAAAGCATTGGCAGTTAGTGAATACATGAACTCCTCAAACTACGGTCATCAACGGGAGTGGTCCTGACTATTGTCACTCCGGGGTTACCGGATCATAACACGTAGTAGGTGACTATAACTTGGAATATCGGATCAAGAACACAAATATATTCATGAAAACATAATAGGTTCAGATCTGAAATCATGGCACTCGGGCCCTAGTGACAAGCATTAGGCATAGCAAAGTCATAGCAACATCAATCTTAGAACATAGTTGATACTGGGGATCAAACCCTAACAAAACTAACTCGATTACATGGTAAATCTCATCGAACCCATCACGGTCCAGCAAGCCTATGATGGAATTACTCACGCACGGCGATGAGCATCATGAAATTGGTGATGGAGGATGGTTGATGATGACGATGGCGACGGATTCCCCTCTTCGGAGCCCCGAACGGACTCTAGATCTGCCCTCCCGAGGAAGAACAGGGCTTGGCGGTGGCTCTGTATCGTAAAACGTGATGAATCCTTCTCTCTGATTGTTTTCTCCCCGAAAGAGAATATATGGAGTTGAAGTTGAGGTCGGTGGAGGTCTAGGGGGCCCACAAGGTCGGAGGGTGCGCCCCAGGGGGTGGGCGCACCCCCCACCCTTGTGGCTAGGGTGTAGCCCCCTGGTGCTAATTCTTTCGCCAATATTTTTTATTAAATCCAAAAGTTATCTCCATGAAGTTTCAGGTCATTCCGAGAACTTTTCATTCTGCACAAAAATAACACCATGGCAATTCTGCCGAAAATAGCGTCAGTCCGGGTTAGTTCCATTCAAATCATGAAAGTTAGAGTCCAAAACAAGGGCAAAAGAGTTTGGAAAGGTAGATAAGTTCCAGACATATCATCGCAGTAGAGGAACATGGTCATCGCATCCTCGAGCTGGTGATCTCCGATGAAATAGTCAACTTGGAGCTCGAGATCGCGCTCCAGATGTACCACGAGCGTGTCGACCGCTTGGACGAACGCCTGCACGACTTCAGGCAGAACCAAGAGCTATTATAGGCAAGGGCTGCTGGTCATGGTCTCATGGACGCGTTTTATTTTGTTGAGTCGTTTCGACGTGGATAGCTATGTATTCATAGCAACCATAGTATTGCTCTGTTTATTGCTCTGTTTCAATGTGTGTACTCTGTTTTCCGTTCTTATATGTTCTGTTTCAATGTGTGTGTATACGCTTTCCATTCTGTATATGTGGATGATAACAGCTAGATTCAAATTAGTATACAAAAACAGATAGAAAATGGAATTCATAATATAGATATATATATATATATTAATTGTTCATTAGTTCATCACAGAATATATATATAATATCATCACATATACATGATGATATTTATCTACTAGGTACAATGCATAAAATTGAAAACGAACAATACTAAAACTAATAATCACTTCTGGGGCCAGTATTCCGGCAGCCCCTCGCCAGTAGCTCCCTGGTGCGCGGCGTCTTCCAAGTGCAGAGGCAGTACTCCGCCTCGCATCACTTGATGTACCGATCTGCCTCTTGCCGGCGGACGAGCGTGAACGATCTTGCCATTTTGTTGGGCGCCCACCAAAACTCCTCGTCGGTGGCACGCTGGAGCATTTCGGCCCACCTCCATGCAGTGATGAGGCGCCCAACGACTTTGACCTTCCTCACGAAGTACCCGTCTTCGTACACCTCCTCTGCATGACGACGCGCCCGCCCCCATAGCTCTGCCGCCTCCTTTTTCCAGGCGGCATCACGGGCTTCGCAGGCCGCTTGGTAGCTGGCTTCCTCCTCCGCCATCTCCTTCTTGAATGCCACTTGCCTGGCTTTCTCAGCCGGCGACAGCGACTTCCACAGACAAAGATTGCATTGGCCCCAAAACCAATCCAAAGTTGGGGGTCCGGCGCAACCTTGTTCGACGGTGCGTAGGGTTCCTCGTAGCTGCTATTCGAGTGAGCGTCCTCGGGGGGCGGTGACTCCTCACCGGTGCGTGGGTAGACCGGCGGCGCCATGGCAGAGATTTGATAGAGAGAGAGAGGGCGAGGGAGGGGAGGATGTAGATGATAATGCACGCGGGACGACGTGAGCAAGGTAGTATTTATTGGCGGCCGGAATCTAGATCGGCGAGAACAGTTCACACGCCAGTCGCCGGAATTTACGAGCACTGTAGTTTAAATTACACGCGGTTCAAATTTTCACATGGTTAGCTGTTGCATGTAGATGTAGTTCAAATTTGAATTACAGTCATTAAATGGCTAGAAAATCACTTAAATGTCTTTAAAAGGTCAAATGACCCCAGAAATTTTCCAAATTTTCACATGACAGTTGTATTGGTGCACGTTAAATGCAGAAAAAAATTGAAGGCCGTAAGAGAAGCTATCCCCCATTCACATCAAACATGCATAGTTCTGCTACCTCTTGAGCACTGCGTTGGTTTTGCCTTGAAGAAGAAAGGGTGATGCAGCAAAGTAGCATAAGTATTTCCCTCTGTTTTTGAGAACCAAGGTATCAATCCAGTAGGATACTACACACAAGTCACCTCGCACCTACACAAACAAATAAGAACCTCGCAACCAACGCGATAAAGGGGTTGTCAATCCCTTCATGGTCACTTACGAGAGTGAGATCTGATAAAGATAATAAGATAAATATTTTTGGTATTTTTATGATATAGATTGAAAGTAAAGATTGCAAAGTAAAATAGATTGGAAACTTATATGATGGAAGATAGACCCGAGGGCCATAGGTTTCACTAGTGGCTTCTCTCAAGATAACATAAGTATTACCGTGGGTAAACAAATTAC
Source organism: Triticum urartu (assembly GCF_056163025.1). NCBI lineage: Eukaryota > Viridiplantae > Streptophyta > Magnoliopsida > Poales > Poaceae > Triticum > Triticum urartu. The sequence goes on from NC_141876.1 coordinate 51,832,519, forward strand.
TATAGAGCAATTGATAGAGAAGTGCATAATTATGAGAATATCTAGGCATGATCATGTATATAGGCATCACGTCTGTGACAAGTAGACCGAAATGACTCTGCATCTACTACTATTACTCCACACATCGAGCGCTATCCAACATGCATCTAGAGTATTAAGTTCATAAGAACAGAGTAACGCATTCGGCAAGATGACATGATGTAGAGGGATAAACTCAAGCAATATGATATAAACCCCATCTTTTTATCCTCGATGGCAACAATACAATACGTGCCTTGCTGCCCCTGCTATCACTGGGAAAGGACACCGCAAGATTGAACCCAAAGCTAAGCACTTCTCCCATTGCAAGAAATATCAATCTAGTAGGCCAAACCAAACTGATAATTCGAAGAGACTATCAATGATAACAAATCATAAATAAAAGATTTCAGGGAAGAATCAAATATTGTTCATAGATAATCTTGATCATAAACCCACAATTCATCAGATCTCGACAAACACATCACAAAAAGAATTACATCGAATAGATCTCCAAGAAGATCGAGGAGAACTTTGTATTGAGATCCAAAGAGAGAGAAAAATCCATCTAGCTAATAACTATGGACTCGAAGGTCTGTGGTAAACTACTCACACATCATTGGAGAGGCTATGGTGTTGATGTAGAATCCCTCCGTGATCGAGTCCCCCTCTGGCGAAGCTCTGGAAAAGGCCCCAAGATGGGATCTCTTGGGTACAAAAGGTTGCGGCGGTGGAAATTGGGTTTCGTGGTGCTCCCGAATGTTTTTGGGGTATATGAATATATATATATATATATATATATATAGGAGGAAGAAGTAGGTCGGTGGAGCTGTGAGGGGCCCACGAGGGTGGGGGCGCGCCCAGGGGGCCAGGCGCGCCTCCCTGCCTCGTGGCCTCCTCGCTCCTTTCTTGACGTCTACTCCAAGTCCCCTGGATCACGTTTGTTCCAAAAATAACTCTCCCAAAGGTTTCATTCTGTTTGGATTCCGTTTGATATTCCTTTTCTGCGAAACACTAAAATAGGAAAAAAAAACAACAGTTTGCATTGGGCCTTGGGTTAGTAGGTTAGTCCCAAAAATAATATAAAGTGTATAATGAAGCCCATTAAACATCCAAAACAGATAATATAATAGCATGGAACAATCAAAAATTATAGATACGTTGGACACGTATCAAGCATCCCCAAGCTTAATTCCTGCTCGTCCTCGAGTAGGTAAATGATAAAAAAACGGAATTTTTGATGTGGAATGCTACCTAGCATAATTCTCAATGTAATTTTCTTTATTGTGGCATGAATATTCTGATCCGAGAGATTCAAGACAAAAGTTTAATATTGAGATAAAAATAATAATACTTCAAGCATACTAACTAAGCAATCATGTCTTGTCAAAATAACATGGCCAAAGAATGTTCATCCCTACAAAATCATATAGTTTGCTCATGCTCCATTTTCTTCACACAAGAATGCTCTCATCATGCACAACCCCGATGACAAGCCAGACAATTGTTTCATGCTTTAGTAATCTCAAACTTTTTCAATTTTCACGCAATACATGAGCGTGAGCCATGGATATAGCACTATGGGTGGAATAGAATATAATGATGAGGTTTATGTGGAGAAGACAAAAAAGGAGAAAGTCTCACATCGACGCAACTAATCAACGGGCTAGGGAGATTCCCGTCAATTGATGTCAATGCAATGAGTAGGGATTGCCATGCAACGGATGCACTAGAGCTATAAATGTATGAAAGCTCAACAAAAGAAACTAAGTGGGTGTGCATCCAACTTGCTTTCTCACGAAGACCTAGGGCATTTGAGGAAGCCCATTGTTGGAATATACAAGCAAATTTCTATAAAGAAAAATTCCCACTAGTATATGAAAGTGACAAAACAAGAGACTCTCTATCATAAAGATCATGGTGCTACTTTGAAGCACAGGTGTGGAAAAGAAGGATAGTAGCATCGTCCCTTTTTATTTCTATTTTTTTGGGCCTTTCTTTTTTTGGCCTTCCCCATTTTTTCTTATTTGGGACAATGCTCTTAATGATGATCATCACACTTCTATTTATTTACAACAATGATTACAACTCGATACTAGAACAAAATATGACTCTATATGAATGCCTCCGGCGGTGTACCGGGAAGGGCAATGAATCAAGAGTGACATGTATGATAAATTATGCATGGTGGCTTTGCCACAAATATGATGTCAACTACATGATCATGCAAGGCAATATGACAATGATGAAGCGTGTCATAAATGAAACGGTGGAAAGTTGCATGGCAATATATCTCGGAATGGCTATGGAAATGCCATAATCGGTAGGTATGGTGGCTGTTTTGAGGAAGATATAATGAGGTTTATGTGTGATATAGCGTATCATATCACGGGGTTTGGATGCACCCGCGAAGTTTGCACCAACTCTCAAGGTGAGAAAGGGCAATGCATGGTACCGAAGAGGCTAGCAATGATGGAAAGGTGAGAGTGCGTATAATCCATGGAGTTAACATTAGTGATAAAGAACTCACATACTTATTGCAAAAATCTACAAGTCATCAAAAACCAAGCATTACGTGCATGCTCCTAGGGGGGTAGATTGGTAGGAAAAGACCATCGCTCGTCCCCGACCACCACTCATAAGGAAGACAATCAAAGAACACCTCATGTTTCAAATTTGTTACACAACGGTTACCATACGTGCATGCTACGGGACTTGCAATCTTCAACACAAGTATTTTTCAAATTCAAAACTACTCAACTAGCACAACTCTAATATCACCATCCTCATATCTCAAAACAATTATCAAGTATCAAACTTCTTATAGTATTCAATGCACTTTTTATGAAAGTTTTTATTATACCAATCTTGGATGCCTATCATATTAGGACTAATTTTATAACCAAAGCAAATTACTATGCTGTTCTAAAGGACTCCAAAAATAATATAAGTGAATCATGAGAGATAAATAATTTCTATAAAATAAAACCACAACCATGCTCTAAAAGATATAAGTGAAGCACTAGAGCAAAATTATCTAGCTCAAAAGATATAAGTGAAGCACATAGAGTATTCTAATAAATTCCAATTCATGTGTGTATCTCCCAAAAGTTGTGTACAGAAAGGATGACTGTGGTAAACTAAAAATCAAAGACTCAAATCATACAAGATGCTCCAAGCAAAACACATATCATGTGGTGAATAAAAATATAGCATCAAGTAAAGTTACCGATGGACGAAGATGAAAGAGGGGATGCCTTCCGGGCCATCCCCAAGCTTAGGCTTTTGGTTGTCCTTGAATTTTACCTTGCGGTGCCCTGGGCATCCCCAAGCTTAGGCTCTTGCCACTCCTTATTCCATAATCCATCAAATCTTTACCCAAAACTTGAAAACTTCACAACACAAAACTCAATAGAAAATCTCATGAGCTCTGTTAGTATAAGAAAACAAACCACCACTTAAGGTACTGTAATGAACTCATTATTTATTTATATTGGTGTTAAACCTACTGTATTCCAACTTCTCTATGGTTCATACCCTCCGATAGTAGCCATAGCTGCATCAAAATAAGCAAACAACACACGAAAAACAGAATCTGTCAAAAACAGAACAGTCTGTAGTAATCTGTAGGTTTCGAATACTTCTATAACCCCAAAAATTCTGAAATAAATTGGTGGACGTGAGGAATTTGTCTATTAATCATCTTCAAAAAGAATCAACCTAATCGCACTATCCATAAAAAATGGCAGCAAATCTCGTGAGCGCTAAAGTTTCTGTTTTTTACAGCAAGATCGCAAAAACTTCCCCCAAGTCTTCCCAAAGGTTCTACTTGGCACAAGCACTAATTAAAAGCATAAAACCACATATAAACAGAGGCTAGATGAATTATTTATTACTAAACATAACCAAAAGGCAAGAAACAAAAATAAAATTGGGTTGCCTCCCAACAAGCGCTATCGTTTAACGCCCCTCGCTAGGCATTGATAATCTCAATGATGCTCACATGAAAGACAAGATTTGAAGCACAAAGAGAGCATCATGAAACACGCGACAAACACATCTAAGTCTAACATACTTCCTATGCATAGGCATCTTATAGTCAAACAAATTATCAAGGCAAGCAAAAACTAGTATATGCAAGGAAGCGGAAAGAAACAATAGCAATCTCAACATAACGAGAGGTAGTTTAGTAACATGAAAATTTCTACAACCATATTTTCCTCTCTCATAATAATTACATGTGGGATCATAAGAAAATTAAACAAAATAGCTATCACATAGAATACTTTCAACACGATCCACATGCATGCAAAGTTGACACTCTTCCAAAATAGTGGGATTAAAATTAACTAAAGTCATGACCTCTCCAAACCCACTTTTATCAAAAATTTCATAAGATTGAACATTCTCCAAATATGTGGGATCTAAAGTTGACACTCTTCCAAACCCACTTTCAATAATATTGCAAACACTATTATCAATCTCATATTCATCATGGGGCTTAAATAAATTTTCAAGATCAAAAGAAGAATCACCTCAATCATGATCATTGCAACAAATAGTAGTCATAGCAAAACTAGCATCCCCAAGCTTGAGGTTGTGCATATCATTAACATAATTGACATTAAGAGAATTTATAATAACATCATTGCAATCATTCTTTTCATCGAAGGAACTATCAACTATGGCCGCAATAGCAACGATCTCATGTTTAACATAAGGAACTATAGCAAGTTCATCTTCACCAATATTGGCATCATGGCCACAAGAATAGCAAGAACCATGTTCATCAAGAGATATTTCAACCAAATCATCAGAATCATAATTATCTATAGATTCATGCATATCATTATTTTCTTCCGATGCAACGGTCATTCTTTCAGTAAATTCTTTGACATAGACATTATGAGCATAGTTTTCATAGCAATATTTAAGTATGTCAAAAATTTCAGATTGGTAGAGAGTAATATCGTACTTTTCAATCAAAGAATCAACTTTATAAGCACCCTTAAAAGCAAAAAATTCTTCAATTTGTTCAATATTGTAGTAACTATAAACACCCTTTGCATAAGATGATAAGATATCATTGTCATTAAACTCACATAGGTAGGGGAGGTGTTTTTTAGGGTTCTTAGAGAAACAAGTAAAATCACAAATTTCACAAAGATTCCAAGCATAACATAGCAATATGTTTATTTGATCCCATAAGAGTTTCCCTTTTCAGACAAATGGTGAAGCACAAAATGAGCATGCTCATCTAAAGATTTCCCATCAACTAGGCTAGTTGGGGATTCAGCACGAGCGCATAAGGATCAAAGATGATCCAAGTATAACACTTTAAGTTGATCCATATCAATAGAATTTTAGCAAGCAAATGGAAGGCACATGGAAACACAAACAAAGATACATGCGGGAAGAAGGCGAATGGAAAAGAGGGCGAATAAAACGGCAAGGGTGAAGTGGGGGAGAGGGAAACAAGAGGCAAATGGCAAATAATGTAATGTGAGGGATAAGAGTTTGTGATGGGTACTTGGTATGTTTTGACTTGAATTGACTTGGCGTAGATCACCCCGGCAATGACGCCAGAAATCCTTGCTACCTCTTGAGCACTGTGTTGGTTTTCCCTTGAAGAGGAAAGGGTGATGCAACAAAGTAGCGTAAGTATTTCCCTCAGTTTTTGAGAACCAAGGTATCAATCCAGTAGGAGACTACACGCAAGTCACCTCGCACCTACACAAACAAATAATAACCTCGCAACCAACGTGATAAAGGGGTTGTCAATCCCTTCACGGTCACTTATGAGAGTGAGATCTGATAGAGATAATAAGATAAATATTTTTGGTATTTTTATGATATAGATTACAAAGTAAAATAGATTGGAAATTTATATGATGGAAGATAGACCCGGGGCCATAGGTTTCACTAGTGGCTTCTCTCAAGAGAGCATAAGTATTACGGTGGGTAAACAAATTACTGTCGAGCAATTGATAGGAAAGTGCATAATTATGAGAATATCTAGGCATGATCATGTATATAGGCATCATGTCCGCGACAAGTAGAACGAAACGATTCTGCATCTACTACTATTACTCAACACATCGACCGCTATCCAGCATGCATCTAGAGTATTAAGTTCATAAGAACAGAGTAACGCATTAGGCAAGATGACATGATGTAGAGGGATAAACTCAAGCAATATGATATAAACCCCATCTTTTTATCCTCGATGGCAACAATACAATACATGCCTTGCTGCCCCTGCTGTCACAGGGAAAGGACACCACAAGATTCAACCCAAAGCTAAGCACTTTTCCCATTACAAGAAAGATCAATCTAGTAGGCCAAACCAAACTGATAATTCGAAGAGACTTGCAAAGATAACAAATCATACATAAAAGATTTCAGAGAAGAATCAAATATTGTTCATAGATAATCTTGATCATAAACCTACAATTCATCAGATCTCGACAAACGCACCGCAAAAAGAATTACATCGAATAGATCTCCAAGAAGATCAAGGAGAACTTTGTATTGAGATCCAAAGAGAGAGAAGAAGCCATCTAGCTAATAACTATGGACCCAAAGGTCTGTGGTAAACTACTCACACATCATTTGAGAGGCTATATGTTGGTGTAGAAGCCCTCCGTGATCGATTCCCTATCCGGCGGAGCTCCGGAAAAGGCCCCAAGATGGGATCTCTTGGTTACAAAAGGTTGTGGCAGTGGAAATAGGGTTTAGTTGTGCTCCTAGATGTTTTTGGGGTATATGGATATATATAGGAGGAAGAAGTAGGTCAGTGGAGCTACGAGGGGACCATGAGGGTGGGGGCGCGCCTCCCTGCCTCGTGGCCTCCTCGCTCCTTTCTTGACGTCTACTCCAAGTCCCCTGGATCACGTTTGTTCCAAAAATAACTCTCCTGAAGGTTTCATTTCGTTTGGATTCCGTTTGATATTCCTTTTCTGCAAAACACTGAATAGGCAAAAAAAATAGCAATTTGCACTGGGCCTTGGGTTAGTAGGTTAGTCCCAAAAATAATATGAAAGTGTATAATAAAGCCCATTAAACATCCAAAACAGATAATATAATAGCATGGAACAATCAAAAATTATAGATACGTTGGAGACGTATCATGTTCCCTCTCGGAACCATGAGCCTTCTAGTGAGTTGCTCCGGTTTGTGAGGGGGTGTGTCCAAACTTTCGTCAAACATGCCAATTTTTTACCACATCAACTTGGTGGCATAACATTCCATCAAGCAAGGTTTCATCTTTTTCTCATCATTTTTTAATTTTTTGGAATTAAAATGCCATGGCATTCTATGCATGTGTCCATGCCGTGAGACCAATATATTTGAAAATTCCTTCTAATTTACTGCACATGGAATTAACTCGCACACAAGTACACAAATATGATTTTTCAAACCGTTATGGTTAGCCGTTGCATGTAGATGTAGTTCAAATTTGAATTACGGTCATTAAATGGATAGAAAATCACTTAAATGCTTTAAAAGGTCAAATGACCCCTGAAATTTTCCAAATTTTCACATGACAGTTGTATTAGTGCATGTTAAATGTAGAAAAAAAATTGAAGGGCGTAAGAGAAAGTTATCTCCCGTTTGCCATCAAACATGCATTGTTCCCTCTCAGAACCATGAGCCTTCTAGTGAGTTGCTCCGGTTTGTGAGGAGGTGTGTCCAAGTAGGAGCTTAGCGGGTCCTTACCCCCCTTTATCTGATTAAAGCGGAAAGGACCCATGGAATTTTTACTCTTATAATGTGAATTGAATCTATACGATTCACTCTTATGAAGCGGGTCCTTACCCCCCTTTATCTGATTAAAGCGGAAAGGACCCATGGAATTTTTACTCTTATAATGTGAATTGAATCTATTCGATTCACTCTTATGAAGCAACAAGAAAAAGAGATCACTCGAGGATCCAATATCTTATTCCATGAAGGAAGTATCCTGAAAATGCCATGGCACTCCATGCATACATATGCATGTGTCCATGTCGTGAGACCAATATGTTTGAAAATTCATTCTAATTTATTGCACATGGAATTAACTCACACACAAGTACACAAATATGATTCTTCAAACTGTAATGGTTAACTGTTGCATGTAGATGTAGTTCAAATTTGAATTACGGTCATTAAATAGCTAGAAAATAACTTAAATGTCTTCAAAAAGTCAAATGACCCCTCAAATTTTCCAAATTTTCACATGACAGTTATATTAGTGCATGTTACACGTAGAAGGCTGTAAGAGGAAGCTATCTCCCATTCGTCATCAAACATGCATTGTTCCCTCTCGGAACCACGAGCCTTCTAGTGAGTTGCTCCGGTTTGTGAGGGGTGTGTGTCCAAACTTTCATCACACATGCCAAATTTTTTACCACATCATCTTGGTGGCATGACATTACATCAACCAAGGTTTCATGTGTTTCTGATACTTTTTTAATTTTTTGGAATTTAAATGCCATGGCACTCCATGCTTAATTGTGTCATAGCCATCAAACCAATATGTTTGAAAATTCCTTCAAAATTACTACACGTGGAATTAAATCACACACAAGTACACAAAATACGACTTTTCAAACCATTATGGTTAGCTATTGCATGTACATGTAGTTCAAATTTCAATTACGGTCATTAATTGACTAGAAAATCACTTAAATGTCTTAAAAGGTCAAATGACCCGTGGAATTTTCCAAAATTTGACATGACAGTTGTATTAGTACTAGAAATTTTCTAGTACATTTAAAACACCATCCGTTGCCACTTTACTCCAAATCCGTCTTTCACAGCTAATAAAAAATATCTACAACATCACACACAGTTGTTTTGTAGGAACCATTTGCGATGAAAATATCTGGGTCTATTTAAGTCTTCCTCCTTGAGCTTCGCCAGCTCATCTGCTCCAGTTTTGGCAACCCTCCACAAATCCCGATCCCCATTCCTGCACCCCCTTCTTGCAAAGATGACGCCGTGGAAACGCTTCCTGAAGGCCCATATGATGGCCGCGTCCCCCCCGAGCGCCGCTGCCTGCACCGAGAGCGTGGTTGCCTACGCTGAGAGTGCCGCCGCATCTGCATCGAGCGTGGCCGCTTCCGTCGAGAGGGCGTCTGCGCTAGCCGGCAGGGCAGTTGTGTCAGCTGAGACGGCTGCAGCTGCTACTGCAACGGCGGCTGCAAAAGCCGAGAGCGCTCGAGCTGCGGTCCGTGCCACCGATGTCGCCCTAGCACGAGGCCATACACGCCAAGATCGAGGATGCACATGACAAGATATTCCAGGCCACCTCGGAATCCAGAATGCAACCCACGTCCGAAAAGGCGGTGGTGGCCATGGAGCACCTGCTTCCTCATGAAGTTAGCGAGCGGGAGCTGGAGATGAAGGAGGCGGCAGAGATCGAGGAGCGCCGGAAGGAGGAGTTGCGCGTGGCCGAGGTCGAGGTAGAGAAGAGTCTGCCCATCGAGGAATTGGCGGTGGAGTACCAATGCAAGCTCTGGCGCAGCCACTACTATGAGTACTACAACCTTGAGGGCGGTGTCGAGGACGAGGACGAGGACGAGAACGTGGTCGACTTCAGCAGGGGGACACGGAGTCCACTAACGACGACATGTCGCCAGGACAAGTCATCGACGTCTCATCTCACATCGGCGATGCATAGGCCGGCGTGGTGGCGGATTTGTTAAAATTATGCGTACTTAGGCTTTGTTTTTAATGCTGGTCTTTTGTTAGAGCAATGTTTAGGTCAACTGGCTCTCTTCAATTACTAAAATTGCTCGATTCAGTAAGTGTGGACTGTCTGCTGTACGCTCTTTTGTGTGCCCAAATTAGCACGCGATGTTAAATTATGCAATGACGTACCCGGGGAAATTTCCACCAAAATTTGAATTATCAAACTCATCCCATGCGCGTAAAGCAGAAGAATCGTTTGCGATGCACACAATCATTCAAAGTGAATGTTCCGGCGGCATCCTACCGTCGGGGTCGCCATGGTCTTCTTCAAAGAACTCTACAGCGGTTCCTCCTCCGGCGATGACTCCTTCACCACCCGGGTATGCCTCTCTTCTCTCTCTTGGGCTATGACTTGGAATGAAGGATTTTTACCCGGCGGTCGATTTGAGTCATTTCTTCCTCTTGTAGCTCCCTAGGACCATTAGTGGAAATGAATGGAGCGGGGTGGCTGAAGATCTATCTGCTCGTTGTCACCATCAATCTCCATGCGTGAAGCTAGTTGTGTTCGAATCTGTGGGCAGTGGGAGGAAGTTTCTAGCATGTGCGGAGAAGGTTAGACCCTCTTTCGTTGTTACAAATCATTTGTTAGATGTGATTCATACACTTTCACGGTCCTAACCTATTCATACCACACCTTCAACCAAACGCATCCTAACACTAAAAACAAGACACATCCGTGACATTTTGGGTCGAACGAAATTTTTTCTATCATGCTTATGACGCTTCTATGACGATAATTGTGACAAAACCCTGTATCATCTTAGATGTGGTGGGATCCTACTCCTATGACAAAAAATCATGACAGAAAATGGGCTTTTCGTCCTGGGAGGGCCGGAGACGCAACTGCATGACATTCTTTGGGCCGTCCATGACGGAAAAACCTGTGGTAGAAGCGAGGGCGAGGAAAATATTGGGGAGTTCCCGGTTATGGTGCATGGTCGGGGGGCGAGCGATGCTCGTTTCTCTCATACACACACGTGCGTGGGTGCAAGGCGTTGGGCTCTAACTGAACCCGAGCGAGGCGTTCGCCTACTGAACCCGAGTGATTGCACTGCAGGCTACGCGTTACTGAACCCGAGTGATCGATCGATGGTTGTTAACTGAACCCGATCAAGCGATTCTGTGATAGCCTAGCTTAATAGGGATGATAGACTACTCATATCAATAAGGAATTCCTTCTTTTCCAGAAGCCCATTCGAACAGAACTCCAAAGTTAAGTGTGCTTGGCTTGGAGTAATTTCATGATGGGTGACCGACCGGGAAGTTGCTCCCGGGTGCGCACGAGTGAGGACAAAGAGCGCAGAAAAGACTAGTATTGATCTGTGGGTCCAGTCTAGATCCCGCCAGGAGTAACGACCACCGGCGGGTGTGTCCGGGGCGTTATAGATTCCTTCGCTACTGCTGCTAACTGAAGCTGATTGAACCTGCTGCCTCTTGATGAACAGTGAGCGTTGTTGGGAGGGTTGGATGAACAATTACCGGTGGGGGTGGATGAACAGGATTCCATGGTAGTAGAGGCCGTTGCCGCTGGATGAACAGGACCCCGATCGAGCCGGTTGGGGTGGATGAACAGGACCCCGTGGAGGGCTGGTTGAATAGGACCCCGTGGAGGGCTGGATGAACAGTAGCCCGGGGAGGGGTGGTTGAACAGGACCCCGTGGAGAGGGCTGGTTGAACAGTAGCCGATGGAGGAGCAGTGGAGGCTGGATGAACAGGAGCCCGTTGATGAACAGTCGCAGGTGGAGGCCGGAGGAGGTCGACGGTGGATGAACAATAGCATGTGGAGGATGGAGGAGGTCGACGGTGGAGATGAACAGTATCCCATGGAGCCCGTTTTGCGGTACGCCACACCCCTCCTGATGAACAGGACCCCTGTTTCGACCATAGCGCTCCAACACAAGTCTGTTTCCTTCGTTTTGCAGTACGCCACACCCCTCCAGATCAACAGGACCTCGTTTCGATCGTAGGAGGTCCAAGAGAAGTCTGTTTCCTCCGTTTTGCGGTACGGCAGACCCCTCCCGATGAACAGGATCCCGTTTCGACCGTGGCCAGTCGAACACAAGGCCGTTTCCTCCGTTCTACGATACGCCATGCCTCGTTTCAATCCGTTGTTCCGTCCAAGCCGGTTGGCTCCCGGTGAACATGATGACGCATTTTCTCCATTCCGACCCAGCCATGTACACGAGCCTTGGCCATACGTATGCGCAAGTAGGCGTTCGAGACCCCGCCTGTATGTATGTAATTGGCCATATTTACTTTCTTGCACCCTGGTTGTATGTACGTGTACATGCTACATGCGCGCCTCTACTACGACACGTGCGCACCTATACTACGACACGTGCCCTTCCTTACACGACCACGGTTCATCGCTGCAGTGTACAGACCAACCGATAATATGTACGTACACGTTCGCGACCAGAATGACAACGCTACGTACACTTCGATCAGGTGGGTCCCGACTGTCAGGCACTTCCTTGTGTGTGAAGATGTAGCTGGTGGGTCCCACGGCCAGGGGGGAATGTTTTTTTGTGAAATACGATGGCCCGTCGGTGGGTCCCTGCTGTCAGGTGGAGGCACTTCCTTGCTGCGACCGTGGACCCAGCTATCAGCCTCTCCACGTATAGTACTCTTCCGATGGAAGTCGTTCGTTGACCACATTGACCACACCGTGCCGAGAGCACCAAGGTGGTGGACGACGGTGAGGCCTGGGAAGGGGACGACGCAGAGCAGGGGAAGATGCGGCAGTGGATGCCCATGCGGAGAGGAGTACGAGGGTTCACTAGTTCGGCTTTGGTGTGAGGCTGCCATCACCGCAGAATAACAGGGGGTGTGGGTGAGTGGAGGGATGGCCTGGCCAGCGGTGGGAGTAGTAGGGGCGGTGAGGCCTCCGCAGCAGCACAGCCGGCCACGGGAGGCAGTAGTAGCTAGCACGACTGGCGCTGCTTTGGGCGGATGGAGCAAGAAGACCAGAGGTTGAAGAAGCACTACGGTCGTTGGATGGACATCGTACGGTCACTGAAGCTAGAATCGTTCATATTGACTAAGTTGAAAAAGCCCTCCGTCCCCGTCAACTTAGTAGGCCCACAAGTCAGCCTCCCACTATGATGGGTCCCAGCTAGCAGGGGGAGTATTCATTTTTTGTGCGTAATAAGGAGGCACTTCCTTGCGTGCAAAGATATAGCTGGTGGGTCCGACCTGTCAGCGGGGGGAATGTTTTTTTCGTGAAATACAGAGGCTCTTCAGGTGGGTCCCAGATGTCAGGTGGAGGAATCATTATTTTGCGTGGAATAAGGAGGCATTTCCTTGTGTGCGGCCATGGACCCATCTGTCAGCCTATCCACGTACAGTCCACTTCTGATGGATGTCGTTCGTTGTCCATGTTGACCATGCCGCGCCGAGAGCACCAGGGCGGTGGACGATGGCGAGGCCTAGGAAGGGAACAACATGGAGCCGGGGAAGACTCGGTGGTTTCCCATGCGGCGGGGAGTCCGAGGGTTACTGGCTCAGCTGCCATTGCTTGAAAATAACAGGACCTGTGGGTGAGTAGAGGAATGGCCTGGCCAGCAATTGAATCGGGTGGGCGTAGAAAAGCAAGTAGGCTTACATTGGTTATTCTGCAAAAAACAAAATAGCTGGCCTAGCCATTTTCAGAAAGGAAAAAAACAAACTGGGCTGGTCATGTGGTAAACATATGAAATAAAATCCTGGGCTAGACGGGCCACAACTCCCGCACAACCTAGTTGATACCCTTCTCTGTCCCGAAAAAACAAAATTACTACGCGCGCTGCTAGGTGATACGTCTCCAACGTATCTATAATTTTTGATTGCTCCATGCTATATTATCTACTGTTTTGGACATTATTGGGCTTTATTATCCACTTTTATATTATTTTTGGGACTAACCTATTAACCGGAGGCCCATCCCAGAATTGCTGTTTTTTTGCCTGTTTTAGGGTTTCGAAGAAAAGGAATATCAAACGGAGTCCAAACGGAATGAAACCTTCGGGAACGTGATTTTCTCACCGAATACAACTCAGGAGACTTGGACCCTACGTCAGGCCAGCTAACAGGAGCCCACGAGGAAGGGGGGCGCGCCTACCCCCCCCCCAAGCGCGCCCTCCATCCTCGTGGGGCCCCTGTTGCTCCACCGACGTACTTCTTCCTCATATATACATATCCACGTACCCCAAACGATCAGAACAGGAGCCAAAACCCTAATTCCACCGTCGTAACTTTTTGTATCCATGAGATCCCGTCTTGGGGCCTGTTCCGGAGCTCCGCCGAAGGGGGCATCGATCATGGAGGGCTTCTACATCAACACCATAGCCTCTCCGATGAAGTGTGACTAGTTTACTTCAGACCTACGCGTCCATAGTTAGTAGCTAGATGGCTTCTTCTCTCTTTTTGGATCTCAATTCAATGTTCTCCCCCTCTCTTGCGGAGATCTATTCGATTAATCTTATTTTTGCAGTGTGTTTGTTGAGACCGATGAATTGTGGGTTTATGATCAAGTCTATCTATGAATAATATTTGAATCTTCTCTGAATTCTTTTATGTATGATTGGTTATCTTTGTAAGTCTCTTCGAATTATCAGTTTGGTTTGGCCTACTAGATTGATCTTTCTTGCAATGGGAGAAGTGCTTAGCTTTGGGTTCAATCTTACGGTGTCCTTTCCCGGTGACAGTAAGGGAAGCAAGGCACGTATTGTATTGTTGCCATCAAGGATAACAAGATGGGTTTTTCTTCATATTGCATGAGTCTATCCCTCTACATCATGTCATCTTGCTTAAGGCATTACTCTGTTTTTAACTTAATACTCTAGATGCATGCTCGATAGCGGTCGATGAGTGGAGTAATAGTAGTAGATGCAGGCATGAGTCGGTCTACTTGTCTCGGACGTGATGCCTATATACATGATCATACCTAGATATTCTCATAACTATGCTCAATTCTGTCAATTGCTCAACAGTAATTTGTTCACCCACCGTAGAATACTTATGCTCTCGAGAGAAGCCACTAGTGAAACCTATGGCCCCCAGGTCTATCTTTATCATATTAATCTCCTACTACTTAGTTATTTACTTTGCTTTTATTTTACTCTGCATCTTTATCATAAAAATACCAAAAATATTATCTTATCATATCTATCAGATCTCACTCTCGTAAGTGGCCCTATACGGATTGACAACCCCTATTTGTGTTGGTTGCGAGGATTTATTTGTTTTGTGCAGGTACGAGGGACTCGCGCATAGCCTCCTACTGGATTGATACCTTGGTTCTCAAAAACTGAGGGAAATACTTACGCTACTTTGATGCATCGTCCTTTCCTCTTCGGGGAAAACCAACGCAGTGCTAAAAGAGGTAGCAAGAAGGATTTCTGGCGCCGTTGCCAGGGAGGTCTACGCAAAAGTCAACATACCAAGTACCCATCACATACCCTTATCTCCCACATTACATTGTTTGCCATTTGCCTCTCGTTTTCCTCTCCCCCCACTTCACCCTTGCTGTTTTATTCGCCATCTCTCTCTCTCTATCCTCCCTCTCTTTCCCATTTGCCTCTTTTGCTTGTTTGCTTGTGTTACCATGTGCCTTCCATTTGCTTGCATCTTTGCTTGCTAATAATCTATTGTTATGGATCCACTTAAAGTGTTCTACTTGGATCATCTTCGATCCTTATGCGCTCGTGCTGAAACCCCAACTAGCCTAGTTGATGGGAAATCTTTAGGTGAGCATGCTCATTTTGTGCGTCATTGTTTGTCTGAAAAAGGGAAGCTCTTATGGTATCATATAAATAGTTTGCTATGCTATGCTTGGAATCTTTGTGAAATTTGTGATTTTACTTGTTGCTCTAAGAACCCTAAAAACACCTTCCCTACCTATGTGAGTTCAATGATAATGAAATCTTATCTTCTTATGCAAAGGGTGTTTATAGTTACTATGATATCGAACAAATTGAAGAATTTGTCGTTTTTAAGGGTGCTCATGAAGTTGCTTCTTTGATTGAAAAGTATGATTTTACTCTCAATAAATCTGAAAATTCCGTCATACTTAAATATTGCAATGAACACTTTGCTCATAATGTCTATGTCCAAGAATTTATTGAAAGAATGACCGTTGCTTTGGAAGAAAATAATGATATGCATGAATCTATAGATAATGATGATTTTGATGATTTGGTTGAAATATCCCTTGATGAACATGATGCTTGCTATTCTTGTGGCCATGATGCCAATATTTATGAAGATGAATTTGCTATAGTTCCTTATGTTAAACATGAGATCGTTGCTATTGCACCCATACTTGATAGTTCCTTCGATGAAAATCATGATTGCAATGATGTTATTATAAATTCTCTTAATGTCAATTGTGTTAATGATATGCCAAACTCTAAGCTTGGGGATGCTAGTTTTGCTATGACTACTATTTGTTGCAATGGTCATGATTGGGGTGATTCTTCTTTTGATCTTGAAAATTTATTTAAGCCCCATGACGAATATGAGATTGATAATAGTGTTTGCAATATTATTGAAAGTGGATTTGGAGAGGTCATGACTTTAGTTAATGTTAATCCCACTATTTTGGAAGAGTGTCAACTTTGCATACATGTGGATCTTGTTAAGAATATGTTTTGTGATAGCTATTTTGTTGAATTTGCTTATGATCCTACACGTAATTATTATGAGAGAGGAAAATATGGTGGTAGAAATTTTCATGTTACTAAATAACCTCTCGTTATGTTGAGATTGCTATTGTTTCTTCCCGCTTCCTTGCATATGCTAGTTTTTTCTTGCCTTGATAATTTGTTTGCCTATAAGATGCCTATGCATAGGAAGTATGTTAGACTTAGATGCGTTTGTCACGTGTTTTATGATGCTCTTTTTGTGCTTCAATTCTTGTCTTTCATGTGAGCATCATTAAAATTATCTATGCCCAGCTAGGGGCGTTAAACGATAGCGCTTGTTGGGAGGCAACCCAATTTTATTTTTATTCCTTGATTTTTGCCCCTGCTTAGTAATAAATAAATTATTTAGACTCTTTTTTTGTTGTGTTTCTTGTGTTTAATTAGTGTTTGTGCCAAGTAGAACCGTTGGGAAGACTTGGGGAAAGTCTTGTTGAACTTGCTGTAAAAAACAGAAACTTTAGCACTCACGAGAACTGCTGCCATTTTTATTTGTAGAGTGCTATTTAGTTAATTATTTTTGCAGATGATTAATAGATAAATTCCTCATGTCCATCAATTTATTTTAGAATTTTTGGGGTTCCATATCTTGCTCTAGATACACATTACTACAGACTGTTCTGTTTTTGACAGATTCTGTTTTGTGTGTGTTGTTTGCTTATTTTGATGAATCTATGGCTAGTAAAATAGTTTATGAACCATAGAGAAGTTGGAATACAGTAGCTATAACACCCATATAAATAAAGAATGAGTTCATTACAGTACCTTGAAGTGGTCTTTTGTTTTCTTTCGCTAACGGAGCTCATGAGTTTTCTACTTTAAGTTTTGTGTTGTGAAGTTTTCAAGTTTTGGGTAAAGTTTGATGGATTATGGAACAAGGAGTGGAAAGAGACTAAGCTTGGGGATGCCCATGGCACCCCCAAGATAATCTAAGGACACCTAAAAGCCAAAGCTTGGGGATGCCCCGGAAGGCATCCCCTCTTTCGTCTACTTCTATCGGTAACTTTACTTGGAGCTATATTTTTATTTACCACATGATATGTGTTTTACTTGGAGCGTCTTGTATGATTTGAGTCTTTGCTTGTTAGTTTACCACAATCATCCTTGCTGTACGCACCTTTTGAGAGAGCCATACATGATTTGGAATTTGTTAGAATACTCTATGTGCTTCGCTTATATCTTTTGAGTTATATATTTTTGCTCTAGTGCTTCACTTATATCTTTTAGAGCACGGTGGTGGATTTGTTTTATAGAAAATATTGATCTCTCATGCTTCACTTAGATTATTTTGAGAGTCTTAATAGCATGGTAATTTGCTTAAAATCCTAATATGCTTGGTATGCAAGATTAATAATAAAACTTTCTTATGAGTGTGTTGAATACTAAGAGAAGTTTGATGCTTGATGATTGTTTTGAGACATGGAGGTAATAATATCAAAGTCATGCTAGTTGAGTAGTTGTGAAATTGAGAAATCCTTGTGTTGAAGTTTGCAAGTCCTGTAGCATGCACGTATGGTAAACGTTATGCAACAAATTTGAAACATGAGGTGTTATTTGATTGTCTTCCTTATGAGTGGCGGTCGGGGACGAGCGATGGTCTTTTCCTACCAATCTATCCCCCTAGGAGCATGCGCGTAGTACCGAGATCTTTATGACTAATGTTGAGTCCATGGATTATACGCACTGTCACCCTTCCATCCTTGCTAGCCTCTTCGGTACCGTGTATTGCCCTTTCTCACATTGAGAGTTGGCGCAAACTTCGCCGGTGCATCCAAACCCCGTGATATGATACGCTCTTTCACACATAAACCTCCTTATATCTTCCTCAAAACAGCCACCATACCTACCTATTATGGCATTTCCATAGCCATTCCGAGATATATTGCCATCCAACTTTCCATCATTCCGTTCATCATGACACATTCATCATTGTCATATTGCTTAGCATGATCATGTAGTTGACATAGTATTTGTGGCAAAGCCACCGTTCATAATTCTTTCATACATGTCACTCTTGGTTCATTGCATATCCCGGTACACCACCGGAGGCATTCATATAGAGTCATCTTTGTTCTAGTATCGAGTTGTAATCATTGAGTTGTAAATAAATAGAAGTGTGATGATCATCATTTTCTAGAGCATTGTCCCAAGTGAGGAATATAAAAAAAGAGGAAAGCCCATAAAAAAGAGAAGGCCCCAAAAAAAGAGAAAGGCCATAAAAAGAGAGAAAAGGCCCAAAAAAGAAAAAAAAATGAGAGAAAAAGAGAGAAGGGACAATGTTACTATCCTTTGCCACACTTGTGCTTCAAAGTAGCACCATGATCTTCATAGTAGAGAGTCTCTCATGTTATCACTTTCATATACTAGTGGGAATTTTTCATTATAGAACTTGGCTTGTATATTCCAACAATGGGCCTCCTCAAGTGCCCTAGGTCTTCGTGAGCAAGCAAGTTGGATGCACACCCACTAGTTTCTTTTGTTGAGCTTTCATACATTTATAGCTGTAGTGCATCCGTTGCACGGCAATCCCTACTCCTTGCATTAACATCAATCGGTGGGCATCTCCATAGCCCATTGATTAGCCTCGTTGATGTGAGACTTTCTCCTTTTTTGTCTTCTCCACATAACCCCCCTCATTATATTCTATTCCACCTATAGTGCTATGTCCATGGCTCGCGCTCATATATTGCGTGAAAGTTTATAGGTTAGAGATTACTAAAGTATGAAACAATTGATTGGCTTGTCATAGGGGTTGTGCATGATGATAGCATTCTTGTGTGACGAAAATGAAACATGACTAAACCATATGATTTTGTAGGGATGAACTTTCTTTGGCCATGTTATTTTGAGAAGACATAATTGCTTAGTTAGTATGCTTGAAGTATTATAATTTTTATGTCAATATGAACATTTGTCTTGAATCTTTCGGATCTGAATATTCATACCACAATTAAGAAAAATTACATTAAAATTATGCCAAGTAGCACTCCGCATCAAAAATTCTGTTTTTATCATGTACCTACTCGAGGACGAGCAGGAATTAAGCTTGGGGATGCTTGATACGTCTCCAACGTATCTATAATTTTTTATTGCTCCATGCTATATTATCTACTGTTTTGGACATTATTGGGCTTTATTATCCACTTTTATATTATTTTTGGGACTAACCAATTAACCGGAGGCCCAGCCCAGAATTGCTATTTTTTTGCCTGTTTTAGGGTTTCGAAGAAAAGGAATATCAAACGGAGTCCAAACGGAATGAAACCTTCGGGAACGTGATTTTCTCACCGAATACAACTCAGGAGACTTGGACCCTACGTCAAGCTAGCTAACAGGAGCCCACGAGGTAGGGGGCGCACCTACCCCCCCCCCCCAAGCGCGCCCTCCACCCTCGTGGGGCCCCTGTTGCTCCACCGACGTACTTCTTCCTCCTATATATATATCCACGTACCCCAAACGATCAGAACAGGAGCGAAAACCCTAATTCCACCGCTGTAACTTTCTGTATCCATGAGATCCCATCTTGGGGCCTGTTCCGGAGCTCCGTCGGAGGGGGGCATCGATCACAGAGGGCTTCTACATCAACACCATAGCCTCTCCGATGAAGTGTGAGTAGTTTACTTCAGACCTACGCATCCATAGTTAGTAGCTAGATGGTTTCTTCTCTCTTTTTGGATCTCAATACAATGTTCTCCCCCTCTCTTGTGGAGATCTATTCGATGTAATCTTCTTTTTGTGGTGTGTTTGTTGAGACAGATGAATTGTGGGTTTATGATCAAGTCTATCTATGAATAATATTTGAATCTTCTCTGAATTCTTTTATGTATGATTGGTTATCTTTGCAAGTCTCTTCGAATTATCAGTTTGGTTTGGCCTACTAGATTGATCTTTCTTGTAATGGGAGAAGTGCTTAGCTTTGGGTTCAATCTTGTGGTGTCCTTTCCCAGTGACAGTAAGGGCAGCAAGGCACGTATTGTATTGTTGCCATCGAGGATAACAAGATGGGATTTTCTTCAATTGCATGAGTCTATCCCTCCACATCATGTCATCTTGCTTAAGGCGTTACTCTGTTTTTAACTTAATACTCTAGATGCATGCTGGATAGCGGTCGATGTGTGGAGTAATAGTAGTAGATGCAGGCAGGAGTCGGTCTACTTGTCTCGGACGTGATGCCTATATACATGATCATACCTAGATATTCTCATAACTATGCTCAATTTTGTCAATTGCTCAACAGTAATTTGTTCACCCACCGTAGAATACTTATGCTCTCGAGAGAAGCCACTAGTGAAACCTATGGCCCCCGGGTCTATCTTTATCATATTAATCTCCTACTACTTAGTTATTTACATTGCTATTTACTTTGCTTTTATTTTACTTTGCATCTTTATCATAAAAATACCAAAAATATTATCTTATCATATCTATCAGATCTCACTCTCGTAAGTGGCCCTATAGGGATTGACAACCCCTATTTGCGTTGGTTGCGAGGATTTATTTGTTTTGTGCGGGTACGAGGAACTCGCGCGTAGCCTCCTACTGGATTGATACCTTGGTTCTCAAACACTGAGGGAAATACTTACGCTACTTTGCTGCATCATCCCTTCCTCTTCGGGGAAAACCAACGCAGTGATAAAAGAGGTAGCACTGGGTCCCTACTGTCATCCTCACCATGTACAGTCATCTCCTTATTCCCCTCGGTTGTTGACCACGTTGACAACACCAGAGGGCAGTGTCGAGGCGAACGCACCAAGGCGGAGGACGATGGTGAGGTCTCGGATGGGAACGAACAAGAGCCGGGGAAGATGCGCAGAGTTTTAGGGTGCAATGTGGCCACGATGTGTGTGCGGCAGCACAGCCAGCCGTGGGAGGCGGGAGCAGGCGGTCCCGCCGGCGCTGGTTTGGCTTTGGCGGCTGGAGGAAGAAGAGACTGAAGAAACACGATAGACGTTGAATGTCAATCCAACGGGCAAGGTTGGCACAATCGTTTGTTGACTTAGACGACACCAAGTAGCATACTTCTTTATATATAGGAAGAAAAGAAAAAGTGGGCTCGTTCGCCTGATATCATTCCCGAAACTGCGATCATTCGATCTTGCATCACAACTAAAACTACGAGGAAAATGCGTTCGTCTGCCGTCCTCCTCCCAGGGAACGTTCGCCACATAAGTGACTAGCACCCTTAGTTTTCAACCGAGAGGTCTAGGGTTCGAGTCCCAGGAACTCTCAATTTTGTCCTCCTTCCTTCCTCGCAAAAAAAGAAAGAAAATCAAAGACTTGAGAAGGCGTACAGAACAAGCTAGTGTACCAGTAAAGAGACATTGTTGAGTTTTAGAAAAAAAGAGACATGCTCCTGTAGCTGGTTCGAATCCAAACCTAGATTATGACTATATATGGTGCTATGCTACTCTGCAAGTAACAAAACTGACATATCCAACGTTCGCTTCTCCTCTTCTCTACTTATTCTGCCTAGCATCAAAAGCTCTGGCTGCAGCAACCATGTCCGCTAGTTGCTCGTCCACCTGCTCTTCAGCAGGCAACAACCAGATAAACACCAAGTCGCCACCCGTACCATCGCCTATGGGTCTCATCACACCCCTGTCGGCACACGCACCGCAGCCGGTTGCTCATTGCAACCCGCTGCCGTTGGTGTGGTGCCACTACTGCAAATCACGCGGAGTCATCTATCACATCTCAACCACAATCCTCAACCCTGGCCGAGTCTAATACAAATGCCCAAATCATGGGGTAATAATATGTTTAAGTGTTTTTCTGCTGCTTTTAGTTGCTGATTTTTTTAATAGTTTGGTTGATGATTTTCCAATTTGATTCGTGCAAAAAAGGGAAGATTCGTGTGATTTGTATTTCTGGGAAGTTGCTAATGTGGGGGAATGCAACTACGTTGATTATTTGGTTAGCCGAGGAATCCCAATACCAATAGGTTGGGGTGTTGGACAAGTAACTGAAGGAACGGCAGAAGAGGAAGATGCAGAGCAGAAGGTTAAAGGTGCAGTTCCTCTGATCATGGCCAAGCAACAGCTGCTGAACGACCTTGACAGCAATGAGGAGATGAAAGAGCTTGTGAAGATAATGGGAAAAATCAATGTGCTCTGTAGGATGATTGTCTCTTTATTTGCAGTGTATGTAGCACTCATGATGTATTCAGTGGCTATGACATGAGCACTTTGCTGAAACTAGTAATGAATGAAACCTGTGTAGCAGGCTGGGCATAGTGTTGTGAACATCTAATGATTTCTATTAACGGAAATCGGGAGGTATCCCCTTTTGCTCATAAATAAATAAATAACAGAGGCCCTTTTGGTAATAAATAAATTAGCAGAGGCCCTGTCGGGTCAGCTTTGTTCCCATTCGAAGACGTCGAGCAAATTACAGTCCAACAGCAAACTATGTCATCAAATTCAAGTTTCACAGCCAAATATGAGTACAACTAAACAACAATGTCATCATGTTTTAGTCGTCATGCAATCACCAAACACAAATCAACATACATAACAAGTGATGTTCTCACAACAAAATACTAAACAACACGTTCATTGGGTTTCAGTTGTCATAGCAAACACAATTTCACATAGTAGATAAAAAACGTCTTCTGACAGGCAAATACAACAAAAGCAATCTAATCATCATCCGCAGCAGCAGCGTCAACATCTTCGCCATGTGTATCAGTCCGAATCGTAATTCCCCATAGTGTCATCTTCTTCTTCATGCTCAATGTCCTTGAACATTGGCTTCTTCTTGATCAACTCTTGTATGTCCACAGCACGACAGACAATCTTTTCGCCAGCGTCATTGACGTGATGGTTCTCAAAGATATTAGGGACATCTGTGGAATCTTGTACATCAGGACCAGTGTAAGCATCATCTTGTTGTGCAACTTCATTAAACGAATTCCTCTGCTCAAACCTTTGCAATACTCTCCAGTCATCGCTACGTGCAAATGTGTCTTCCAAGAAAAATATCTGTGTTGCTTGATTTGCCAAAATAAAAGGCTCGTTGGTCTGGTACGCCGCCTTGACATTGACGGATTTGAAATAATCATCAATCTGGGTTTTGCGATCCTGGAAAATAGGTTATACCAACGACAACACAACAGGACCACAAACCGATGATCCTCGAAACTGGAGATATACTGCAACTGAACAATGTATGTTATGTTAGCATACATTTCAGTTGTCTCTCTGTCGTACGTATCCATGCTCATGATGGCACTGTTTTGTGTCTTCCTGCCTTCATCGCGTGCAAGGGTGTTGTAGCGCACATCTCCAACAACCCAAGATTCATAATGTCTTACCCGAGTATCAGGACCCATTGCTACTGTGTAAAGGGCATCATCAACTGCCTGCCCATCCTCCCGCATCTTCTTAACCTATGGTTAGAAAATAGACAAGCTGATCAGCTTATGTACTCAATATATTAAAAAAACTGACAGTGCAATTCAAAAGCTTACATGGCTCTTGAGCCATTTCCCAAATCCTGCCATAACCAGTTTGTCAATGTTTCTTGGATTTTGCGATAGTAACTCCTTTTTGTAGATGCTACACAACATAGTGATCACGTCAAACAGCTAAATATATAAAAATGTGATGCAAGTTTAGTAGATTACGATGTATAAGCTGCAGTACTTAGCACTTACTTGATATAAGGTAGTATCTCAAGACAGTTATTCAACACATACCAAACCATTTTGTCCAAATCTTTAGGTGTGCCCTCTTGTCGACTCTTCCCTGTAACTTGAACAGAATAATCGAAAACATTGAGCCCAGGATTGTCTTCACCCACCTCTTTGCTAAGCTGATCAGCTATTTCAATGTATTTTGAGCAGGATGTCAACGCTTCTGTAGCAATGTAGGCCTCTGCAGTGGAACCCTCGGGTCTAGCTCTGTTCCTAACATAGCCCTTGAAAGTGCCTAGCCGCCTTTCAATAGGGTACATCCAGCCATACTGTACTGGACCTCTAAGTAGTGCCTCATCAGGTAGATGGACAGCCAAATGCACCATCACATCAAAGAAGACTGGAGGATATATCTTCTCAAGGTCGCATAGGATAGTTGGTATCTTGTCTCTAAGATGCTCCAAAGCATCTATCCTGATATTTATACTGCAAAGTTCCCTTAAGAATTGTCGCAACTCTGCAACTGCTCTGTATAAGTCAGGGTGGCCCAATCCTCTAAGGATAACAGGTAAAACCCTTTGAAGTAGGACGTGGCAGTCATGAGTTTTCAACCCTTGTACCTTGTTTCCATCTGCACTGACTCTTATTTCAGGGTTGGAAGCAAATCCATGTGGGAATCTCACACGAGACAGGACCTCGCAGAATTCTTTTCTTTTTACCTTGTCCAAGACGTACACAGCTGGTGCCATATCCCATGGTTTACCTTCATCTTCCACCTGCAAATCCTTTTTGATACCCAAGTGTGTCAAATCAATTATAGATTTTAAGGTATCTTTCGTCTTGCCTTCAATATTAAGAAGTGTGCCGATAGTGCTGTCACATATATTTTTCTCGATGTGCATCACATCAAGATTATGCCGCAGATCCAAATCTTTCCAATACTCCAAGTCCCACAAATTGGACCTGCGGGTAAACAATAATCTCTCTTTTGCCCTGCCATGCTTCCTTTTCCCGCTACCATTACCAGGATGGTTTCTTGGTGTAATATGCCTGACCTTCTCTAATTCCACTTGCAACTCATCGGCGGTGAGCCTCTTTGGCGCATCACAGTTTTCATGCTTTGCATTGAACACATGTCTTCGGTATTTTGTAGGACACGGCTTGTCCTTGGCAAGGAAACAACGGTGTCCAATGTAACAGATCTTGCTAAGTATTGCGTATGACAGCGGATTCCTGTCACAGCGAACACATGCATTGCAACCATGTGTTTTTCGCCCTGACATAGTGCCCAAAGCCGGATAATCATGGATGCACCAAATTATAACAGTATGCAGAAAGAAATCAGTTGGTGGGCTGCTATATAGGTCTCAAGTGAGAACACCCCTCCATAGTTGTTGAAGTTCCTCCACAAGAGGCTCCATGAATAAATCAAAATCCTTTCCAGGACTTTTTGGACCTGGGATGAGCAAGGCTATAGTTTGATTCTTTGGTGCAGACATTCGGAGGCATGTTGTAAGGGATAACAAGCACTGGCCACATGCTATATGTGGCGCCCCCCTCCACAATTTATGCCTTCGGTCATATTGTCGTAGTGCTTAGGCGAAGCCCTGCGCGGATCACTTCACCATCACCGTCACCACGCCGTCGTGCTAACGAAACTCTTCCTCGACACTTTGCTGGATCAAGAGTTTGAGGGATGTCATTGAGCTAAACGTGTGCAGAACTCGGAGGTGATGTACGTTCGGTGCTTGATCGGTCTGAACGAGAAGAAGTTCGACTACATCAACCGTGTTGTCAAATGCTTCCGCTTTCGGTCTACGAGGGTACATGGACACACTCTCCCCCTCTCCTTACTATGCATCTCCTAGATAGGTCTTGCGTGAGCGTAGGATTTTTTTTAAAATTGCATGCTACGTTCCCCAACAGTGGCATACGAGCCAAGTCTATGCGTAGATGATATGCACTAGTAGAACACAAAGAGTTGTGGGCGGTGATCATCATACTGCTTACCACCAATGTCTTGTTTTGATCGGCAGTATTGTTGGATGAAGCAGCTCGGACCAACCTTACATGACCACGTTCATGAGACTGGTTCCACCGACAGACATGCAACTAGTTTTGCATAAAGGTGGCTGGCGGGTGTCTGTTTTTCCAACTTTAGTTGAATCGAATTTGACTGTGGTCGGTCCTTGTTGAAGGTTAAAACAACAAACTTGATAAAATCACCATCGTGGTTTTGCTGCGTAGGTAAGAACTGTTCTTGCTAGAAGCCCGTAGCAGCCACGTAAAACTTGCAACAACAAAGTAGAGGACGTCTAACTTGTTTTTGCAGGGCGTGTTGTGATGTGATATCGTCAAGACATGATGTGATATACGTTATTGTACGAGATGATCATGTTTTGTAAAAGTTATCGGCAACTGGCAGGAGCCTTATGGTTGTCGCTTTATTGTATGAAATGCAAACGCCATGTAATTGCTTTACTTTATCACTATGCATTAGCAATAGTTGTAGAAGCAGTAGTTGGTGAGACGACCAAGACGCTATGATGGAGATCAAGGTGTCAAGCCGGTGACGATGGAGATCATGACGGTGCTTTGGAGATGGAGATTAAAGGCACAAGATGATGATGGCCATATCATGT
The DNA here is from genome assembly GCF_056163025.1 of Triticum urartu. Lineage (NCBI taxonomy): Eukaryota > Viridiplantae > Streptophyta > Magnoliopsida > Poales > Poaceae > Triticum > Triticum urartu. The sequence goes on from NC_141876.1 coordinate 51,859,230, forward strand.
CACATATTTTTATTGCATGTGATGTTTATCTTTTATGCATCTTATTTTTCTTAGTACGGCGGTAGCATTATAAGATGATCCCTTACTAAAATTTCAAGGTATAAGTGTTCTCCCTGAATATGCAACATTGTGACAGTTCGTCGTGCTGAGAGACCATGTGATGATCGGGTGTGATAAGCTCTACGTTCGCATACAACGGGTGCAAGACAGTTTTGCACATGCGGAATACTCGGGTTAAACTTGACGAGCCTAGCATGTACAAACATGACCTCGGAACACTGGAGACCGAAAGGTCGAACGTGAATCATACAATAGATATGATCAACATAGAGATGTTCACCATTGAAGACTACTCCATCTCACGTGATGATCGGACATGGTTTAGTTGATTTGGATCACGTGATCATTTATATGACTCGAGGGATGTCTATCTAAGTGGGAGTTCTTAAGTAATATGATTAATTGAACTTAATTTATCATGAACTTAGTCCTGATAGTATTTGCATACCTATGTTGTAGATCAATAGCTCGCGATATAGCTCCTATATATATTTCTGAAATGTTCCTAGAGAAAAGTTGAAAGATGATAGTAGCAATGATGCAGACTAGGTCCATGATCTGAGGATTATCCTCATTACTGCACAGAAGAATTATGTCCTTGATGCACCACTAGGTGACAGACCTATTGCAGGAGCAGATGCAGACGTTATGAACGTTTGACAAGCTCGGTATGATGACTATTTGATAGTTTAGTGCGCCATGCTTTACGGCTTAGAACCGAGACTTCGAAAACATTTTGAATGCCACGGAGCATATGAGATGTTCCAAGAGTTGAAATTAGTATTTCAGACTCATGCTCGTGTCGAGAGGTATGAGACCTCTAGCAAGTATTTTGCCTACAAGATGGAGGAGAATAGCTCGGCTAGTGAGCATATGCTCAGAATTTCTGGGTACTACAATCACTTGAATCAAGTGGAAGTTAATTTTCCAGATAAGATAGTGATTGACAGAGTTCTCTAGTCACTATCACCAAGTTGCTAGAACTTTATGATGAACTATAATATGCAAGGGATGACGAAAACAATTCCCAAGCTCTTCACGAGCTGAAATCGGCGAAGGTAGAAATCAAGAAGAACATCAAGTGTTGATGATTAACAAGACCACTAGTTTCAGGTAAAAGGGCAAGGGAAAGAAAGGGAACTTCAATAAGAATGACAAGCAATTTGTCACTCTCGGGAAGAAGCCCAAAGCTGGACCCAAGCCTGAAACTGAGTGCTTCTACTGTAAAGGAAATGGTCACTGGAAGCAGAACTGCCCCAAATACTTGGCGAATAGGAAGGATGGCAAAGTGAACAAAGGTATATTTGATATACATGTTATTGATGTGTACTTTACTAGTGTTTATAGTAGCCCCGGGGTATTTAATACCGGTTCAGTTGCTAAGATTAGTAACTCGAAACAGGAGTTACAAAATGAACAGAGACTAGTTGAGGGCGAAGTGACGATGTGTGTTGGAAGAGATTCCAAGGTTGATAAGATCACCATCGCATACTCCCTCTACCTTCGAGATTAGTGTTGAACCTAAATAAATGTTATTTGGTGTTTGCGTTGAGCATGAATATGATTAGATCATGTCCATTGCAATACATTTATTCATTCAAGTCAGAGAATAATTGTTGTTCTGTTTACATGAATAAAACCTTCTATGGTCATACACCCAATGTAAATGGTTTATTGAATCTCGATCGTAGTGATACACATATTCATAATATTGATGCCAAAAGATGAAAAGTTGATAATGATAGTGCAACATACTTGTGGCACTGTCATTTAGGTCATATTGGTATAAAGTGCATGAAGAAACTTCATGCAGATGGTCTTATGGAATTACCTGATTATGAATCATTTGATGGTTGCGAACCATACCTTATGGGCAACATGACTAAAACTCCATTCTCCGGAACAATGGAGCGAGCCAATGTCTTATTGGAAATAATACATACCGATGTATTCGGTCTGATGAGTGTTGAGGCACGCGGCGGGTATCATTATTTTCTGACCTTCACAGATGATTTGAGCAGATATGGGTATATGTACTTAGTGAAACACAAGTCTGAAACATTTGAAAAGTTCAAAGAATTTTAGAGTGAAGTGGAGAATCATCGTAACAAGAAAATAAAGTTTCTACGATCTGATCGCGGAGGCGAATATTTGAGTTACGAGTTTGGCCTTCATTTAAAACAATGTGGAATAGTTTCACAACTCACGCCACCTGGAACACCGTAGCATAATGGTGCGTCCGAACGCCATAACCGTACTTTATAGATATGGTGCGATCTATGATGTCTCTTACCGATTTACCACTATCATTTTGGGGTTATGCATTAGAGACAGCTGCATTCACGTTAAATAGGGCACCATCTAAATCCACTGAGTTGGCAAGAAACCTAAGTTGCTGTTTCTTAAAGTTTGGGGTTGCGATGCTTATGTGAAAAAGCTTCCGCCTGATAAGCTTGAACCCAAATCGGAGAAGTGTGTCTTCATAGGATACCCAAAAGAAACTGTTGGGTACACCTTCTATCACAGATCTGAAGGAAATATTATTGTTGCTAAGAATGAATCCTTTCTAGAGAAGGAGCTTCTCTCGAAAGAAGTGGGTGGGAGGAAAGTAGAACTTGATGAGGTAACTATACCTTCTCTCGAATTGGAAAGTAGCTCATCATAGAAAACCGTTCCCATGATACCTACACTAACTAGAGAGGAAGCTAACGATAATGATCATGAAACTTCAGATCAAGTAACTACCGAACCTCGTAGGTAAACTAGAGCATGTTCCGCACCAGAGTGGTATGGTAATCCTTTTCTGGATGTCATGTTACTATACCATGACGAACCTACGAACTATGAGGAAGCGATGATGAGCCCAGATTCCACAAAATGGCTTGAGGCCATGAAATCTGAGATGGGATCCATCTATGAGAACAAAGTATGAACTTTGGTTGACTTGCCCGATGATCGGCAATCCATAGAGAATAAATGGATCTTCAAGAAGAAGACTGACACAGACGGTAATGTGTACTGTCTACAAAGCTCGACTTGTTGTGAAAGGTTTTTGACAAGTTCAAGGAGTTGACTACGATGAGACCTTCTCACCTGCAGCGATGCTTAAGTCTGTCCGAATCATGTTAGCAATTGCCGCATTTTATGATTATGAAATCTGGCAAATGGACGTCAAAACTGCATTCCTTAATGGATTTCTTAAAGAAGAGTTGTATATGATGCAACCAGAAGGTTTTGTCGAACCTAAAGGTGCAAACAAAGTGTGCAAGCTCCAGCGATCCATTTATGGACTGGTGCAAGCAACTCAGAGTTGGAATATACGCTTTGATGAGGTGATCAAAGCATATGATTTTATACAGACTTTTGGAGAAGTATGTATTTACAAGAAAGTGAGTGGGAGCTCTGTAGCATTTCTAATATTATATGTGGATGACATATTGTTGATTGGAAATGATATAGAATTTTTGGAGAGCATAAAAGGATACTTGAATAAGAATTTTTCAACGAAGACCTCGGTGAAGCTGCTTACATATTGAGCATCAAGATCTATAGAGATAGATCAAGAAGCTTGATAAGACTCAATGAGTACATACCTTGACAAGATTTTGAAGGAGTCCAAAATGGATCGGTCAAAGGAGTTCTTGCCTGTATTGTAAGGTGTGAAGTTGAGTAAAGACTCAAAACCTGACCACAGCAGAAAATAGAAAGAGAATGAAAGTCATTCCCTATGCCTCAGCCATAGGTTCTATAAAGTATGCTATGCTGTGTACCAGACATATTGTGCACCTTGCCATGAGTTTGGCAAGGGGGTACGATAGTGATCCAGGAGTGGATCACTGGACAGCGGTCAAAGTTATCCTTAGTTACCTAAGAGGACTAAGGAAATATTTCTCGGTTATGGAGTTGATAAAGAGTTGATCGTAAAGAGTTACATCGATGCAAGCTTTGACACTGATCTAGATGACTTTAAAGTCTCAATATAGATACATATTGAACGTAGGAGCAAGTAGCTAGAGTAGCTCCATCCAGAGCATTGTAGACATAGAAATTTGTAGAATACATACGAATCTGGATATGTTAGACCCATTGACTAAAATTTCTCTCACAAGCAAAATATGATCACACCTTAGTACTCTTTGGGTGTTAATCACATAGCAATGTGAACTAGATTATTGACTCTAGTAAACCCTTTGGGTGTTGGTCACATAGTGATGTTGTCATGGAATTGTCACGGCAGATGTCCTAGTGTGAGGACTTAGTCGTGAGGCCACGCATCTATGTGGTAGCTTGAGAGGGGTTGATCGGGTTGAGAGACGGAACACACAAGATAAGGATTTAGACAGCTTCGGGCCCCGGGAAACATCATCCGGTAATAGCCCTACATGTTGTTTGTGGCTAGATCTCATTATACTTATGAGGGAGACGCCGTATAACCGGCTCTCATTAGTTGTATCTAGCCTTAGAGATTATTTCTTGCTTGTCCTCTTTTGGGGTGCCCTGCCCCTCCTTATATATGTTGAAGGGGCGGGTTACATGACTAGTCCAAGTAGGATTAGGATTACTCTATTACAAGTGGAGTCCTAGTCTTGCTTCCTTTATAAGGGAATATTCCTTACACTTTCCTCTTAAGCCGGCCCACCATCACATGAATCGGCCTACTGGGCCTTGGGCCTTGTCGTCCATCTGACCCGCCCGTCGGGTCTCCGATGAATCGTAAACCGCCAGGTCCAAGCGGGTCGCCAGTGAGTCGCCAAGCTCCAGCCGGGTCATACATCCGGCGGTTTATACCGCGGGTTATATCCCCGACATTAGCCCCCATTTTAATTTGTATTTATCCATGTTAAACTGATCCTGCAACATAAACACAAGAACAAATTTGACAGGTTGTGCTCCGGGTCAAATATTCTTGTAAGCCGGCACCTGATCATCCTTAAGTCCTTGACATTTTCTCCTGGAAAATCCGGGTAAATAGGTCAGCTTCATGATCCATTTGCTGACATTGGCTCTTGTAAAGAAATATTATAGGAAATAATCCATTTGAGTCGGCCTTCAATGCTCTGATTTGACAAAAATATTGGTCTTGAAATATGATTATAATCCATTTGTTGATTTATGATTGCCAAAATTGTCGGGTTATAAACAAATGATGCCGGGTCATGTAATTATTGCTGATGCTGGGTTAATCTTATCATGACGTCGGGTCATAAACTTTGCATATTTCTCCGATAATAATATAATACCTGACTTGCTCAAAACTGAGAATTTGAAGTTATTCCTCCCTTGTATGCATATCACCTGTAGCCCTCAAGTGTTGGGTTGTCATGCTTGCAGCAACCTGGGACTTGTAATTGCCTTATGCTCATAAAAATTTCAACCAGTGTAGCCCCCAAGGGCCGGGTCTTTATGCAATAATGAGCAGGGACTTTGTAAATATGATCATGTAAACTTGAGCAGCAACATGTAGCCCCCAAGGGCCGGCTCAGTAAGATATTACTGAGCTGGGACTTTGTATATGATTCATTGATAATAACATCATATGATGTAATCTCCACCATGGGGCTTGAACCCACGTCTATAAGGTTAAGAGCTTTGTACTCTACCAACTGAGTAGTGGATCTTTCAATATAATGGATTAAGGCTTATGTACCTTGAATTTTCGACAGGAGCAATTGGTAGCCCCCAAGGGCCGGCTCATTACCATGGGACGAGTCGGGTCTTTAATAAGTTTATCAAAAAATTACTTTACATTAGCCCCCAAGTGCCATGGTGCATGCTGGCAGTGACATGGGACTTGCATATTTGATGTATCAGTTTGAATAATGTAGCCCCCAAGTGCCGGGTCATAAGCCTGCAGCGACTCGGGATTATTCCCTCCATTGTAAAAATAAATCATGTCCATTAATAAAATAATAACCATTGCGCTGAAGCAACTTTGAAGACCTCTCATAATATTGGCTATTGATAACCATAATAAAAATCCAGCCATGTTGGCTATTAAAGATTTGAATAATATAATCCGGTTTGGAAAACCGGTTCCTGTGATATTGAATCGTACTGCCGGTTTAGGATACCTATGCAGTAAGGGTGATAACCCAATCTCTAGAAGCAAAAACTTCCAAATGTTTATGATTGTCATATGATGGCGACTTATCATCCAAAGTCAAGCCGGGTTAAATTTAAACCACACTTATACTTAGATCTGGACAAAAGCCTCAAGATAAAAACAAAGATTGTTTGCAAAAAACTTAAGCAAAATAGAAAGAAAAATTTGAGCCTTCTGATTCGAATACGATTAGTAAACCGGACCAAAGGAGTTAAGCTAGGATTCAAATATGATCATGTAGCCCCCAGTGGCTTTGGCGTTGCGCCGATCAAGAGGGTACCGACAACTATGTTCTCTTTGGTTCGAATACGACCTATGTTTGAACAGGAAGACCCTAAATGACCTTGAGAGTTTTTTAACGACTTTGATACGAATACGATCAAAGTCGGACCCAAAAGGGGTTAAGCTATGATTCAAATACGATCAAGAAGCCCCCTAGTGGGTTTGGCATTGTGCCGATCAAGAGGGTACCGGCAGCTATATTCTCTTTGGTTCGAATATGACCTATGTTTGAACAGGAAGCCCTCAAATGACCTTGAGACTTTTTTAACGACTCTGATTCGAATACGAACAGAGTCGTACCCAAAAGGGGTTAAGCTAGATTCGAATACGATCCGCCCCCAATGGTCGTTTGAAGCAGGGTACCTATGTTTGAGTTGTGCTTTGCAACAGACTCTCTTTGGTCCTTTTAATTTTTCTGAGAACTCAAATTTATGAGTAATGAATTCGTCTTGAACTAGGCGTTGAGCTGGATATTGAAAGCTTCAGAGCTTTGTGGGAGATAACAGATTTCCCCTGAGCCGGATTTTGAACCGGAATCTTCATTTTGAGCCAGAAAATTTCTGACGGCCCTTAAATTTTCATCGATATAGTAGTAATCTCCGGGGCCGGGTTATTTTTCCCTCCAATGACCTAGAGTTCTTGAATTCATTGAAACCGGCCAATTCTGCCGAGTCATGCCATTGTAGCCCCCGAGTCTTAAGACGACTCAAAGAGTTGGCTTGAGATTCTTCATATTTGACCGTGATATAAACCGGTATGAGTCAGTCAACAGCTCAGTGATATAACTTGTCCTGCATTGAAGAACTTGCAAGCCAGAGTAATTGCTCTTTTAAAGAAAATCAATATATAATATAAAAATATACTGGATCGATTTCACCCGATATGTTAAGCCAGAAATTATCCACCGCGAGGTTGATGATCATCATGGTGAAGCTGAAGTCAACGATGGACGAGTCGGCCGCGGGATCAGCCAGATGAGTCGGTCGCGGCGTTATAAGCCGGCACGGACGGGCGAGTTAAAATGAGTCAGTCGCGTGTGTTGATGTAGCAGGGACGGCGACTTGCGCACACATCCGTCCGATAGCATGGCATGAACGCGCTACTGCTAAAATAATATTGGCGCACGCCCCTTTGCGACATATTTATGATGAATAATAGTCATGCAAAAGAATATCACAGACCAAAGTACTTGTTCTTTTTAAAGAATAAAAATGTATCAATAAAAACTGTCCAGATGAATTTCACCTGAATCGTCTGGACGATAGATGACCCGTATATATCGTCTACATATATCCTCCAGTAATTTCAATGGCAGTTGAGACACTCTCTCAAGACCGCGACGAAGACGGCGGCGGAGAACAAGTTCGACCGGGCGTAACTTAGCACGAGGTCACAGTGGTGACAACCGTGGCCGGCAGCTTGAAGTGCGCCCGTAGCAGCACCTGGAATAATATCTGAAATAATTTCTGTCAGAGTCACACACTTGGTCGGTCTCCATAAGTGACCAAGTTCGTGCGGCCAAGGCCCTTCTAAAATTCTGGATGTGTCCGGCAGCCTGATGAAGTAGTATAATTTGCGCATCATGACAAAACGCTGGACTATAGTATCCTTGCTCCATGGATTACAACAAAAACGAGCAGCAGCAGTAGATTGGCTGGCGCCTCGGCGAGGAGGGGCAAGGCCGCAGGGCGTCTTGCAGAAACCGGCGAGGCAGCAGGGCCTGCGGTCGAAGCGGCTTGGCGATAGGGCCGTGGTAGCTCGTCGGAGGCAGCCGGCCGTTAGAGGCGGCTCGGACAGCAAAAAGGAAGGCCAGCACAACGGTGTTTTGCGGCTGAGGCAGGCGACTCAAGGTCGTAGCGGCGACTTCGAAGCAGGCAGACCGCAGCGGCGGCTTAGCACAGCGGCGAGGGCGGCCTAGAACAGGCATGAGGCTGCGGTGGCTGCTCAGGGCTGACTAGGCGCGAGGACGCGGCGGCTCAGCAGAGGTACAACGGAGACGTGGGGTTGAGCCCGCAATGAAGGCAGAAGTGCTCCGCGGCGAGGCGAGTCGCAGCTGCGGCGGCTCAAAGGCCTACGCCGGTAGAGGTAGGCGGAGAGGCGGATGCAGCCGTTCGAAGCGCAGCGACACAGGGGCGCTACGGTAGAGGAGTCCGGGTCATGGTGGGCGGTTCCACAAGGAATCCGTGACCTCATCCACTCCCGATCGTGGCCTCCCCTCCCCTTGTTTCTTCCCTTTTTTATCAATTTTCCAAGGTAAATCCGATCTGGTCGCCTCCTCATGTAGCAGTTCTGGCTAAGTAAAATATCTATAGTTGTAGATCAACTTGGTCATCACGTGGCAGAGTACTAATTGAAGTAGTACAATTGCTACTGTTGGCTCATACGAACAGAGGTGTCTTCCAATTTTTTTGCAGGCTTCATGTGACGACACAGCATCTGGTTTCCTTGCATGCTAGTTTGATCGATCAGGGGAAAACGAGAACCGCGGTGACTTGAGCACAGTGCAGGATTGCTTCGTCTCGGCTGCCTCCTCATGTGGATCCGTCACATAAACCGAGAAGGGAACCGCAGCGGAAAGTCTGGTCTCGGTCTCGGCGATTTTTTCCGGACGGCAGCGGTGGAGCAGACCGCAACCCTAGCTCTCTCTCGATCACGATCTTGTACCTGACGGCTTCAAACTTTATTCATGATTTTAATCTTAACACGATGAATATTGCCGGCTCAGCCCAAAGTGGTCTGACCCGAGTTACCCTATGCAATTGTTTCGCGCTGGCTCTTCTTCGTCCATCCATACACGAGCTTCTCGATCCTTGAAGAGTTCCCTCCAAGAACTCAACACCATCATGCGCAGGCCTCATGGTGGGCGCCAACTATCGTGGAATTGTCACGGCAGATGTCCTAGTGTAAGGATTTAGTCGTGAGGCCATGCATCTATGTGGTAGCTTGAGAGGGGTTGATCGGGTTGAGAGACGGAACACACAATATAAGGATTTAGACAGCTTCAGGCCCCGGAAAACATCATCCGGTAATAGCCCTAGATGTTGTTTGTGGCTAGGTCTCATTATGCTCATGAGGAAGATGTCGCATAACCGGCTCTCATTAGTTGTATCTAGCCTTAGAGATTATTTCTTGCTTGTCCTCTTTTGAGGTGCCTTGTCCCTCCTTATATATGTTGAAGGGGCGGGTTACATGACTAGTCCTAATAGGATTAGGATTACTCTATTACAAGTGGAGTCCTAGTCTTGCTTCCCTTGTAAGGGAATATTCCTTACGCTTTCCTCTTAAGCGGGCCCACCATCACATGAACTGGCCTACTGGGCCTTGGGCCTTGTCGTCCATCTAACCCGCTGACAACCCACAAGTATAGGGGATCGCAACAGTTTTCGAGGGTAGAGTATTCAACCCAAATTTATTGATTCGACACAAAGGGAGCCAAAGAATATTTTCAAGTATTAGCAGTTGAGTTGTCAATTCAACCACACCTGGAAACTTAATATCTGCAGCAAAGTGTTTAGTAACAAAGTAATATGATAGTAGTGATAATGGTAGCAAAAGATAACAGTAGTAAAAGTAATGTTTTTGGTATTTTGTAGTGATGATAGCAATAGCAACGGTAAAGTAAATAAGCGAAGAACAATATATGGAAAGCTTGTAGGCAATGGATCGGTGATGAAGAATTATGCCGGATGCGGTTCATCATGTAACAGTCATAACCTAGGGTGACACAGAACTAACTCCAGTTCATTAATATAATGTAAGCATGTATTCCGAACATAGTCATACGTGCTTATGGAAAAGAACTTGCATGACATCTTTTGTCCTACCCTCCCGTGGCAGCAGGGTCCTTACGGAAACTAAGGGATATTAAGGCCTCCTTTTAATAGAGAATCGGAACAAAGCATTAACACATAATGAATACATGAACTCCTCAAACTACGGTCATCACCGGTAAGTATCCCGATTATTGTCACTTCGGGGTTAACGGATCATAACACATAATAGGTGACTATAGACTTGCAGGATAGGATCAAGAACACTCATATATTGATGAAAACATAATAGGTTCAGATCTGAAATCATGGCACTCGGGCCCTAGTGACAAGCATTAAGCATAGTAAAGTCATAGCAACATCAGTCTCAGAACATAGTGGATACTAGGGATCAAACCCTAATAAAACTAACTCGATTACATGATAGATCCCATCCAACCCATCACCGTCCAGCAAGCCTACGATGGAATTACTCACGCACGGCGGTGAGCATCATGAAATTGGTGATGGAGGATGGTTGATGATGACGATGGCGACAGATTCCCCTCTCCGAAGCCCCGAACGGACTCCAGATCAGCCCTCCCGAGAGGTTTTAGGGCTTGGCGGCGGCTCCGTATCGTAAAACGCGATGATTTCTTCTCTCTGATTTTTTTCTCATCAAAACTCAATATATGGAGGTGGAGTTGGAGTCGGAGACGCAACAGGGGGCCCATGAGGTAGGGGACGCGCCCTAGGGGGCAGGCACGCCCCCACCCTCGTGGCAAGACGGTGGGCCCCCTGGCCTTCATCTTTGGCAGGTATTTTTCTTATTTTCTGAAAAGTGTCTCTGTGAAGTTTCAGGTCATTCCGAGAACGTTTGCTCCTGCACATAAATAACACCATGGTAGTTCTGCTGAAAACAGCGTCAGTCCGGGTTAGTTCCATTCAAATCATGCAAGTTAGAGTCCAAAACAAGGGCAAAAGTGTTTGTAAAAGTAGATGCATTGGAGACGTATCAACTCCCCCAAGGTTAAAACTTTGCTTGTCCTCAAGCAATTCAACTGACAAACTGAAAGTGATAAAGAAAAACTTTTACAAACTCTGTTTGCTCTTGTTGTTGTAAATATGTAAAGCCAGCATTCAAGTTTTCAGCAAAGATTATAACTAACCACATTTGCAATAACGCATAGGTCTCAAGTTTACTCATATCAATGGCATAATCAACTAGCAAGGCATAATAATAAAACTCGGATGACAACACTTTCTCAAAACAATCATAATATGATATAACAAGGTGGTATCTCGCTAGCCCTTTCTGAGATCGCAAAACATAAATGCAGAGCACCTATAAAGACCAATGACTGACTAGACATTGTAATTCATGGTAAAAGAGATCCAGTCAAGTCATACTCAATGTAAACTAACAATAATGAATGCAAATGACAGCGGTGCTCTCCAACTGGTGCTTTTTAATAAGAGGATGATGACCCAGCATAAAAGTAAATAGATAGGCCCTTCGCAGAGGGAAGCAGGGATTTGTAGAGGTGCTAGAGCTCGGTTTTGAAATAGAGGTGAATAATATTTTGAGCGGTATACTTTCATTGTCAACATAACAACCAAGAGATGGCGATATCTTCCATGCTCAAACATTATAGGCGGTTCCCAAACAGAATGGTAAAGTTTATGCTCCCCCTTCCACCACAAGCATCAATCCATGGCTTACTCGAAACAACGAGTGCCTCCAACTAACAAGAGTACCAGGGGGAGTTTTGTTTGCAATTATTTTGATTTAGTTTGCATAAAGCATGGGATTGGGCATCCCGGTGACCAGCCATTTATCTCGTGAGTGAGGAGCGGAGTCCACTCCTCTTGAGAATAACCCGCCTAACATGGAAGATACAGACAGCCCTAGTTGATACATGAGCTATTCGAGCATACAAAACATGATATTTATTTGAAGGTTTAGAGTTTGGCACATACAAATTTACTTGGAACGGCAAGTAGTATCGTATATAGGTAGGTATAGTGGACTCATGTGGAATAACTTTGGGGTTTAAGGGATTGGATGCACAAGCAGTATTCCCTCTTAGTACAGGTGAAGGCTAGCAAAAGACTGGGAAGCGACCAGCTAGAGAGCGACAACAGTCATGAACATGCATTAAAATTAATCAACACTGAATACAAGCATGAGTAGGATATAATCCACCATGAACATAAATATCGTGAAGGCTATGTTGATTTTGTTTCAACTACATGCGTGAACATGTGCCAAGTCAAGTCACTTAAATCATTCAGAGGAGGATACCACCCTATCATACCACATCACAACTATCTCAATAGCATGTTGGCACGCAAGGTAAACCATTATAACTCATAGCTAATCAAGCATGGCACAAGAAACTATGATCTCTAGTTGTCATTGCAAACATGTTTATTCATAATAGGCTGAATCAGGAACGATGAACTAATCATATTTACAAAAACAAAAGAGGTCGAGTTCATACCAGCTTTTCTCATCTCAGCCAGTCCATCATATATCATCATAATTGCCTTTCACTTGCACGACCGAACGATGTGAATAATAATAATAGTGCACGTGCATTGGACTAAGCTGGAATCTGCAAGCATTCAATAAACAGGACAAGACAAGGCAATATGGGCTCTTTTGTCAGATCAACAATAATGCATATAAGAGCCACTTCAACAATTTAATCTCCTATCGACCCCCAAAGAAAAGAAAAGAAATAAAACTATTTACACGGGAAAGCTCCCAACAAGCAAAAGAAGAACAGGAAATATTTTTGGGTTTTCTTTTTAATTACTACTACAAGCATGGAAAGTAAACTAATTAAAAACTACAACTAATTTTTTTTGTTTTTCTTCTAAAGTTTATTAAGCACACAAGAAGAAAGCATAAAAAGGAAAGTAAACTAGTATGGATGATACAATGAAAAAGTATGAGCACCGACATTTAGCAGTGAGTGTGTGAGTATAAATGTAATGTCGGTGGGAAATACATACTCCCCCAAGCTTAGGCTTTTGGCCTAAGTTGGTCTATGGACACGGCTGGCCTGGCGGATATCCATAATAATAGTTGTTGGGGTCATACTATGATGCAGGATCTATCGCCTGCTGAGCTGCAGCGTGGCGACGAGCAGCTTCCTCTCTCCTCTCGTACTCATCTACCTCCTCTCTGGTAATAGTATATCCTCCTCTTGCCTCCTCACAAAAGAGCTAGTGAGCTCATGATACTGACTGCACTTCTCTTCCTCGAAGCTCATGAGATCAGCGTTACGCAAATATGCGTTGAATTCTTCTTTTATTCCTGCTTGATCCATAAAATTTTTAGAAGGCCACTCACAAGGACGCACTGGAGCGTCTCTTGGTGGCTCTTCGTCAGCATCATGCATTGCAAGCCTGGGTCCTTGCTTCTTTGAAGAACCACCTTGGAACATTTTCCTAAGCATTTTTCTTCCTCTGAAAAATTCTGAAAATTTTTAGTAACTTCAAAATAAAAGTAAACCAAACTCAATAATATTGATAGAAACTACTCCTACAAGTGCCTAGGGCCTATATCATGCATCAAAACTACTTTTGACCATATAAATTTGACATGCAAGATCAAGAACAAGGTCACATAAGCAACAAAAATTTGCAATGAATAAAGCACTAGAACAAAAACTAATTGGACCAATGGAGGAGTCACATACCAAGGGACAATCTCCCCAAGCAGTTTTGTGAGAGGTGCTTTGAGCAAGGAGATCGAAAATGGCAGCAAAACGAGCTTGGACTCGGGTTTGAGCTGGTTATTCGTGTTTGGAGGAGGAAGATGAAGTGTGTGGGTGCAGGAATAAGTGGAGGAGGGCCACCGTGGGCCCACGAGGCAGGGGGCGCGGCCTAGAGGGGTAGGTGCGCCCTCCACCCTCGTGGCAAGGTTGTTGGCCCCCTGGTGTGTTCTCTGTTCCATAAATCCTCAAATACTCTAGAAAAAAATCATATTTAATTTTCAAGGCATTTGGAGAACTTTTATTTTCGAGGTATTTTTATATTGCACGGATAATCAGATAACAGACAGAAAAATATTTATTTTTATTTTATTTAATATAAATAACAAAAAGTAAAAGTGTGGTACAGAAGGTTGTGCCTTCTAGTTTCATCCATCTCATGATCATCAAAAGGAATCCACTAGAAAAGCACTTTCATCATCACACTAGAAAAGCCTTTTATTTCAAGGAATCCACTAGAAAAGCCTTTTAGTTAAAGAAGCATCTTGATCAAATACATAACCCTTAGGAATAGCAAGTGGTTCTTCATCATCACTTTCATCAGTGTCATCAGATTCAATATTTTCAATTTCTCTAGCCCTAGCAAGTTGTTCATCAAGAAAAGCACTAAGTGGCACAGTAGTATCAATCATAGAGGTAGATTCATCATAAGTATCATGCATAGCAGAAGTTGCATCATCAATAACATGCGGCATATCAGAATGAATAGCAGAAGCAGGTGTAGGTGTCGCAAGCTTACTCAAAACAGAAGGTGAATCAAGTGCAGAGCTAGATGGAAGTTCCTTACCTCCCCTCGTAGTTGAGGGATAGATCTTGGTTTTTGGATCTCTCAAGTTCTTCATAATGATAAGCAGATATATATCCCAAGTGACTCAAAGAATAGAGCTATGCTCCCCGGCAACAGCGCCAGAAAATAGTCTTGATAACCCACAAGTATAGGGGATCGCAATAGTTTTCGAGGATAGAGTATTCAACCCAAATTTATTGATTCGACACAAGGGGAGCCAAAGAATATTCTCAAGTATTAGCAGCTGAGTTGTCAATTCAACCACACCTGGAAACTTAATATCTGCAGCAAAGTATTTAGTAGCAAAGTAATATGATAGTAATGATAACGGTAGCAAAAGGTAACAGTAGTAAAAGTAATGTTTTTGGTATTTTGTAGTGATGATAGAAATAGCAACGGTAAAGTAAATAAGCGAAGAACAATATATGGAAAGCTCGTAGGCAATGGATCGGTGATGGAGAATTATGCCGGATGCGGTTCATCATGTAACAGTCATAACCTAGGGTGACACAGAACTAACTCCAGTTCATTGATATAATGTAGGCATGTATTCCGAACATAGTCATACGTGCTTATGGAAAAGAACTTGCATGACATCTTTTGTCCTACCCTCCCGTGGCAGCGGGGTCCTTACGGAAACTAAGGGATATTAAGGCCTCCTTTTAATAGAGAACCGGAACAAAGCATTAACACATAGTGAATACATGAACTCCTCAAACTACGGTCATCACCGGTAAGTATCCCGATTATTGTCACTTCGGGGTTAACGGATCATAACACATAATAGGTGACTATAGACTTGCGGGATAGGATCAAGAACACTCATATATTGATGAAAACATAATAGGTTCAGATCTGAAATCATGGCACTCGGGCCCTAGTGACAAGCATTAAGCATAGCAAAGTCATAGCAACATCAATCTCAGAACATAGTGGATACTAGGGATCAAACCCTAACAAAACTAACTCGATTACATGATAGATCCCATCCAACCCATCACCGTCCAGCAAGCCTACGATGGAATTACACACACACGGCGGTGAGCATCATGAAATTGGTGATGGAGGATGGTTGATGATGACGATGGCGACGGATTCCCCTCTCCGGAGCCCTGAACGGACTCCAGATCAGCCCTCCCGAGAGGTTTTAGGGCTTGGCGGTGGCTCCTTATCGTAAAACGCAATGATTTTTTCTCTCTGATTTTTTTCTCATCGAAACTCAATATATGGAGGTGGAGTTGGAGTCGGAGATGCAACAGGGGGCCCACGAGGTAGGGGGGCACGCCCTAGGGGGGCAGGCGCGCCCCCCACCCTCGTGGCAAGACGGTGGGCCCCCTGGCCTTCATCTTTGGCAGGTATTTTTCTTATTTTCTGAAAAGTGTCTCTAGTGCAAGTGGGAGACTGAAGGAAATATGCCCTAGAGGCATTAATAAAGTTGTTATTTTATATTTCCTTATATTATGATAAATTTTTATTATTCGTGGTAGAATTGTATTAACCGGAAACTTGATACATGTGTGGATACATAGACAAAACACCGTGTCCCTAGTAAGCCTCTACTAGACTAGCTCGTTAATCAAAGATGGTTAAGTTTCCTAACCTAGACATGTGTTGTCATTTGATGAATGGGATCACATCATTAGTAAAATGATGTGATGGACAAGACCCATCCGTTAGCATAGCATATTGATCGTTCAGTTTTATTGCTATTGCATTCTTCGTGTCATATACATATTCCTTTGACTATGAGATTATGCAACTCCCGGATACCGGAGGAATACCTTGTGTGCTATCAAACGTCACAATGTAACTGGGTGATTATAAAGATGCTCTACAGGTATCTCCGAAGGTGTTTGTTGGGTTGGCATAGATCGAGATTAGGATTTGTCACTCCGAGTACCGGAGAGGTATCTTTGGGCCCTCTTAGTAATGCACATCATAATAAGCCTTGCAAGCAATGTGACTAATGAGCTAGTTGCGGGATGATATATTACAGAACGAGTAAAGAAACTTGCCGGTAATGAGATTGAACTAGGTATGAAGATACCGATGATCGAATCTCAGGCAAATAACATACCGATGACAAAGGGAATAACGTATGTTGTCATTACGTTACGACCGATAAAGATCTTCGTAGAATATGTGGGAACCAATATGAGCATCAAGGTTCCGCTGTTGGTTATTGACCAGAGAGGTGTCTCGGTCATGTCTACATAGTTCTCGAACCCGTAGGGTCCGCATGCTTAACGTTCGATGACGATTTTTTTATTATATGAGTTATGTGATTTGGGGACCGAATGTTGTTCGGAGTCCCGGATGAGATCACAGACATGACGAGGTCTCGAAATGGTCGAGATGTAAAGATTCATATATTGTACGATGATATTCGGACACTGGAAGTGTTCCGGGGGTACCGGGTGCATATCGGGTCACCGAAAGGGGTTCCCGTCATCCCCCCGGCAACTACATGGGCCTTAATGGGCCAAGAGGGGGACAGACCAGCCCCTAAGGGTCTGGTGCACCCCATGTAGGCCAAAATAAGGGGGAAGGAAAGAGGAGAAGGAAGAAAGGAAGGGGAGGGATTCGTCCTCCCCCTTCCTTCCCTCGACCCTCCTCCTTCCTTCCCCCTCCGGATGGATATGGAAGGGGGAGGCCGAATTGGGAGGTGCCCAAATAGGATTCCTCCTACTTGGGGCGCCCCCTTGGCTGCCTATCCTCCCCTCCAACCTATTTATATTATGGGGGGCACCGCTAGAACATGATCAACAGTTGTTAGCCGTGTGCGGCGGCCCCCCTCCACAGTTTACGCCTTCGGTCATATTGTCATAGTGCTTAGGCGAAGCCCTGCACGGATCACTTCCCCATCACCGTCACCACACCATCGTGCTGACGAAACTCTTCCTCGACACTTTGTTGGATCAAGAGTTTGAGGGACGTCATCGAGCTAAACGTGTGCAGAACTCGGAGGTGTTGCACGTTCAGTGCTTGATCGGTCGAAACGAGAAGAAGTTCGACTACATCAACCGCGTTGTCAAACGCTTCCACTTTCGGCCTACGAGGGTACATGGGCACACACTACCCCTATTGTTGCTATGCATCTCCTATATAGATCTTGCGTGAGCGTAGGATTTTTTTGAAATTGCATGCTACGTTCCCCAACAGGCACAACCCACCTGGGCGCGCCAGGGAGCCTAGGCGCGCCCTGGTGGGTTGTGCTCACCCATGCCCACCTCCGGTGCCCATCTTCTGGTATATAAGTCATTTTGACCTATAAAAAATAAGGAGAGTACTTTCGGGACGGAGCACCACCGTCTTGACGCGGAACTTGGGCAGGAGCACTTTTGCCCTCCGGCGGAGCGATTCCGCCGGGGAACTTCCCTCCCAGAGGGGGAAATCATTGTCATCATCATCACCAACAACTCTCTCATCTTGGGGAGGGAAATATCCATCAACATCTTCAACAACACCATCTCATCTCAAACCCTAGTTCATCTCTTGTGTTCAATCTTGTTACCGAAACTATAGATTAGTGCTTGTGGGTGAATAGTAGTGTTGATTACATCTTGGAGTTGATTACTATATGGTTTATTTGATGGGAGATTATATGTTCAGATCCATTATGCTATTTAATACCCCTTTGATCATGAGCATGTTTATCGGTTGGAGTAGTTACTTTTGTTCTTGAGGTCACGGGAGAAATCATGTTGCAAGTAATCATGTGAACTTGATGTGTGTTCGATATTTTGATAGTATGTATGTTGTGATTCCCTTAGTGGTGTCATGTGAACGTCGACTACATGAACTTCACCATAATTTGGGCCTAAGGGAATGATTTGTGGAGTAGCAATTAGATGACGGGTTGCGAGAGTGACAGAAGCTTAAACCCCAGTTTATGCGCTATTCTGTAAGGGATCGATTGGATCCAAAAGTTTAATTCTATGGTTAGAATTTATTCTTAATACTTTTCTTGTAGTTGTGGATGCTTGCGGGAGGGTTAATCATAAGTAGGAGGTTTCTTCAAGTAAGAATAGCACCTAACCACTGGTCCACCCACATATCAAATTATCAAAGTAGCGGATACAAATCGAACCAACATGGTGAAAGTGACTAGATGAAATTCCTGTGTACCCTCAAGAACGCTTTGCTTATCATAAGAGACCGTTTTGGCCTGTACTTTGCCTCAAAAGGATTGGGCTACCTTGCTGCAATTTTGTTACTACTATCGTTACTTGCTCGTTACAAATTATGTTGCTATCAAACTACTCTGCTACTTACAATTTCAGCACTTGCACACATTACCTTGCTGAAAACCACTTCACATTTCCTTCTGCTCCTTGTTGGGTTCGACACTATTCCTTATCGGAAGAGCTACAATTGATCCCATATACTTGTGGGTCATCAGCAAGCCATTGAGAATAAATGGATCTTCAAGAGGAAGATGGACACTGATGGTAGTGTTACTATCTACAAATCTTGACTTGTCGCAAAAGATTTTCGACAAGTTCAAGGTGTTGACTACGATGAGATTTTCTCACTCGTAGCGATGCTTAAGTCTATCTGAATCATGTTAGCAATTGCTGCATTTTACGAAATCTGGCAAATGGATGTCAAAACTGCATTCCTTAATGGGTTTATTAAAGAAGAGTCGATCCTAAAAGTGCTAACAAAGTGTGACAACTCTAGCAATCCATCTATGGACTTGTGCAAGCATCTTGGGGTTGGAATATACGCTTTGATAAAGTGATCAAAGCATATGGTTTTATACAGACTTGAAGTGAAGCTTGTATTTACAAGAAAGTGAGTGGGAGCTCTATAGCATTTCTAATATTATATGTGGATGACATATTGTTGATTGGAAATGATATAGAATTTCTGGATAGCATAAAATGATACTTGAATAAAAGTTTTTCAATGAAAGACCTTGGTGAAGCTGCTTATATATTGGGCATCAAGATCTATAGATATAGATCAAGATGCTTAATTGGACTTTCACGAAGCACATACCAAGATAAAGTTTTTGAAGAAGTTCAAAATGGATCAATCAAAACCCGACCACAGCAGAAGATAGAGAGAGAATGAAAGTTATTCCCTATGCCTCAGCGATAGGTTCTATAAAGTATGCTATGTTGTATACCAAACTTGTTGTATGCCTTGCCATGATTTTGCCAAGGGGGTACAACAGTGATCCAAGAGTAGATCACTAGACGGCGGTCAAAATTATCCTTAGAGGACTAAGGAAATATTTCTCGGTTATGGAGGTGACAAAGAGTTCGTCGTAAAGGGTTACATCGATGCAAGCTTTGACACTGATCTGGATGACTCTGAGTCTCAATCTGGATACATATTGAAAGTGGGAGCAATTAGCTAAAGTAGCTCCATGCAGAGCATTGTAGACATAGAAATTTGCAAAATTCATATGGATCTGAATGTTGCAGACCCGTTAACTAAACTTCTCTCACAAGCAAAACATGATCACACCTTAGTACTTTTTGGGTGTTAATCACATAGCGGTGTGAACTAGATTATTGATTCTAGTAAACCCTTTGGGTGTTGGTCACATGGTGATGTGAAACTATTGGTGTTAAATGACATGGCGATGTGAACTAGATTATTGACTCTAGTGCAAGTGGGAGACTGAAGGAAATATGCCCTAGAGGCAATAATAAAGTTGTTATTTTATATTTCCTTATATCATGATAAATGTTTATTATTCATGCTATAATTGTATTAACTGGAAACTTGATACATGTGTGGATACATAGACAAAAACACCGTGTCCCTAGTAAGCCTCTACTAGACTAGCTCGTTAATCAAAGATGCATGGTTAAGTTTCCTAACCATAGACATGTGTTGTCATTTGATGAACGGGGTCACATCATTAGGAGAATGATGTGATGGACACGACCCATCCATTAGCTTAGCCTGTAGATCGTTCAATTTTATTGCTATAGCTTTCTTCATGTCATACACATATTCCTTTGACTATGAGATTATGCAACTCCCGGATACCGGAGGAATACCTTGTGTGCTATCAAACGTCACAACATAACTGGGTGATTATAAAGATGCTCTACAGGTATCTCCGAAGGTGTTTGTTGGGTTAGCATAGATTGAGATTAGGATTTGTCACTCTGAGTATCGGAGAGGTATCTCTAGGCCCTCTCGGTAATACACATCATAAGAAGCCTTGCAAGCAATGTGACTAATGAGTTAGTTGCGGGATGATGTATTATGGAACGAGTAAAGAGACTTGTCGGTAACGAGATTGAACTAGGTATGAAGATACCGACGATCGAATCTCGGGCAAGTAACATACCGATGACAAAGGGAATAACGTATGTTGTCATTATGGTTCGACCGATAAAGATCTTCATAGAATATGTAGAAGCCAATATGAGCATCCAGGTTCCGCTATTGGTTATTGACCAAAGAGGAGTCTCGGTCATGTCTACATAGTTCTCGAACCCGTAGGGTCCGCACGCTTAACATTCGATGACGATATTGTATTATATGAGTTATGTGATTTGGTGACCGAATGTTGTTCGGAGTCCCGAATGAGATCACAGACATGACGAGGAGTCTCTGGTTGAGAGGTAAAGATTGATATATAGGACGATAGTATTCAGTCATCGGAAGTGTTCCGGAGGGTATCGGGTACATATCGGTTCACCGGAAGGGGTTCCGGGCACCCCCGGCAAAAGATATGGGCCTTATGGGCCAAGAGGGGAAACCCACCAGCCACAAGGGGTTGGTGTGCCCCACATATGGGCCGTCCTAGGTGGAGAAGGAAAAGGGGAGGAGCAAAGGAAAGAGAGGGAATAGGATTCCCCCTTCCTTCCCCTCTCCCCACTTTCCTTCCCCCTTCCAAAAATAAGGAAGGGGGAGGCTGAATTGGAATAGGGCCCCCAAGTAGGATTCCTCCTACTTGGGGCGCCCAAGGCTGTCCCCCCTCCCACCTAAATATATGTGGGGAGGGGGTGCCTAGAACACACAACAACATCTGTTAGCCGTGTGTGCCGCCCTCCTCCACAAATTACACCCTCGGTCATATTCTCGCGGTGCTTAGGCGAAGCCCTGCGGGGATCACCATCACCATCACCACGCTGTCATGCTGACAGAACTCATCTACTTCCTCGACACTTTGCTGGATCAAGAGTTTGAGGGACGTTATCGAGTTGAACGTGTGCATAACTCAGAGGTGTCGTACGTTCGGTGCTTGATCGGTTGGAACGAGAAGAAGTTCGACTACATCAAACGCGTTGTCAAACTCTTCTACTTTCGGTCTATGAGGGTACGTGGACACACTCTCCCCCTCTTATTGCTATGAATCTCCTATATAGATCTTGCGTGAGCGTACGAATTTTTTTGAAATTGCATGCTACGTTTCCCAACAATAACTACTCCACAATGCATTCCCTTAGGCCCAAAGATGGTGAAGTGTCATGTAGTCGATGTTCACATAACACCACTAAGGGAATCACAACATACATATCATCAAAATATCGAACACATATCAAATTCACATGATTACTTGCAATGTGACTTCTCCCGTGCCCTCAAGAACAAAGATAACTACTCACAAATGACATTCATGCTCAAGACCAGAGGGGTATTAAATAGCATAATGGATCTTGCTACTTCTTGAGCTTGCGTTGGTTTTTCCCTTGAAGAGGAAAGGGTGATGCAGCAAAGTAGAGATAAGTATTTCCCTCAGTTTGAGAACCAAGGTATCAATCCAGTAGGAGACAACTCACAAATCTCCTAATACCTGCACAAACAATAAAACAACTTGCACCCAACACGATAAAGGGGTTGTCAATCCCTTCACAGTTACTTGCAAAATTGAGATCTGATAGAGATAGATGAAAATAAACAAAAGGTAAAGTAAATATTTTTGGTATTTTTGGTTTATAGATCAGAAAGTAAAAGATTGAAAAATTGTAGATCAGAAACTAATATGATGGAAAATAGAAACTTCTATGATGGAAAATAGACCCGGGTGTTGGGAAACGTAGCATGCAATTTCAAAAAAAATCCTACGCTCACGCAAGATCTATCTAGGAGATGCAAAGCAACGAGAGGGGGAGAGCATCTTCATACCCTTGAAGATCGTAAAGCAGAAGCGTTTATCAACACGGTTGATGTAGTCGTACAACTTCACGATCCGTCCCGATCAAGTACCGAAAGTACGGCACCTCCGTGTTCAGCACACGTTTAGCTCGATGACATCACCACCTTATTGATCCAGCAAGAGGGGCAAAGTAGTAGATGAGTTCCGGCAACACAACGGTGTGGTGACGGTGTTGGTGAAGAACAATCTCCGTAGGGCTTCGCCAAGCACAACAGAAACTATGACGGAGGATAAACTAGAGGGACGGGGTTGCCAGCACACGGCTTGGTGTTTCTTGATATGTTCCAGGTGCTAGCCCTACCCCTCTATTTATATGTTGAGCCATGGCGTTGAAACTTGGAGTAAAAGCCTCCTCAAAGTCGGTTTTGCCGCAAGGAAGAGTCCTTCTCGGACTTCTAGGACCAGACGCCACATTCCTTGGCATCTGGCCCAGACGCCATGGGCCTCGGCGCCTGGCCCAGGGCCAGACATGAGGGTCTTCGGTGTTTGGCCCCCTGGCCTCCGCAAAACTCCTTTTGCACCGATGTAAAGCCCTATGAGCTTCACCCCTTGGCCGAACCATCTCATTCTACATATCAATCTTTACCTCTGGACCATTCCAGAGCTCCTCGTCATGTCCATGATCTCATCCGGGACTCCGAACAACATTCAGTCACCAACATACATAACTCATGCAGTTATACCGTCAACGAATATTAAGCATGCGGACCCTATGGGTTCGAGAACTATGTAGACATGACCGAGACACCTCTCTGGTCAATAACCAATAGCGGAACCTGGATGCCCATATTGGCTCCTACATATTCTACGAAGATCTTTATCGGTCGAACCTTATGACAACATATGTAATTCCCTTTGTTCATCGGTATGTTACTTGCCTGAGATTCGATCGTCGGTATCTTCATACCTAGTTCAATCTCGTTACCGGCAAGTCTCTTTACTCGTTCTATAATACATCACCTCATGACTAACTCCTTAGTCGTTTGCTTGCAAGCTTATGATGTGTATTACCGAGAGGGCTCAGAGATACCTCTCTGATACTTGGAGTGACAAATCCTAATCTCGATTCACGCCAACACAACAAAACACCTTCGAATATACCTGTAGAGCATTTTTATAATCACCCAGTTACATTGTGATGTTTTATAGCACACAAGGAATTCCTCCGGTATTCAGCAGATGCATGATCTCATAGTCGACGGAATATGTATTTGACATGAAGAAAGCGATAGCAATAAAACTGAATATCATAATGCTAAGCTAATGAATGGGTCTTGTCCATCACACCATTCTCCTAATGATGTGATCCCGTTATCAAATGACAACTCATGTCCATGGTTAGGAAACCTTAACCATCTTTGATCAATGAGCTAGTCAAGTAGATGCTCCCTAGGGACACAGTGTTTGTCTATGTATTCACACATGTATTTAGGTTTGCGATCAATATAACTATAGCATGACTATGAGATTATGCAACTCCCGAATACAGGAGGAACACTTAGTGTTCTATCAAACATCACAACGTAACTGGGTGATTATAAAGATGCTCTATAGGTGTCTTAGATGGTGTTTGTTGAGTTGGCATAGATCGAGATTAGGATTTGTCACTCCGCTTGTCGGAGAGGTATCTCTGGGCCCTCTCGGTATGCACATCACTATAAGCCTTGCAAGCAATGTGACTAATGAGTTAGTTGCGGGATGATGCATTATGGAATGAGTAAAGAGACTTGCCGGTGACGACATTGAACTAGGTATGATGATACCGACGATCGAATCTCGGGCAAGTAACATACCGATGACAAAGGGAACAATGTATGTTGTTATGCGGTTTGACCGATAAAGATCTTCATAGAATATGTAGGAACCAATATGAGCATCCAGGTTTCACTATTGGTTATTGACCAGAGATGTGTCTCGGTCATGTCTACATAGTTCTCGAACCCGTAGGGTCCGCACGCGTAACGTTCAATGACGATTTGTATTATGAGCTATGTGATTTGATGTACCAAAGTTTGTTCAGAGTCCCGGATGAGATCACATACATGACGAGGAGTCTTGAAATGGTCGAGACATAATGATTCATATATTGGAAGGTTACATTCAGACGCCGAAATGGTTCGGGTCGTTTCGGATGAGTTTCGAAGTACCGGGGGTTACCGGAACCCCCTCCGGGAAGTTATTGGGCCCAATGGGCCTAGTGGTGGAAGAGAGGAGGCAAGCCAAGAGGTGGCGCCCCCCCCTAGCCCAAACTGAATTGGACTAGGGATAGGGGTGCAGCCCCCCTTTCCTTCTCTTCTCGCACTCCTTCCCCCTCCTCCTTGTGGAAGTAGGAAAGGGGGGTGAATCCTACTTGGAGTAGGATTCCCCCCCTTTTTGGGCGCGCCAACCCTGGTCGGCCTCCTCCTCCCTCCCCCCTTTATATACGTGGGAGGGGGGCACCCCATAGACACACAAGTTGATCTTTAGCCGTGTGCGGTGCCCCCTCCACAGTTTTACACCTCGGTCATATTGTCGTAGTGCTTAGGCGAAGCCCTACGTCGGTAACTTCATCATCACCATCAACACGCCATCGTGCTGACGGAACTCACCCTCGGCCCCAGCTGGATCAAGAGTACGAGGGACGTCACCGATCTGAATGTGTGCAGATCGCGGAAGTGTCGTGCATTCGGTACTTGATCAGTTGGATCACGAAGATGTTCGACTACATCAACCGCGTTGCTAAACGCTTCCGCTTTCAGTCTACGAGGGTACGTAGACACACTCTCCCCTCTCGTTGCTATGCATCTCCTAGATAGATCTTGCATGATCGTAGGAAATTTTTTGAAATATTGTGTTCCCCAACACCAAGGCCCGAGCGCTGGCCTCACGGGAGGCCGCGAGAACCACTGCGGCATTTGCCTTGTCACGCTCGTGCTAAAGCTGCCCAAGGTTGATGGCGACCTTAAATTGGTGCCACTCATGAGCCTGGCAGAGGTCCTCCATCTCAAGGTGAGTGTTAACCTCCACGAGATCTTCTCCGAGGCGGCTCAGCGCACCCATCGCCTCGTGAAAGAGCTCGTGGCGTACGACGCCACGTCCGCGCGCAAGCTCCAGTGTGCAGCCAAGTCCGTCCTCTGCGCCAAGGGTTGTTGGGAAGCTCGAGCTAGCCCGCTTGCCCCTGCAGGGAGCTCGAGGCCGACGCCTTCCCTGCCACCTTGGCGGCTTCGGCAAAGGTGCTGGGTGACGCAGCCTCACCGCCTGAAGACGAAGTCAGCTGGGGTCGCCCAGCCGCTGGCGATGGCCACTGGAGGAGTCCTTGGCACGCCAGCTATGCCCCAGGCTGGGGCGCGAAGAAGTGATGCCAAGAAAGCCCACGGTCGGCGGGGGCTGCACCTCAGGAGATCTCGCCGCTCCAGCCGAGGGGATCCTGAAGAGCCATGGTCAGAGAAGGAGGCAGCACTCAGGAAACCATGGAGATGAGGTACTTACTCATCTGTGGCAATCTATTTCCTAGGTTTCAACGGCCGGTAGGCGCCACCATTGCAGCTTGGAGGCACCGTCCTCTTGTGGAGTGCTCCGAAATTTAGGCAAAGCTGGCCGAAGCCCTAGGCGCGATTGCCGCCGCCTGGGGCAGTTGGCGGGGCTCCTGAGGGAGCCACCTCGGGAGCGTCAGGCTACGTCGGCCCCTCAGCCCCCGCCTCAGGACAGCTCGCCTGAGCCTCGGGGGCTTCCACCCCAGGAGCCTCGTACTGCGCCGGCCCCATGGCCGCCACCTCGGGATAGCTCGCCCGAGCCCCAGGAGCCGCCACCTCGGGGGCTACGACCGACGTTGCTTCCTCGGCGGCCACTTCGTTGGCATTCGACGGTGCTCGCCCCCCTTCACCCGCTTCCGGGGTGAGCGCCGAGGCGATGGCAGGCAAGGGAACCACGAGAACGGGGCTCTCGTGGGGCCCTTCAAGGCCGACTGGGTTCGGTCCCATTCTTCGAAAGAGGGCATCTGCTTCACGAACTCCACCTTGTTCGAGCAGCAGTCCAAGAGTCAACCCTCCTCCGGCAGATTGGTTGGCGCTGGGTCGCCCGTCGGGAGCTCGAATACCGTATGCCGCGCCTCAGGAGGAAGAGCAGACGCATGAAGCCTCATGGGGTCCCCGCAGCCGGAGAAGGTCCACATCAGCCAAGAATGACGCCGGAGCGGAGCAATGCGGCACTAGATGAACTCCTTCACCACCATGGGCGCCGTCACCCCAAGATCCTTCAACCTAGTCAGCCGGCGCCCAACATAGGAGAGAGGCTGGTCGACGAGCCTCACATGCCCCCAGCCAGAGCTTGGAGCGGCTGGTGCCCGTGGGAGCAAGAGAAGGGGGGAGAGCACGCCGGCATCCACAAACACCCACCGCTTCCGGAACCCGCTTACAACCGGCGAGAGCTCGAAATCAATTCCCAAGCCGGTCGTCGCTACTACGGCCTAAAAGGTTGCGCATCCCGAGCATTGGCGGCCATCAGTCAGATGAAGAGAGAAGAAATGGTGAAGCAAGGCCACGGAAGGAACGATGCCCACCATGTCCTCACAGACAAAGGCGAAGATAGCAAGGAGTATGATAGATTGGGGATCCAGATGCAGCGCATGGATTTGGTAATGCAAGAGCACAACGTTGAAGAAAGCGGAAAAGGGGGGAATCAGGCTGGCCCAGAGGGCATGAAGATGAATGGGGATCTCGGTGGTTGTCATATCAATTGTGGCGCGTGTAACACCCACAATGCGGCTATATCTCCCACGTGTCAAGGCACGACTTAGAGGCATAGCCGCATGGTAGTTTAGTCGCAAGTTGGGTAATCTTCACACAATCCCATGTACTGAATAAGGAAGGAATAAAGAGTTGGCTTACAATCGCCACTTCACACAATACATAAATAATTCATACAACATCCAAATACACTCAAAGACCGACTATGGCCAAATCCGAATAAAAGGAAGATAAACCCCAAATGCTAGATCCCCGATCGTCCCAACTGGGCTCCACTACTGATCATCAGGAAACGAAACGTAGTAATGACCCAGATCCTCGTCGAACTCCCACTTGAGTTCGGTAGCATCACCTGCACTGGTATCCTCGGCACCTGCAACTATTTGGAAGTATCCGTGAGTCACGAGGACTCAACAATCTCACACCCGTGAGATCAAGACTATTTAAGCTTATGGGTAGGAAAAGGTAGTGAGGTGGAGCTGCAGCAAGCACTAAGCATATATGGTGGCTAACATACGCAAATAAGAGCAAGAAGAGAAGCAACGCAACGGTCGAGAAGCTAGAAGTGATCAAGAAGTGATCCT
This sequence comes from Triticum urartu, assembly GCF_056163025.1. Classification (NCBI taxonomy): domain Eukaryota; kingdom Viridiplantae; phylum Streptophyta; class Magnoliopsida; order Poales; family Poaceae; genus Triticum; species Triticum urartu. The sequence goes on from NC_141876.1 coordinate 51,887,435, forward strand.
GAAGCTACTTACGTTCAAGCATAACACAAGACCGTGTTCACTTCCCAGACTCCGCCGAAAAGAGACCATCACGGCTACACACGTAGTTGATTCATTTTAATGAAGTCAAGTGTCAAGTTCTCTACAACTGGATATTAACAAATTCCCATCTGCCACATAACCGTGGGCACGGCTCTCAAAAGTTTATACCCTGCAGGGGTGTCCCAACTTAGCCCATCACAAGCTCTCATGGTCAATGAAGGATATTCCTTCTCCCGGGAAGACCCGATCAGTCTCAAAATCCCGGTTACAAGACATTTCGACAATGGTAAAACAAGACCAGCAAAGCCGCCCGATGTGCCGACAAATCCCGATAGGAGCTGCACATATCTCGTTCTCAGGACACACCGGATAGGTCAAGCTACGAGTAAAACCAGCCCTCAAGTTGCCCTGAGGTGGCCCCGCAGGTTGCCCGGTTTGGACCAACACTCAGAGGAGCACTGGCCTGGGGGGGTTTAAAATAAAGATGACCCTTGAGTCTGCAGAACCCAAGGGAAAGGTATAGGTGGTAGGTAGGAAAATGGTAAAACCAAGGTTGGGCCTTGCTGGAGGAGTTTTATTCAAAGCGAACTTTCAAGGGGGTCCCATAAATCCCCAACCGCGTAAGGAACGCAAAATCAAGGAACATAACACTGGTATGACAGAAACTAGGGCGGCAAGAGTGGAACAAAACACCATGCATAAGGCTGAGCCTTCCACCCTTTACCAAGTATATAGATGCGTTAAATTAAATATGAGATAAAGTGATATCCCAACATATCCATGTTCCACATGGAACAAACTTCAACTTCACCTGTAACTAGCAACAGTATAAGAGGGGCTGAGCAAAAGTGATAACATAGCCAAACAACGGTTTGCTAGGAAGGTGGGTTAGAGGCTTGACATGGCAATATGGGAGGTATGATATAACAAGTGGTAGGTAGCGCGACATCGCGGTAGAACGAAACAACTAGCAAGCAAAGATAGAAGTGATTTCGAGGGTATGGTCATCTTGCCTGCAAAGTTCTCAGAGTTGTCGAAAGCTTGATCCTCGTTAGCGTACTCAACAGGTTCCTCATTCACGTACTCGTCTCCCGGCTCTACCCAAGGCAAGAACACAATCAATGAAACAACAATCAATCACGGTGCAATGCACAAGCAACATGATGCAAAACATGGCATGATACGCAAGATATGATATGCAATGCGTATGCGTGCTCCGGAAGGACAAGAATGATCAAGGCATCAACTTGGCAAACCAAGTATGATTCTAGAAAGATGAGGTGATTTTGGTCGAAATCGATATAAGGATCACCGGAAACGGATGCACGGTTTGGAAATGGCAAGCAAAACAAGAATGACGCAAATCTGCGATTAACAGCATGATGCCACTTAGAATGCAACAAGAAACTAAGCTACTGCACTCCAACATAGCAACAAAGCATATGGTAGTGATGTACAAGAGATGCTTGACAAAACATGAACATTGATCTACGGCTAAATCACACTAGAACAAGTTCAAACAAGCATGGCAAAAGTGCAAAAGATATCAGCTTCATAGACTTAGCGAAAATACTAACATGTCAAAAACAACATCAGGAAGCAATGTTTAGAGCAAGCAAACAACATTCTACAGGAACATATAATAGCAAGCAAAGGCATGGCATGATTCTACTAAATGCATAGAACAAAACTCCCTTAATGAATATGAGCCAAAAAGGGACATAAAATACGATGGCACCCATGTTAACATAGCAAGTTTTATTAACATTTTCAGACTTAGAAGAAAAAACAGAGCATGGTATAAACAGATTCATGATAGCAACTTTGCAAGCTCATGTCACTCACCACAAAGCATTAAATGACAACATAATCATACCAACAGCAAGATGACATGTTCATAAAGATAACCATGGCAATAGAAAGTTAATAGGATGCATGGATCACTAGCAACAACCATGGCAATATTGATTAACATGTTAACAATCTGCCAGGAATAATATATAGAAAAAGTAGAGAAAGAAAATGATATGCTAGAGCACTCCATAATTTCAAACAGGGGCATGAATGGATAGAGCATAACCACATGTTCAAAACATCCTTACTTAAGTATCTCAACATAAGCATGGATCTCATGGTAGCATCAAGTTTACATGGCATCAAAATAACAGCAGGAAAAGACTTGGCACAATCCCAAGTCCCTGAAAACAGCAACATCACGGAGCCTAGTTTGAATGCTTGTGCTAGTCACCACATAGATTACAAAAATACAAGACTTGCACCTCTGTAAAGATGGCATGCTGGAGTTCAAAACACATGTAGACCTCATGCTCATAGAATGCACACATCAAATGCAACAAAAATGACAAATCACCATGAACTGATAAGTACCAGCAGTTAACATTTTATAGCACCCTTGCAACAATGAAAATGTCATCATAACGGAGAGTAACATGCATGGAAATGCTACTAACATGAAGAGCTCAACGAGACGAACATTTTGACATATCATATGCATGATTTGGAGCCACGGTCAGGGAGATATGATGCGATGAAGGAGGCATGCAAATATTAGGGAGTTCAAGGACTTAGTGGAATTTTTACCCTCCGAAATCCCAGATCTAGGGTTCGGGGCACGCGAGCCGAGGTTCGTCGGGATTGTCGTCGGACTTGGAGGGGAGGATGCCGGAGTCGAAGGGGGAGGCTGGATCCGCCCGGCGCCAGCGATGAGGAGCGGCGGAGGAGGCGGGGGGGGAGCTTGGCGGCGGAGCGCGGCGCGGTCGGGCGATGCGGGGAGGCACTTGGCGGCGGGCAGCGCTAGACAGTGGAGGTCGGCGGCGAGCGGGACGACGGAGGCGGCGGCAGGAGGCGTGGCCTCGGGCGGCGAAGGGCGCGGGCGGCGGATGGGCCCGCGGGGGCTCGGCGGGCTTCGGCGGTGGGCGGCGGCGACGCGCCACGTGGAAGCTTCCTATTGGCGCGGGCGCGGTGGCGACTTTGTCCGGCGACGCGCTGACATGTCCGGCGGGCGAGAGGGAGGTTTTTAGGGTTTCATCTGCGCGAAATTTTGGGGAAGGGCACATATTTATAGGTAGATGGAGGTAGGAGTGTCCAAATGAGGTGCGGTTTTCGCCCACACGATCGTGATCCAACGACGGAGAACATGGAGGTGGTTTAGATGGGTTATTGGGCTTTTTGGAGGGTTCTTGGACTGCAACCCAAAGAGGCTTTTGCGGTTACCCGGTTAACCGTTGGGGCATCAAACGGCCTCCAAATGGAACGAAATTTGACAGGCGGTCTACTGGTGGTGTACCAAGGCCACTTGACAAATCTCAACCCATTCCGAGAACGTTTAACTCCCGTTTACGAAAAGAGACAAGAGGGTGCGCCGATGCATGTGGGAGTGTCGGATTGCGAAATGGACAACGGGGAAAGTGCTCTGATGCATGAGACGAACACGAATGCAAATGCGATGCACATGATGACATGATATGAAATGCATGACGTAAACGAAATGCAAAACAAAATACAAAAACCCAACCACGAAGGGAATATCATAACACATAGCCGAAAATGGCAAGAGTCGGAGTTACAAATATGGCAAGTTACATCCGGGGTGTTACAGCGCGGGAGCCAGGCCAAGCCACCGACGCCCCCCATTTGTTGGAATCTGAGGCGAGCGATGGCCAAACCTTGTCCAGCATCTCCTGGTTGACCACCATCGACCACTCGACGGCGGGCTTGAAGGCCGTAGAAGGCTCGGCCGGGGCGCGGCTCGTCGTCTTCTTCTTCCTTGCAGACTTCGGCGCCATGGCGACAAGGAGGAACTGAGAAGGTGGAGGGGTCAAGGAAGCTCACGGCGAGCAACGAAGATGGAGCTGAGCCGATGGAGTGGCCACCAAGCCGGGCGAATATCAAGGCTGCGTGGGGAAGTGGGGGCGCCCACGTCCCATCAATTGCCATGCGTCGACTGAGGCTGCAGGCGGTTGGGGCCTGCGGCGCTCCGCACTTGCCCTTTGGCTTCGCCTCAAAGCCAAGCTCGAGTGTGCCTTGGGCCCGAGGGCTACTATCGGCGTCCTAGGAACGGGGGTACCCAGACTTGCCTGCCTGCGGCCCGGAGCATGGCTCCATCAACGGCCCGGTGCGGCCCAGCTTCAGCAGCGACAACTCAAGACCCTCGTGAGGGGCCAAGCCTCACGAGGCAGACGACACCCAGACCTCCCTGGGGGTAGCCTCGCTAGGCTAACTCCTGAGGAGCGGAGATATCTATGCAAGGGGCACCTCGCGAGGTTCGCGTGACGTGAGCCATGACGACCAAGGCCAGGCGGGCGCCAGTGGGCGCAGTATACCAGTTTCCTCTTTGGTGCTAAGGAGGCAAGTGCAGGCGAGGAGTCCTGAGGCATCAGGCAAAGGTTTCCATATCGGTGCAACAAGACCAAGACCAGCAGGACGGCAGGACGGAGGTCATCGCGGAGTCCACAACAGCGTCACCACCAGAGCCTTTTGCAAGCGAAGACTACTTTTGTCAAGATAGCTTGTACTAGTTGTCCCCCTTCAACTTGGCCGTTGTGGGATCCCATCCCGCCTAAACATTAGGGAAGAGGACCAAGGCCACTATAAATAGAACCTAGCCACCTCTGTAGGGAGGGGGGCATATCATTCAGATCGCCCTCTAAACCACCAGCTCATCCAGCTCAAGAACACCTCACCTCCTGAGGCTACTCATCCACTGTACTAGTTCATCCTCGGCCCCACGAGGCAATCCACCCACAAACTAGAATAGGGTATTACACCGCAAGGTGGCCCAAAGCAGTATAAACCCCAGTATCTCTTGTTCTTTGGGTTCGTCGAGCTAGGCCGTGGAATCGTTGAGCGAGCGAGTCAGGGAGAGAGTGTTATTCGTGCGCACCCCAGAGTTTGAACCTCTCAAGGGTCTGCCGGAACCCGTAATCCGACAAAATCCATTAAGGAATGCAGTTTTGACATCCATTTGCCAGATTTCATAATTATAAAATGTGTCAATTGGTAAAATGATTCGAACAGACTTAAGCATCGCTACGGGTGAGAAAAGTCTCATCATAGTCAACTCCTTGTACTTGTCGAAAAAACTTTTGTGACAAGTCGAGCTTTGTAGATAGTGACATTACCATCAGCGTCAGTTTTCTTCTTGAAGATCCATTTATTCTCAATGGCTTGTCGATCATCGGCCAAGTCCACCAAAGTCCACACTTTGTTCTCATACATGGATCATATCTCAGATTTCAAGGCCTTGAGCCATCTATCGGAATCTGGGCTCATCGTAATGTCACGCCTAATATGCGACTCTATCCTAAAGGAACTCAAAGGTCCCACCAAGGATAGAAGCGCATATCAGAGACACTTTTGCAAAGGATATCATTACATCATACCATTACATAATAGTTGGGGATACATACAAGGCATACAAATACCACACGAATACATCAAACATCATACAGAGAACAACATCCGACTATGGATGGAACACAAACAAAAGCTCAAGCGACATCGACCCTGCTAGCCCAGGCTGCCGACCCAGAACCTATCCCTTGATCGAAGAAGAAGAAGAACACCTCCAAAAGCGATCAAGCATCGCTCTCACATCAGATCATCGCATTACCTGTACCTACAACTGTTGTTGTAGTAATCTGTGAGCCATGAGGACTCAGCAATCCCATTACCATGGGTATTAAGACTAGCAAAGCTTAAAGGGTAGGAAAGGATAAGTGGTGAGGTTGCAGCAGCGACTAAGCAATGTATGGTGGCTAAACTTATGAGTACAAGAGTAAGATGAGAAACTACGCAACGGTCGCCAACTAGAAATGATCAAGAAGTGATCCTGAACTACTTACGTCAAACATAACCCAACCGTGTTCTCCTCTCGAACTTCCCCGAAAAGAGACAGTCACAGTTACGCACGCGGTTGGTGTATTTTAATTGAGTTACTTCAAGTCCTCTACAACTGGATATTAACAAATTCCCATCTGCCACATAACCGCGGGAACGGCTTTCGAAAGATCAAACCCTGCAGGGGTGTCCCAACTTAGCCCATGACAAGCTCACGATCCACGGAGACAATCCTCCATCGCAGGACATCCGATCAGACTCCGAATCCCGGTGCACAAGACATTTCAACAATGGTAAAACAAGTCCAGCAAAGCCTCCCGGCGTGTTGACACCCTGATAGTAGCCGCGCATATCTAGTCTCAGGACACGTCCGGATGGGTCAGCCTACAGGTTTATACCAAATACCCCGAGTTTCCCCGAGGCGGCCCCGCAGTCTGCCCGTTTGGGACCAACACCATCAGCACTGGCCCCCTGTATGTAGAAAATTCTCAGGTTCATGACGCCCTATGACAATTAATTATTAGGTTCAAGTATTATTATGGCAAATGTTAAAACCAATGTTGGGCCTTGCTGGATGAGTTTTATTCAAAGCGAAACGTCAAGAGGGTCCCATACCCCTCATCCTGTTAGGGACGCAAAATCAAGGAACATGACACCGGTATGATGGAAACTAGGGCGGCAAGAGTGGAACAAAACACCAGGCATAAGGTCGAGCCTTCCACCCTTTACCAAGTATATATGTGCATTAATTAAATAAGAGATAATGTGATATCCCAACATATCCATGTTCCAACATGGAACAACCTGTAACTAGCAAGCTATAAGAGGGGCAGAGCAAAGCGGCAACATAGCCAAACAACGGTTTGCTAGGAAGGGTGAAAAGGTTAGAGGCTATCATGGCAATTTGGGAGGCTCAAAGAACAAGCGGTAGGTAGCGCGACATAGCGATAGCATCGAGACAACTAGCATAGCAAAGATAGTAGAGAGATCCAAGGTGACGGTCATCTTGCCTGAAATCCCACTAGGAAGAAGATAGAATCCATGAAGAAGACGAACCAAAGTAGTCGAACAGATCCTCACAATCGCAACGTAACCGGAACTATCAAGAAGAAGCAACACCGGAAAGAAGCAAACAACATGGTAAACAACCATCACATAAACAAGGCATGATGCACAATCAAGTATGATGCATCTCTGGTTTCATGAGGAATGGCATGGCAAAGTGCAACAAACAATACTACAAATTAAGTGGAGCTCAATATGCAATGAGTTGCATATTGTCGAAACACCACATGAATTATTTAGTTCTCTCTCGTTTATGCTACTCAACAATATTAAATGTTGTTAAACATGGCAAGAGGTGAAGCATAGGTAAACTACACATTTAGGCATTTTAAATGAGGCCGGAAAGAACAAACAACAATTCCGGTAAATCCTCTGTGCATTTAGCAATTTAAGCAAACAATAATTTTAACATTTTAAATGTTGTTAACATGATGCAGATGACATATGCAAGTTTTATGAAAATGTTGACATGAGCATGTTATGAAGCATTTGGTCACCATGGCAGAACGAAAAGGGGTGCCACGACAATGACAACGGAAATGGTGCCACGGCAACATTCCGATGATCCGACAACTCATTGGAGTAACGATGCAAAAGAGCAAGTGTGCGGATGCGTGTCAAGCAAGGATGGTGGGGTGATCCTGGATGTCGGGTTCCCACGGTCGATGGCATGGAAAACGAGGAACGAGCAAGTGGCGATTCGAACAAGGTGCAAACATGGGCATCTCATACAACACATCACATGCATACGGTCCACGGGTGTCATCTCAATGTTATACCTTTGAAGCATGCATTATAGGAACGGATCAAGTCGGTGCGAAGTAGAGGAAGTAGACGTTCTCGTGGCAGTAGTGAAAGTAGTGGTTCATGAGTCGAAGAGGAAGTAGTCGTTCATGTCCATAGATGTTCGGGGTCATGACACGGAACTTGACGTCCACGGGGTCTTCAGTGATGGTTGTGGTACATGTTCTGTAGACATTCGGGCGGCAGTAGCGGTACATGTTTCGAAGGTGAACTTGACGAATACGAATCCCTTCGGGGTTGTCGTGGTACTAAGGGTCTTCGGACTTGCCGGTCTCGTTCTTGCGACGGTAGTCAAACTTGAAGGTTTTGGTTCATGGGTCTTCGACGACGGTAGTCGTTCTAGGCATCGGGCGTCGAGGTACTTGGCGTTCTTGACGATTCCAAAGACGAAGCTAGAGGTACTTGACGCGTCACTGTGTAGTCGTACACTTGTCGAAAAGGATGGAACATCCACAACGAAGCAACACAAAAGGGCCTCGGGTCTTGGTGGTCAACGAAGAGAAGTGACCATGGATGGAGCTGCGAGCAGAGAATGAACAAGGACTTGGCGAGTAGGAGGTCGCAACAGAAGAAGGTGGCCGAGAATGCATGGAGGCATGTAGACGAGCTTGAGGTCGAGCGTGCAGCAGGAGGCAATGGCGGCGGCGCGGGAACGACGTCTCTGGCTCAGGGCGACCGGAGCAGCTCCGGCAGTGGCGGGGTACAAGGCGAGGACGTCGCCGGACATTGGTGCTGGCCGGAGGCGGAGGCGCGGGGCTGGAGAAGGAAGGCCATGGCAGAGGAGGGACGGCGCGGAGCAGCGACCTGCTGCTGGTCGCAGGCGCGGGCAAGCCAAGGGGTGGCGGAGCACCATGGCCGAGGGAGCATAGGAAGGGACGAGGCGCGGCAGAGTTGGACGGAGAGGACGGCTCAGACAGCAGGACGACGCGAGGACGGCGGGCGACGGAGCAAGGTGGTGGCGGGGGCTCCGGCTGGCGTCGGGGATGAGGTGCAGGAGAGGAAGGCGGGAGGCTACCAGCGCGTGAGGGAGGAGGTCAAGGCCGGCACTGGTCGTGCGTGATGGAGGAGGTCGAGTGCGGGGGAACGAGAAGAAGGCGTGGCGCTCCTCTCTGTCTCACCTCTTGACGGTGCAAGGAGGGAGGAGAGGATCGAGACGAGGGGAGGAGAGGCTGCAAGGGGTTCGGGCTAGAGTTGGCTATAGGTGCGGCTGGGCTTCAGGAGAGTTGGTGGGCCGGCCTAGCTACTGGGCTTCTGGGAGGCCCAGCTGGGCTGGACTCTCTTCTCTCTCTGACTTCTTAACTTTGCTTTAAACTATTTTCTAAGGAGAAAATAGCTCGAAAAGCCCAGGAAGATAGGAGAGTAGTATGCGAGATATGAAAATATCCCTATGACCCTGGAATTATGCAGGATTTTAATAAATTGACTTGGCAATTTTAATAGATAGAAAAATAATTCAAGTTTGGATTTAATTCAAACTTGAGCCATTTTTGCACCCAACCAAATCAACTCAGAAAAAGATGAGATTAGGCAGAGAGGTAAGTGGCATGGTCCAAAAATTATAGGAAAAGAATGAACATTTTTATGTGACAGAAAAATGTCACTCGCAATGTATGGGCAAATAGAAAGAAAGAAGCTAGTGATTGGGTTTCAACTAGATAAGGGATTTGGTGGAAAGAGAAAGATGCAAGTGTGTTTTGGTTGATTCCATAAGAATGGAATATCTATTATAGCTCCCTAATAATATTGGAAGTATATGTTCTAAAGAGAAATCACCATTGTGAATATCCCTCGATTTAAATGGACCGAAGATCCATACGATTTATTTATTTGAGTTGCAAAGATTAATGACATGATGGCATGATGCAATGCAAATGATGCAATGATGAATGCAACAAACCAAACAAATCACACGATGAAACCCGAAAACATGGAAGGCATCTGGAGCGTTGGTCTTGGGGCGTCACATGTAACTTCTTCATAGTTGATAGCTTCGCCATGGTCTAGTAACATAACTTCCAAAACATGATTACCATACCACTCTGGTGCGGAACGTGCTCTGTTCGACCTACGAGGTCCAGTAGTAACTTGATCTGAAGTTTCATGATCATCATCATTAGCTTCCTCTCTAGTTGGTGTGGGCATCACGGGAACAGATTTCTCTTATGTGTTACTTTCCAATTCAAGAGAAGGTACGACTACCTCATCAAGTTCTACTTTCCTCCCACTCACTTCTTTCGAGAGAAACTCCTTCTCTAGAAAGGTTCCATTCTTGGCAACAAAGATCTCGCCTTCGGATATGTGGTAGAAGGTGTACCAAATTGTTTCCTTAGGGTATCCTGAAGGAAATATGCCCTAGAGGCAATAATAAAGTTATTATTTATTTGCTTATATCAGGGTAAATGTTTATTATTCATGCTAGAATTGTATTAACCGGAAACATAATACTTGTGTGAATACATAGACAAACATAGTGTCACTAGTATGCCTCTACTTGACTAGCTCGTTGATCAAAGATGGTTATGTTTCCTAGCCATTGACATGAGTTGTCATTTGATTAACAGGATCACATCATTAGGAGAATGATGTGATTGACTTGACCCATTCCGTTAGCTTAGCACTCGATCGTTTAGTATGTTGCTATTGCTTTCTTCATGACTTATACATGTTCCTATGACTATGAGATTATGCAACTCCCGTTTACCGGAGGAACGCTTTGTGTGCTACCAAACGTCACAACGTAACTGGGTGATTATAAAGGTGCTCTATAGGTGTCTCCGAAGGTACTTGTTGGGTTGGCGTATTTCGAGATTGGGATTTGTCACTCCGATTGTCGGAGAGGAATCTCTAGGCCCTCTCGGTAATGCACATCACTTAAGCCTTGCAAGCATTGCAACTAATGAGTTAGTTGCGAGATGATGTATTACGAAACGAGTAAAGAGACTTGCCGGTAACGAGATTGAACTAGGTATTGAGATACCGACGATCGAATCTCGGGCAAGTAACATATCAATGACAAAGGGAACAACGTATGTTGTTATGCGGTCTGACCAATAAAGATCTTCGTAGAATATGTGGGAGCCAATACGAGCATCCAGGTTCCGCTATTGGTTATTGACCAGAGACGTGTCTCGGTCATGTCTACATAGTTCTCGAACCCGCAGGATCCGCACGCTTAACGTTTCGATGACAGTTATATTATGAGTTTATATGTTTTGATGTACCAAAGATTGTTCGGAGTCTCGGATGTGATCACACACATGACGAGGAGTCTCGAAATGGTCGAGACATGGAGATTGATATATTGGAAGCCTATATTTGGATATCGGAAGTGTTCCGGGTGAAATCGGGATTTTACCGGAGTACCAGAGGGGTTACAGGAACCCCCCGGGGGTTAATGGGCCATAGTGGGCCTTAGTGGAGAAGAGGAGAGGCGGCCAGGGCAAGGGCCGCGCGCCCCTCCCCCCTAGTCCGAATCGGACAAGGAGAGGGGGCGGCGCCCCCCCCCCTTTCCTTCTTCTCCTCCACCTCTTTCCCCCTCTTCTCCTAATCCAACAAGGAAAAGGGAGGGAGTCCTACTCCCGGTGAGAGTAGGACTCCTCCTGGCGCACCCCTCCTGGCCGGCCGCACCTCCCCCCTTGCTCCTTTATATACGGGGGCAGGGGCACCCTAGAGACACAACAATTGATCGTTTGATCTTTTAGCCGTGTGCGGTGCCCCCCTCCACCATAGTCCACCTCGATAATACTGTAGCGGTGCTTAGGCGAAGCCCTGCGTCAGTAGAACATCATCATCGTCAAGACGCCGTCGTGCTGACGAAACTCTCCCTCACCACTCGGCTGGATCGGAGTTCGAGGGCTGTCATCGGGTTGAACATGTGCTGAACTCAAAGGTGTCGTGCGTTTGGTACTTGATCGGTCGGATCATGAAGACGTACGACTACATCAACCGTGTTGTGCTAACGCTTCCGCTTTCGGTCTACGAGGGTACGTGGACAACACTCTCAGCTCTCGTTGCTATGCATCACCATGATCTTGCGTGTGTGTAGGAATTTTTTTGAAATTACTATGTTCCCCAACAGTGGCATCCGAGCCAGGTTTTATGCATTGATGTTATATGCACGAGTAGAACACAAGTGAGTTGTGGGCGATATAAGTCATACTTCTTACCAGCATGTCATACTTTGGTTCGGCGATATTGTTGGATGAAGCGGCCCGGACCGACATTACGCGTACGCTTACGCGAGACTGGTTCTACCGACGTGCTTTGCACATAGGTGGCTGGCGGGTGTCAGTTTCTCCAACTTTAGTTGAACCGAGTGTGGCTATGCCCGGTCCTTGCGAAGGTTAAAACAGCACCAACTTGACAAACTATCGTTGTGGTTTTGATGCGTAGGTAAGAACGGTTCTTGCTAAGCCCAGTAGCAGCCACGTAAAACTTGCAACAACAAAGTAGAGGACGTCTAACTTGTTTTTGCAGGGCATGTTGTGATGTGATATGGTCAAGACATGATGCTAAATTTTATTGTATGAGATGATCATGTTTTGTAACCGAGTTATCAGCAACTGGCAGGAGCCATATGGTTGTCGCTTCATTGTATGCAATGCAATCACCCTGTAATGCTTTACTTTATCACTAAGCGGTAGCGATAGTCGTAGAAGCATAAGATTGGCGAGACGACAACGATGCTACGATGGAAATCAAGGTGTCATGCCGGTGACGATGCTGATCATGACGGTGCTTCAGAGATGGAGATTACAAGCACAAGATGATGATGGCCATATCATATCACTTATATTGATTGCATGTGATGTTTATCTTTTATGCATCTTATCTTGCTTTGATTGACGGTAGCATTATAAGATGATCTCTCACTAAATTTCAAGATAAAAGTGTTCTCCCTGAGTATGCATCGTTGCCTTCACCGTGCCCAGACACCACGTGATGATCGGGTGTGATAAGCCCTACGTCCATCTACAACGGGTGCAAGCCAGTTTTGCACACGCAGAATACTCAGGTTAAACTTGACGAGCCTAGCATATGCAGATATGGCCTCGGGACACTGGAGACCGAAAGGTCGAGCATGAATCATATAGTAGATATGATCAACATAGTGATGTTCACCATTGAATGCTACTCCATTTCACGTGATGATTGGTTATGGTTTAGTTGATTTGGATCACGTGATCACTTAGAAGATTAGAGGGATGTCTATCTAAGTGGGAGTTCTTAAGTAATATCATTAATTGAACTTAAATTTGTCATGAACTTAGTACCTGATAGTATCTTGCTTGTCTATGTTGATTGTAGATAGATGGCCCGTGTTGTTGTTCCGTTGAATTTTAATGCGTTCCTTGAGAAAGCAAAGTTGAAAGATGATGGTAGTAATTACACGGACTGGGTCCATAACTTGAGGATTATCCTCATTGCTGCACAGAAGAATTACGTCCTGGAAGCACCGCTGGGTGCCAGGCCTGCTGCAGATGCAACTGACGACGTTAAGAACGTCTGGCAAAGCAAAGCTGATGACTACTCGATATTTCAGTGTGCCATGCTTTACGGCTTAGAACCGGGACTTCAACGATGTTTTGAACGTCATGGAGCATATGAGATGTTCCAGGAGTTGAAGTTAATATTTCAAGCAAATGCCTGGATTGAGAGATATGAAGTCTCCAGTAAGTTCTATAGCTGCAAGATGGAGGAGAATAGTTCTGTCAGTGAGCATATACTCAAAATGTCTAGGTATAACAATCACTTGATTCAACTGGGAGTTAATCTTCCGGATGATAGCGTCATTGACAGAATTCTTCAATCACTGCCACCAAGCTACAAGAGCTTCGTGATGAACTATAACATGCAAGGGATGGATAAGACGATTCCCGAGCTCTTCGCAATGCTAAAGGCTGCGGAGGTAGACATCAAGAAGGAGCATCAAGTGTTGATGGTCAATAAGACCACCAGTTTCAAGAAAAAGGGCAAAGGGAAGAAGAAGGGAAACTTCAAGAAGAACATCAAGCAAGTTGCTGCTCAAGAGAAGAAACCCAAGTCTGGACCTAACCTTAGACTGGGTGCTTATACTGCAAGCAGACTGGTCACTGGAAGCGGAACTGCCCCAAGTATTTGGCGGATAAGAAGGATGGCAAGGTGAACAAAGGTATATGTGATATACATGTTATTGATGTGTACCTTACTAGAGCTCGCAGTAGCACCTGGGTATTTGATACTGGTTATGTTGCTAATATTTGCAACTCGAAACAGGGACTACGGATTAAGCGAACACTGGCCAAGGACGAGGTGACGATGCGCGTGGGAAACGGTTCCAAAGTCGATTTGATTGCCATCGGCATGCTGCCTCTACATCTACCTTCGGGATTAGTATTAGACCTAAATTATTGTTATTTGGTGCCAGCGTTGAGCATGAACATTATATCTGGATCTTGTTTGATGCGAGACGGTTATTCATTTAAATCAGAGAATAATGGTTGTTCTATTTATATGAGTAATATCTTTTATGGTCATGCACCCTTAAAGAGTGGTCTATTTTTGATGAATCTCGATAGTAGTGATACACATATTCATAATGTTGAAACCAAAAGATGCAGACTTGATAATGATAGTGCAACTTATTTGTAGCACTACTGTTTAGGTCATATCGGTGTAAAGTGCATGAAGAAACTCCATACTGATGGACTTTTGGAACCACTTGATTATGAATCACTTGGTACTTGCGAACCGTGCCTCATGGGCAAGATGACTAAAACGCCATTCTCTGGAACTATGGAGAGAGCAACAGATTTGTTGGAAATCATACATACAGATGTATGTGGTCCGATGAATATTGAGGCTCGTGGCGGATATCATTATTTTCTCACCTTCACAGATGATTTAAGCAGATATGGGTATATCTACTTAATGAAACATAAGTCTGAAACATTTGAAAAGTTCAAATAATTTCAGAGTGAAGTTGAAAATCATCGTAGCAAGAAAATAAAGTTTTTACGATCAGATCGTGGAGGAGAATATTTGAGTTACGAGTTTGGTCTACATTTGAAACAATGCGGAATAGTTTTGCAACTCACGCCACCCGGAACACCATAAGTGTCCGAACGTCGTAATCGTACTTTACTATATATGGTGTGATCTATGATGTCTCTTACTGATTTATCGCAATTGTTTTGGGGTTATGCTTTAGAGACGGCTGCATTCACGTTAAATAGGGCACCATCGAAATCCGTTGAGACGATGCCTTATGAACTATGGTTTGGCAAGAAACCAAAGTTGTCGTTTCTTAAAGTTTGGGGTTGCGATGCTTGTGTGAAAAAGCTTCAACCTGATAAGCTCGAACCCAAATCGGAGAAATGTGTCTTCATAGGATACCCAAAGGAGACTGTTGGGTACACCTTCTATCACAGATCCGAAGGCAAGACATCTGTTGCTAAGAATGGATCCTTTCTAGAGAAGGAGTTTCTCTCGAAAGAAGTGAGTGGGAGGAAAGTAGAACTTGATGAGGTAACTGTACCTGCTCCCTTATTAGAAAGTAGTTCATCACGGAAACCGGTTCTTGTGACACCTACACCAATTAGTGAAGAAGTTAATGATGATGATCATTGAACTTCAGATCAAGTTGTTACTGAACCTCGTAGGTCAACCAGAGTAAGATCCGCACCAGAGTGGTACGGTAATCCTATTCTGGAGGTTATGTTACTAGACCATGACGAACCTACAAACTATGAAGAAGCGATGGTGAGCCCAGATTCTGCAAAATGGCTTGAGGCCATGAAATCTGAGATGGGATCCATGTATGAGAACAAAGTGTGGACTTTGGTTGACTTGCCCGATGATCGGCAAGCCATTGAGAATAAATGGATCTTCAAGAAGAAGACTGACACTGACGGTAATGTTACTGTCTATAAAGCTCGACTTGTCGTGAAAGGTTTTCGACAAGTTCAAGGGATTGACTATGATGAGACTTTCTCACCCGTGGCGATGCTTAAGTCTGTCCGAATCATGTTAGCAATTGCAGCATTTTATGATTATGAAATTTGGCAAATGGATGTCAAAACTGCATTCCTGAAAGGATTTCTGGAGGAAGAGTTGTATATGATGCAACCAGAAGGTTTTGTCGATCCAAAGAGAGCTAACAAAGTGTGCAAGCTCCAGCGATCCATTTATGGACTGGTGCAAGCCTCTCGGAGTTGGAATAAACGTTTTGATAGTGTGATCAAAGCATTTGTTTTATACAGACGTTTGGAGAAGCCTGTATTTACAAGAAAGTGAGTGGGAGCTCTGTAGCATTTCTGATATTATATGTGGATGACATATTGTTGATTGGAAATGATATAGAATTTCTGGATAGCATAAAGGGATACTTGAATAAGAGTTTTTCAATGAAAGACCTCGGTGATGCTGCTTATATATTGGGCATCAAGATCTATAGAGATAGATCAAGACGCTTAATTGGACTTTCACAAAGCACATACCTTGACAAAGTTTTGACGAAGTTCAAAATGGATCAAGCAAAGAAAGGGTTCTTGCCTGTGTTACAAGGTGTGAAGTTGAGTAAGACTCAATGCCCGACCACTGCAGAAGATAGAGAGAAGATGAAAGATGTTCCCTATGCTTCAGCCATAGGCTCTATCATGTATGCAATGCTGTGTACCAGACCTAATGTGTGCCTTTCTATAAGTCTAGCGGGGAGGTACCAAAGTAATCCAGGAGTGGATCACTGGACAGCGGTCAAGAACATCCTGAAATACCTGAAAAGGACTAGGATATGTTTCTCGTTTATGGAGGTGACAAGGAGCTAGTCGTAAATGGTTACGTTGATGCAAGCTTTGACACTGATCCAGACGATTCTAAATCGCAAACCGGATACGTGTTTACATTGAATGGTGGAGCTGTCAGTTGGTGCAGTTCTAAACAAAGCGTCGTGGCGGGATCTGCGTGTGAAGCGGAGTACATAGCTGCTTCGGAAGTAGCAAATGAAGGAGTCTGGATGAAGGAATTCATATCCGATCTAGGTGTCATACCTAGTGCATCGGGTCCAATGAAAATCTTTTGTGACAATACTGGTGCAATTGCCTTGGCGAAGGAATCCAGATTTCACAAGAGAACCAAGCACATCAAGAGACGCTTCAATTCCATCTGGGATCTAGTCCAGGCGGGAGACATAGAAATTTGCAAGATACATACGGATCTGAATGTTACAGACCCATTGACTAAGCCTCTTCCATGATCAAAACATGATCAGCACCAAGGCTCCATGGGTGTTAGAATAATTACTGTGTAATCTAGATTATTGACTCTAGTGCAAGTGGGAAACTGAAGGAAATATGCCCTAGAGGCAATAATAAAGTTATTATTTATTTCCTTATATCATGGTAAATGTTTATTATTCATGCTAGAATTGTATTAACCGAAAACATAATACTTGTGTGAATACATAGACAAACAGAGTGTCACTAGTATGCCTCTACTTGACTAGCTCGTTGATCAAAGATGGTTATGTTTCCTAGCCATTGACATGAGTTGTCAATTGATTAATGGGATCACATCATTAGGAGAATGATCTGATTGACTTGACCCATTCCGTTAGCTTAGCACTCGATCATTTAGTATGTTGCTATTGATTTCTTCATGACTTATACATGTTCCTATGACTATGAGATTATGCAACTCCCGTTTACCGGAGGAACACTTTGTGTGCTACCAAACGTCACAACGTAACTGGGTGATTATAAAGGTGCTCTATAGGTGTCTCCGAAGGTACTTGTTGGATTGGCGTATTTCGAGATTAGGATTTGTCACACCGATTGTCGGAGAGGTATCTCTGGGCCCTCTTGGTAATGCACATCACTTAAGCCTTGCAAGCATTGCAACTAATGAGTTAATTGCGGGATGATGTATTACGAAACGAGTAAAGAGACTTGCCGGTAACGAGATTGAACTAGGTATTGAGATACCGACGATCGAATCTCGGGCAATTAACATACCGATGACAAAGGGAACAACGTATGTTGTTATGCGGTCTGACCAATAAAGATCTTTGTAGAATGTGTGGGAGCCAATATGAGCATCCAGGTTCCGCTATTGGTTATTGACCGGAGACGTGTTTCGGTCATGTCTACATAGTTCTCGAACCTGTAGGGTTCGCACGCTTAACGTTTCGATGACAGTTATATTATGAGTTTATATGTTTTGAGGTACCAAAGATTGTTCGGAGTCCCGGATGTGATCACGGACATGACAAGGAGTCTCAAAATGGTCGATACATGAAGATTGATATATTGGAAGCCTATATTTGGATATCGGAAGTGTTCCGGGTGAAATCGGGATTTTACCGGAGAACCGGAGGGGTTACCGGAACCCTCCGGGGGTTAATGGGCCATAGTGGGCCTTAGTGGAGAAGAGGAGAGGCGGCCAGGGCAAGGGCCGCGCGCCCCTCCCCCCTAGTCCGAATAGGACAAGGAGAGGGGGGCGGCGCCCCCCCCTTTCCTTCTTCTCCTCCACCTCTTTCCCCCTCTTCTCCTAATCCAACAAGGAAAAGGGAGGGAGTCCTACTCCCGGTGAGAGTAGGACTCCTCCTGGCGCGCCCCTCCTGGCCGGCAGTACCTCCCCCCTTGCTCCTTTATATACGAGGGCAGGGGCACCCTAGAGACACAACAATTGATCGTTTGATCTTTTAGCCGTGTGTGGTGCCCCCCTCCACCATAGTCCACCTCGATAATACTATAGCGGTGCTTAGGTGAAGCCCTGTGTCGATAGAACATCATCATCATCACCACTCCGTCGTGCTGACGAAACTCTCCCTCAACACTCGGCTGGATCGGAGTTCGAGGGACGTCATTGGGCTGAACATGTGCTGAACTCGGAGGTGTCATGCGTTCGGTAGTTGATCGGTCGGATCGTGAATACGTACGACTACATCAACCGCATTGTGCTAACGCTTCCGCTTTCAGTCTACGAGGGTACGTCAACAACACTCTCCCCTCTCGTTGATGCATCACCATGATCTTGCGTGTGCGTAGTAAATTTTTTGAAATTACTACGTTCCCCAACATATCCTATGAAGACGCACTTCTCCAATTTGGGTTTGAGCTTATCAGGTTGAAGACTTTTGACATAAGTGTTGCAACCCCAAACTTTAAGAAACGATAGCTTAGGTTTCTTGCCAAACCATAGTTCATACGGTGTCGTCTCAACGGGTTTAGATGGTGCCCTATTTAACGTGAATGCAGATGTCTCTAATGCATAACCCCAAAATGATAGCGGTAAATCGGTAAGAGACATCATAGATCGCACCATATCTAATAAAGTACGGTTACAACGTTCGGACACACCATTACGCTGTGGTGTTCCAGGTGGCGTGAGTTGTGAAACTATTCCACTTTGTTTTAAATGAAGGCCAGACTCGTAACTCAAATATTCGCCTCCGCGATCTGATCGTAGAAACTTTATTTTCTTGTTATGATGATTCTCCACTTCACTCTGAAATTCTTTGAACTTTTCAAGTGTTTCAGACTTGTGTTTCATTAAGTAGATATACCCATATCTGCTCAAATCATATGTGAAGATCGGAAAATAATGATACCTGCCGCGTGCCTCAACACTCATTGGACCGCATATATCGATATCTATTATTTCCTGTAAGTCATTGGCTCGCTCCATTATTCCGGAGAACGGAGTTTTTTAGTCATTTTGCCCATGAGGCATGGTTCACAAGTATCGAATGATTGATGATCAAGTGATTCCAAAAGTCCATCTGCATGGAGTTTCTTCATGCGCTTTACACCAATATGACCTAAACGGCTGTGCCACAAGTATGTTGCACTATCATTATCAAATTTGCATCTTTTGGCATCAATATTATGAATATGTGTATCACTACGATCGAGATTCAATAAACCATTCACATTGGGTGTATGACCATAGAAGGTTTTATACAAGTAAACAAAACAACAATTATTCTCTGACTTAAATGATTAAACGTATTGCAATAAACATGATCTAATCATATTCATGCTCAATGCAAACACCAAATAACATTTATTTAGGTTCACTAATCCCGAAGGTAGAGGGAGTGTGCGATGGTGATCATATCAACCTTAGAATCATTTCCAGCACACATCGTCACCTCGCTTTTAACTAGTCTCTGTTCATTTTGTAACTCCTGTTTCAAGTTACTAATCTTAGCAACTGAACCGGTATCAAATACCCAAGGGCTACTTATGAACACTAGTAAAGTACACATCAATAACATGTCTATCAAATATACATTTGCCATCCTTCTTATCCGCCAAGTATTTGGAGCATTTCCGCTTCCGGTGACCATTTCCTTTGCATTGGAAGCACTCAGTTTCAGGCTTGGGTCTAACTTTGGGCTTCTTCATGGGAGCGGCAACTTGTTTGTTGTTCCTCTTGAAGTTACCTTTCTGTCCCTTGCCCTTTTCCTTGAAACTAGTGGTTTTTTAACCATCAACACTTGAGGCTCTTTCTTGATTTCTACCTTCGTCAATTTCAACATCGCGAAGAGCTTGGGAATTGTTTTCATCATCCCTTGCATATTATAGTTCATCACGAAGTTCTAGTAGCTATGTGATAGTGACTAGAGAACTCTGTCAATCACTATCTTATCTGGTAGATTAACTCCCACTTGATTCAAGCGATTGTAGTACACAGACATTCTGAGTACATGCTCACTAGCTGAGCTATTCTCCTACATCTTGTAGGCAAAGTACTTGTTAGAGGTCTCATACCTCTTGACATGGGCATGAGTCTGAAATACCAATTTCAAGTCTTGGAACATCTTACATGCTCTGTGGCGTTCCAAACGTTTTCGAAGTCCCGGTTCTAAGCCGTAAAGCACGGCGCACTAAACTATCAAGTAGTCATCATACCGAGCTTTTGTCAAACATTCACAACGTCTGCATCTACTCCTGCAATAGGTCTGTCACCTAGCGGTGCATCAAGGACATAATTCTTCTGTGCAGCAATGAGGATAATCCTCAGATCACGGACCTAGTCCGCATCATTGCTACTATCATCTTTCAACTTATTTTTCTATAGGAACATATCAAAAAATAAGGGAGCTATATCGCTAGCTATATGTTGATCTACAACATAGATATGCAAATACTATCAGGATTAAGTTCATGATAAATTAAGTTCAATTAATCAAATTACTTAAGAACTCCCACTTAGATAGACATCCCTCAAGTCGTCTAAATGATACATGATCCATATCAACTAAACCATGTCCGATCATCACGTGAGATGGAGTAGTCATCAATGGTAAACATCTCTATGTTGATCATATCTACTATATGATTCACGTTCGACATTTCGGTCTCTAGTGGTCCGAGGCAATGTCTGTACATGCCAGGCTTGTCAAGTTTAACCCGAGTATTCCGCATGTGCAAAATTTTCTTGCACCCGTTGTATTTGAACGTAGAGTTGAAAGTGCGTTAAGTCAACTAGAGGATTGGTGAATAGGCAATTTTTATGAATTCTTCACTAAGGAATTTTAGAGTGAGGAAATTCCTTAGCGAAGAACTACTTGCAGCGGAATAAGTACTCAGGTGCAAACATAACAGAGTAGTAGCACAGTCATCATGATGAAATGAAAACAAGCACAGAGTATACAAAGCGTAAACACAGGATAAGCAGGCTGAAGACAAACTGACTAAAGAAATTGAGCTGAGGAAATTGAGAAAGTCTTCAGTCAAAGTCTTCAAACAGTAACGATCAGGTACAACAACACAGAATGAGGAAATGAAAGGGTTGAGGAAATAGAACCAGTTAGCTCGGCGAAGACAATGATTTGGTAGACCAGTTCCAACTGTTGTGACAGTTGTACGTCTGGTTGGAGCGGCTAGGTATTTAAACCTGAGGACACACAGTCCCGGACACACAGTCCTCACCGTATTCTCCTTGAACTAAGTTCACACAGACCTCGTCCAATCACTCGTGGTAAGTCTTCAGGTGACTTCCAAACCATCACAGACTCGGTCACTCGGCGATCCACAATTTCCTCTTGGATGCTCTAGACCATGACGCCTAACCGTCTGGATTATGCACAGTCCTCAAAGGTAACAAGCATCAGTTCCACACAGGAACAATCTCTTCAGTGATGCTCAATCACTTTGGGTTTGTAGGTGTTTGGTTTGGGGTTTGGGGTTTTGGGTTTTCCTCAATTGATGATTTGCGCTCAAAGTCCTCGGAGGATGGGATGCTCTCAATGACAAGTGTAAGTTTCTCACGGAGCAACCAACCAGCTAGTGGTTGTAGGGGCGACTATTTATAGCCTAGGGAGCAGCCGGACATGATAAGACATAAATGCCCTTCAATGATATGACCGTTAGGTGGGTAGATATTTTGGGACAGCTGGCGCATAGTGATACGTCTCCAACGTATCTATAATTTTTTATTGTTCCATGCTATATTATATCCTGTTTTGGACATTATTGGGCTTTATTATACACTTTTATATTATTTTTGAGACTAACCTATTAACCGGAGGCCCAGCCCAGAATTGCTGTTTTTTGCCTATTTCAGAGTTTCGCAGAAAAAGAATATCAAACGGAGTCCAAACGGAATGAAACCTTCAGGAACGTGATTTTCGGAACAAACATGAGGACTTGGACCCTACGTCAAGAAATCAACCAGGAAGGCACGAGGTAGGGGCGCGCCTACCCCCCCCCCCCACCCAGGCGCGCCCTCCACCCTCGTGGGGCCCACGTTGCTCCACCGACGTACTCCTTCCTCCTATATATACCTACGTACCCCCAAACTACCAGATACGGAGCCAAAACCCTAATTCCACCGCCGTAACTTTCTGTATCCACGAGATCCCATCTTGGGGCCTTTTCCGGAGCTCCGCCGGAGGGGGTATCGATCACGGAGGGCTTCTACATCAACACCATAGCCTCCCGATGAAGTGTGAGTAGTTTACTTCAGACCTTCGGGTCCATAGTTATTAGCTAGATGGCTTCTTCTCTATTTTTGGATCTCAATACAAAGTTCTCCCCATCTCTTGTGGAGATCTATTCGATGTAATCTTCTTTTGCAGTGTGTTTGTTGAGACTGATGAATTGTGGGTTTATGATCAAGTTTATCTATGAACAATATCTGAATCTTCTCTGAATTCTTTTATGTACGATTGGTTATATTTTCAAGTCTCTTCGAATTATCAATTTGGTTTGGCCTACTAGATTGATCTTTCTTGCAATGGGAGAAGTGCTTAGCTTTGGGTTCAATCTTGCGGTGTCCTTTCCCAGTGACAGTAGGGGCAGCAAGGCACGTATTGTATTGTTGCCATCGAGGATAACAAGATGAGGTTTATATCATATTGCATGAGTTTATCCCTCTACATCATGTCATCTTGCTTAAAGCGTTACTCTGTTCTCTTGAACTTAATACTCTAGATGCATGCTGGATAGCGGTCGATGTGTGGAGTAATAGTAGTACATGCAGGCAGGAGTCGGTCTACTTGTCTCGGACGTGATGCCTATATACATGATCATACCTAGATATTCTCATAACTATGCTCAATTCTGTCAATTGCTCAACAGTAATTTGTTCACCCACCGTAATACTTATGCTCTCGAGAGAAGCCACTAGTGAAACCTATGGCCCTCGGGTCTATTTTCCATCATATTAATCTTCCAATACTTAGTTATTTCCTTTGCCATTTATTTTACTTGCATCTTTATTTCTCTTTATCATAAAAATACCAAAAATATTATCTTATCATATCTATTAGATCTCACTTTCGTAAGTGACCGTGAAGGGATTGACAACCCCTTTATCACGTTGGTTGCGAGGAGTTTATTTGTTTATGTAGGTGCGAGGGACTCATGCGTGGCCTCCTACTGGATTGATACCTTGGTTCTCAAAAACTGAGGGAAATACTTACGCTACTTTGCTGCATCACCCTTTCCTCTTCAAGGGAAAACCAACGCAGTGATCAAGAGGTAGCACATAGCATAGCAACGGTGGGAAGTTTGAGGTTCAAATTCCTCAGGGCTATCATGTTCCTCACTTGTAGGCAATCCACACTGGTGAATTCCTAACTCCTTAGTCAGAACAAATTCCTCAGAGAATAGAAGATCTTCGTCTCTGTCACTGAAGAAATTAACTGAACTGTATGAGTTTTTGCTGCCTCTTTTAGCACTGCGTTGGTTTTCCCCGAAGAGGAAGGGATGATGCAGCGAAGTAGCGTAAGTATTTCCCTCAGTTTTTCAGAACCAAGGTATCAATCCAGTAGGAGGCTACGCGTGATTCCCTCGTACCTGCACAAAACAAATAAATCCTCGCAACCAACGCAAATAGGGGTTGTCAATCCCTATAGGGCCACTTATGAGAGTGAGATCTGATAGATATGATAAGATAATATTTTTGGTATTTTTATGATAAAGATGCAAAGTAAAATAAAGGCAAAGTAAATAACTAAGTAGTAGGAGATTGATATGATAAAGATAGACCCGAGGGCCATAGGTTTCACTAGTGGCTTCTCTCGAGAGCATAAGTGTCGTGGATTTGTCACGGCAGATGTCCTTAGTGTCAGGACTTAGTCGTGAGGCCAACGCATCTATGTGGTAGCTTAAGAGGGGTTGAGTGGGACGAGAGACGCAGGGCGGATCAACACGCAAGACAAGGATTTAGACAGCTTCGGGCCCCGGGAAACATCATCCGGTAACAACCCTACATGCTGTTTGAGGCTAGGTCTCATTATCATCACGAGGGAGTCGCCGTAAACCGGCTCTCCTCTTTATGTCTAGCCCTAAGATTGTTTCTTCTTGCTTGTAGCTTGTCCTCTTTTGGGAGCCCTGCCCCTCGTTATATATGTTGAAGGGGCGGGTTACATGTGGAGTCCTATTAGGATTAGGACTAGTCTATCTCTAATATAAACCGGATACAAGTCCTGGTCTTAACTCCTTGTAAGGTAAATATTTGTCATGCCTTTCCCCTTAAACTGGCCCACCATAGTATGAACCGGCCTTCATGAACCGCCCGTTGGGCCACCGGGTCTTGTCGCTCCTATGACCCGCCTGCCGGATTACCAATGAATCATAAACCGCCAGGTCCAAACGGGTCACCAGTGAATCGTCAAGTCTCAGCCGGGTCTCAAGTAAACCGCCAAGTCCGGCCGGGTTATACTTCCGGCCAGTTTACGTCGCGGGGTATATCCCCGACATTAGCCCTCAAGTTTAGCTTGGATTTATCCATGGTAAACTTATGATGCAAAATAAACACAAGAACCAATTTGACAGGTTGTGCTCCGGATTAAGAATTCTTGTAGACAGGCACCTAATCATCCTTAAATCCTTGTCATTTCCTCCTAGAAAATCCGGGTCAATAACCAGCCTCATACTCAAATTGCTGACGTTGGTTTCTCATAGAAAAATATTATGAAGAATAATCCACTTGAGTCGGCTTCCAAAGCACCGGTTTAAGAAATATAGGTCTTGAAATACTCATTTGATATTCAGCCGGTTTGAAGATATAAAACTTGCCGATTTAATATTACCAAAATTGCCGGGTTATAAAAACTGATAATTTCGGGTCATGATTGTTGCCAACGCCAGTTCATGATTGTTGCAGACACCGGGTCATAATGATTGGTGACGCAGGGTCAATAATTGTTGGTGACGCCGGTTTATAATTGTTGCAGACACCAGGTCAATCTAGTTAGCTCAAAACTGAAATTTAAAAGATATTTCTCCCTTATATCCATATTACCTGTAGCCCCCAAGTCTTTGAACAGAACAAAGTGATGATTTGAGACTTGCTTCCATATAATTACTGCCACTTTGAAGAAATCCATGTTGCTCATCTCAGTCACTAGTAAAAACTGAAGACTCCATATATGTAGCCCCCAAGGGCCGGCTCATTATGATATGATGAGTCGGGTCTTCAATAAGATGAGCAAAAAATGACTTTGCATTAGCCCCCAAGTGTTATGGTGCATGCTTGCAGCGACATGAGACTTGCATATTTGATATAATCTTAAGTTGAATAATGTAGCCCCCAAGTGCCGGGTCGTAAGCCTGCAGCGACTTGGGACTATTCCTTCAATTGTAAAATAAATTATATCCTTTGATAATATAATAGCCATTGCGCTAAAGCGACTTTGAAAACCTTAATCATAATACTGGTTATTGATAACCATAATAAAATCCAGCCATGTTGGCTATTTGAAGATTTGAATAATATAATCCAATGATTTATGAGCGCATGATTCCAATGATGCAATCCAAATATATACTGGCGACTTATAGTCAAAAGCCAGGCCAGTTTAACAAACACCGGATAATTTCTCATCATATACTGGCGACTTATTGTCTTAAAGCCAGGCCAGTTTAATAAACACCGGATAATTTATCATCATACTGGCGACTTATAGTCAAAAGCCAGGCCGGTTTAACAAACACCGGAATTTATCATCATACTTTATTCAACCTGTTTCTGCATACAACAAGTTTAAAGTGTCCTGGCGGTTTACCGCCGGACGGGTCATAATGCCCGACATATAACCTGGGTTTATAACCGAGGCTGCACTTAAGAATAATCAAATATGAAATACATCATACATGTGACATTGAATCACATCGTTGGTTTACCAACTTTTTGTAGTAAGAGTGATAACCCCAATCTTGAGTAATGATAACTCCTTTCATATTGTGCCAGTTTATGATAAAACCGTACCAGGTTGTGATAAACACCGGTTTAACCATATATAATACTGGTGACTCGTAGTCAAACCAGACCGGGCTGATAGTCTCCGGATTATAATTTGATCGTGTACTGACAACTTGTAGTTGAAAGCCGAGCCGGGTTTGATAAACACCGGTTTACTCCATAATAGGATGGTAACAGAAAATCAAACCGGGCAGATAGTCTCTGGATTAAGATTTGACCGTGTTCTGTCAATTTGTAATTTGATAGTAGAACCGGTTTAAGAATTGTCGGTTTAAAAATGCAACAAAAGAAATATTTATCAAAACAAAATTTCAAGCAAAGGCAATGATAAAACCATTTGCAAAAAGAGGCTATTGAGCCGATCAAATGGCATTACCATGGTCGGACACGACCAAGCCCCCGATAGGCGTAGCTATGGTTCAAGTCAGCCAGGTCCCCAAATGAAACAGTGGCATTATGCCGATCAAAAGGCATGGCAATGGTTCGGGTTCGACCAAGCCCCCAAGTGATTCTGTGGCCTTAGGCCGATCAAGAGGCGTGACTATGGTTCAAACGTGACCACAAGTCCCCAAGTGATGCATTGGCATTACGCTGATCAAGAGGTGTAGCGATGGTTCGGGTTCGACCAAAGCCCCCAAGTGATGCTGTGGCACTAGGCCGATCAAGAGGCATGACTATGGTTCAGACGTGACCACAAGTCCCCAAGTGATGTTGTGGCTCTACGCCTATCAAAAGGTGTTGCTATGGTTCGGATACGACCAAGCCCCTAAGTGATCAATAATATGATAAGCCAATAAGGCAGGATACCCATGTTTGAACCGCGCATCATGGCAGCAAGTTCTCTTTGACAACCTTTAATTTTTCTAAGAACTCGAACTTGCGAGAGATGAATTCTTTTTGAACCGGAAATTTTTAAACCGGATATTGAGAGTTTCAAAGTTCTGTAAGAGACAAATTTACCTCGAGCCGAATGTTTGAGCCGGATTTGAGAGCTTCAAAGCTTTGCGGGAGAGAGATGCCTCTTGAACCGGATTTTAAACCAGAATCTTTATTTTGAACCGGCAAAATTCTGACGGCCTTTAAATTTTCATCAATATGGCGGTGGCCTCCGGAACCATGTTATCATTCTCTCCAATGACCCGGAGTTCCCGAGCCATGTCATTGTAGCCCCCGAGTCTCAAGACGACTCGAGGAGTTAGCTTGAGATTCTCCATATTTAACCGTGATGTAAACCGGTATGAGTCATTCAACAGCCAAGTAATATAACTTGTCCTGCATTGAAGAACTTGCAAGCCAGAGTAATTGCTCTTTTAAAGAAAGCAATATATAATATGAAAATACAATGGATGGATTTCACCTGATATGTTTAGGCTGGAAAACATCCACCGCGGAGTGGATGATTACCATGGTGAAGCTGAAATCAATCATGGGCGAGTCGGCCATGCGAGCAGACGAATGAACTGGCCGCGGCGTTGTAAACCGGTGTGGGCGTGTAAATCGGCCATATGTTGACGTAGACCGGACTGCGGGGGACAGCGGCATGTGCGCGCTCTATTGGATAATTCACGCAGTCCTGACGAGTTGATGCAGACTGGACCGTGGGAACGGTGGCTTGCATGCATGTCTGTCGAGCAGCATGGCATGGACGAATGCTAGTGCATGCACTCCGTATCCGAGGTATAATGGCATAAAAAATTGTCCTGTGTAAAAATATTACAGGACAGAGTAATTGTTCTTTGACAAAAAAAATAAGTGTTTAATAGATAAATTTAGATGGATATCACCTGATGTGCCAGGCCGGAAATAATCCGCCATGAAATTGATGATCACTAAGTGAAGTTGAAATCGTTTCACGGGCGGATCGGCCGCGGCAGAAAGCTACGGCGTTGTAAACCGGCGCGGTCGCGAGAGACGGCCACAGCGTTATAAACCGGTGCGGGAACGACGACCAGCTATGCTGAAATGACGTCGGCATGCCCCATCTCCGTGGCCTAATACCACTTTGTAGTGGATTTTGTCCTGCACACAAAAAATACCACAAGACAGAGCAGTGTGTTTGTGGGAGGAAAAAAGTGTTTAATAAAATAAATGTGAAGATAGCACCTAATATTTTTTTGTCAGATGGCTGCAAACCAAGCAAACCAAGCTTCGACATGCATATCGAACCATTCTTTGTCTTTTTTTTACTCAATCAAACTCCTTGCTCTTTTGTTCGTTACTGAAACCAGATTATTACCAACAACAACTTGATCAAGTGATGCCATCAAGCGCTACTTTGGATCCGGTCAAACAATGGAATTTCCTTGCCACAACTCGCCAAGCAAGTGCCCGCTTCACGTCTGATAGTTTTGGAGGAAACCTGCAACGGAGGTAGAAAGGCGGCCACAGCCGGCCAGCGCGGCAGGGGTGGCCCCATCGCTGCTGTTTAGGGCGCAGCTTCGGCTGATCAGCAATCCGTCAGGGCGGCATCTCATGCGCAGAACCAATCAGGCAGCTGATGTAACCACGGGTGAAGGCCCGATTCAAACCCCGGACGGCGGCTCTTTCAGATGATGACCGCGAAAACCGGCTCGGCATTTGAAGAAAGTGATTCGGAGGCACCAGGCTGTGGCAGAGACGGACGGCGCGCTGGGCGGCCCGGATGGTCTGCAGCAGAAGGTGAAGCCAATGCCAGGCCACAGGAGCGAGCTCACGCGGGAGCGAGGAGGAGCGGCTCGTAGGTAGCCAGGCGCGATAGCTATTCGGAGGAGGCGAAGACGGCAGGTCCGTGATGGCAGAGTAATCCGGAACAGCGCGAGGCAACTTGGGGGCATCGGGCGGAACGGTGTGGCCGTGCCAGAGGCCCGCGCGAGAGGCTCACTCGAGGCACGCCTGCAGTGGCGGCGGCTCAACGCGAAGTAGATGCGGTCACGGTCCGGCAGCTAGGTGCGGCGCAAGAAACGGTGGCTCGATCCGAGGCCCTCGTCCATCCCCGCCTCCGAGTCGTGGTTAAATCTGATTCCGTCTCGTTAACTGTTCGTCGGCTATCTTTCCCCTTTTCTTTCTTTTTTTTTACCAGGATCACTTGAGCTGATGCAATTGAGCAGGTTCTGGCGTGTGTTCGCACGCGAAGGCAGCAACTAGTGGATCAATGTGCAACCATGGACACGAATCTTCTCTGGACATGAAACCTGACAGCGTGAAAAAAACCGTGGAACCCGGCGGATTAGATCGCGGCCTCGGACGACTTACGCGTGCACTGAACTCCTGTCGATCTTGGCGTACTGTTGCAATATGATCGCTGCAGCGAAAAAATCCAGTCATTTGTAGGCGATCGGCGGTGGCGCGAGGACAGGCAACTTTAATCCTTTCGTCTCGATCCTCTTGTTAATACTATTGCTGAAACTTTTCTTCACTCTTGACTGATCAACCAAGCTTCGACTTTGATCCTTCGGCCGGCTCTTGTTCAGCCAGAAAATTACTAACTTCTTGATCCCTCCGAGAGATCCCTTCAAGAACTCAACATCACCGTGCGCAGGCCCCACGGTGGGCGCCAACTGTCGTGGATTTGTCACGGCAAATGTCCTTAGTGTCAGGACTTAGTCGCGAGGCCAACGCATCTATGTGGTAGCTTGAGAGGGGTTGAGTGGGACGAGAGACGCGGGGCGGATCAACACGCAAGACAAGGATTTAGATAGCTTCGGGCCCCGGGAAACATCATCTGGTAACAACCCTACATGCTGTTTGAGGCTAGGTCTCATTATCATCACGAGGGAGTCGCTGTAAACCGGCTCTCCTCTTTGTGTCTAGCCCTAAGATTGTTTCTTCTTGCTTGTAGCTTGTCCTCTTTTGGGAGCCCTGCCCCTCCTTATATATGTTGAAGGAGCGGGTTACATGTGTAGTCCTATTAGGATTAGGACTAGTCTATCTCTAATATAAACCGGATACAAGTCCTGGTCTTAACTCCTTGTAAGGTAAATATTCGTCATGCCTTTCCCCTTAAACCGGCCCACCATAGTATGAACCGACCTTCATGAACCGCCCGTTGGGCCACCGGGTCTTGTCGCTCCTCTGACCCGCCTGCCGGATTACCAATGAATCATAAACCGCCAGGTCCAAACGGGTCACCAGTGAATCGTCAAGTCTCAGCCGGGTCTCAAGTAAACCGCCAAGTCCGGCCGGGTTATACTTCCGGCCGGTTTACGCCGCGGGGTATATCCCCGACAATAAGTATTCTACAGTGGGTGAACAAATTACTATTGAGCAATTGATAAAATTGAGCATAGTTATGAGAATATCTAGGTATAATCATGTATATAGGCATCAAGTCCGAGACAAGTAGACCGACTCCTGCCTGCATCTACTACTATTACTCCACTCATCGACCGCTATCCAGCATGCATCTAGAGTATTAAGTTAAAAATAGAGTAACGCCTTAAGCAAGATGACATGATGTAGAGGGATAGACTCATGCAATATGAAGAAAACCCCATCTTGTTATCCTCGATGGCAACAATACAATACGGGCCTTGCTGCCCTTACTGTCACCGGGAAAGGACACCGCAAGATTGAACCCAAAGCTAATCACTTCTCCCATTGCAAGAAAGATCAATCTAGTAGGCCAAACCAAACTGATAATTCGAAGAGACTTGCAAAGATAACCAATCATACATAAAAGAATTCAGAGAAGATTCAAATATTATTCATAGATAGACTTGATCATAAACCCACAATTCATCGGTCTCAACAAACACACCGCAAAAAGAAGATTACATCGAATAGATCTCCACAAGAGAGGGGGAGAACATTGTATTGAGATCCAAAAAGAGAGAAGAATCCATCTAGCTACTAACTATGGACCCGTAGGTTTGAAGTAAACTACTCACACTTCATCGGAGAGGCTATGGTGTTGATGTAGAAGCCCTCCGTGATCGATGCCCCCTCCGGCGGAGCTCCGGAACAGGCCCCAAGATGGGATCTCGTGGATACAGAAAGTTACGGCGGTGGAATTAGGGTTTTGGCTCTGTTTCTGATCGTTTGGGGGTACGTGGATATATATAGGAGGAAGAAGTACGTCGGTGGAGCAAAAGAGGGCCCACGAGGCTGGAGGGAGTGCCTTGGGGGGGCAGGCGCGCCCCCCTACCTCATGGCCTCCTGTTAGTTGGCTTGACGTAGGGTCCAAGTCTCCTGAGTTGTATTCGGCGAGAAAATCACGTTCCCGAAGGTTTCATTCCGTTTGGACTCCGTTTGATATTCCTTTTCTTCGAAACCCTAAAATAGGCAAAAAAACAGCAATTCTGGGCTGGGCCTCCAGTTAATAGGTTAGTCCCGAAAATAATATAAAAGTGGATAATAAAGCCCAATAATGTCCAAAACAGTAGATAATATAGCATGGAGCAATCAAAAATTATAGATACGTTGGAGACGTATCAAGCATCCCCAAGCTTAATTCCTGCTCGTCCTCGAGTAGGTAAATGATAAAAACAGAATTTTTGATGCGGAGTGCTACTTGGCATAATTTTAATGTAATTCTTCTTAATTGTGGTATTAATATTCAGATCCTAAAGATTCAAGACAAAAGTTTATATTGACATAGAAAATAATAATACTTCAAGCATACTAGCAAAGCAATTATGTCTTCTCAAAATAACATGGCTAAAGAAAGTTATCCCTACAAAATCATATATCTGGCTATGCTCTATCTTCACCACACAAAATATTTAAATCATGCACAACCCTGATGTCAAGCCAAGCAATTGTTTCATACTTTTGACATTCTCAAAACTTTTTCAATCTTCATGCAATACATGAGCATGAGCCATGGATATAGCACTATAGGTGGAATAGACTGGTGGTTGTGGAGAAGACAAAAAGGGGAAGATAGTCTCACATCAACTAGGCGTATCAACGGGCCATGGAGATGCCCATCAATAGATATCGATGTGAGTGAGTAGGGATTGCCATGCAACGGATGCACTAGAGCTATAAGTATATGAAAGCTCAAAAAGAAACTAAGTGGGTGTGCATCCAACTTGCTTGCTCATGAAGACCTAGGGCAATTTGAGGAAGCCCATCATTGGAATATACAAGCCAAGTTCTATAATGTAAGATTCCCACTAGTATATGAAAGTGATAACATGAGAGACTCTCTACTATGAAGATCATGGTGCTACTTTAAAGCACAAGTGTGGTAAAAGGATAGTAGCATTGTCCCTTCTCTCTTTTTCTCTCATTTTTGGGGGCTTTTCTTTTTTCTTTCTTTTTTTGGCCTCTTTTCTTTCTTTTCTTTTTTTATTTTTCGTCCGGAGTCTCATCCCGACTTGTGGGGGAATCATAGTCTCCATCATCCTTTCCTCACTTGGGGCAATGCTCTGATAATGATGATCATCACACTTTTATTTTTCTTACAACTCAAGAATTACAACTCGATACTTAGAACAAAATATGACTCTATGTGAATGCCTCTGGCGGTGTACCGGGATATGCAATGATGCATGAGTGACATGTATGGAAGAATTATGAATGGTGGCTTTGCCACACATACTATGTCAACTACATGATCATGCTAAGCAATATGACAATGATGGATTGTGTCATGAACGGAACGGTGGAAAGTTGCATGGCAATATATCTCGAAATGGCTATGGAAATCCCATAATAGGTAGGTATGGCGGCTGTTTTGAGGAAGGTATCTGGTGGGTGTATGATACCGGCGAAAGGTGCGCGGTATTAGAGAGGCTAGCAAGGGTGGAAGGGTGAGAGTGTGTATAATCCATGGACTCAACATTAATCATAAAGAACTCATATACTTATTGCAAAAATCTACAAGTTATCAAAGCAAAGCATTGCACGCATGCTCCTAGGGGGATAGATTGGTAGGAAAAGACCATCGCTCGTCCCTGACCGCCACTCATAAGGAAGACAATCAATAAATAAATCATGCTCCGACTTAATCACATAACAGTTCACCATACGTGCATGCTACGGGAATCACAAGATTCAACACAAGTATTTCTCAAATTCACAACTACTCAACTAGCATGACTTCAATATCACCATCTCCATATCTCAAAACAATTATCAAGTATCAAAATTATCATAGTATTCAACACACTCATAAGAAAGTTTTTATTATTAATCTTGCATACCAAGCATATTAGGATTTTAAGCAAATTACCATGCTATTTAAGACTCTCAAAATAATCTAAGTGAAGCATGAGAGATCAATAGTTTCTATAAAACAAATCCACCACTGTGCTCTAAAAAGTATAAGTGAAGCACTAGAGCAAAATTATATAACTCAAAAGATATAAGCGAAGCACATAGAGTATTCTAACAAATTCTAAATCATGTATGGCTCTCTCAAAAGATGTGTACAGCAAGGATGATTGTGGTAAACTAATAGGCAAAGACTCAAATCATACAAGACGCTCCAAGTAAAACACATATCATGTGGTAAATAAAAATATAGCTCCAAGTAAAGTTACCGATAGAAGTAGACGAAAGAGGGATGCCTTCCGGGGCATACCCAAGCTTTGGATTTTAGGTGTCCTTAGATAATCTTGGGGGTGCCTCCCTACCTCGTGGGGCCAGAAATCCTTCTTGCTACCTCTTTTAGCACTGTGTTGGTTTTCCCCAAAGAGGAAGGGATGATGCAGCAAAGTAGTGTAAGTATTTCCCTCAGTTTTTGAGAACCAAGGTATCAATCCAGTAGGAGGCTACGAGCGAGTCCCTTGTACCTGCACAAAACAAATAAATCCTCGCAACCAACGCAAATAGGGGTTGTCAATCCCTATAGGGCCACTTACGAGAGTGAGATCTGATAAGATAATATTTTTGGTATTTTTATGATAAAGGTGCAAAGTAAAATAAAGGCAAAGTAAATAACTAAGTAGTAGGAGATTGGTATGATAAAGATAGACCCGGGGCCATAGGTTTCACTAGTGGCTTCTCTCGAGAGCATAAGTATTCTACGGTGGGTGAACAAATTACTGTTGAGCAATTGACAAAATTGAGCATAGTTATGAGAATATCTAGGTATGATCATGTATATAGGCATCACGTCCGAGACAAGTAGACCGACTCCTGCCTGCATCTACTACTATTACTCCACTCATCGACTGCTATCCAGCATGCATCTAGAGTATTAAGTTAAAAACAGAG
Source organism: Triticum urartu (assembly GCF_056163025.1). Classification (NCBI taxonomy): domain Eukaryota; kingdom Viridiplantae; phylum Streptophyta; class Magnoliopsida; order Poales; family Poaceae; genus Triticum; species Triticum urartu. The sequence continues at coordinate 51,922,022 of NC_141876.1, forward strand.
TAACGCCTTAAGCAAGATGACATGATGTAGAGGGATAGACTCATGCAATATGAAGAAAACCCCATCTTGTTATCCTCGATGGCAACAATACAATACGTGCCTTGCTTCCCTTACTGTCACCGGGAAAGGACACCGCAAGAGTGAACCCAAAGCTAAGCACTTCTCCCATTGCAAGAAAGATCAATCTAGTAGGCCAAACCAAACTGATAATTCGAAGAGACTTGCAAAGATAACCAATCATATATAAAAGAATTCAGAGAATATTCAAATATTATTCATAGATAGACTTGATCATAAACCCACAATTCATCGGTCTCAACAAACACACCGCAAAAAGAAGATTATATCGAATAGATCTCCACAAGAGAGGGGGAGAACATTGTATTGAGATCCAAAAAGAGAGAAGAAGCCATCTAGCTACTAACTATGGACCCGTAGGTCTGAAGTAAACTACTCACACTTCATCGGAGAGGCTATGGTGTTGATGTAGAAGCCCTCCGTGATCGATGCCCCCTCCGGCGGAGCTCCGGAACAGGCCCCAAGATGGGATCTCGTGGATACAAAAAGTTACGGCGGTGGAATTAGGGTTTTGTCTCCATTTCTGATCGTTTGGGGGTACGTGGATATATATAGGAGGAAGAAGTACGTCGGTGGAGCCACAGGGGGCCCACGAGGGTGGAGGGTGCGCCTGGGGGGCAGGCGCGCCCCCCTACCTCGTGGCCTCCTATTAGTTGGCTTGACGTAGGGTCCAAGTCTCCTGAGTTGTATTCGGTGAGAAAATCACGTTCCCGAAGGTTTCATTCCGTTTGGACTCCAGTTAATAGGTTAGTCCCAAAAATAATATAAAAGTGGATAATAAAGCCCAATAATGTCCAAAACAGTAGATAATATAGCATGGAGTAATCAAAAATTATAGATACGTTGGAGAGGTATCAGATTTCCAATGGCTTCACTTGAAAGGATTGGTAGGTGTAGGATTTTGAGTTGAGCATCACTGTCGGTGTCAAAACCGGCGGATCTCGGGTAGGGGGTCCCGAACTGTGCGTCTAGGTCGGATGGTAACAGGAGGCAGGGAACACTTTGTTTTACCCAGGTTCGGGTCCTCTCGATGGAGGTAATACCCTACTCCTGCTTGATTAATATTGATGATATGGGTAGTACAAGAGTAGATCTACCATGAGATCAAGGAGGCTAAACCCTAGAAGCTAGCCTATGGTATGATTGTTGTATATATTGTATATCTATCGACTAGCCTGGCCTCGGTTTATATAATGCACCGGAGGCCTAGGATAACAAGAGTCCTAGCCGAATACGCTGGTGGGGAGAAGTCCTTGTCTTGATCGCCAAGTCTTGTGGAATCTTCCTTGTATGCGGTAGCCGTCTGAACTGGCCCATGAGTATACGGCCACGGGGGTCCTCGGCCCAATCTAATAGATCGAGAGACGACGTGGTGAGTACCCCCTAGTCCAGGACACCGTCAGTAGCCCCCTGAACCGGTCTTCAAGTTAGGGACGCTCCTCGATTCTTCCGAACTGTTCTTCATCTTCGGTTGCCGGTCTTGAAAACTGGTTCAACCAATCTTCTTTATCTTCGATCTTGAGGATCGCCGAAATGCATGCGACGAGTTTACACGTCGGGTATCCGAGGAGCCCCTTTAAGTTTCCGGCCTTTATCAATTCCTTGTTTATTTTTATGCCACACCTCGGGTTTGAAGTTGTTCCCGGGAGGCAGGGTCCTCTTGCGTCCGAGCTCCAACGCCGGACTGCATTCGAGGTATCTTTTGCAGCCGAGCACCAACGCCGGACCGCTTCCCAGCTCTAGCGCCGGAATGTATCCGAGCTCCAACGCCGGACTATGTATCCGAGCTCCAACGCCGGACTGTATATCCGAGCTCCAATGCCGAAATATATCCGAGCTCCAACGCCGGACTGTGTCCAGGCTCCAATGCCGGACTATATCCGAGGTGTCATATCACCTTGGTTCAAAAAAGTTGAAGGAGTTTAGCCGAGCTTAATGCCGGAAATGCCCTCTATGGAGCCAGCCACTAGCGCCCAAGCTTTATGCCGGACTGCTTCCGAGGTGGTGCACCACCCCGACTATGGGCCGATTTTTTGTCAATATTTTTTATTGGTGCAATTTATTCTCTGCCGAGATATATAGCCAGTAGCCCTCAAGGTGTGTATCGTCTAAAACCCGAGATGCACATGAAGGATGACATAAGACCGCTGATCCCAGTAGCCGCTGAGACTCAGGTTGATTTGCAAAATCGGCCTGAGGATCAATTCCTAGCTCGGCGGAATACTTCGGGACACAAAAGCGGCGTGCTCAGTCCTCAAGACTCAGGTTGGGTGCGGCCGACCAACCTGAGGATCAAAATCTCCTCGGAAACTATATTGCACATAAAATTTTCTGCATTGGACAAGCAATGCAGTAGCCCCCGAGACACTGGTCGGGTGGCAACACCAGATCAGGGGATCGATGTGCCCCTTTAATATTTGTAAATAATAAGCCCGAAGCCCAGTAGCCCCCGAGCCTTAATGCGGGCACGGGTGGCCGAATTAAGGATCAATATCCATAGTAAAATCACAAATTATGTGTAATGACTCTATGTATCCAAGTACTTTACGTCATTAATGCTCGGATCTGCATTGTACAAAACTTTGTTGACCGACCATCGGCTTCCACCTCCTTGGCCAGTAGCCGAGGAGTGTTTGTCCTACTTTATAAAGCCTTTATGAGGGCAAAGATTTACGACAAACAAGGCAATCTGGCCACACGGTTTCATAAACAAAGGTACGCAGAGAGATATGTTATATTACCGTTTAACAGAAGAAATGTATTCCAAAAAAAATAGTCCCGCTATCGGTTCCTTTCTTTGGGTTGTCATGCTAAGCATGATCATGAAACCTCAGCTCGAATGTAAGAGCAAAATACCGAGGATTTAGTTTGGGAGGCCAGTTAATAGCCCCGGTAGTGTTCGGCGACGGTCGAGGTCAAGCCGTAAACACTTCGGCCAATGTTATGAATGGCCCGTCATAGTCATCGGATCGCTGACCAGTTTACGCTTATTGTGAAAGTCAGTTTTCGGCTTTCTCCACTGAGGTGCTTAACCATGTGAGCTGGAAGCACAATCGCAGTGGTTCTCCCTTTGCACGCCTAGCCGAACAAAACGGAACGTATGGAGCAAGTGCAGGAGCCGGGCAGCCCAACTATTGACCGAAGACACAATTCGAAACCAATGCATATATAGCAATATCTGAGAATGTTTTTGCCGAATCCCTAAAGGTGTCCGGCGTTGCACTGCGAGACTAATGCTGGAAAAGCACGAATAGTTTAAAAGTGCCAAAAATCTTGGAAAACCAAGAAACGTCAGTAAAAACATGACGTCCGAACAAGATCAAGTGTTCGGTGCTAAATCCGAAAATTGGTCTTAGAAAAAAGAAGTGCTTCTGTCGTCCTTTAACATGACACCTCCTATCTCAAGACTTCGAGCGGGTCAGCCTACGGCTTCATCCTCCTATCCTGAGGGCGGATTACTTCTCATTAGGCCAGTTTAGCAAACTAAACTCTAGCGGCTTTGAGAGAGAAATTAGGCTCCCCAGCTAGTGACCGCACACTCGCGTCGAAAAAAGGAGTGATAAATAATAATAATAATAATAATAATAATAATAATAATAATAGAACTTTGCAACGATTGAGAAGAAGAACACTTATTATAAAATGGCTCAAATAAACTTAAGAGCCCCCAAGTGACTTGGGTAGAAGAATGATTGCATGTACCGAAGTACTTATATCATATCTATGTTCAACCGAACTTTAAACGCGTCTTAACCGACTGTCGGCTTCTCCCTCTTCGGTGAACGACCCAAAAGTGTTATGTACTCCATCGGTCGAGAATATCGACGGTGTTTCCAACAACCAGGCAATCAGGCCATAAGGCTGTAACAGACAAAGCATGCTCAGGGAACTTATGCTATATTATTGCGAAGAGTAAGAAGCATCTTCAAAGAAAATAGTACCCCCACTGATACCTTTCTTCGGTGCTCATTGTTATTATGAGACTTGTGCAATAGATTTTTTGTACTCATGAGTTCCGTTGTGTGCCGACCATCATTGAATAACTATAAGAGCGCTAGCTTTCGGCTTCACCCAGTCTGAGGTCCGGCTCGGGTGACCCGATCGTGACAATCGCAGAGGTGCTCCCTTTACTCCCTAGCCGAACAATCGGGAACGTAGGGGTAAACACAGGAGCGAGGCAACCTAGCTTGCAAATCGCTTAAGTCAATGTGGTGCATATTGTGGCGTAATACACGAACAAGGAACGAAGCCGTACAAGTACAATCATATGCAACAGGAAAAGCTTCATAAAGGAAGCCCCCAAGTAAACGGGGTATTTGAATTTATGCGTCACAAACAAAGTTTGGACAAGGAAATTTTTTAGAAGCAACTTTTTTCCAAAAAAAGTATAATGCTTGGTCGAACCGAACGCAAGTTAGAAATTAAAGCTTTGAGCATGAAAGCGACTTAGCTGGTTAATGTGTTCGGTATTGATGACGCGGTCCGAGCTTGATGCGGGGCAAGGTTCCATCCCTCAAGCCGGTCCTGAGGTGGCGGAGCGGAGAGCTTGACACGCCGAAGTGGTGACATAGCACGATCAATGCAGACCGGCAGAGTGACGCCGAAGTCCCCGGATCATTTTCCTGTGCACAAAAAATAGTGCAAACCGGAGATAATAGTAATAATGATAATTAAAAAAAATGTTGCATAATAAATAATTTATGCAAAGTGAGGAATAGAAGAAATATGGCCTGGCGACGAAGTCAATGTCGATGCAGGGCGTCGGCGTGATGTAGTAAAGGCGTGGCAAAGCCTAAATTCACAGGTCGGTCCGAGCTCCGGGTACGGCGTTTGCCGAACTATGTACGAAAACTGATCGAACCACCACGCGACCGTCGTTAATGCGGTCACCATTTGATAGACCTGTGTACATATCATGGACAAAGCAGAGTAATAATTCCTTAGGAAAAATGAACCCAAACAAGCAAAAAATACTGGGATTAATAGCACCTGGTTTATTTATTGTAGCAATCCAAAGGAAGGTGATTCCCAAAATTGGGACTCGCTCCGCACACCCATTGCCTGATGGGCGATAAAACGACGGCATGGCAATGCTGGTAAAGGTTGACTCGCCGAGGCAAAGCCCTCGGCCCAGCTAACGTGACGGAGCTGGTCGGCTAGTGACGCCGAAGTGTCCGGAGTAGGTTGATGAAGAGATGGCGAAGCCCCCGGTCCAGCCGAGATGTCGAAGCCTCGATGTCAGCCGATGAGTCGAAGTAGGTCGGCGTGATGGACACCAGCTTGAAGAAGCAATAGTGCGGCCCTGTCGATGCAGGTCATGACGTGGTCGATGCCGGCTTGATGAAGCGACCGTGCGGCGATGCCGGTATGCCCGCTCCGTGTAATCCGTGGGGCGGCGATGTTGGTGATGATTTATCCTTCGCGATGCCGGGCTCTTGTTCGGCTTGCCGAGATGATGATCCGAAGAAGTTGAGCTCGGCTCAACAAAGTGACGCCGTGTCTAGCGCAGGTCGGCAGCCGTGGAGTAATATTGCCGGACTGGTTTTGACACCAGCATGATGTTGAAGATCATGTTCAAAAGATCTTAAATTTAGTGGGATGTGTTCGGGAACAAAACACAATACCCCATACAAAACTTCCTTCAAAAGGGATGTCCGAAATCCTGTTCATAAAAAAGATGAACTCGGGTCGGATTCGTTTTCACGCAGAAAACAGATCCGAAAAGTGATGCACTAATCGGAAGGTTCCCGGAGTTTGGACGGTCGGATCGAGCCGAAATTTTGAGAGGTGGTAGATATAGGAATTCCGCAGCCGATCAACGGTTGGATCTTCCAAAGGACGTCCGAGCTAGAAGCTGGACACCATGCCCTAAACTCATCCAAATTCCCATCCAGATTTGACAGGGCTCCGGTATATCGTGGATTGCCAGAAATTCCTCCATCGGAACTTGACGAAATTTTCCAGAGTTGTTGTAGACTCAATTCCGCACAATTACACCAAAGCGATCGTCAAAGCGATACTCGAGGAGGTGGTGGTGGCAGATACGAGTTCGCTGTCCAGAAAAACAGCACGGTCGCTTGAGGGCAATGTTGACGTTGAGCCCCCGAGCTCCATAGATGATTCCTCCGTGATCTTGATAGAGATTGGAGTTGATGTTTTGATGAAGGCCCTCGTCCGGACATGGTGATCCGAACATGGGGCGCAATTCTTGGTCGAACCAAGGTGACCAGTCGAGCTGGTGACGAAGATGCCGAAGTCGCAGTTGATCTGCAGGCGAGCCATCGATCCTTTTGTCGATCACACAGCGGAACTCTCAATGAAAGCACCAATGTCGGTGTCAAAACGGACGGATCTTGGGTAGGGGGTCCCGAACTGTGCGTCTAGGCCGGATGGTAACAGGAGGCAGGGAACACTTTGTTTTACCCAGATTCGGGCCCTCTCGATGGAGGCAATACCCTACTCCTGCTTGATTAATATTGATGATATGGGTAGTATAAGAGTAGATCTACCACGAGATCAAGGAGGCTAAACCCTAGAAGCTAGCCTATGGTATGATTGTTGTATATATTGTATATCTATCGACTAGCCTGGCCTCGGTTTATATAATGCACCGGAGGCCTAGGATAACAAGAGTCCTAGCCGAATACGCCGGTGGGGAGAAGTCATTGTCTTGATCGCCAAGTCTTGTGGAATCTTTCTTGTATGCGGTAGCCGTCCGAACTGGCCCATGAGTATACGGCCACGGGGGTCCTTGGCCCAATCTAATAGATCGGGAGACGACGTGGTGAGTACCCCCTAGTCCAGGACACCGTCAATCACCTGGAAACTTTTCCTTAGTTTTACCTCGACCCCCTTTAATAGTATGGTGTTTCCTATGACTCAAGAAAGAGAAAATGAAATTATGAAAACAGAAGTCTTCATGCTTCATGTTCCTCGCATGAATATCAAGTCTTCACGGTCACACCAATTTCTTCACTTTCAAAGTCTTCAGAAATCCAAAAGTCTTCAGTTGAAGACATTCATTTTTAGGGGTCGACTTTCTCTGTAAATATCAAACACCTCATAGACTTATAGACCTGTGTACACTCACAAACGCATTAGTCCCTTAACCTATAAGTCTTCAATACACCAAAATCACTAAGGGGCACTAGATGCACTTACAATCTCCCCCTTTTTGGTGATTGATGACAATATAGGTTAAGTTTTCAACGGTGTCGGGGATATACCCCGTGGTATGACCCGGCCGGAGATATGACCCGGCTAGGACTTGGTATTTCATTGGTATGACCCGGCAGATTGTTTAAGCCAAATGTTAAGCTGGCAGATTGTAAGCCGGCAGAGTATTTAGGCCAGATGTTAAGCTGGCAGATTGTAAGCTAGCAGATTGTTTACTGTAAGCCGGCCGATTGTTTAAGCCAGATAGTTAAGAATCCTAAGACGTTAAGAAGGCCATGGAGAGAAGCCCATGGAGAGAAGACCGTGAAGAGAAGTTAGAATAGTTAAATCTTAAGTCCGAGTTGGACTCTACATGTAAACCGCCCCTTCAGCTTATATAAGGAGGGGCAGGGCACCCCAAGAGGGAGAGGTTGAATAATCGTTAAGTCTAGACACAACTAGGAGAGCCGGAGTTACGGCAACTCTCTGATGAGCATAATGAGACCTAGCCACAAATAGCATGTAGGGTTGTTACCGGATGATGTTTCCCGGGGCCCGAAGCTGTCTAAACCCTTGTCTTGTGTTACATCTCTTGATTCCGATCAACCCCTCTCAAGCTACCACATAGATGCGTTGGCCTCACGACTAAGTCCTCACACTAGGACATCTGCCGTGACAATTCCACGATAGTTGGCGCCCATCATGGGATATTGAGGAATTTGATTGCAAGATATAGAAGAAACTCCCCCTGAAGATGTGCATAGTGAGGAATTTTCATTTGAAGCAATGCACATTTGAAGAGTAGAATCATGGAGATCTCCCCCTATATCTTGTAATTCATACACGCATTTAACATGTGATATGAAGAATTTGAAATGCATGATGAAATATGGTGACTGATGTAATTCAGCATGCGTGCATTATCATACATGAGGAAATAGCATGTAGAAGAACATAGCAAAAAGTATCAGACCACCATCGGACTTAAGTTTACAACTCAATCCAACAAATCTTCAGAAGAACGAGAGTTGTAACTTAGCAAAAAATGCCCATATAGATAGACCCGCTTGAAGACTAACTCAAATTTCTCCCCCTTTGTCATCGAATGACCAAAAGGGACGAAAAATGAGGACTACCGCCCCTGAAGAATATCACGAAGTCGATGGAGGAGCGCCAGCGTTGTTGGGTCGGTTGTTGAAGTAGGGCCTGCCGTAGTGTCATCCAAATCTTCATGTTCATCAGTCTAGCATGATGAAGAATAGGAGTTGGCCAGCAAGTGAGAAACTTTGACCTTCTTGAATTTCTTCGAAGGTGGCTAAGACCAGTCAAAGTCCTGCTTGTAGCCCATCTTCTTGAGGTCATCTTCACCGTAGAGATGAGACAGAACATCCCAGGTGTGATAAAAAAACTTCATGGAGGTAGTAATGGTTCTTCTTCACTGAATTCTAAGTGATGGTCATGTTCTAAAGAATTGAACCAAACTGTCACTTGACCCATTTATTATTGTGATCGACCATCTGGTAAAGACTGAGGAGAAGCTCACAATCAGTCAGCACCCTTGGAGCTATGCCTTGAGGATTTTGCTTGAAGCATTGATGGCAGAGTCATCATTGGTGGAATAAGATGCAGCTTTGCAGAACTGACCATCCAATGGATGAATGCCTTCGTCGATAATAGCAATTGTCTTGCCTTCTCATTAGATGAGGAAATAGGTCGTCTAAAGACTTCAATGGGTGGCAAGTAACTGAGATGATTTTGAAAGTCAGCCTTGTAATTGATTGAAGACCTTGATCTGAGGAATCTCATAATCCAAGGAGCATAAGGCTTCAACTCAAAAGGTGACAGTGCAACGTTTGCCAGAGTCCTCATGAAGAAATCATGGTAGTTGATTGGAACGCCATGAATGATGTTGAATAGCAAATTCTTAATGATGGCAATGACTTCTTCTTCATTAGAGTCATGGCCTTTGATTGGACTCAATGCCTTGGTCAGAATGCGATAGATGGTCCGAGGCACATACAGCAATTCCTTCATGAGGAACTTGGTTCTGGGGGCTTGTCCAAGCTTCAGCGGCTTCATCAACACTTGCATGTAGTGATCCGATAGCTCAGGTTCATGGTAGATTAGCTGCGCACCTTCAAGGGGAGGACTGACAGGCAGGGCATGAAGCAATTCAGAGGCTTGTGCTTTGAAGTGAGTGTTTTCTGTCATCCAATCTAGCACCCATGAATTCACATCTTCAGCATTGCCGGTAATGTGTAGTGTGGCGTAGAACTGAAGAACTAGTTCTTCATTCTAGTCTACGATGTCAGTGTAGAAGTTTAGCAGCCCAGCGCCATGAAGAACACTGAAGACTGGGGTGAAGCAAGGCAGCGATTCCATGTCCACATGAGGAATATGCTCATGGTCAAAGATCTTATCCTTATCAAAAAGTAGTGAAGAGTACAAGTTGGCTTGGCTCGCAGTCCAGAAACGCTTCCTTCAAAATCGAGCAGAGTCATATGGAGTGTAATCAGTGAAGAACACATGCTCGTGAAAGAAGTCATCAGCCTTGAATTTTTGCCTTTTGGAGAAGGGATTCTTTGGCTTGGGCTGAGGAGTATCAGTCAATGCCTTCACAGCCTCAGGAATCACATTCTTAGGAGCAGTAGACTAAGGAATTTCAGTGCCAACATCTTTAGTGGCAGCCTGGGTCTCCATCTCTTCAGCAGCATGAGCATCAGCACTAATGGCTGGAATTTCTTCAGGTATGGTAAGAAGAGAAGCTTGAGGTTCTTCAGAGGCCATAGGAATTTCTTCAGTCTGGACAGGGGACTGAGGAATGTATTGCAGTGGAGTGAATAGTGGTGAATTAGGGCGCAGACTTTCCCAAAAGTCATCGTTCAGAACTGGAGTGGTGCACCCAATATCCATGTCTTCTTCTTCATTCATTTCCTTAACGGCCGCCTCTTCAGCTGTGAACTGAGGCATTGGCGATGATATCACTGGGGTGGACGTAAGGTTGTCCACATCAATTTCTTCGTCCAACTTCTCTAATGAAGCAGCAGAAGGAACATCTTCATCAGATCTGCTTGGGATCTCATAATCCTCACCAAAGGGAACGAGTTCCTTTGATGGCATGGTTGAAACTAGAATAGCAACAATTGGATTCTCAAAAGAACTTGTCAGATTCTTCGTCTTCTTTGTTGCTGAAGACTCTGAGGTGGCGGATGCTTTCCTCTTCTTCACAGTTGCTCTCTCCGCAGCTTTGGTTTTCCTCACTTCTGATGCAGAAGGAAGAGTGGGACTTGGCGTTGGTGCAGGAGGAGCGGAGGAAATTGGTTCATTTTCTTCAGGCACAACTGATGCAGTTGTCCTGATTGGTTCAGTTTCTTCAGACATAGTGTTTGATTCTTCAGCTGGCCTGGCTTGTTCTTCAGGCACAACACTAGTGGTTGCCCTAGCAACTTCACCAGCGGCTGGAATAGCTTCATCAGCCCTGGTACTTTCAGTTTCTTTAGCAGCCTGATTCTCATCAATGGTGCTGGCATGACCTTCAGTTTGCTGAGCAGATGCTTCAGCCCGAGGAGATTCATGTTGCATTGGAGCAGCAATGTTTGAGGTGAATCCTTCGGTCAGTCTCACAAATCTGACTTTGGCTCCAAGCCAATCTGTATGATAGACATTGAATTCATCACTCAGACTTTTGATCTCGGACTGAATGGCAACAGGTTCATTAGTTGTCATGTTGACAACATTCTTCTTCAGGAAACGCTCCTTCTTATACTGAGCTTTCTTCAGCTTCCTGGCCTTCTCAAATTTCCATTTTTCTTCACTAATGAAGGCAGCCAGCATGTGACTTTGTCCAGGAGTGAGCTTGAAGTCTGGCATAGGTTTGTTTCGATCCTTGTGCCATAGATCGATAAAGTCAAGGATCAGCTTGGGATCCAGCATCAATGGCACATTTGTGCCTTTGGCTCTAGCGTCCCTTTACTGTCTGTATCTGATGATTTCAGTGAGTTTATCATCATCAGCTTCGTCGTTAGTGGATGGCACATGGAAGGCGACCTGCTTCTTATGAGGACTTGGTCTAGTACCTCGTCCAGTAGTGGACTTTGTCTTCAACAGAGAGGGGTCAGTTGAGGATTGCGGAGGAGCTGAAGAACTTGTAGAGGCCCCTGAGGCAATTGAGAAGCCTTTGGTCCTTTGACATGAGGCGAGATGCGCAGGTGTTGAGGACTTTGCCGGAGGATCTGAGGTTTTTGGAACTTGAGGAACTGGGGTAGCTTGAGAAATTGGCCGTGAGGGCATTGCAGAGATGGGCCGTGAGGGCATTGCTGAGGTGCTTGGCCATGAGGGCATTGAAGCAGAGGCATTGGGCTTGTGTGCGGGCTTCTTTGGCATAGCCTCCTTGGGCTTGCTAGCAGAGACCTCGGCAGTGGCAGCAGCAGTAGCAGAGTCTTCATTGAATTTCCTCACTGCTTCTTTAGCCATTTTGGCTAGCTTCGCTTGTCGTCTTGCCCATTCATTAGGATAGTCCTCACCGCGCTTGAGGCTAGTGGGATCAGCTTCTTGGCCAGGTGCCAATGGAGGTCTTGGGCAAGGAGGGTGAAGAGCGAATTTCTTCATGTACTTTGGAGTGACATACCTGTACTCCCTCCATTCCCGTGCCCATCTCCCCTCTATCCTTTGTATGCGCACCTTGCGCTGATTCTTGTTCTCCTTGCCATGTTTGGCTTCATCAGGAGTACAATATTCTTCATAAATGTCCTCAGGGATCTCAAATGCTGTGTTGACTTCTAGTCTCTTGCCTCCCTTCTGTGGTTTCTTCCCGTCAGCCTTTTCTTCAGCTGAGGATTTTGAATGATTGAGTTTTCAGATGAGGTATGCAACTTTTCTTCGAGGAACACTGCAAATGAGTTAAGTTGATGAGAACCTAGTGATTCAGTAGCGGACATGAGTACCTGTGAACACAGTATAGGTGCGAAGAATTTGAAGAGGTCATATGCGTTCTTAGAAGTTTTTGCAAAAACAACAAGTTTGAGGAATTTGACCAGATGTGTCTTGAGGAATTTCACTAAAGGTTCTTTGACTTAGGTTCCAGAGTTGTATAGATTGAAAATCCACACAATTGAGGAATCTTGAAGAAAAATGTTGCTTAGAGAAACAGATCAAGAACAGACGTTCGTGTGAGGTGTTTAGAGTGTGAAGATTGAATAATAAACACCTTTTGAAGATTTGTGGAAAGCATCAGAATCAACAAGGGCTGTAAAAGTAACTTTTAATTAACCTCGACTAAGAACATGACGAACTGGGAATAGTAGATTGGAAGTTCATCTGTCTGGATCTTCCACGCCCTAACTTGGCGGAGGAAGACAGCTACGGCGGCGGCAGAGTGAAGAAATCCACGGCCGGCGCGAGTACGACAGTGACGAGGTCGAGGCAGTGAAGCTCTTCCTCACTCACAACGATGGAAGTAGCAGCGGTGCTAGGTTTGAGAGCTTGAGCGAGGGAGTGAGGTCGAGCAGAGTAAAATTAGTCTGAGGAGGGTGAGGGGCATATATAGCCGCAGTGAAAAACTGTTCGCCCGAGGAAAATGGACGAACGTGCCCCTGACCCTTCTCATCCTACCGACATGTGTAACCCACGTACAGAGCGGTGGCGATCGTGTGAGATCGTGGGTAAATGGATAAGTCTTATCATGGGATGTGGAACGGTTTAGGCGGCAAAAAGCCAAAAATTTAGATAAGAAAGTTTTAATGTTTCGTTCGCAAATTCTTCAGCTGACAAGGACACAGTGAAGATTTTGAACGGGTTTCAAATAGAACGCACATGAAGAATTTGTGAACAGACTGGGTTGAGTATAGCATAGAGGGGGGAGGGTCCAATCACATTCACTTAGCAGAAAAGGCAACTTGGAGAAATAGCAATAAGTGAATGTTGTAGAGGACATAAACTTATATATATAGTCAAAGAAGAAAAATGACGGAGAGAGTGAAGACATAGCAAAGTTGAAGAACTCGAACAACTGAGGAATTTCAAAACTGAAGAAATACTCAAATTGAAGATTTTCAACTTTTGTTGGTGGCGTAACCCATGGTATAAGAATGATGATTTCAGACGCTGCGTACAATTGTCGTAGGGCTCTGAGAATCAAATTCTTCGTTAATTTCTTCACACTTAGAGGGTTAGTCTTCATTGATGGAAGAAAAACGTTACTTCGTGTGTTGCACATCTAAGTCATCAATTTTGCATAAGTGTTCGGATGTGTGTCCTCTTCAAAGGACATTCGAAGATTCTAAGATATTTAGCTCACACCACAACTTGATAAATCTCTTCTCATCCAAGGGCTTTGTGAAGATATCGGCTAGCTCTTCTTCAGTCTTCACGTGCTCAATAGAGATATCGCCCTTCAACACATGATCACGAAGAAAATGATGATGAATCTGAATGTGCTTTGTCTTCGAGTGCTGAACTGGGTTATGAGCAATCTTGATGGCACTCTCATTGTCACAATAGAGTGGCACATTCTTCACATTGATGTCATAGTCCTTTTTTATCCATAGCAATTGAGCACAACATGAACCAGCAGTAATGTACTCAGCTTCAGCGGTAGAAAGTGATACGCAGTTCTGTTTCTTCGAGGACCAACAGACCAAAGATCATTTGAGGAAATGGCATGTGCTTGATGTTGACTTGCGGTCCACACGATCACCAGCATAGTCAGAGTATGAATATCCAATGAGATCAAAAGATGAGCCCTTGGGATACCATAATCCAAGTGTTGGAGTGTAAGCTAGATATCGAAGAATATGCTTCACAGCCTTATGGTGTGATTCCTTCGGTGTAGCTTGAAAGCGGGCACACATGCAAAAACTAAGCATAATATCTGGCCTAGATGCACATAAATACAATAAAGAGCCAATCATGGAGCGGTATACCTTTTGATCGAAGTCAATACCATTTTCATTAGTGCATAGATGGCCATTTGTGGGCATAGGGATTTTGACGCCTTTGCAATCTTGCATGCCAAATTTCCTCAACACATACTTGAGGTATTTCTCCTGAGATATGAAGATGTCGTTTCGTTGTTGACGAATCTGAATACCTAAGAAGAATTTCAATTCTCCCATCATAGACATTTGATATTCTTCACTCATCACATAGGCAAATACATCACTGTAACATTGGTCAGTACAGCCAAAGATGATATCATCAACATATATTTGGCACATGAATAATTCATCATCATAAGCTTTGGTGAAAAGAGTTGGGTCAAGTGAACCGGGTTTGAAGCCTTTCTTCATGAGGAATTCGTTCAAAGTATCATACCACGCCCGAGGGGCCTGCTTGAGGCCATAGAGGGCCTTATTGAGTCTCAAAACTTTGTAAGGATGCTTTGGATCCTCAAAACCTGCGGGTTGAGCAACATATACTTCTTCCTCAAGCTTACCATTGAGGAATGCACTTTTCACATCCATTTGATATAAGATGATATTATGATGGTTAGCATAAGCAAGTAATATGCGAATAGCTTCAATTCTAGAAACATGTGCAAAAGTTTCATCAAAATAAATTCCTTCAACGTGTGTGTAGCCTTGAGCTACAAGCCGTGCCTTATTCCTCACCACAAGGCCATTTTCATCTTGCTTGTTGCGGTAGATCCATTTGGTGCCGCTGATATTGTGCTTGCGAGGGTCTGGTCGTTTAACAAGTTCCCACACATTGCTGAGCTCGAACTGATGTAATTCTTCTTGCATAGACTGAATCCACTCAGGCTCTAGAAATGCTTCATCTAGCTACCTTAGTGGGCTCTGTGATAGAGATTAAAGCAAAGTGCCCACAAAAGTTAGACAAATGTGAAGCTTTTGAGCGTGTGAGAGGACATGGTGCTTTGATGTCGTTGATGATTCTCTCAATCCGCACTTCATTTGTGATGCGAGGATGAGCTGGTTGATGACGAGGAATTTGCTCAGTATTTTCTTCAGAGCCATTTTCTTCAGGTGCACTAGCATGATGTTCTTCACGTTCTGGAATGACTTCTTCAGCAGATTCTTCGGTAGGAATGAAATCCTCAATAGCCTTGAACTTAATGGATTCCTCAAGTGGCATTTCATCTAGCACAGGAGGTAGGTGCTCTCTTTGCGAGCCATTAGTCTCATTGAACCGCACATCTACAGTCTCAACAACCTTGTGGTGATAGGTGTTGAAGACTCTGTAGGTGTGCGAGTCCTTTCCATAACCAAGCATAAAACCTTCATGTGCTTTCGGTGCAAATTTAGAATTGTGATGAGGATCTCTAATCCAACATTTAGCACCGAAGACTTTGAAATAACTCACATTGGGTTTCTTGTCAGTGAGGAGTTCATATGAGGTCTTTCTGAAGAATTTGTGAAGATATACCATGTTGATGATGTGGCACGCGGTATCAATTGCCTCAGGCCAGAAGCGAGGAGGTGTCTTGTACTCATCAAGCATAGTGCGAGCCATCTCAACAAGAGTCATGTTCTTGCACTCCATGACGCCATTCTGCTGAGGAGTATAAGGCGAAGATAACTCATGAGTAATACCAAGTTCATCAAGACCAGTATTCTTGAACTCAGTTCCATTGTTACTTCTGATGTGCTTGATCTTCACACCAAAGTTGGTTGAAGCCCTCGAGGAAAATCGTTTGAAGACTTCCTACACTTCAGTTTTGTAAGTGATGATATGCACCCATGTATAACGAGAGTAGTCATCAACAATGACAAAGCTATATAAAGATGCAGCATTGGTAAATGTGGCATAATGAGTAGGGCCAAAGAGATCCATGTGAAGCAATTCAAATGGACGAGTGGTAGTCATGATGGTCTTTGAGGGATGCTTGGCCTTGGTCATCTTTCCATCTTCACAAGCTCCGCACAGATGGTCCTTGAGGAATTTGACACCCTCGATGCCAATGACATGCTTCTTCTTTGCGAGCATGTGCAAGTTCCTCATGCCAGCATGACCAAGTCGTCGATGCCATAGCCAACCTTCTAAAGCTTTTGCTAGTAAGCATGTAGCGGGTTGTGTTCCTGTGGAGAAATCAACAATATACAAATCTCCTCTCCTAAAGCCTTGGAAGAATTTCGAATTGTCAGCTTCCATGATCACAACACAACGATACTTGCCAAAGACAACAAGCATATCAAGATCACAAAGCATTGAGACAGACATGAGGTTGAACCCTAAGGACTCGACAAGCATGACTTTGTCCATGTGTCGATCCTTTGAGATTGAACCTTACCTAGACCCAATACCTTGCTTTTGCCTTTGTCAGCTTAGGTGATATGCTTCAGATGCGATGGAGATAAAGCAGTGTCCATCAATAAGCTCTTGTCACCAGTCATGTGATTTTTACATCCACTGTCGAGGACCCACTCAGTGGCTTTGGGTTGATCATCATGCGGATGAATTAGTGCAACTTACGAACTCATGTACTTCATGAGTGAAGAATATGACATCAAATTCATCGGATCAATTTCATCAAGCAAGAGAACAGGTAAAGCAGTATGAGGACGTGAGAAATGAAAATTCATTTCTTCATGATTAGCTTGCATCCTTTCAAGCATTTTCAGGTCTCCAGCAAATTCTTCAGACGTTTAGGTTCGTCTGGAGACATGACCCTGCATAAGAGATTAGTTCTTTTTCTTCACCACCCACATCTGGAGGGGTGGCAAAGAGTTCATCATTCTGTGAGCTCCATACGAGAAAGGTGGCATAGATGCCACTCCACTTCGTTTCACATAAGAGGGGTTAGGGTAAGCATATGAATAAGCAGAGAAATCCTTCGAGGACTTATGAACATAATGATTTGAGGAATACTGCACATATTCATAACCCTTAGTCTTTCCCTGCAAAACGGAAGTCTTAGCACGATGATGTTCATATGAGGACTTTGATCCATATGAGGAATGTGGTCCATATGAGGACTTGGATCCATATGAAGACTTTGGTCCATATGAAGAATTTGATCTCGGGTTCCTATTCTTCACAGGTGGTGTCATGATGACATTCACCTAAAGACTTTTAAGGCACCTTTTCAGAACCTAGATTTTCTTCATAGGAGGACCGTTCCTGTAGTTAGTGCCAACATATCTAGCAAATACTTCACCATTCTGATTTTTGAACAGCTTATAGTTGGAGTCAAATGACTCATCAGAAGAATATGAAGATTCACATGTAAAGCCAGATAAAGTAGATGGATCCACTGATGGTCCCTTTCTACCAACCCATGAGGTTTTGGGATACTGCTCAGGCTTCCAGTAGGTCCCATCAGCATTGAGTTTCCTCTCAAAGGAAATACCCTCTTTCCTAGGGTTCCTGTTGAGGATCTACTTATTAAGCACATCACAAAGTGACTGACGCCCTTTGAGGCTTTTGTACATGCCTGTCACATACAATTCCTTCAGCCCTGCATGGTCAGTGATACTAGCAGCATCCTCAGATGAGGAATTAGTGATAGCAGAGATAGTTGAAGAAATTGCGGCAATAGAAGCATTTGAACTTTTAGGTGAAGAATTAGCAGATTCACATTCAATGCACTTCAAACATGGAGGATTAAATTCTTCCTGAGCAGCATTGATTTGTTGAGAAAGTAATGAATCACGCTCCTTCTGAAGATCTTCATAACTCCCCCTTAGTTTCTCAAGGTCTTGCTTTCTTTGAAGAAATTCATAAGAAAGCTTCTCATGATCCGATAAGAGAGTGTTATGATGACTCTGAAGGTTGTCAAACTTAGTCTGAAGTCTCTGAACATTTTCAGTCAAAGTTTTAGTGCGATCCATTTCTTCACCCAACATATCATCGCTTTTGTCTAGCATATTTTAAACCTTTTCAAGAGCCTTTTGTTGTTTCATAGCAATCTTAGCAAGTTTAGAATAGCCAGGCCTGAGGTTTTCATCAGATTCATCCTCACTTGATTCAGAGGAGGGATATTTGAGTACCTTTGCACCTTTTGCCTATTGGGGAACGCAGTAATTTCAAAAAACTTCCTACGCACACACAAGATCATGGTGATGCATAACAATGAGAGGGGAGAGTGTCGTCCACGTACCCTCGTAGACCGTAAGCGGAAGCGTTATGACAACGCGGTTGATGTAGTCGTACGTCTTCATGATCGACCGATCCTAGTACCGAACATACGACACCTCCGTGATCTGCACACGTTCAGCTCGGTGACGTCCCACGAACTCACGATCCAGTAGAGCTTCGAGGGAGAGTTCCGTCAGTACGACGGCGTGATGACGGTGTTGATGAAGCTACCGACGCAGGGCTTCCCTAACCACCGCTACGATATGACCCAGATGGATTATGGTGGAGGGGGGCACCGCACACGGCTAAAAGATCAAAGATCAACTTGTGTGTCATGGGGTGCCCCCTGCCCTCATATATAAAGGAGAAAGGGGGGAGGCTGGCCGGCCCTAGGAGGGCGCGCTAAGAGGAGGAGTCCTCCTCCTAGTGGGAGTAGGACTCCCCTTTCCTAGTCCCACTAGGAGGGGGGAGGAAGGAGTGGGAGAGGGGAAAGGCAAGGGGGGCGCCCCCCTTCCTTGTCCTATTCGGACTCAAGGGGAGGCGGCGCGTGGCCTGCCCTGGCCGGACCCTTTCTCTCCACTAGGGACCATTAAGGTCCATTAGTCCCCGGGGGGTTCCGGTAACCCCTTCGGCACTCCGGTTTTCTCCGAGATCACCCGAAAACCTTCCGGTGTCCGAATGTAGCCGTCCAATATATAAATCTTTATGTCTCGACCATTTCGAGACTCCTCGTCTTGTCCGTGATCACATCCAGGACTCCGAACTACCTTCGGTACATCAAAACACATAAACTCATAATATCGATCGTCACTGAACGTTAAGCGTGCGGACCCTATGGGTTCGAGAACTATGTAGACATGACCGAGACTCATCTCCAGTCAATAACCAATAGCGGAACCTAGATGCTCATTTTGGTTCCTACATATTCTACGAAGAACTTTTATCGGTCAAACCGCATAACAACATACGTCGTTCCCTTTGTCAACGGTATGTTACTTGCCCGAGATTCTATCATCGGTATCTCAATACCTAGTTCAATCTCATTACCGGCAAGTCTCTTTACTCGTTCTGTAATACATCATTCCGCAACTAACTCATTAGTTGCATTGCTTTGTAGGCTTATAGTGATGTGCATTACCGAGAGGGCCCAGAGATACCTCTCCGACAATTGGAGTGACAAATTCTAATCTTGATCTATGCCAACTCAACAAGTACCATCGGAGACACCTGTAGAGCACCTTTATAATCACCTAGTTACGTTGTGAAGTTTGGTAGCACACAAAGTGTTCCTCCGGTATTCAGGAGTTGCATAATCTCATAGTCATAGGAACATATATAAGTCATGAAGAAAGCAATAGCAACATACTAAATGATCAAGTGCTAAGCTAACGGAATGGGTCAAGTCAATCACATCATTCTCTGATTATGTGATCCCGTTAATCAAATGACAACTCATGTCTATGGCTAGGAAACTTAACCATATTAGATTCAACGAGCTAGTCAAGTAGAGGCATACTAGTGACACTCTGTTTGTATATGTATTCACACATGTACTAAGTTTCCAGTTAATACAATTCTAGCATGAATAATAAACATTTATCGTGACATAAGGAAATATATAATAACTTTATTATTGTCTCTAGGGCATATTTCCTTCAGTCTCCCACTTGCACTAGAGTCAATAATCTAGTTCACATCGCCATGTGATTTAACACCAATAGTTCACATCACCATGTGATTAACACCCATAGTTCACATCGCCATGTGACCAACACTCAAAGGGTTTACTAGAGTCAGTAATCTTAGTTCACATTGTCATGTGATTAACACCCAAAGAGTACTAAGGTGTGATCCGTGAGAGAAGTTTAGTCAACGGGTTTGCCATATTCAGATCCGTATGTATTTTTGCAAATTTCTATGTCAACAATGCTCTGCACGGAGCTACTCTAGCTAATTGCTCCCACTTTCTATATGTATCCAGATTGAGACTTAGAGTCATCTGGATCAGTGTCAAAACTTGCATCGACATAACCCTTTATGATGAACCTTTGATACCTCCATAATCGAGAAACACAACCTTATTCCACTAAGGATAATTTTGACCGCTGTCCAGTGATCTACTTCTAGATCATTATTGTACTCCCTTGACAAACTCAGTGTAGGGTATACAATAGATCTGGTACACGGCATGACTGAAAGTGCAACTATCCCTGGGTGGTTTTGGTAATTCCAAACAACATATTGCTCATTGAGCTAATGCTACTTGAAGATAAATATTTCAGGAAAAGCTCAATGATTGGCATGGCATGGATTAGAAAGTGGACCCCTCAAAATGCTAAGGACAAAAGAATTGGCTCAATCTCAAAGCACAAGACTCTACATTTCATTTTTAGTGATCCAAGATCACATTGAGTCCATAGGAAAATCCAATACTATTAAGAGGGGATGAGGTGTTGCTTAATGAAGTTCTTGCTCAAAATGCTTAGTGATATGCTCCACAACCCTCAACTACTTTCTCATATCCAAATATATCCCAAATCAAAAGTCAAAATCGGCCCCACCGATTTGATCTATCTGGCGCCACCGAGTTCACTTGACATAGCCACTGCCACAAACCCTAGTCTTTTCGGTCTCACCGATAGGGATCTCGGTCTCACCAAGATGGGATTATAATCTCTCTGTCTCCCTTCGTAATGTTTCGGTCCAACCAAGATGAGCGATCGGTCCCACCGAGATTACAATGCAAACTCTCTGTTTCCCTTTCATAACGTTTCGGTCCTACCGAGAGAGCGAATCGGTCCCACCGAGATTGCCTGACCAACTCTCTGGTTAGTCTATTACCAAAATCGGTCTCACCGAGTTTGTGTAATCGGTCTCACCGAGATTACGTTATGCCCTAACCCTAATGATATCGGTCCCACCGAGTTGACATGTCGGTCCCACCGAAAACCCTAACAGTCACATTATGAACTAAATAGGTCTGACCGAGTTGTATGATTCGGTCCCACCGAGTTTGGTGATTTGTGTGTAACGGTTAGATTCTGTGTGGAGGCTATATATACCCCTCCACCCACTCTTCATTCGTGGAGAGAGCCATCAAAACATGCCTACACTTCCAACATACATTTTCCGAGAGAGAACCACCTACACTTGTGTTGAGGACAATATACTTCATTCCAACCACATAAATCTTGATCTCTAGCCTTCCCCAAGTTGCTTTCCACTCAAATCATCTTTCCACCAAATCCTATCCTATGAGAGAGAGTTGAGTGTTGAGGAGACTATCATTTGAAGCACAAGAGCAAGGAGTCCATCATCAACACACCATTTGTTACCTCTTGGAGAGTGGTGTCTCCTAGATTGGTTAGGTGTCACTTGGGAGCCTCTGTCAAGATTGTGGAGTTGAACCAAGAAGTTTGTACGAGGAAGGAGATCGCCTACTTCGTGAAGATCTACCCTAGTGAGGCAAGTCCTTCGTGGGCGATAGCCATGGTGGGATAGACAAGGTTGCTTCTTCGTGGACCCTTCATGGGTGGAGCCCTCCGTGGACTCGCACAACCATTACCCTTCGTGGGTTGAAGTCTCCATCAACATGGATGTACGATAGCACCACCTATCGGAACCACGCCAAAAATCTCCGTGTCTACATTGCGTTTGCTCCTTCTAAACTCCTCCCTTTACCTTCATATGCAATTGTTTTGCATTCCGCTGCTATACTCTTAGAATTGCATGTATAGGTTGTTTGCTTGACTTGTGCTAAGTTGCTAAAATATGCCAAGAATTAAAATTGGGAAAGGGCTAGATTTTTATTTGGTCAAGTAGTCTAATCACCACACCCCCCCCCCCCCGCTCTAGACATACTTTCGATCCTACAAGTGGTATCAGAGCTTTGGTCTCCATTTGCTTTGATTTCCATAGCCTTTGGTGATCATAGCCTTGGTTTCACAACCTAGGAGAGTATGGCGTCTAGTGAGGGAAATTACCACCGTAGAGGTCCTTATTTTGATGGTACTAATTTTGCTAGTTGGAAGCATAAGATGAAAGTGCATATTCTTGGACATAATCCTGCCGTTTGGGCTATTGTGTGTATTGGCTTGTGAGGGAGTCCTGGATTAGGGGGTGTCCGGATGGCCGGACTATACCTTCAGCCAGACTCCAGGACTATGAAGATACAAGATTGAAGACTTCGTCCCGTGTCCGGAAGGGACTTTCCTTGGCGTGGAAGGCAAGCTTGGCGATACGGATATGCAGATCTCCTACCGTTGTAACCGACTTTGTGTAACCCTAACCCTCTCTGGTGTCTATATAAACCGGAGGGTTTTAGTCCGTAGGACAACATACAGAACAACAATCATACCATAGGCTAGCTTCTAGGGTTTAGCCTCTTCGATCTTGTGGTAGATCTACTCTTGTACTACCCATATCATCAATATTAATCAAGCAGGACGTAGGGTTTTACCTCCATCAAGAGGGCCCAAACCTGGGTAAAACTTCGTGTCCCTTGCCTCCTGTTACCATCCGGCCTAGACGCACAGTTCGGGACCCCCTACCCGAGATCCGCCGGTTTTGACACCGACATTGGTGCTTTCATTGAGAGTTCCTCTGTGTCGTCACCGTTAGGCTTGATGTCTCCTACAATCATCAACAGCGATGCAGTCTAGGGTGAGACCTTCCTCCCCGGACAGATCTTCGTCTTCGGCGGCTTCGCACTGCGGGCCAATTCACTTGGCCATCTAGAGCAGATCGAAAGCTATGCCCCTGGCCGTCAGGTCAGATTTGGAAGTTTAAACTACACGGCTGACATCCGCGGGGACTTGATCCTCGACGGATTCGAGCCACTGCCGAGCGCACCGCACTGTCACGACGAGCATGATATAGCTCTGCTGCCGAACAGTGCCCTGGAGGCCGCACCCGCATCGGCTTCGACCCTTAATTCAGAGCCAACTGCGCCGATCGAGGATGGGTGGTTGGACGCCGCCTCGGGGGCTGTGATCCCAACGGCGATCGAGCCGAACACCAGCCCCGCACTCCACGAGACTCGTGACTCCAAGGAGCCGGACTCCTCTCCGGACTCCGAACCCTCCGTGCCCCCACCAATCGAATCCGATTGGGCACCGATCATGGAGTTTACTGCCGCGGACATCTTTCAGCACTCGCCTTTTGGCGATATTCTGAAGACACTAAAGTCTCTCTCTTTATCAGGAGAGCCCTGGCTGGACTACGGTCAGCAAGGTTGGGATACGGACGATGAAGAAATTCAAAGCCCACCCACCACCCACTTTGTAGCCACTATCGATGATTTAACCGACATGCTCGACTTCGACTCTGAAGACATCAACGGTATGGACGCCGATGAAGGAGACAATGAAGAACCAGCGCCTACTGGGCCCTAGAAAGCCACCTCGTCATATGACGTATACATGGTGGACGCACCAAAAGATGACGACAGGGAGCGGAAGGACGCACCGAAGGCTTGTTCCCTCGAGAAGCAGTCAAAGCGGCGACGCAAGCGCCGCCCCAAATCCCGCCTCGACAAAAATAACGATCACACAGACCCAGCGCTGGAGCAGGGCGAACCGCTGCCGGACAGCGGCAATCCGGGTAATCAAACCGAACAAACAAATTCTATCAAGGATAATGGTCCGGACGATATAACGCCGGACAGGCACCCGAAGCAGTAGAATGCCCGTAAAAGGCTTGTTGCCACCGCCAGGAGTCTTAAAAACAGAAGCAAAGGCTCAAGGCTGCGCAAGACACACTCCAAATCAGATGGAGTAAAATACTCAACACTGCAGCAAGGTACGGCGACAATCGCCCCTCCAAGAGCTACCCAAAGCGGAAGCTGCTACCTGAATTCGATGAGGAGGCCTCAGACCCCCCACAACCAAATATCAAAGCAGCCACCTGGCTGGATAAACGACCCCTCTACCAACACAGAGCGGCATACAACGCCACTCACAATACAACACGCGACCCAGGCGAGGGCTCGCACCCAAAGGACGGTGCAGCAAGATCCATCTATGGACCACGCAAGCGCGCCCCAGCATACAATGCAACACAACAAACATCCGAACAACGCGGTACACCTAGCTACAGGGGTGTCGCACACCCCTTATGTTTCACCGATGAGGTGCTGGACCATGAATTTCCAGAGGGATTCAAACCCGTAAACATAGAGACATACGACGGAACAACAGACCATGGGGTCTGGATTGAGGAGTACATCCTTCATATCCATATGGCTCGAGGACATGATCTCCACGCCATCAAGTACTTACCCCTCAAGCTCAAAGGGCTAGCTCGTCACTGGCTTAAAGGCCCCCCCGAAAGCTCCATTGGAAGTTGGGAAGAGCTCGAAGATGCCTTTCGGGCAAATTTTCAAGGGACTTATGTCCGACCTCCGGATGCGGACGATTTGAGTCATATAACTCAACAGCCCGGAGAGTCTGCCCGAAAGCTTTGGAACAGGTTTCTTACTAAAAAGAATCAGATTGTCGACTGTCCGAACGCTGAAGCCTTGGCAGATTTTAAGCATAGCGTCCGTGACGAATGGCTCGCCAGACACCTCGGCCAAAATAAGCCGAGAACGATGGCCGCATTAACAAGCCTCATGACCCGCTTTTGCGCGGGTGAGGACAGCTGGGTAGCCAGATGCAGCACCAGCGACCCCAGTACATCTGAAGTTAGAGATGGAAACGGGAAATCACGGCGCAACAATAACAAACGCCAGAATAAAGAAGATAGCACGAAGGGCACGGCAGTAAACGCCGGATTCAAAAACTCTCGGCCAGGTCAGCAAAAGCCGCCCTCTAAAGGCACCAGGGATGAACTGTCCAGCCTCAACAAAATTTTGGACCAAATATGTCAGATCCATAGTACCCCTGGTAAACCGGCTAATCATACCCACAGAGAATGTTGGGTCTTCAAGCAGTCCGGCAAGCTCAACGCCGTACACAAGGGGGAGGATACACCAAGTGAAGATGAGGACGAGCCTCCCAAGCAAGACACTGGGGAACAAAAGAAATTTCCACCAGAAGTCAAAACAGTAAACGTGTTACACGTGATCAAGGGAAAAAACAACGCGGCACTCCCAGGAAAATATACCCAAGTGCCTGTCACCGCGAAGTCCTGCCACTGGTCGTCTCAACCGATCACTTTCGACCATCGCGATTACTCAGCAAGTATCCGACACGCAGGATGGGCCGCCCTGGTATTAGACCCAATAATTGGCGGACATCACTTCACACGAGTCTTGATGGACGGTGGAAGCAGTCTAAACCTAATATATCAGGATACAATCCGCGGGATGGGGTTAGACCCAACAAAAATTCGCCATAGCAATACTACCTTTAAAGGAGTAACGCCAGGCCCAGGGGCTCGTTGTACGGGCTCCCTCCTACTACAAGTTATATTCGGCTCCCCCGATAACTTCCATCGCGAGCATTTAACCTTCCACATCGCTCCGTTCCAAAGTGGCTATCAAGCACTACTCGGACGCGAAGCTTTCGCTTGCTTTAATGCAATACCACACTACGCCTCCCTCACACTCAAGATGCCCGGTCCACGTGGCATCATTTCAGTGAAAGAAAATATCAAGCGATCTCTGCGCGCCGAAGAGAGTGCGGCTGCCTTGGCAGCCGCACACTAAAGGCGCCCGGACCAGCGAAAGCATCCAATAGGTCGTCAAGACCTCAAACACAATTAATCAAGTCCGGCGCCGCTATTTATACCGAATAAGTTGTCACACCCCTATTTGTCAATACAAGGGGCTCAACGCGCGCAGACAAGTGGCAATTTTTTCTCATCTTGAATTATACATGGTTTCTTTAAAAACTATCTTTTTGCACGACAACTTTTTCACCTAAATTCCTCTCTTTTACAGACGATCACCGTGCTACACCCGCCCAGGATACGGCACAACGGAGACACAGGCGCAGATGTGCAGCAGGGACCCGCTCCAAGGATTCTTTTTAGATTAAGACCCTGCGTAAACCTTTTTTACTGTCTCTTGTTGATACATATCCACCATTGAGAAGGATGCTGACGTCCTGGCATGTGGCCACGCCAGAACAATGCACGTACCTGGACACAAGGGGCTTCTTACAAAGGCCATTATTTAGGCCCAGTTTATACCACAAAGACCGAATACCTTAGGGAGTGTTCGGCGTCGCGAGTTTGGCCTTATATGCATCAGCTCCAAATCATTGTCTTTGGTCAAATGTTGGGTTTGCCCGGCTCCTGTGTTTTGGTGCCTTACGTTCCGCTTTACTGGCTAAGGTAGCACCAGGAGAACTACTGCCATTGTGCCCTGATTCATCCGGACGAGCACCTTAGTAGAGAAAGCCGAAAACTGACTGTCATGATATAGCGTGAGACTGGTCAACCACTCGATGACCTGTTGGAATGTTAGAATTCCTCCGCCTTAACGAAGGGCCGTTTTCCAGCCAGGCATGTACGCACCCTGGGATCGGGAGAGTGCGGAGCCACCAGGGGCTATCTAGTAGCCCCACTGTCAAACTCCTATGGCTAAGTGAAAGTGCTAAAGCATTATAGTCCGGTTGCCTCGCTCGCTCCGCTATCACCTCCTTAATAGGACCAAGACGTTGGGTTAAGTGTGAACGCGTGATTTTTGCGAGAACCTCCGCATTATATGCGTGGGGGTTGAAGCCGACGGCTGCAATCTTTCAGGTTATACACATGTATACATAAACGGCCACCCAGGAGGCATCATATTACTTTCAGGCAAAAGTATAAAAATAGCCCCATAAAAATTTATATAAGCATTTCGCTTACAATGAGATTACATATCACTCAAACATAATATTTTTTGAGCACTGGGTCTCTATCAAACGAGCACCCTCAAGAACTTCTTCAAAGTAGTGCTCAGCAGCCATTCGACCTATGGCCGAATCCCGTGCTGCAACAGTGGTAGCATCCATCTCCGCCCAGTATGCTTTAACACGGGCAAAGGCCATCCGTGAGCCCTCTATGCACGCCGACCTCTTCATCGCATTAATGCGCGGCACCACGTCAAGGAGCTGTTGCACCAAGCTGAAATAGCTGTTCGGTTTTGGCCTTTCCAGCCATAGCTGATCCACAACAGACCTCATGGCGAGTCCGAACAACCTATTCAGTTCGGCCCATTCGGCTAATTGGTTAGTCAATGAAAGCAGACGCTCGGGAGAATGGAATTGTGTCCAAAACAGCTGGTCCACTTCACGGTCCGTCTGACCCTGGAAGTACTTGGCCGCATCGGCAGCGCTCGCCGCCAAATCCATATACACATCCTCCGAACTCCACAGCCGATCCAAAGAGGCATACCGTGGATCTCCGAACTTCCTCCGCAACATAAAGGATTTCCCAGCTACAATATCCCCGGCTTCCCGCAGCTCCTCCTTCTTCGCCCTCATAGCAGAGCAGATGTCTTTTCTCATCGCACCAGCCTTCTCAAGGTCCGATGCCTTCGCTAGGTTTTCCTTTTCAAGAACCCGGCAACGGTCGGCGGCGGCTTTTAATTCTATGGCCATCTTGGCCATCTTATCTCGGCTCTCGCCATGCGCGGCCCTTCTCGGTTTTCAACTCTTCGGCCGCCTTCAAAGCAGCCGCATTACTAAACCTCGCTTGTTCCTTGGCTCGGGCAAGTTCTGTCCGCAAGGCTTCAACAGTGGCAGCTCCATCTGCAGTCACAACATATTAAAGATACTGGCATCATGCTGCTCTTCCTATGTGGCGTTTACTAGATAATGACACTTATCCTGTGCCTCGTCAAGCCTTTTGTTAACAAGCTCGATGTCGGCGTCTGCCGCATCCAACTGCCGTTTTAAATGGGCAAACTCGCTAGTCCGGCTAGCCACCGGAGCTTCCATCACATGCACATAGAGGCAGTATGGTTATTACCTGGGAATATGATCCTCTGTTCGTCATCATTTCCGACGAAAACCAGAGTCTCAGGGGCTACTATCTACACAGGGCACACCTAGCATGTGCAGGACTATCATACGTTATTTTACGTACCTCAAAGCCTGTCAGTAGACTCATAAAAGCTTCATGCAATCCGCTTTCGGCGGACAAGATTCTCTCCATCACCGTATTCATCAGCACATGGTGTTCATCTGAGATGGCCGCTCGCCCCACCAACTCCCTCAGAGCATCCGATCGCACACCAGACGGTGCCGGACTCTTTTTTCCGCTCTCTTCGGGAGCCGGACACTGGGAGCTTCGGGGGTCAATGGGATTATCTTCTGGCCTCACCGGACCCGGAGAGGCCCTCCGCGACGACACTTCGGGGTCGCCCGCTTCCGGAGCGAAGGAGTCCGGAGGGGGCGTTTCGCTCTCCATCATCTATGGAAGAAGATCCCCCGAAGACGAGCTCATTTGAGAGGGGCTAAGGCCCGAACTGCAAAGATATATGCGGTGGTTATTTTCTCAGAAGAAAAAGATGTCATACCTGTACTATTAAAGTATTTCGGATCACTTACGACTCGCTGGAGAATTGATCCCCCCGCGGACTTTGTCCGGCAAAAGCACCCCCCCCCCCAAGGTAGGACCCTCTATGGGAGACTTCTTCTCCTGTTTGGAAGCTTCGGCGTCCGAATCCCCGGGCGCAGTCCTTTTCCTCCTCCGGTCATCTTCCTTCATGGAGACGCTCGCTCCCTCGGTTAGAATGGGCAGCGTTGGGGGCCCGCGTCCGCCCGTATTATCCTTCCCAGTATCTTCCTTCAAGGGCTCCGGGCAAGGTGCGACCTGGAGCATCTTTTCCAATACCGGATTGTCCAAACCCTCAGGGAGGGGGCCGAACACTGAAACAACTTCACCTTTGTTAGCCAGTCCTGGTCAAAAAGTGAACTCTCAGAAATAACTTCGTAACAAGTGAGAGATAGTATGTTCGACCAGAAGATTCCTTACCTGTTCGGCGGCGCGGTTACTGCTCAAGCCCACGTTCTCGGTGATTTCCGGACACTCCACCTGGGGTCCGAAGAAGGACTTGTACATCTCCTCGTGCGTCAGGCCGAGGAAATTTTGGATGACACGCAGTCCCTCGGGATTGAACTCCCACAAGCAAAGGGGCCGGCGTTTGCAAGGCTGGACTTGACGAACCAGCATAACTTGTATTACCGCAACCAAACTAAAATCTCCATTGAAGAGATCTCGAATGCGGCTTTGTAGTATAGGCACGTCCTTGGCTGGACCCCAGCTCAGAACTTTGCTGATCCATGACATCAGTTGTGGTGGAGGGCCCGAGCGGAAAACAGGGGCGGCCGCCCACTTGGCACTTCTAGGAGCCGTGATGTAGAACCACTCCTGTTGCCACAATTCAGACACCTCTGGAATGGAACCTTTGGGCCATGGAGCTCCCGTCATCTTGCATATTGAGGCACCTCCACACGCTGCATGTTGCCCCTCGATCATCTTCGGCTTTACTTCAAAGGTCTTGAGCCACAAGCCAAAGTGAGGGGTAACCCGGAGGAAGGCCTCACACACGACAATAAATGTCGTGATATGAAGAAAGGAGTCCGGAGCTAGATCATGGAAGTCTAGCCCATAATAAAACATCAAACCCCTGACGAAAGGATCCAGAGCAAGGCCTAGACCTCAGAGGAAGTGGGAGACAAACACGACGCTCTAGTTGGGTTTGGGGGAGGGGACGGCCTGCCCTCGGGCAGGCAGCCGATGCACAACCTCGGCGGTCAGATATCTGGCCTCCCACAACTTTTTGATGTCTTCTTCCGTGACGAAGGAAGGCACCCATCGGCCTTGAAGGCTAGATCCAGACATGATTGAAGGTTCGGAGCACCTGACCTGAACTTTGGGTGTTTGAGCTTGAGGTGGGGGAAGGATTCGATTGAGCACGGGAGGGAAAAAATAAAAGCCTTGTCCCTTTATAAAGAGGGTGAATATCAAGCATCCTCTCTGTGGCTGTTTGGACTTGCCTATAGTCTAGGAGTCCTACAAGCGGTTGGGTTACCCATGCCCGTATTGATGAGAATCCCGAAATAAGGGGACACGATCTCTGCTTTAACAAGACGTGCCAAGGAAACCGCCTCGCATGACGCGCTGAGGTGGGATAATAAAA
The DNA here is from genome assembly GCF_056163025.1 of Triticum urartu. Lineage (NCBI taxonomy): Eukaryota > Viridiplantae > Streptophyta > Magnoliopsida > Poales > Poaceae > Triticum > Triticum urartu. Next base: position 51,952,362 of record NC_141876.1, read on the forward strand.
CGATTCGAATAAAGGCTTGGCCGTGGTGCGATGTCGCACCACGGAATACGTCAGCAGATTAGATTTGTGTAAATATTATTCTCTCTATGGCAATATGTGGAAACTTATTTTGCAGAGCCGGACACTATCTTTGTGTTCAAAATCTTCTATGAAGTACTTGGCGGAGGAACCCACCTTGCAATGCCGAAGACAAACTGCGCGCTGGACTCGTCGTCATTGAAGCCTGGTTCAGGGGCTACTGAGGGAGTCCTGGATTAGGGGGTGTCCGGATGGCCGGACTATACCTTCAGCCGGACTCCTGGACTATGAAGATACAAGATTGAAGACTTCGTCCCGTGTCCGGAAGGGACTTTCCTTGGCGTGGAAGGCAAGCTTGGTGATACGGATATGCAGATCTCCTACCAGTGTAACCGACTGTGTGTAACCCTAACCCTCTCCGGTGTCTATATAAACCGGGGGGTTTTAGTCTGTAGGACAACATACAGAACAACAATCATACCATAGGCTAGCTTCTAGGGTTTAGCCTCTCCAATCTCGTGGTAGATCTACTCTTGTACTATCCATATCATCAATATTAATCAAGCAGGACGTAGGGTTTTACCTCCATCAAGAGGGCCCAAACCTGGGTAAAACTTCGTGTCCCTTGCCTCATGTTACCATCCGGCCTAGACGCACAGTTCGGGACCCCCTACCCGAGATCCGCCGGTTTGGACACCGACAGCTTGCAAGGTGAATTCTTTGATGGGAGGGAACCGAACCATGAGGCTAGCGCGGAAGAGTTGAAGATGCTGCAATACAATGCTCAAGCTTGTGATATTCTCTTCAACGGATTGTGCCCCGAAGAATTCAACAAAATCAGCCGTCTTGAGAATGCAAAGGAAATTTGGGATACTTTGATTGATATGCACGAAGGTACCAACTCCGTTAAGGAATCCAAATTGGATGTGCTTCAAAGTCAACTTGAAAAGTTCAAAATGAAGGATAGTGAAGGTGTCGGTGAAATGTACTCTAGGCTTGCTCTCATCACAAATGAGATTGCCGGCTTAGGAAGTGAAGAGATGACCGATAGATTCATCATCAAGAAGATCCTAAGAGCCTTGGATGAAAATATGATACCATGTGCACATTGATCCAAATGATGCCCAATTACAAAGATATCAAGCCAACGGAAGTCATTGGAAGGATTGTTGCTCATGAGATGTCACTCAAGGATAAGGAAGAGCTTCACAACAAGTCAAGTGGTGCTTACAAAGCCTCATGTGATGCTCCCACATCATCAAGTGAGAAACAAAACTTCAATGAAGAATTGAGCCTAATGGTGAAGAACTTCAACAAGTTCTACAAGAGTAGAAGCAATTAAAGAAGTTCCAAGTCAAGGTCCTACAATGACAAAAGATCTTCAAGTCATGAACGTAATTGCTACAATTGTGGAAGACCCAAACACTACTCCAATGAGTGTACGGCTCCCTACAAAAGAAGAGAAGGTTCTCCCAAAAGGAGTAGGAGAGAAGAATCACCACCAAGAGATAGAAGGAGTAGAGATGACCGTTATGAACGAATAACATCACGGAGAAGCAAGGATTCGGAAAGGAAGGACAAATCATCAAAGAGCTACACAAAACGAAGACATCAAGCTCACATTGGTGAATGGGTATCCGACTCCGACTCCGACGATTACTCCGAGAGAAGTTATCACTCCGACTCCTAATATACTCAAGATGAAGGTGTTGCTGGTCTAGCACTTGTGTCAACCAACTCCTACGACATATTTGAGTCACCAAATGAAGGGATTGGAAGATGCTTCATGGCTAAAGGCCCAAAGGTATCACACCCCGAGTATGTTGATTTCAATAGTGATGAAGATGACTTGCTAGGTGATGATGATTTACTTGTTGACAATTCTAGTGATGAAAACTATGATGAACTTTCTATTAATCATGCTAATCAAGACAAAACGAATGACGATGATAAGAAGGAGATTGAGCATATAATTAACTAAAGAGTTGAACACTCTTAAGTTGTCTCATGAAACTACCTTGGAAAATCATCGAGAGCTTTTAAAGACTCATGAGAAGTTACGCTTTGAAAAGCTCAACCTTGAGCAAGAGCATGGGTTCTTAAAAGCGATCAATCATGATCTTCGCAAGAAAAGTTCTTCTTACATTGCCAAGCATTTACTTTTGTCTACTTACATGCCACAAGTTAAATCTAGCAACAAGAGTAAGAAAGATTCTTCTTCTAGTAGTAACAATAATCATGCTAAACTCAATGATGTTGCTTCTAGTAGTTCTCTTGATTCCACTAATGATTCTCTTAGCCAAGTTACACTTGAGCAAGAAAATAGCTTATTGAAGGGAATTATAGAGAAAGGTGTTTACAAGAGCCTTGCCGGAAGTAAGCAATTTGAGGAAATTGTACGCAAGCAAGGAAGACACCAGAAGAATCAAGGTGTTGGTTTTGAACGAAAGTTCAATGCCAATGGAGTTGAGTGGGAAGAAGATCAATACCCCAAGACGAAGTTTGTTCCTCAACAAGAGAAGTATGATCCTACTTCTTTCCAAGGAAAACAAGCTCAAGATGATCTTCCACCACAAGACCACAAGCAAAAAGGCAAGGACAAGCTTCAAGAGGAGATTGATGCATTTGAAGAAGCTCCCAAAGTCTTGGTCAAGTGGGTTCCCAAGACTACATCAAGTTCTACTTCATCAAGTACGACTACAACTCCAAGGATTCCCATCAAGATGGTGTGGATCCCAAAGAAGAAGAACTAGAGAGTTCTTGAGGGTGACTCCGCCAACACACTTCACTCATATCATTTTGGCGAGGACAAGTGCAAACAACTTCCATATCTTGCACTAGTTCAAGGAGTCACAAACCCTCTTGTTGGTAAGACAAGGGACAAGGTAACCTAATGCATTCATGGACATCATATCATGTGAATATCACTCTATGTCTATGGATATCCTTGTTTGTTCCTTGTGGGACTAACCCATGTAGGTATTGAAAGTGCAACTCACTCCAAAGGATTGCTCCAAAGGATCTACATCAACATTGAGCATCTACATCTTCAACACCTACATGAAGTCATCATCGACAAAACCCAAGGTTAGTTCATCCCTCTTAGGGGGGATATCACATCTAGGGGGAGCTTTACTCTAATCAATTGAGATAAAGCAACTCTAATGGTGTGAACACAACAATGCTTTATGTAAAAGTGGGAACCCCACTTGTGATTAAACGATGAGTATGACCTACGATCAAATGTTCTCATTTGGCTCCTAAGTCAATATACTCATATATAGATGACCTAGTCATCGCCAAATTGCTTGATAGATGCTAGAGTGTTTGTGCATGCTTTTTCACATATTTCATTTGTCATCTTATTGTGTGAGCATGTTGGTTGCATATTTTACTCATTCAAGGACATCCATTTGTTGCTTTGATTGTTTGGCTTTTTCTCTTTTACCAAATGGATGGACAAGAATGCCTAAGAACTCCCTCTAGCTATCTATGCTTTCCTCGTCTCAAACTCTATTCATGCTACATCACAAAGTTTGATCAAGTCAGATTCAAACCACTCTGTGTGAGGAGCACTCGGAGTCCCCGATTCGTCATAGACTTAAACTTCCAAAACCTCTTTGTGCATTTCGGTATGACCGAGTCATCCATTTCGGTCACACCGAGATCACTAAGTTGATCTAGGTTTTCAATCTCGGTGCAACCGATTAGAACTTTTTGGTCACACCGAGTTGCAGTAGCCTCTTGCAGTTCTGCATCTCGGTGCCACCGAGTTGTTCCACTCGGTCACACCGACAGGGTCAGGTTATATATACTGACGGGTCAAATTTTGGAAAAAAATTCCGAAACATTTCACCCGCGCGTGACCTACTGTGCCTCCTCGGGTCTCTGGATCGTCCTCTCGTCGCCAGCGACCTCCCGCCGCTGGTCTCTGCTGCCGTCAACGGCAATCTGCCCCGCCATTGCCGCCGTAGCAAGTTCACCGCCGAAGTAGGGTATGAACTTGATCTTTGTGCTATTCCTTAACTCCGATTCATAGCACATTGCTTTGCCATGATTCTTGCCACGTATGAAATCATCCTGTCTAGCAAAAGCATCTCGTAGATTAGATTTGATTTGAAAATTTAGGGTTAGGTCTCCGCCGAACTCATCTCAGACCGACCGAGTTGTAGAAATCGATCTCACCGATTTGGCTTAGGCCATTGCACATGCATTTTCGGTCTGACCGAAAATTGCAAATCGTTGTGACCGAGTTCGATTCTCTATGAAACTCTAGCAGTCTCAGTGCCACCAAACTATGACTCGGTCTGACCGAGTTCACTAGTTTAGGTTCCAAAAGCTGCTTCGGTATCACCAAGTTTACAAATCGGTAGATCCGAAATGCCTTCTGTGAAGAACTAAAACTAAGTTTTTAAGTCATCTGTTTTGCAAAAATTCTACACTTTGTGATGCTCATCTACTCTACCTCATCTACAACCTATTCACAGGGTCTGCTGACAGTTTGCCTGCAAGATGTCTGATCAAAGTGTCAGCCAGAACAAGTCTGAGGAGCAGGTTCATATGAGTGAGGGCACTAGTCCCTCTAGCACTTCTGATGAGGGCAGCAGAAGCACACCAAGCAACTTGCCCGAGGCAGCCACCAGAACAAGGAAGAAGACCTCAGATTCTGAGGATGAGGATTATGTGGTTGTTGAGGAAGAAGTCAGCTCCAAGAAAAAGGTGCTGAAGAAAGAGTATGGCTCAGCTGGTACAACAAAGTCAGGGATGCACAAGAAGGCTCCAGCAAAGTGGATTCCCATGTCAAAGGCCAGAGCCTCAACTGCTGAAACCTCCAAGCCAACTGGAGAGGCGGTTGGAGAAGGAAAGAAAAGGAAGGAAAGGGTCAAGAAGACCACTGCCAGAGTGCTTGGCAGATCATCCATAATGATAGATCCGGAAGAAGGGGAAGAGGATGCTGCACCAGCTCCTAAGGATCAGAAGCTCATGGGAGATGCAATTAAATCAGGGGCTGCAACATCTAAGCCCAAGTCTGCTCCCAAAGCTCAAGCTCAGAAACCCCCCAAACCCAAGAGGAATACCAGGAGTATACCTGTTGAGGAAAAGAACAAGGCCCCAGTGCCTGAAGCTGGAGAAGAGGATGATGAATCCCATGTTTTGCGGAAGTTGAAGCCCAAAATTCCTGACCACAATGATGCTCACCCAGTCGCCGAGGACACTCCATCAACATGCTGCAAATTTTTGATGTCCCACAGAAGTTCAAGGTTATGAGCTTAATGGTAGAAACAATCAAGAGGACTGCTGCTGACCAGAAGAGAAGTTGTGGGTATGCTCCACACATTCAGGAGCTCATTCTTGATAACCCACAAGTATAGGGGATCGCAACAGTTTTCGATAAGTAAGAGTGTCGAACCCAACAAGGAGCTAAAGGCGGAACAAATATTCCCTCAAGTTCTAGCGACCACCGATACAACTCTACGCACGCTTGATGTTCGCTTTACCTAGAACAAGTATGAAACTAGAAGTACTTTGTAGGTGTTGTTGGATAGGTTTGCAAGGTAATAAAGAGCAAGTAAATAAAAACTAGGGGCTGTTGTAAGTAAAGAAGCAATAAAGTAAATATAGCGAGTGTGGAAAAGTGGTGGTAGGAGTTGCGAAATTGCCCCTAAGCAATTGACTACTTTACTAGACCGATAGCAAGTATTATGTGGGAGAGGCCACTGCTAGCATGTTATCCCTGACTTGGAATTCTATGCACTTATGATTGGAACTATTAGCAAGCATCTGCAACTACTAACGTTCATTAAGGTAAAACCCAACCATAGCATTAAGATATATTGGTCCCCCTTCAATCCCGTATGCATCAATTTCTATGCTAGGTTGAAGCTTCTGTCACTCTTGCCCTCCAATACATAGTACTATCAACATACAACTAACCCAATGGTGTGATCCACGCGCGCACTCATATGATGGGCACCAAAGGACAGCAACATAACCACAAGCAAATTAAATCAATCATAGCAATTCATCAACCACCGCTAGGACAACGAAAATCTACTCAGACATCATAGGATGGCAACACATCATTGGATAATAATATGAAGCATAAACAACCATGTTCAAGTAGAGGGTACAACGGTTTGTGGGAGAGTGGGCCGATGTAGATAGAGGGAGGAAGGTGATGGAGATTTTGGTCAAGATGGCGGAGGTGTTGCTGTAGATCGCGGTGATGATGATGATGGCCACGGCAGCATTCCGGCACCACCGGAAGAGAAGGGGAGAGGGGGGCCCTTCGTCTTCTTCTTCCGTGACCTCCTCCCTAGATGGGAGAAGGGTTTCCCCTCTGGTCCTTGGCCTCCATGGCATGGGAGGGGTGAGAGCCCCTCCGAGATAGGATCTGTCTCTCTGTCTCTCTCGGTTTCTGCGTTCTGTCCTGCTGCCCTTTCACCGTTTCATATATATATGGAGATCCGTAACTCCGATGGGACCGAAACCTTCGCCGTGATTTTTTAACCAAAAATTAGCTTTCTTGCGGCCGAAGAAGGGCATCAACCGCCTTACGGGTGGACCACGAGGGTCAGGGGCACGCCCAGGGGGCAGGCGCGCCCCTGCCTCGTGGCCACCTCGGGCTCCGTCTCGCGTGGATTTTTCTTCCGAAATTCTCCAAATATCCAAAAATATTCTCCGCCCGTTTTTATCCCGTTTGGATTTCGTTTGATATGGATATTCTGTGAAACATAAAACATGCAACAAACAGGAACTGGCACTGGGCACTGGATCAATATGTTAGTCCCAAAAATAATATAAAAAGTTGCCAAAAGTATATGAAAGTTCTAGAATATTGGCATGGAACAATCAAAAATTATAGATACGACGGAGACGCATCAGCATCCCCAAGCTTAATTCCTGCTCGTCCTCGAGTAGGTAAATGATAAAAAAGATAATTTTTGATGTGGAATGCTACCTAGCATAATCTTGATCACATATCTAATGATGGCTTGAATATTAAGACACGAGTGATTCAAAACAATAGTCTATCATTTGACATAAAAACAATAATACTTCAAGCCCACTAATAAAGCAATCATGTCTTTTCAAAATAACAAGGCCAAAGAAAGATATCCCTACAAAATCATATAGTCTGGCTATGCTCCATCTTCACCACACAAAATATTCACATCATGCACAACCCCGATGACAAGCCGAGCAATTGGTTCATACTTTTTAATGCGCTTCAGCATTTTCAACCCTCACGCAATACATGAGCGTGAGCCATGGACATAGCACTATAGGTGGAATAGAATGGTGGTTGTGGAGAAGACAAAAAGGAGAAGATAGTCTCACATCAACTAGGCGTATCAACGGGCTATGGAGATGCCCATCAATTGATATCAATGTGAGTGAGTAGGGATTTCCATGCAACGGATGCACTAAGAGCTATAAGTGTATGAAAGCTCAGACTGAAAACTAAGTGGGAGTGCATCCAACTTGCTTGCTCATGAAGACCTCGGGTATTTGAGGAAGCCCATCATCGGAATATACAAGCCAAGTTCTATAATGAAAATTCCCACTAGTATATGAAAGTGATAACTCAAGAGACTCTCTAAATGCAGAACATGGTGCTGCTCTGAAGCACAAGTGTGGTAAAAGGATAGTAACATTGCCCCTTCTCTCTTTTTCTCCAATTTTTTTGGTGGGCTTCTTTGGCCTCTTTTATTTATTTGGGCTTCTTTGGCCTCTTTTATTTATTTTTAAAGTCCGGAGTCTCATCCCGACTTGTAGGGGAATCATAGTCTCCATCATCTTTTCCTCACTGGGACAATTCTCTAATAATGATGATCATCACACTTTTATTTACTTACAACTCAATATTACAACTCGATACTAGAACAAAGATATGACTCTATATGAATGCCTCCGGTGGTGTACCGGGATGTGCAATGATCTAGCATAGCAATGACATCAAAAAATGGACAAGCCATGTAAACATCATGCTAGCTATCTTACGATCATGCAAAGCAATATGACAATGAATGCTCAAGTCATGTATATGATGATGATGGAAGTTGCATGGCAATATATCTCGGAATGGCTATGGAAATGCCATAATAGGTAGGTATGGTGGCTGTTTTAAGGAAGGTATATGGTGGGTTTATGGTACCGGCGAAAGTTGTGCGGTACTAGAGAGGCTAGCAATGATGGAAGGGTGAGAGTGCGTATAATCCATGGACTCAACATTAGTCATAAAGAACTCACATACTTATTGCAAAAGTTTATTAGCCCTCGAAGAAAAGTACTACTACGCATGCCCCTAGGGGGGTAGATTGGTAGGAAAAGACCATCGCTCGTGCCCGACCGCCACTCATAAGGAAGACAATCAATAAATACCTCATGCTCCGACTTCGTTAAATAATGGATCACCATACATGCATGCTACGGGAATCACAAACCTCAACACAAGTATTTCTACTGATCCACAACTACCCACTAGCATGACTCTAATATCACCATCTTTATATCGCAAAACTATTGCAAGGAATCAAACATATCATATTCAGTGATCTACAAGTTTTATGTAGGATTTTATGACTAACCATGTGAATGACCAATTCCTGTCATCTCTCTAAATAGATATAAGTGAAGCAAGAGAGTTCAATTCTTTCTACAAAGATATGCCCACGCACTAACAAATATAAGTGAAACAAAAGAGCATTCTACAAATGGTGGTTGTCTAAGTGAAGAGAAACACGCAATCCAAACTTCAAATGATATAAGTGAAGCACATGAAGCATTCTATAAAGCCATACTCAAAAGATATAAGTGAAGTGCAAAGAGCATTCTATAAATCAACCAAGGACTTCCTCATACCAGCATGGTGTATAAAATAAAAATGAAAACTAAATGCAAAAGACGCTCCAAGATTGCACATATCGCATGAACGAAACGAATCCGAAAACATACCGATACTTGTTGAAGAAAGAGGGGATGCCTTCCGGGGCATCCCCAAGCTTAGACGCTTGAGTCTCCTTGAATATTTACTTGTGGTGCCTTGGGCATCCCCAAGATTGAGCTCTTGCCTTTCTTCCTTCTTCTCACATCGAGACCTTCTCGATCATCGAAAACTTCATCCACACAAAACTTCAACAGAAAACTCGGTAAGATCCGTTAGTATAATAAAGAAAATCACTACTCTAAGTATTGTTGCAAACCAATTCATATTTTTTGCATTGTGTCTACTGTAATATAACTTTTTCATAGCTTAATCCACTGATATGAATCGATAGTTTCATCAAAACAAGCAAACTATGCATCAAAAACAGAATCTGTCTAAAACAGAACTGTCTGTAATAATCTGATCATTCACCATACTTCTGATACTTGAAAATTTCTACCAAAATTAGGAAAAATAAACAATTTGTATATAAAGGCATTTCAAAAAGAATCATAACTGTTTGATGTCCCAGCTAAAAATGTAAAATCACGCACTACAGCCAAAGTTTCTGTCCTGCACCATACAAACCATCAAGCAAATGTAAACATCCTAAAGGCAAACCTTGGCACATTATTTTTATAATACAATGGAATTGTACAAGGGGATAATTATTTTTGTTGAGAAGTTTCTGTAATCAAGATTCACAAAGTTGCCGTGAGCATGAACAAAGTTCAAGGAGCTCTCCCACTTCAACAATGCTTGTCTTTCTCACTTTCACTTTCCTTTTTGAAAAAGTTTTGGGTTCCCCTCTTTATTTTTGTTGTTTTTAAACTATGTGAAAGCACTCAACAGAAATAAATGACTCCCTAAAACTTTCGGGTTGTATCCCGCGCTTTCTTTAAAGCCATTAAGCTAGGCATATAGTGCTCAAGTAGTGAATCCACCAAGATCCCAAGGTATATCAAAGGCAATTTTAATCAACAATGATTTATAATTTAGTAGTGAGCACAAAGTGACATGTATCATGTAACAACGAAGTCTATCTCTCTTCATATGCATCGGCATGTCATAAAAGAACTATTCATGCACACATAGTAAAGGCCAATGCATAGTATAATCAGTTTCTTGCAATTTTATCATATTGGAAACATAGAGAGGTGGAGATATAGTTCCTCTCTCATAATAATTGCAGGTGGGAGCAGCAAGCACATGCATATTATATTCATCAAAATCATCATGTGCAATGGTAAAAGGCAACCCATCAATATAATCCCTAATAAGTGCAAACTTCTCTGATATAGTGTAGTCGGGAGAATTCAAAAAGATAATAGGACTATCATGCGTGGGTGCAATAGCAACAATTTCATGTTTAACATAAGGAACTATAGCAAGTTCATCTCCATAAGCATAATTCATATTGGCATCTTGGCCACAAGCATAGCAAGCATCATCAAAAAGGGATATTTCAAGAGAATCAACGGGATCATAACGATCATCATAGCAATCATCCTTCGGTAAGCATGAAGGGAAATTAAACAATGTATGAGTTGAAGAGTTACTCGCATTAGAAGGTGGGCACGGGTAGCTAATCCGCTCTTCCTCCTTTTGTTCTTCACTCTCCTCCTCATCTTTTTCATCCAATGAGCTCACAGTTTCATCAATTTCTTCTTCCATAGACTCCTGCAAAATATTAGTCTCTTCTTGGACAGCGGGGTAGTCCTCAATATATGGTTCAACATAGGCATTAGAAGCATAATTATCATAGCAATATTTAAGTATGTCAAAATTTTCAGATTTGTAAAGAGTAGCATCATACGTTTCAATCAAAGAAGCAATTTCATAAGCACCCTTAAAAGCAACAAATTCTTCAATTTATTGAACATCATAGTAACTATAAACACCCTTAGCATACGAAGATATGATTCCATTATCACTAAACTCACATTGATAGGGAAGGTTGAAAGGATCGATATGGTTGACTAGAGGGGGGGTGAATAGGCAACTACCAATTTTTTACTTTTCTTTACCAAATTAAACTTTGCATCAAAGTAGGTTGTCTAGATGTGCAACTAGGTGAGCAACCTATATGATGCAATAACAACAAGCATACAAGCAAGCAAGAGAAGTAACACTAAAGAGCTTGCACAAGTAAAGGTAAGAGATAACCAAGAGTGGATCCGGTGAAGACGAGGATGTGTTACCGAAATTCCTTCCTTTTGAGGGGAAGTACGTCTCCGTTAGAGCGGTGTGGAGGCATAATGCTCCCCAAGAAGCCACTAGGGCCACCGTATTCTCCTCACGCCCTCACACAATGCGAGATGCCGTGATTCCACTATTGGTGCCCTTGAAGGCGGCGACCGAACCTTTACAAACAAGGTTGGGGCAATCTCCACTACTTAATCGGAGGCTCCCAACAAAACCACGAAGCTTCAGCACAATGGACTATGGCTCCGTGGTGACCTCAACCGTCTAGGGTGCTCAAACACCCAAGAGTAACAAGATCCGCTAGGGATGAGTGGGGGAATCGAAAATCCCTTGGTGGAAGTGTAGATCGGGGCCTTCTCAACCACTCCCGAGAAAATCAACAAGTTTGATTGGCTAGAGAGATAGATCGGGTGAAAATGGAGCTTGGAGCATTTAATGGAGCTTGAGCAATAAATGGATCTTGAGGAGGAAGAGGTAGGTCAAAGGGAAGAAGAGGACCCCCTTTTATAGTGGGGGCAACAATCCAACCGTTGCCCCTCACCAACCAGCCCCGCATAGGGCGGTACTACCGCGAAGAGGGGGCGGTACTACCGCTAGGTCAGCGGTACTGCCGCACCAGCCAGCGGCACTGCCGCGTAGAGGAGACTAGTAGGGAATAGGACCCAACGCGGTACTACCGCGGTGGTAGGGGCGGTACTACCGCTCCTGAAACAGTACTACCGCCTCTACAACCGCAACTAGTGCCGCAAAACCCGACACGAGAAAAAGACCCCTCGAGTCGAGGCGGTAGGAGCCAGACAGCCCAGCGGTACTACGGCAGCAGGGTCACGGGCGGTACTACCGGTGTGGAGCGGAACTGCCGCTTGTGACCCTTCGGCCGTACTACCGCTGGTAGTGCGGTACTACCGCTGGGACACGGAAGAGAGATAGAATCTCTCCAAAGAGGCAGAGGACGAGGCGGTGGTGCCAGGCACCCCAGCTGTACTACTGCTGTGGAGTCACGGGCGGTACTACCGCTGTGGAGCGGTACTGCCGCTTGTGGCTCCTCAGCGGTACTACGGCTGGGTTGCGTGGTACTACCGCTGGGACCCAGACAAGGACAAAGAAAAGTGGAGAGATCTCTACAATGGAATGGAAAAGCTCGGAGGGTGAGAAGCTGATGTGTACGTGTTGATTCCACCCATGCAATACCCCAGCGGACCCCCTCTTGATAGTACGGTTCCCTCTACGCAACTAGTCCATCGAGAAAGAAACGAAAGAGCTACACCGTCTTGAAAGACACCCCGAAGGGAAGAAAACGTCTCGTGCCAGGGGTGAATCTGTGACCTATTCAAAGCACATGATTAGTCCGCAAACAAGTTGTCATCAATCACCAAAACTACCTTGAGAGAGATATGCCGTAACAAAGGTGTTTCTTAGGGTTTTCAGAACAACAAGTAATATCATATATTTCGCATAAATTCCAAGCATAGCATTGCAAACGATGAATTTGACCCATTAAAATTTTCCCTTTTTCAGATATTTGGTGTCGCACATAACAAGCATGCTCATCTAAAGATTTGCCCTCAACTAAGCTAGTTGGGGTTTCAGCATGAGCACATAGGGATTGAAGATGATCCAAGTAATAAGGTTCAGCAGTGTGATAGATTTTGAGTGGTTCTTCAACCATTGGTTTAGTAGGTACAACTAATTTTTTTGGTATTTTGTGTTTCCTACCCATAACTAAAGATAGAAAACAACTAAGAACAGCAAATAAAAATTACTTAGTGATAAAGCAAACAAGCACACATGAGAATATTCACCCCACGCTATTGCTCCCCGGCAACGGCGCCAGAAAAAGGTCTTGATAACCCACAAGTATAGGGGATCGCAACAGTTTTCGATAAGTAAGAGTGTCGAACCCAACGAGGTGCTAAAGGCAGAACAAATATTCCCTCAAGTTCTATCGACCACCGATACAACTCTACGCACGCTTGATGTTCGCTTTACCTAGAACAAGTATGAAACTAGAAGTACTTTGTAGGTGTTGTTGGATAGGTTTGCAAGGTAATAAAGAGCAAGTAAATAAAAAGTAGGGGCTGTTGTAAGTAAAGAAGCAATAAAGTAAATGTAGCGAGTGTGGAAATGTGGTGGTAGGAGTTGCGAAATTGCCCCTAAGCAATTGACTACTTTACTAAACCGATAGCAAGTATTATGTGGGAGAGGCCACTGCTAGCATGTTATCCCTGACTTGGAATTCTATGCACTTATGATTGGAACTATTAGCAAGCATCCGCAACTACTAACGTTCATTAAGGTAAAACTCAACCATAGCATTAAGATATATTGGTCCCCCTTCAATCCCGTATGCATCAATTTCTATTCAAGGTTGAAGCTTTTGTCACTCTTGCCCTCCAATACATAGTCCTATCAACATACAACTAACCCTATGGTGTGATCCACACCCACACTCATATGATGGGCACCAAAGGACAGCAACATAACCACAAGCAAATTAAATCAATCATAGCAATTCATCAACCACCGCTAGGACAACGAAAATCTACTCACACATCATAGGATGGCAACACGTCATTGGATAATAATATGAAGCATAAAGCACCATGTTCAAGTAGAGGGTACAGCGGGTTGCGGGAGAGTGGACCACTGTAGATAGAGGGAGGAAGGTGATGGAGATGTTGGTGAAATAGGCGGAGGTATTGGTGTAGATCGCGGTGATGATGATGATGGCCACGGCAGCGTTCCGGCGCCACCGGAAGAGAAGGGGAGAGGGGGCCCCTTCGTCTTCTTCTTCCTTGACCTCCTCCCTAGATGGGAGAAGGGTTTCCCCTCTGGTCCTTGGCCTCCATGGCATGGGAGGGGCGAGAGCCCCTCCGAGATTGGATCTGTCTCTCTGTCTCTCTCTGTTTCTGTGTTCTGTCCCGCTACCCTTTCACCGTTTCGTATATATATGGAGATCTGTAACTCTGATTGGACCGAAACCTTCGCCATGATTTTTTAACCAAAAATTTCTTGAGGCTGAAGAAGGGCATCAACCGCCTTACGGGTGGCCCACGAGGGTCAGGGGCGTGCCCCCTGCCTCGTGGCCACCTCGGGCACCATCTCGCGTGGATTTTTCTTCCGGAATTCTCCAAATATTCCAAAATATTCTCCGTCCGTTTTTATCCCATTTGGATTCCGTTTGATATGGATATTCTGCGAAACATAAAACATGCAACAAACAGGAACTGGCACTGGGCACTGGATCAATATGTTAGTCCCAAAAATAATATAAAAAGTTGCCAAAAGTATATGAAAGTTGTAGAATATTGGCATGGAACAATCAAAAATTATAGATACGGCGGAGACGCATCAGCATCCCCAAGCTTAATTCCTGCTCGTCCTCGAGTAGGTAAATGATAAAAAAGATAATTTTTGATGTGGAATGCTACCTAGCATAATCTTGATCACATATCTAATCATGGCTTGAATATTAAGACACGAGTGATTCAAAGCAATAGTCTATGATTTGACATAAGAACAATAATACTTCAAGCCCACTAATAAAGCAATCATGTCTTTTCAAAATAACAAGGCCAAAGAAAGCTATCCCTACAAAATCATATAGTCTGGCTATGCTCCATCTTCACCACACAAAATATTCACATCATGCACAACCCCGATGACAAGCCGAGCAATTGGTTCATACTTTTTAACGCGCTTCAGCATTTTCATCCCTCACGCAATACATGAGCGTGAGCCATGGACATAGCACTATAGGTGGAATAGAATGGTGGTTGTGGAGAAGACAAAAAGGAGAAGATAGTCTCACATCAACTAGGCGTATCAACGGGCTATGGAGATGCCCATCAATTGATATCAATGTGAGTGAGTAGGGATTGCCATGCAACGGATGCACTAAGAGCTATAAGTGTATGAAAGCTCAGACTGAAAACTAAGTGGGTGTGCATCCAACTTTCTTGCTCATGAAGACCTCGGGCATTTGAGGAAGCCCATCATCGGAATATACAAGCCAAGTTCTATAACGAAAATTCCCACTAGTATATGAAAGTGATTAACTCAAGAGACTCTCTATATGCAGAACATGGTGCTACTCTGAAGCACAAGTGAGGTAAAAGGATATTAACATTGCCCCTTCTCTCTTTTTCTCTCATTTTTTTGGTGGGCTTCTTTGGCCTCTTTTTTTTATCCGGGCTTATTTGGCCTCTTTTATTTATTTTTAAAGTCCGGAGTCTCATCTCGACTTGTGGGGGAATCATAGACTCCATCATCCTTTCCTCACTGGGACAATGCTCTAATAATGATGATCATCACACTTTTATCTACTTACAACTCAATATTACAACTCGATACTAGAAGAAAGATATCACTCTATATGAATGCCTCTGGCGGTGTACCGGGATGTGCAATGATATAGCGTAGCAATGACATCAAAAAATGGACAAGCCATGAAAACATCATGCTAGCTATCTTACAATCATGCAAAGCAATATGACAATGAATGCTCAAGTCATGTATATGATGATGATGGAAGTTGCATGGCAATATATCTCGGAACCGCTATGGAAATGCCATGATAGGTAGGTATGGTGGCTGTTTTGAGGAAGGTATATGGTGGGTTTATGATACCGGCGAAAGTTGCGCGGTACTAGAGAGGCTAGCAATGATGGAAGGGTGAGAGTGCGGATAATCCATGGACTCAACATTAGTCATAAAGAACTCACATACTTATTGCAAAAGTTTATTAGCCCTCGAAGAAAAGTACTACTACGCATGCCCCTAGGGGGGTAGATTGGTAGGAAAAGACCATCGCTCGTGCCCGACCGCCACTCATAAGGAAGACAATCAATAAATACCTCATGCTCCGACTTCGTTACATAATGGTTCACCATACGTGCATGCTACGGGAATCACAAACCTCAACACAAGTATTTCTACTAATCCACAACTACCCACTAGCATGACTCTAATATCACCATCTTTATATCGCAAAACTATTGCAAGGAATCAAACATATTATATTCAGTGATCTACAAGTTTTATGTAGGATTTTATGACTAACCATGTGAATGACCAATTCCTGTCATCTCTCTAAATAGATATAAGTGAAGCAAGAGAGTTCAATTCTTTCTAAAAAAGATATGCCCACCCTCTAACAAATATAAGTGAAGCAAAAGAGCATTCTACAAATGGTGGTTGTCTAAGTGAAGAGAAACACGCAATCCAAACTTCAAACGATATAAGTGAAGCACATGAAGCATTCTATAAAGCCATACTCAAAAGATATAAGTGAAGTGCAAACAGCATTCTATAAATCAACCAAGGACTTCCTCATACCAGAATGGTGCATAAAATAAAAATGAAAACTAAATGCAAAAGATGCTCCAAGATTGCACATATCGCATGAACGAAACGAATCCGAAAACATACCGATACTTGTTGAAGAAAGAGGGGATGCCTTCCGGGGCATCCCCAAGCCTAGACGCTTGAGTCTCCTTGAATATTTACTTGGGGTGCCTCGGGCATCCCCAAGCTTGAGCTCTTTCCTCACTTCCTTCTTCTCACATCGAGACCTTCTCGATCATCGAACACTTCATCCACGCAAAACTTCAACAGAAAACTCGGTAAGATCCGTTAGTATAATAAAGAAAATCACTACTCTAAGTACTGTTGCAAACCAATTCATATTTTTTGCATTGTGTCTACTGTAATATAACTTTTTCATGGCTTAATCCACTGATATGAATCGATAGTTTCATCAAAACAAGCAAACTATGCATCAAAAACAGAATCTGTCTAAAACAGAACAGTCTGTAATAATCTTATCATTCACCATACTTATGGTACCTGAAAATTTCTACCAAAATTAGGAAAAATAAACAATTTTTATAGGAAGACAGTGAAAAAAGAATCAGAACCGTTTGACGTTCCAGCTAAAAATGTAAAATCACACACTACAGCCAAAGTTTCTATCCTGCACCGTACAAACCATCAAACAAATGTAAACATCCTAAAGGCAAACCTTGGCACATTATTTTTATAATACAATGGAATTGTACAAGGGGATAATTACTTTTGTTGAAAAGTTTCTGTAATCAAGATTCACAAAGTTGCCGTGAGCATGAACAAAGTTCAAGGAGCTCTCCCACTTCAACAATGCTTGTCTTTCTCACTTCCAGTTTCCTTTTTGAAAAAGTTTTGGGTTCCCCTCTTTATTTTTGTTGTTTTTAAACTATATGAAAGCACTCAACATAACTAAATGACTCCCTAAAACTTCCAGGTTGTCTCCCTGGCAGCGCTTTCTTTAAAGCCATTAAGCTAGGCATATAGTGCTCAAGTAGTGAATCCACCCGGATCCCAAGGTATATCAAAGCCAATTTTAATTAACAATGATTTATAATTTAGTAGTGAGCACAAAGTAATATATATCATGTAACAGCGAAGTCTAACTCTCTTCCTATGCATCGGCATGTCATAAAAGAACAATTCATGCACACATAATAAAGGCTAATGCATAGCATAAGCAGTTCCTTGCAATTTTATCATATTGGAAACATAGAGAGGTGGAGATATAGTTCCTCTCTCATAATAATTGCAAGTGGGAGCAGCAAGCACATGCATATTATATTCATCAAAATCATCATGTACAACGGTAAAAGGCAACCCATCAATATAATCCCTAATAAGTGCAAACTTCTCCGATATAGTGTATTCGGGAGAATTCAAAAAGATAATAGGACTATCATGCGTGGGTGCAATAGCAACAATTTCATGTTTAACATAAGGAACTATAGCAAGTTCATCTCCATAAGCATAATTCATATTGGCATCTTGGCCACAAGCATAGCAAGCATCATCAAAAAGGGATATTTCAAGAGAATCAACGGGATCATAACGATCATCATAGCAATCATCCTTCGGTAAGCATGAAGGGAAATTAAACAATGTATGAGTTGAAGAGTTACTCTCATTAGAAGGTGGGCACGGGTAGCTAATCCGCTCTTCCTCCTTTTGTTCTTCGCTCTCCTCCTCATCTTTTTCATCCAATGAGATCACAGTTTCATCAATTTCTTCTTCCATAGACTCCTGCAAAATATTAGTCTCTTCTTGGACAGCGGGGTAGTCCTCAATATATGGTTCAACATAGGCATTAGAAACATAATTATCATAGCAATATTTAAGTATGTCAAAATTTTCAGATTTGTAAAGAGTAGCATCATACGTTTCAATCAAAGAAGCAATTTCATAAGCACCCTTAAAAGCAACAAATTCTTCAATTTGTTGAACATCATAGTAACTATAAACACCCTTAGCATACGAAGATACGATTCCATTATCACTAAACTCACATTGATAGGGAAGGTGTTTCTTAGGGTTTTCAGAACAACAAGTAATATCATATATTTCGCATAAATTCCAAGCATAGCATTGCAAACGATGAATTTGACCCAGTAAAATTTTCCCTTTTTCAGATATTTGGTGTCGCACATAACAAGCATGCTCATCTAAAGATTTGCCCTCAACTAAGCTAGTTGGGGTTTCAGCACGAGCACATAGGGATCGAAGATGATCCAAGTAATAAGCTTCAGCAGTGTGATAGATTTTGAGTGGTTCTTCAACCATTGGTTTAGTAGGTACAACTAATTTTTTTGGTATTTTGCGTTTCCTACCCATAACTAAGGATAGAAAACAACTAAGAACAGCAAATAAAATTACTTAGTGATAAAGCAAACAAGCACACACGAGAATATTCACCCCACGCTATTGCTCCCCGGCAACGGCGCCAGAAAAAGGTCTTGATAACCCACAAGTATAGGGGATCGCAACAGTTTTCGATAAGTGTAGATCGCGGTGATGATGATGATGGCCACGGCAGCGTTCCGACGCCACCAGAAGAGAAGGGGAGAGGGGGGGCCCTTCGTCTTCTTCCTTGACCTCCTCCCTAGATGGGAGAAGGGTTTCCCCCCTAGTCCTTGGCCTCCATGGCATGGGAGGGGCGAGAGCCCCTCCGAGATTGGATCTGTCTCTCTGTCTCTCTCTGTTTCTGCGTTCTGTCCTGCTGCCCTTTCACCATTTCATATATATATGGAGATCCGTAACTCCGATTGGACCGAAACCTTCGCCATGATTTTTTACCAAAAATTAGCTTTCTTGTTGCCGAAGAAGGGCATCAACCGCCTTACGGGTGGCCCACGAGGGTCAGGGGCGCGCCCGCTGCCTCGTGGCCACCTTGGGCACCGTCTCGCGTGGATTTTTCTTCCGGAATTCTCCAAATATTCCAAAAATATTCTCCGTACGTTTCTATCCCGTTTGGATTCCGTTTGATATGGATATTCTGCGAAACATAAAACATGCAACAAACAGGAACTGGCACTGGGCACTGGATCAATATGTTAGTCCCAAAAATAATATAAAAAGTTGCCAAAAGTATATGAAAGTTGTAGAATATTGGCATGGAACAATAAAAAATTATAGATACGACGGAGACGTATCACTCATCAACTCTAAGATGGGCACAGGAACTTATTTGCTAGACAAGGAGCATCTACCCATATATCCTGATTTTGAAGACAATACCATTGTGATGACTGAGGAAGATCCATCATCTGTGCAAGCACATGAGAAGAGAGAGAAGGAAAGGGCAGAGAAACCTGCAAGGATGCCAACTGCTGAAGAGGCATCTCAAGTATTCCTGAAGAGCAAGCAAGATCATCTTGGATATCTGATTCAAGCTACACTGGGGATTGAGAAGGGCTTGGCCACCCTGAATCATAATCAGGAGAGCCTGGAGAGGATTGTGGAAACAAAGTTCTATGATCTTGACCTGAAGGTGACTGAGATTCAGACTGCGGTTGAGCAGCTTCAGGGGGAAGCAGAGGAGAGGAGAGGAAAAGCAACCACTGATGCTTTCAAGCGTGTGCCATGAGGTCCAAGGTCTGCTGCAGTGCCAGTCTCAGATGCTAGAGCTTCAGAGTCAGCACCAGCAGCTTCAGCTCTAGTGCCACCTCCAGCACCCACTCCAGCAGCTCCAACTACTTCATCGGAAGCCTTCGTCCTTGGAGTTCTATCCATACCACCTCCCGAAGACCAAGCCTGAGAAACGTATAGCACTATGCATTTTCAAACTTTTTGGTAACTTGTTGCCAAAGGGGAAGAAAAATGTATAGATCATAGGCTTCGAGAGAGAGTGTTTGCTGTTTTTTATCTCTCTTGCTATTTTGGTTGAACTACTTTATTGTCTGCTTGTGTGAGATACTTATATGATCATGTGGTTGATCATATGCTACATTAATGTTTGGTTGAATGATGTTATCCTTTATATTCCATATATGATCATTCACTTTCTTGGTGATGAGTGCATGCTTTTAATTTCTATCATTTTGAGCGCTCCACCAAGATGTATGTGACATGGAAGAGTAACCCATGATCCTAATCGATTGTGCATTTGCATTCAAAAGCAAATTTTAAATAATGCACAAATTTAGGGGGAGCTCTTGCTTATCACATACTTCTCAAAGCGACGATGTTTTCCAATCTTATAATCATTTGTCAAAGTTTTGATCTATATGTTGTCATCAATTACCAAAAAGGGGGAGATTTAAAGTGCAACAATCCCTGGGTGGTTTTGGCAATTCCTAACAACATATAACTCATTGAGCTAATGCTACTTGAAGATAAATATTTCAGGAAAAGCTTAATGATTGGCATGGCATGGATTAGAAAGTGGACCCCTCAAAATGCTAAGGACAAAAGAATTGGCTCAAGCTCAAAGAAGAAGACTCTACATTTCATTTTTAGTGATCCAAGATCACATTGAGTCCATAGGAAAAGCCAATACTATTAAGAGGGGATGAGGTGTTGCTTAATGAGGTTCTTGCTCAAAATGCTTAGTGATATGCTCCACAACCCTCAACTACTTTCTCATATCCAAATATATCCCAAACCAAAAGTCAGACTCGGACCCACCGATTTGATCTATCCGGCGCCACCGAGTTCACTTGACATAGCCGCTGCCACAAACCCTAGTCTTTTCGGTCTCACCGATAGGGATCTCGATCTCATCGAGATGGTATTGTAATCTCTCTGTTTCCCTTCGTAACGTTTCGGTCCAACCGAGATAAGCGATCGGTCCCACCGAGATTGCAATGCAAACTCTCTGTTTCCCTTTCGTAACATTTTGGTCCTACCGAGAGAGCGAATCGGTCCCAGCGAGATTGCCTGACCAACTCTCTGGTTAGTCTATTACCAAAATCGGTCTCACCGAGTTTGTGTAATCGGTCTCACCGAGATTATGTTATGCCCTAACCCTAATGATATCGGTCCCACCGAGTTGACATGTCGGTCCCACCGAAAACCCTAACGGTCACATTATGAACTAAATCGGTATGACCGAGTTGTATAATTCGGTCCCACCGAGTTTGGTGATTTGTGTGTAACGGTTACATTTTGTGTGGAGGCTATATATACCCCTCCACCCACTCTTCATTCGTGGAGAGAGCCATCAAAACATGCCTACACTTCCAACATACATTTTCTGAGAGAGAACCACCTACACTTGTGTTGAGGTCAAGATACTTCATTCCAACCACATAAATCTTGATCTCTAGCCTTCCCCAAGTTGCTTTCCACTCAAATCATCTTTCCACCAAATCCTATCCTATGAGAGAGAGTTGAGTGTTAGGGAGACTATCATTTGAAGCACAAGAGCAAGGAGTTCATCATCAACACACCATTTGTTACCTCTTGGAGAGTGGTGTCTCCTAGATTGGTTAGGTGTCACTTGGGAGCCTCAGTCAAGATTGTGGAGTTGAACCAAGAAGTTTGTACGAGCAAGGAGATCGCCTACTTTGTGAAGATCTACCCTAGTGAGGCAAGTCCTTCATGGGCGATGGCCATGGTGGGATAGACAAGGTTGTTTCTTCGTGGACCCTTCATGGGTGGAGCCCTCCATGGACTCGCGCAACCGTTACCCTTCGTGGATTGAAGTCTCCATCAACGTGGATGTATGATAGCACCACCTATCGGAACCACGCCAAAAATCTCCATGTCTACATTGTGTTTGCTCCCTCTAAACTCCTCCCTTTACCTTCATATGCAATTGTTTTGCATTCCGCTGCTATAGTCTTAGAATTGCATGTTTAGGTTGTTTGCTTGACTTGTGCTAAGTTGCTAAAATCTGCCAAGAATTAAAATTGGGAAAAGGCTAGATTTTTATTTGGTCAAGTAGTCTAATCACCCCCCCCCTCTAGACATACTTTCGATCCTACAATGACATACTTTATAGAACCTATGGCTGAGACATAGAGAATGGCTTTAATTCTATTTCTATCTTCTACCGTGGTTAGGCTTTGAGTCTTACTCAATTTCACACCTTGCAACACAGGCAAGAACTCTTTCTTTGACTATTCCATTTTGAACTACTTCAAAATCTTGTCAAGGTATGTACTCATTGAAAAAACTTATCAAGCGTTTTGATCTATCTCTATAGATCTTGATGCTCAATATGTAAGCAGTTTTACCGAGGTCTTTCTTTGAAAAACTCCTTTCAAACACTCCTTTATGCTTTCCAGAAATTTCTACATCATTTCCGATCAACAATATGTCTTTCACATATACTTATCAGAAAACTGTAGTGCTCTCACTCACTTTCTTGTAAATACAGGCTTCACCGCAAGTTTGTATAAATCTATATGCTTTGATCAACTCATAAAAGTGTATATTCCAACTCCGAGATGCTTGCACCAGTCCATAGATGGATCGCTGGAGCTTTGCACACTTTGTTAGCATCTTTAGGATCGACAAAACCTTCTGGTTGCATCACATACAACTCTTCTTTAAGAAATCCATTAAGGAATGTAGTTTTTGACATCCATTTGCCAGATTTCATAAAATGTGGCAATTTGCTAACATGATTCGGATAGAGTTAAGCATCGCTACGAGTGAGAAAATCTCATCGTAGTCAACACCTTGAACTTTGTCAAAAACCTTTTTTGACGAGTCTAGCTTTGTAGATAGTAACACTACTATCAGCATCTATCTTCCTCTTGAAGATCCATTTATTTTCTATGGCTTGTCGATCATCGGGCAACTCAACCAAAGTCCATACTTTGTTCTCATACATGGATCCCATCTCAGATTTCATGGCCTTAAGCCATTTCGCGGAATCTGGGCTCATCATCGCTTCCTCATAGTTCGTAGGTTCGTCATGGTCTAGTAACATGACTTCCAGAACAGGCTTACCGTACCTGGTGCGGAACATACTCTGGTTGACCTACGAGGTTCGGTAGTAACTTGATCTGAAGTTTCATGATCATCATTATTAACTTCCTCACTAATTGGTGTAGGCATCACTGGAACTGATTTCTGTGATGAACTATTTTCCAATTCGGGAGAAGGTACAATTACCTTATCAAGTTCTACTTTCCTCCCACTCACTTCTTTCGAGAGAAACTCCTTCTCTAGAAAGGATCCATCAACAACATATCTTGCCTTCGGATCTGTGATAGAAGGTGTACCCAACATTTTCTTTTGGGTATCCTATGAAGACGCACTACTCCAATTTGGCTTCGAGCTTATCAGTTTGAAACTTTTTCACATAAGCATCGCAACCCCAAACTTTAAGAAATGACGGCTTTGGTTTCTTGCCAAACCATAGTTCATACGGTGTCATATCAACGGATTTAGATGGTGCCCTATTTAACGTGAATGCAGGTGTCTCTAATGCATAACCCCAAAATGATAGCGGTAAATCAGTAAGAGACATCATAGATCACACCATATCTAGTAAAGTGCGATTACGACGTTCGGACACACCATTACGCTGTGGTGTTCTAGGTGGCGTGAGTTGCGAAACTATTCCGCATTATTTCAAATGAAGACCAAACTCGTAACTCAAATATTCTCCTTCACGATCAGATCATAGAAACTTTATTTTCATGTTACGATGATTTTCCACTTCACTCTAACATTCTTTGAACTTTTCAAATGTTTCAGACTTACGCTTCATCAAGTAGATATACCCATATCTCCTCAAATCATCTGTGAAGGTTAGAAAATAACGATACCCGCCGCGAGCCTCAACACTCATCGGATTGCATACATCAGTATGTATTATTTCCAATAAGTCAGTTGCTTGCTCCATTGTTTCTAAGAACGGAGTTTTAGTCATCTTGCCCACGAGGCATGGTTCGCAAGCATCAAATGATTCATAATCAAGTGATTCCAAAAACCCATCAGCATGGAGTTTCTTCATGCACTTTACACCAATATGACCTAAACGGCAGTGCCACATATAAGTTGCACTATCACTATTAACTTTGCATCTTTTGGCTTCAATATTATGAATATGTGTATTACTACGATCGAGATTCAATAAACCATTCACCTTGGGTGTATGACCTCAGAAGGTTTTATTCATGTAAACAGAATAACAATTATCCTTGGCTTAAATGAATAACAGTATTGCAATAAACATGATCCAATCATATTATGCTCTACACAAACACCAAATAACATTTATTTTAGGTTCAATACTAATCCCGAAGGTAAAGGGAGTGTGCGATGGTGATCTTATCAACCTTGGAATCACTTCCAACTCACATCATCACCTCGCCCTAAACTAGTCTCTATTTATTTTGCAACTCCCATTTTGAGTTACTACTCTTAGTAACTGAACCAGTATCAAATACTGGGGTGTTGTTATAAACACTAGTAAAGTACACATCAATAACATGTATATCAAATATATACTTTTGTTCACTTTGTCATCCTTCTTATCCGCCAAGTATCTAAGGCAGTTCCACTTCCAGTGACCATTTCCTTTGCAGTAGAAGCACTCAGTTCCAGGCTTGGGTCTAGCTTTGAGCTTCTTCATGGGAGCAGCAACTTGCTTGCTATTCTTCTTTGAAGTTCCTCTTTATTTCCCTTTGCCCTTTTTCTTGAAACTAGTGGTCTTGTCAACCATCAACACTTGATGCTATTTCTTGATTTCTACCTTCGCCGATTTCAGCATCGTGAAGACCTTGGGAATTACTTTCGTTATCCCTTGCATATTATAGTTCATCACTAAATTCTAGTAACTTGGTGATAGTGACTAGAGAACTTTGTCAATTACTATCTTATCTGGAAGATTAACTCCCACTTGATTCAAGCAATTGTAGTACCCAGACAATCTGAGCACATGCTCACTAGTTGAGCTATTCTCCTCCATCTTGTAGGCAAAGTACTGTCAGAGGTCTCATACCTCTCGACTCGGGCATGAGTTTGAAATACCAATTTCAACTCTTGGAAAATCTTATATGCTCTGTGGCGTTCAAAACGTTTTTGACGTCCCGGTTCTAAGCCGTAAAGCATGGTGCACTAAACTATCAAGTAGTCATCATACCGAGCTTTGTCAAACGTTCGTAACGTCTGTATCTGCTCCTGCAATAGGTATGTCACCTAGCAGTGCATCAAGGACATAATACTTCTGTGCAGCAATGAGGATAACCCTCAGATCATGGGTGAGGGAGTCCTGGATTAGGGGGTGTTCGGGTAGCCGGACTATACCTTCAGCCGGACTCTTGGACTATGAAGATACAAGATTGAAGACTTCGTCCCGTGTCCGGATGGGACTTTCCTTGGCGTGGAAGGCAAGCTTGGCGATGCGGATATTCAAGATCTCCTACCATTGTAACCGACTCTGTGTAACCCTAACCCTATCCGGTGTCTATATAAACCGGAGGGTTGTAGTCCGTAGGCAATCAACTCCATATACAACAATCATACCATAGGCTAGCTTCTAGGGTTTAGCCTCCTTGATCTCATGGTAGATCTACTCTTGTACTACCCATATCATCAATATTAATCAAGCAGGACATAGGGTTTTACCTCCATCAAGAGGGCCTGAACCTGGGTAAAACATCGTGTTCCCTGCCTCCTGTTACCATCTGGCCTAGACGCACAGTTCGGGACCCACTACCCGAGATCCGCCGGTTTTGACACCGACATTGGTGCTTTCATTGAGAGTTCCTCTGTGCCGTCACAATCAGGAAGGATGCCTCCTCCCGTCTTTAAAGACAGCGCCATTGCTAAGGGAGCCTTGGCTGTCGGCCAAACCCTCCGGCTAGGTGGTTTCCTCATGACCGCCTGTTCGGCTGTTGCGCCAACGGTGACCTCTTGGGTCATCAAAAGCAACCTACACGTCAGCTCGGAGCTCGTCGAGCAGCTAGATCCAATGGAGCTCTCTTCCGTAAACGAGCTCTTGGATCGCATCGCCGCCCTGGGGGTCGCTACGGATTACGACCAGGTTGGGCTTAAACCCGATCTAAGAGAAATTAACTCTCCCCAAGTCACCCACCACGTTGACGTGGTAGAAGCGCAGTGCGGCGACCCTTCATCTATTTTAAGGACTAGCTACGTCCGAATTCCTGACTCCTCCAAGCCGGATACCCGCGGAGAGGAGGATGTAACTCAAGACCTGAGCTTAGGATCAGGCAACGGGCTAGATTCGTTGGACAACATCCAAGAATCCAAACTTCAGAGTTCGGAAACTCTTCGGCCTCCGAATCTTGGATTGGGTGAGGTTTCAAATTCAACGACACCCACCCACCCGAACATAAGTGATCTCTCCCAAATCAGGCAGAGGCCCGAGGAAGCAGTACATCAGCCCTGGGCCAGATTCCTCCTGGTTATGAATAGGATAAAGGATTGCCGCGAGGGAGACGCAATCTCAATTTTCTGCAGTAATTGCACGGACGAGGGAATTCTTAACGCCGTAAGTCGTCGTGATATTACACGCTTCGTTGACTTGGCGTCCATAGTACAAAAATACTGTGCGATGGAAAGCGCCTGGAAAACCGAAATAAAATTTTGGGATAATCCGGCCTTGAATAGTAATCCTGTCCGAACTAAGGGGTGCATCATCATAGGACACCCGGGATAAACACCAAAAAGCCAAAACCCTCTACAGGGCATGGAACCGTACTGGAAAGGTGGCTTGATGGACCCTGTAGAATTCACAGTACAGAGGACGCCACACCAACTCACAGCCTTAGAGCATGTTGGATACTCCGGCAGGTGGCCAAAATTGGCGAGGACCTCTTAATTCTGGAGGCCGCAGAAAGCCAGCCCGAGGACACCAGTACCGTTCTCACAATCTTCGAGACTTTCGCATCAAACAATATGCGAAAAAGAACACTCCACAGCCTCGCCGAAGTCTATCAAGTTGCAACAATAAATCCATGAAGCGACACTGCTATTACCTTCAACGCAAGTGATGAACCTAGATTCCGAACAGCCCGAGCACCAGTCGCATTGGTCCTCAGTCCCATAGTGGACGGCTTTCACCTCACCAAGGTGCTCATGGATGGAGGCAGCGGACTGAACCTCATTTATGAGGAAACCCTTCAAAAAATGGAAATAGACTGGAACCGCATCGAGCGAAGCAGCACAACCTTTAGAGGAATAATCCCCAGTCGGGAAGCGCGCTGCACAGGAAAAATCACACTAGATGTGGTGTTCGGCACGCCGGATAATTACAGGTCCGAAGAAGTCACGTTTCAGGTGGCCCCGTTCAAAAGCGGATATCACGCTTTACTGGGACGGGAAGCATTCTCAATCTTCCAAGCAATACCCCATTACGGGTAAATGAAGCTTAAGATGCCCGGGCCGAACGGAATTATCACTCTAGCTAGTGATCCGGACGTAGCACTCTGCGCTGAAAACAAGACGGCCGCATTAGCCCTTGAGGCACTATCCGAAGCCTTAGCGGCCGAGGAACTGACTGCGCTGCGCTCCACGGTTAACAGGGATGATGTGATACTCGATAAGAGATCCAAATCCACATCCTTCAAGCCAGCTGACGAAATAGTCAAATTCCATGTCCATCCAACGAACCCTAATAAAACAGCTTCCATCGGGGCACGACTGAACCCTGATGTAGATGCCGCACTGCGAGAGTTCCTACGAGAGAACTGGGACATTTTCGCCTGGCACCCTTCAGACATGCCAGGGATCCCACGCAGGCTGGCCAAACACAGCTTAAATATCCTAAAAGGATTCAAACCTGTCAAACAAGCCCTTCGGCGTTTTTCCGAACCCAAGAGACAGGCTATGGGAGAGGAGCTAGCCAAGCTACTGGAGGCCGGATTCATTAGAGACATAAAACATCCGGACTGGCTAGCAAACTTGGTGATGGTACCAAAGAAGGACAAATCCTGGCGCCCGTGTGTCGATTTTAAAGACCTCAACAAGGCTTGCCCAAAGGATCCCTTCCCCCTCCCCCGTATCGATGCCACCGCAGGACACGACTCGTTGTGTTTCCTCGACGCATACTCCGGATACCATCAAATCAAGATGGCAGAATCAGACCAAGCCGCAACAACATTCATCACACCATACGGCCCATTCTGCTTCAACACAATGCCCTTTGGGCTGAAAAACGCCGGCGCAACATATCAGCGCATGATCTAGACATGTCCGGCAAATCAGATCGGCAAAACAGTGGAGGCGTATGTTGATGATGTGGTCATCAAATCAAGACATGTCGAATCTCTAGTAGACGACTTGAGGCTTACATTCGATAACCTCCGAAAATATGACATCAAGCTCAACCCAAAAAAATGCGTCTTCGGCGTTCCAGCCGGAAAGCTCTTGGGCTTCATTGTATCCGGTAGAGGAATTGAAGCAAATCCAGCCAAGATCCGAGCTTTGTCACAATTGGATATCCCAAAGGACCTCAAACAAATACAAAAATTAACCGGATGCGTGGCGGCTTTAAGCCGCTTCATCTCCCGCTTGGGAGAAAAGGCACTACCCCTCTATCGCCTCCTTCGGCGCACCGAACACTTCGAGTGGACAGAGGCCGCCACGGCCGGACTTGATGAAATAAAATCCATATTGGCAACAAACCCAGTCCTGGCCGTGCCGAACACCGGCGAACCAATGTTATTGTACATTGCAGCAACACATCAAGTTGTCAGCGCAGTGCTCGTTGTCGAGCGGGAAATGGATGGACACAAATTCCCCCTTCAAAGGCCGGTCTACTACGTATCCACTGTCCTCACTCCATGCAAATCACGGTACCCGCATTATCAAAAGATTGCATACGCGGTATTCATGGCAACCCGGAAGCTACGACACTACTTTCAAGAGTGCTCCATAACAGTAGCCTCGGAAGTACCACTCAACGATATTATCAACAACCGCGACGCAACGGGCCGGATTGCAAAATGGGCCATCAAGCTTCTCTCGTTCGATATAACCTATAAGCCATGGCGAGCTATTAAATCACAAGTTTTGGCCGACTTCATCGTAGAATGGACGGAGGCCGAGCTCCCTAAAGAGTACGGCACATATTCAAACTAGATTATGCATTTCGACGGCTCCAAAATGTTGGCCGGACTGGGGGCTGGCGTCGTCCTGACGTCCCCCACAGGAGACACAGTCCAATATGTGCTCCAAATCAGGTACATGGATTCCAACAATGCAGCCGAATATGAGGCCCTCCTACATGGTCTCCGGATAGCAGTATCCATGGGTATCCAGCGCCTAGAGGTACGCGGGGATTCAAACCTCGCGATATCCCAAATAAATGGAGACTTCGACGCCAAGGACCCAAAAATGGCAGCTTACCGCAACGCCGTCCTAAAAATGTCAGCTCGGTTCGAAGGGCTGGAGTTTCACCATATAGCCCGAGAAAACAATCAAGCAGCGGACGTCCTGGCACGCATCGAAGCAAAACGCGATGCAGTCCCCCCCAACATCTTTTTGGAAAGATTGTTCAAGCCGTCCGTAGCATGGGAGGGGGAACCCGCAAATAATAGCCCGGACCCAGCCCGGACCACTCGACGCCGAATAATCTGACACAATTGGAGGCTCTGCCAATGAAATTACACCTTCAGCCCACGTAATAATGGCGGTCATCGCCCCATGGACAGAACCATTCCTAGCCTACCTTACTAGGCAGGAACTCCTGGAGGACCAAAACGAGGCCCGCTGCATAGTGCGGCAATCTAAAGCCTATAGAGTCCATGAGGGAGAGCTTTATAAGAAAAGCACTACCGGAGTCCTTCAAAGGTGCATCTCCGAAGAGGAAGGGCGGAACCTTCTGGCTGAAATTCATGCCGGACTCGGTGGTCACCACGCCGCTGCTCGGTCCCTTGTTAGCAAGGCTTCCCGTACAGGTTTTTATTGGCCGACGACCTGGGCAGACGCTCAGGACCTAGTCCAACGATGCGCTGGTTGCCAACTTTTTGCCAACCAAAGCCATATGCCACCCACCGCACTCCAAACTATACCCATCACCTGGCCTTTTGCGGTCTGGGGGCTTGACATGGTCGGACCCCTTAAAGGTGGGACCGATAGGAAAAAATACTTACTGGTCATGGTGGATAAATTCACCAAATGGATAGAAGCCAAGCCTGTTAAAATGGCCGAATCCGGACCTGTGATAGACTTCATATCCGGGGTCGTACACCGTTATGGCGTCCCCCACAGCATCATAACCGATAACAGTACAAACTTTACCGCCGACGAGGTAAAACTCTGGTGCAAAAACATGGGCATCAAGCTCGATTATGCTTCCGTCTATCACCCACAAACCAACGGCCAGGTCGAACGTGCAAATGGTCTTATCATGAGCGGCATTAAACCCAGACTGGTGCGGTCCCTCAAGGAATCTAACACGCACTGGGTAGAGGAGCTCGACTCCGTGCTATGGGGGCTGTGGACCACGCCAAATCGCACCACCGGATACACACCATTTTTTATGGTGTACGGCGCAGAGGCAGTTCTACCCTGCGACATAATTCATGACTCACCTAGAGTGCGCATGTACGAAGAAAGAGAAGTCGAGCTCGATCGGCAGGACAATTTGGACACCCTGGAGGAGGAGCGTGACGTGGCAAAAGCCCGTTCCGCATTTTATCAACAGCAGGCCCGAAGATATCAAAGCAGAGAAGTACGGGCCAAAAATTACAATGTTGGCGAACTAGTTCTACGCCTGCCGGATAAGAAAAAGGACAAACTCAAGCCTAAGTGGGAAGGCCCATTCATAATCGACC
Source organism: Triticum urartu (assembly GCF_056163025.1). Lineage (NCBI taxonomy): Eukaryota > Viridiplantae > Streptophyta > Magnoliopsida > Poales > Poaceae > Triticum > Triticum urartu. The sequence continues at coordinate 51,983,556 of NC_141876.1, forward strand.
AAGTCCTGGCTGGCGGGGCGTACCGCCTGCGAGATGCGTCGGATAACCGACTCGAGCCGAACCCGTGGAACGCCACCCGTCTCCGAAGATTCTATGCCTAGCGCCGGACTCTGTGTTCGTCTCCTTCCTCTGTCCATTTTTCGCATTTTTCTGTCTTACATTTCTCTCCTTCCCCTCTTTTCTTTTATAGCCCTTAAAGGCTCATCTAGTGACGCGCCACTCGCGCTCATTAAACCTGGGGGCTTCTTTAACAGAAGCTTATTTATACGGGCTTCACGCCCAACACATGCGTCAAACTTCCGCATGTACATTTTTCTTCACCATTATATGCACCGATATGACTTAAGTTTTGGCCAAGCTGGGTTGCCTGGCTCCTGTGCTTACCCCTACGTTCCCGATTGTTCGGCTAGGTGGTAAAGGGAGCACCTCTGCGATTGTTACTGCCGGGTCAGCCGGATGTGTACCTCAGACTGGGTGAAGCCGAAAGCTAGCGTTCTTAAGGGAATATTCGGTCGGTGAGATAAAAGATGATCTTTTTACTCATTTTATGCGCCCCCAGATGCTTTTTTCTGCGTCTTTTTATGCAGTCCGGGCATGCACTTTAGGGCATGCCTCCCAGCGAAAGGAACCCCTAACGGAACTATTCTCTCTGGAAGATGTTTCTTACTAACCATGTAATATAACATAACTAGTTGGGCACTTGTCTGATAAAGCACTAATGACCCCTACGCCTAGTCTCCACGCATACCATGGTTCTTATATAACCGCTATGGTATTCGGACACACTCCAGACCGTCAGGTCCCGAGGTTGAAGCGAAAAGGTCGGCAACGACAAACGATCTACAATCCGGCTAGAAGGCATTACACATGTCAATTCAAAATTACATAGTCATTCTGACTGATTGTATTCCTCTTCTATACCATCTAACAGGCTATCTAATTTACAGTCCTGCTGGGAATACTTCGCGGCCAACTCTACTTGGCCGTATACTAAGTTCACAGGGATCTCCTTCCCGTCAGGCCCCACTGGTCCGACCTCGGCCATGTGGTTTGGGTCAGACTTCGTAAAACGGGTCTTCACCATGGCCCAGGCTTCCCTAGCGCCTTGTCGGCAGGCCGATATCTTCCACAACCGGAAGCGCCGCCGAGCTCCCTTCAGCTTCTCCGCAAGCTCTCCAAGGCCCTCGGGCATGGAGTGGGCAGGCCATAAGGCTTGGGCAACACCTCGCATCGCCTGCCGAATTCGCTCGTGCAGTTGCATGAGTTCGGGAAGAAGGTCACCCGTAGAACCGGGCATCTCCTCTGCAGGACGACCTGTGAGCATACCTACAGACATTACTCTGTTAGTCGACTTCCTCACCGAACTCTTTTTTTTTCAAAGTTCGTTCAAGCACTTATTGAATATGCCGCGTCGAAGCCGCTGATTCTCCCTCGTGGAGTCTGACAGCTGGCCACGAACATCTTTAAGTTCGACGTCCAGCCTGGTGTTGGCATCCTGAAGATCATTCTTCTCTCGCCTCACCTTTGTCAATGTACTCTCACCGGCCTTTAGCCGGCATAAGAGTTGTTGCTTTTCCGGATCGAATCCGGCGCCATCTGCAACATGATTTGTCAGATTTGCACCCACACCGCACAATACTAGTCTTTCGAAGCGTATCTTACCTGAGGGGGTCTCTTTGGGCTCCCCTGCTGCGGCTAGTGCGGCCTCTAGTTGGGCCTTGCACTTTTCCAGCTCCTGGGACAGTACGGTATTCTTCTCTGTAAGAACCTGCTTATTAAATGATCCTTAAATCAGTTGCTCTAACTGTTTCAAGTCTCGGGGGGCTATTGGTATATCTATATTTGATCAAAATTTTCTTACCCGTATGTCTTTTACATACTGCTCCATGGCTCTGGCTAAACCTTGAGCGGCACGGAGGTACACATCTCTCGAATTAAAGGCATCTAAAGCCTCTTGGGAGAAACAAGCATCACGTAGAACTGTCCGGCGACGCCTGTGGTTCATGGCACTCTCCACTTCAGAATTTGTGGCAGACAGCCTGTCCGCATCCTCTGTCGGAGGAGCGTCCGGTGCGTGCCTTGTGCTCGCCTCCGCTTCCTGGCCAGACGTTGGAGCCTGGCTGGTGGGGGCGCGATTGGCAACCTCTCCGGATGTAGTCCAGCGAGGTCTCTTCGTTCTGAAGATAGCACGAATGTTAATATGCCCTGGCAGAATAACACCAGGGAAACAGAGGGTGCGCTATACCTTTGCGCCGGCATCTCAGTCCGGACTGCATTCCTTTTTGCCCCACGGGGTCCTGCGGCCCCTCGTTGGCTAGCCGCCACAGGTTCGGCCTCCTGCCTCGGAAATCTCCCCTGCAAAACACGGTTGTCGTCAGAAAACACCGGAATACGTGAGAGTGGAATCTCTCTCAAGGGAATGAGACTCTGGTTTCTGTCACCTGGGAGGCCGGGATTAACCCTGGGTAATCAGCCATGATGGCTACCAAGGTATTGTCCTTGCTTAGCTGATGGAACACCCCGTCGATAAGCTCCACCGATATGTCCTGGTCCTCTTCGGAGTCCGGATCGAGGGACCGTTCTGGGTCCTCGGGCTGTGGAGGGCGGCTGTTTATATCCTTTACCTCCTGTCGCAGTTCCTGCACTGAAGTCGTTAGACTACATATCTAACCGTGGGAGTATAAAACAGACGGGCAAGCGCAATTATTCACTTACCCAACTTGGATGATCGTACATAGTAAATCCGGCCTGCGGATTGACGCGGAGGAATTCCTCCTTTTCTCCCTTGTACAAAGAGGATAAGATCTTTACTAGGGCGGCAACTGAGGCCGGCCCCTTACGACCGTAATGGGTGGCGTCATCCTCCCCGTTGAAATCCCACATGGGGTGGCCTCTATATTGAAGCGGTTGCACCCCTCGCATAATGCATGCGACCATGACTCCAATCATGGTTAGTCCGGAATGAGCCAACAGTCTTATCCGGCCCATCAGGTAAAGGACGTCTCTGTCGCTTTCTTTCTGAGAGCTCCGCGGACGCCAGCTCAAGCGTTTCTTCAATGGGGCACTGTTGAACTCAGGGAGACCGACCCGGATAGGGTCTGGTAGCGGGACGTCATCTATGTAAAACCATTCCGAAGGCCAGTCCTCGGACGCCTTCTTTGGGGTTCCGGATAGGTATCCGGTCCCGGTGATGCGCCATACTTCGGCTCCGCCCACTTGGTATATAGACCTCTCTCGAGAACGGGGCACCAGGCAGAATAACCTCTTCCACAGCACGAAATGAGCCTCAACGCCTAAAAATATCTCACAAAGGGCGACGAAACCCGCAATATGTAATACGGAGGCGGGCGTGAGATTGTGCAGCTGGAGGCCGTAGAACTCCAGAAGCCCGCGGAGAAATGGATGAATTGGAAACCCTAGTCCCCTTATTAGATAGGGGACGAGGCACACCCGCTCTCCTTTAGAAGGATTGGGGGTGCTCTCCGCTTGTTTTCCGCCACTATAGGTGGCGAGACCGGCTCAGACCGGGACCATGTATGCCTGAGGGAGAAATCCCTTGGCCTGAAGCGACACTAACTCGCTATGCGGGATGGTGCAACTCTCCCAGTCCCCGGGTTTGGGACCGGAGGGGCGAGGGGAGGAGCTGCGACGGCTGGTCATGTTGGAATGGACCTTTGCTGGAAACACTCTGATGATAACTCGCGGAGAGGAGAAGATGTGGTTTGGACTTAAATCCCCATCCCGTTAAATAGGCGGTTCGTTTGTACGACTAGGGGCGTGGATGTAAAAACGCCCTGGCTTTTCGCATTCGTTTGACACGTGGAAGACGGCCATTATTGGGCGTGGGAGTCGAGGAGCGCTACATTACAAAAATCGGACATTATTCCTACAGGCACACAGGATTTGGAGAAGAACCCGCCTTGCAATGCCGAACAATCTGCGCGCCGGACTCATCGTCATTGAAGCCTGGTTCGGGGGCTACTGAGGGAGTCCTGGATTAGGGGGTGTTCGGGTAGCCGGACTATACCTTCAGCCGGACTCCTGGACTATGAAGATACAAGATTGAAGACTTCGTCCTGTGTCCGGATGGGACTTTCCTTGGCGTGGAAGGCAAGCTTGGCGATGCAGATATTCAAGATCTCCTACCATTGTAACCGACTATGTGTAACCCTAACCCTATCCGGTGTCTATATAAACCGGAGGGTTGTAGTCCGTAGGCAATCAACTCCATATACAACAATCATACCATAGGCTAGCTTCTAGGGTTTAGCCTCCTTGATCTCGTGGTAGATCTACTCTTGTACTACCCATATCATCAATATTAATCAAGCAGGACGTAGGGTTTTACCTCCATCAAGAGGGCCCGAACCTGGGTAAAACATCGTGTTCCCTGCCTCCTGTTACCATCCGGCCTAGACGCACAGTTCGGGACCCACTACCCGAGATCCGCCGGTTTTGACACCGACAATGGGGCTAGTCCGCATCATTGCTACTAACATCTTTCAACTTATTTTTCCCTAGGAACATATCAAAAATAAACGGGGAGCTACATCACAAGCTATTGATCTGCAACATAGATATGCAAATACTATCAGGACTAAGTTCATGATAAAATAAAGTTCAATTAATCATATTACTTAAGAACTCCCACTTAGATAGACATCCCTCTAATCATCTAAGTGATCACGTGATCCAAATCAACTAAACCATGTCCGATCATCACGTGAGATGGAGTAGTTTTCGATGGTGAACATCACTATGTTGATCATATCTACTATATGATTCACGCTCGACCTTTCGGTCTCTAGTGTTCTGAGGCCATATCTGCATATGCTAGGCTCGTCAAGTTTAACCCGAGTATTCCGCGTGTGCAAAACTGGCTTGCACCCGTTGTATGTGAACGTAGAGCTTATCACACCAGATCATCATGTGGTGTCTCGGCACGACGAACTTTTGCAACGGTGCATACTCAGGGAGAACACTTATACCTTAAAATTTAGTGAGAGATCATCTTATAATGCTACCATGGATCTAAGAAAAATAAGATGCATAAAAGATAAACATCACATGCAATCAATATAAGTGATATGATATGGCCATCATCATCTTGTGCCTTTGATCTCCATCTCCAAAGCACCGTCATGGCCACCATCGTCACCGGCTTGACACCTTGATCTCCATCGAAGCATCATTGTCCTCACGCCAACTATTGCCTCCACGACTATCGCTACCGCTTAGTGATAAAGTAAAGCAATTACATGGTGATTGCATTTCATACAATAAAGCGACAACCATATGGCTCCTGCCAGTTGCCGATAACTGTGTTACAAAACATGATCATCTCATACAATAAAATTTAGCATCATGTCTTGACCATATCACACCACAACATGCCCTGCAAAAACAAGTTAGACATCCTCTACTTTGTTGTTGCAAGTTTTACGTGGCTGCTACGGGCTGAGCAAGAACCATTCTTACCTACGCATCAAAAACCACAATGCGGTATAGTGATTGCTTTTTGATCTTCAGAAAGAACCTTGTTCATTGAATCCGATTCAACTAAAGTTGGAGAAACAGACACCCACTAGCCACCTGTGTGCGAAGCACATCGTAGAACCAGTCTCGTGTAAGCGTACGCGTAATGTCGGTCTGGGCCGCTTCATCCAACAATGCCGCTGAATCAAGAATCAACTAGTGATGGCAAGCAATATGTATATACCCATGACCACAACTCCTTTGTGTTCTACTCGTGCATATGACATCTACGCATAAACCTGGCTCGGATGCCACTGTTGGGGAATGCAGTAATTTCAAAAAAAATTCCTACGCACACGCAAGATCATGATGATGCATAGCAACGAGAGGGGAGAGTGTCGTCCATGTACCCTCGTAGACCGTAAGCGGAAGCGTTATGACAACGCGGTTGATGTAGTCGTACGTCTTCACGATTGACTGATCCTAGTACCGAACGTACGACACCTCCGCGATCTGCACACGTTCAGCTCGGTGACGTCCCACGAACTCACGATCCAGTAGAGCTTCGAGGGAGAGTTCTGTCAGCACGACAGCGTGATGACGGTGTTGATGAAGCTACCAATGCAGGGCTTTGCCTAAGCACCGCTACGATATGACCGAGGTGGATTATGGTGGAGGGGGCACCGCACACGGCTAAAAGATCAATGATCAACTTGTGTGTCATAGGGTGCCCCTTCCCCCCTATATAAATGAGCAAGGAGGGAGGCCTGCTGGCCCTAGGAGGGTGCACCAAGAGGAGGAGTCCTCCTCCTAGTGGGAGTAGGACTCCCCTTTCCTAGTCCCACTAGGAGGCGGGAGGAAGGAGTGGGAGAGGGGAAAGGCAAGGAGGGCGCCACCCCCCCTTCCTTGTCCTATTCGGACTCAAGGGGAGGGGGCGCGCGGCTTGCCCTGGCCGGCCCCTCTCTCTCCACTAGGGCCATTAAGGCCCATTAGTCCCCGGGAGGTTCCGGTAACCCCTCCAACACTGCGGTTTTCTCCGAGATCACCCGAAAACCTTCCGGTGTCCGAATGTAGCCGTCCAATATATAAATCTTTATGTCTCGACCATTTCGAGACTCCTCGTCTTGTCCGTGATCACATCCAGGACTCCGAACTACCTTCGGTACATCAAAACACATAAACTCATAATATCGATCATCACCGAACGTTAAGCGTGCGGACCCTATGGGTTCGAGAACTATGTAGACATGACCGAGACTCATCTCCAGTCAATAACCAATAGCGGAACCTGGATGCTCATATTGGTTCCTACATATTCTATGAAGATCTTTTATCGGTCAAACCACATAACAACATACGTTGTTCCCTTTGTCAACGGTATGTTACTTGCCCAAGATTCGATCGTCGGTATCTCCATACCTAGTTCAATCTCGTTACCGGCAAGTCTCTTTACTCGTTCTGTAATACATCATTCCGCAACTAACTCATTAGTTGCATTGCTTGCAAGGCTTATAGTGATGTGCATTACCGAGAGGGCCCAGAGATACCTCTCCGACAATCGGAGTGACAAATCCTAATCTTGATCTATGCCAACTCAACAAGTACCATCGGAGACACATGTAGAGCACCTTTATAATCACCTAGTTACGTTGTGACGTTTGGTAGCACACAAAGTGTTTCTCCGGTATTCGGGAGTTGCATAATCTCATAGTCATAGGAACATGTATAAGTCATGAAGAAAGCAATAGCAACATACTAAACGATCAAGTGCTAAGCTAACGGAATGGGTCAAGTCAATCACATCATTCTCTAATGATGTGATCCCGTTAATCAAATGACAACTCATGTCTATGGCTAGGAAACTTAACCATCTTTGATTCAACGAGCTAGTCAAGTAGAGGCATACTAGTGACACTCTGTTTGTCTATGTATTCACACATGTACTAAGTTTCCAGTTAATACAATTCTAGCATGAATAATAAACATTTATCATGATATAAGGAAATATATAATAACTTTATTATTGCCTCTAGGGAATATTTCCTTCATTGCCATGAAGCAATAGGTGGGAGCGTAGTCATCATCATCGTTGTTAGCAGTGTTGGGGAGGTCATTTTCCTCAGAGTTGAAGATGGACTTGCCGACGAACGCAGTAGCGAGGGCTAGGCTCGCCACACCAGAGTCTGACTCCTGAGATGCCTCCTCTTCCTCATTTTCTTCAAGTTCAGCCTCAGAGTCCATTTCCTTGCCAATGAATGCCCGAGCCTTCTTGGAGCTGATCTTCTTGTGAGATGAAGACCTTGAAGGTTTTGGTGAAGAGGACTTTGAAGATTTCTTCTTCTTCTTTGAATCATCAGAACTGTAGTCCTTGTACTTCTTCTTCTTCTTTCATTCTGTTTCCCACTAAGGACAATCTTGAATGTAGTGAGCAGGTTTCTTGCATTTGTGGAAAAGTCTCTTCTTGTAATCACGGGATGAGGAATCTGATCTTAAGTCATCACTTCTCGAGGATTTTCCAAAACGACCACGTCTTGAGAATTTCTGGAATTTCCTCACGAGCATTGCTAGCTCCTGGCTCAGTTCTTCAGGATCACCAAGGCTGCTACCAGAATCATCACCTTCAGATTCAGACACTTCCTTGGCCTTCAGAGCTCGTGATCTGCCATAGCTCGGTCCATAGAGATATCTCTTCTCAACAAGCTGGAACTCATGAGTGTTTATCCTCTTGAGGATATCAGCGGGATCAAGTGACTTGTAGTCTCCACGTTCTTGTATCATCGGTGCCAGAGTGTCAAATGAGGAGTCAAGCGATCGAAGCAATTTCTTCACCACCTCGTGGTCGGTGATGTCAGTGGCACCAAGTGCTTGAAGCTCATTTGAAATGTCAGTGAGGCGATCGAAAGTTTTCTGAACGTTTTCATTGTCAAGTATTTTGAAGCGGTTGAAGAGATTGCGAAGAACGTCAACTCGAGAGTCACGCTGTGTTGAGACTCCTTCATTAACCTTGGACAACCTATCCAAGATAAGCTTTGCTGTCTTCAAAGCACTCACTCTGCCATACCGCCCTTTACTCAGATGGCCACATATGATGTTCTTCACTTGAGAGTTGAGTTGCTTGAATCTCTTCACCTTAGCAGCGCTGATGGTAGGAGTGACAGAGGGAACACCATTTTCCACAATGTACCAGAGATCATTGTCAATTGCCTCAAGATGCATTCGCATCTTATTCTTCCAGTAGGGGTAGTCCGTCCCATCGAAGGTAGGACACCCAGCAAAGACCTTGATCATACATGTGGTCGACATAACTAAAACTCCAGGTGGTTAAACCAAAATCACACAGAACAAGAGAGTACCTCGCTGTGATACCAATTGAAAGTGCGTTAAGTCGACTAGAGGGAGGGTGAATAGGCGATTTTTATGAATTCTTCACTTAGGAATTTTAGAGTGAGGAAATTCCTTAGCGAAGAACTACTTGCAGCGGAATAAGTACTCAGGTGCAAACATAACAGAGTAGTAGCACAGTCATCGTGATGAAATGAAAACAAGCACAGAGTACAGAAAGCGTAAACATAGGATAAGCAGGCTGAAGACAAACTGACTAAAAAAATTGAGCTGAGGAAATTGAGAAAGTCTCCAGTCAAAGTCTTCAAACAGTAACGATCAGGTACAACAACACAGAATGAGGAAATGAAAGGGTTGAGGAAATAGAACCAGTTAGCTCGGTGAAGACAATGATTTGGTAGACCAGTTCCAACTATTGTGACAGTTGTACGTCTGGTTGGAGCGTCTAGGTATTTAAACATGAGGACACACAGTCCTGGACACACAGTCCTCACCGTATTCTCCTTGAACTAAGGTCACACATACCTCGTCCAATCACTCGTGGCAAGTCTTCAAGTGACTTCCAAACCTTCACAAACTCGGTCACTCGGCGATCCATAATTTCCTCTTGGATGCTCTAGACCGTGACGCCTAACCGTCTGGAGAATGCACGGTCCTCAAAGGTAACAAGCATCGGTTCCACACAGGAACAATCTCTTCAGTGATGCTCAATCACTTTGGGTTTGTAGGTGTTTGGTTTGGTGTTTTGGGTTTGTTCTCACTTGATGATTTGCGCTCAAAGTCCTCGGAGGATGGGATGCTCTCAATGACAAATGTCAGTTTCTCGTGGAGTAGCCAACCAGCTAGTGGTTGTAGGGAGCGGCTATTTATAGCCTAGGGAGTAGACAGACATGATAAGAAATAAATGTCCTTCAATGATATGACCGTTAGGTGGGTAGATATTTTGGGATAGCTGGCGCATAGCACAGCAACGGTTTGGAAGTTTGAGGTTCAAATTCCTCAAGGCTATCATGTTCCTCACTTGTAGGCAATCCGCACTGGTGAATTCTTAACTCCTCAGTCAGAACAAATTCCTCAGATAATAGAAGATCTTCGTCTCTGTCACTGAAGAAATTGACTGAACTGTATGAGATTTCCAATGGCTTCACTCAAAAGGATTGGTAGGTGTAGGATTTTGAGTTGAGCATCACCTAGAAACTTTTCCTTAGTTTTACCTCGACCCCCTTTAACAGTACGGTGTTTCCTATGACTCAAGAAAGAGAAAATAAAACTACGAAAACAAAAGTCTTCACGCTTCATGTTCCTCACATGAATATCAAGTCTTCACGGTCACACCAATTTCTTCACTTTCAAAGTCTTCAGAAATCCAAAAGTCTTCAGTTGAAGACATTCATTTTTAGGGGTCGACTTTCTCTGTAAATATCAAACTCCTCATAGACTTATAGACATATGTACACTCACAAACGCATCAGTCCCTTAACCTATAAGTCTTCAATACACCAAAATCACTAAGGGGCACTAGATGCACTTACAAGAGTCTATCACACTCAATCATCACGTGGTATCTCAACACGACGAACTGTCGCAACGGTGCATACTCAGGAAGAACACTTATACCTTGAAATTTAGTGAAGGGATCATCTTATAGTGCTACCACCGTACTAAGCAAAATAAGATGCATAAAAGATAAACATCATATGCAATCAAAATATGTGACATGATATGGCCATCATCATTTTGTGCTTTTGATCTCCATATCCAAAGCATCGTCATGATCTCCATCGTCACCGGCTCGACACCTTGATCTCCATCATTGCGTCGTGGTCGTCTTGCCAACTATTGCTTCTACAACTATCGCTAACGCATAGTGATAAAGTAAATCAATTACATGGCGTTTGCATTTCATACAATAAAGGGACAACCATAAGGCTCATGCCGGTTGCCGATAACTTTTACAAAACATGATCATCTCATACAACACATATATCACATCATGTATTGACCATATCACATCACAACATGCCCTGCAAAAACAAGTTAGACGTCCTCTACTTTGTTGTTGCAAGTTTTACGTGGCTGCTACGGGCTTCTGGCAAGAACCGTTCTTACCTACACATCAAAACCACAACGGTGATTTATCAAGTTTGCTGTTTTAACCTTCAACAAGGACCGGTCGCAGTCAAATTCGATTCAACTAAAGTAGGAGAAACAGACACCCGCCGGCCACCTTTATGCAAAACTAGTTGCATGTCTGTCGGTGGAACCGGTCTCATGAACGTGGTCATGTAAGGTTGGTTCGGGCCGCTTCATCCAACAATATCGCCGAATCAAAATAAGACATTGGTGGTAAGCAGTATGACGATCACCGCCCACAACCCTTTGTTTTCTACTCGTGCATATCATCTACGCATAGAGCCTGGCTCGAATGCCACTCTTGGGAAACGTAGCATGCAATTTCAAAAAATTCCCTACGCTTATGCAAGATCTATCTACCAGATGCATAACAACATGAGGGGGAGAGCATCTTCATACCCTTGAAGATCGCAAAGCGAAAGCGTTTATCAACGCGGTTGATGTAGTCGTACACCTTCACGATCCGTCCCGATCAAGTACCGAAAGTACGGCACCTCTGCGCTCAGCACACGTTCAACTTGATAACGTCATCACCTTCTTGATCCAGCAAGAGGGGCGAAGTAGTAGATGAGTTCCGGCAGCACGATGGGGTGGTGACGATGTTGGTGAAGAATAATCTCCGCATGGCTTTGCCAAGCACAACGGAAACTATGACGGAGGATAAACTAGAGGGACGGGGTTGCCGACACACGGCTTGGTGTTTCTTGATGTGTTCCAGGTGCTCTACCCCTCTATTTATAGGTTGAGCCATGGGGTCGAAACTTGGAGTAAAAGCCTCCTCAAAGTCGGTTTTTCCCATAAGGAAGAGTCCTTCTTGGACTTCCAGGACCAGACGTCGTAGTCCTTGGCGTCTGGCCCACCCATGGGCCTCGGCGTCTGGCCCAGGGCCAGATGTCAGGATCTCCGGCGTTTGGCCCCCTGGCCTCCGCAAAACTCCTTTTGCACCGACCTAAAGCCCCGTGGGCTTCACCCCTTGGTCGAACCATATCATCCTATATATCAATCTTTACCTCCGGACCATTACGGAGCTCCTTGTCATGTCTGTGATCTCATCCGGGACTCCGAACAACATTCGGTCGCCAACATACATAACTCATATAGTACTATATCATCAACGAATGTTAAGCGTGCGGACCCTATGGGTTCGAGAACTATGTAGACATGACCAAGACACCTCTCCGGTCAATAACCAATAGCGGAACATGGATGCCCATATTGGCTCCTACATATTCTACAAATATATTTATCGGTCGAACCTTATGACAACATACGTAGTTCCCTTGTTCATCGGTATGTTACTTGCCCGAGATTCGATCGTCGGTATCTTCATGCCTAGTTCAATCTCGTTATCGCAAGTCTCTTTACTCATTCTGTAATACATCACCTTGTGACTAACTCCTTAGTCATTTGCTTGCAAGCTTATGATGTGTATTACCGAGAGGGCCCATAGATACCTCTCCGATACTCGGAGTGACAAATCCTAATCTCGATTCATGCCAACCCAACAAAACACCTTCAGAGATACCTGTAGATCATCTTTATAATCACCCAGTTACGTTGTGATGTTTGATAGCACACAAGGTATTCCTCTGGTATTCAGGAGTTGCATGATCTCATAGTCGAAGGAATATGTATTTGACATGAAGAAAGCAATAACAAAAAAGCTGAACGATCACAATGTTAAGCTAATGAATGGGTCTTGTCCATCACATCATTCTCCTAATGATGTGATCCCGTTATCAAATGACAACTCATGTCCATGGTTAGGAAACCTTAATCATCTTTGATCAACGAGCTAGTCAAGTAGAGGCTCACTAGGGACACAGTGTTTGTCTATGTATTCACACATGTATTTAGGTTTCCCGTCAATACAATTCTAGCATGAATAATAAACATTTATCACGAAGAAGGAAATATAAAATAACAACTTTATTATTGCCTCTAGGGCATATTTCCTTCACCGGGGGCCATAGGTTTCACTAGAGGCTTCTCTCAAGATAGCAAATAATATGGTGGGTGAACAAATTACTGCCGAGCAATTGATAGAAAAGCGCAAAGTTATGATGATATCTAAGGCAGTGATTATGAAATATAGGCATCACGTCCGTGTCAAGTAGACCGAACAATTCTGCATCTACTACTATTACTCCACACATCGACCGACTCCTGCCTGGATCTAGAGTATTAAGTTCATGAAGAACAGAGTAACGCATTAAGTAAGATGACATGATGTAGAGGAATTAACTCAAGCAATATGATGAAAAACCCATCTTTTTATCCTTGATGGCAACAATACAACACGCGCCTTGCCGCCCCTACTGTCACCGGGACAGGACATCGCAAGATTGAACCCAAAGCTAAGCACTTCTCCTATTGTAAGAAAAACCAATCTAGTTGGCCAAACCAAACTGATAGTTCGAAGAGAATTACAAAGATATCAAATCATGCATAAAATAATTCAGAGAAGATTCAAATAATATTCATAGATAAGCTGATCATAAATCCACAATTCATCGGATCTCGGCAAACACACCGCAAAAGAATATTACATCGGATAGATCTCCAAGAACATCTAGGAGAACATGGTATTGAGAATCAAAGAGAGAGAAGAAGCAATCTAGCTACTAGCTATGGACCCGTAGGCCTGTGGTAAACTACTCACGCTTCATCGTAAGGGTAATAGAGTTGATGTAGAAGCCCTCTGTGATCGAATCCCCCTCCGGCAGGGTGCCAGAAAAGGTCCCTAGATGGGATCTCACTGGTACAGAAGGTTGCGAGGGTGAAAAAGTGTTTCCGTGGATGCCTCTAGTGGTTTGGGAATATATGTGAATATATAGGCGAAAGAATTAGGTCAGGGGAGTCACAGGGGGCCCACAAGGGTGGGGGCGCGCCCTACCCCCTGGGCGCGCCCTCCATCCTTGTGGCCGCCTCGTGGCTCTTCCGACTTGATCTCCAAGTCTCTGGTGTGTCTTCTGGTCCAAGAAAAATCATCGCGAAGGTTCCATTCCGTTTGGTATTCCTTTTCTATGAAACTCAAAAACAAGGAGAAAACAGAAACTGGCGCTGGGCTCTATGTTAATAGGTTAGTCCCAAAAATAATATAAAATAGCATATTATTGCATATAAAACATCCAAAACAGATAATATAATAGCACGGAACAATCAAAAACTATAGATACGTTGGAGACGTATCAGATCTGAACATATAATCTTCCACCAAATAAACCATATGGTAATCAACTACAAGATGTAATCAACACTACTAGTCACCCACAAGTACCAATCTGAGGTTCTGGTACAAAGATTGAACACAAGAGATGAACTAGGGTTTGATATGAGATGGTGTTGTTGAAGATGTTGGTGAAGATTGGCCTCCCAAAGATGAGAGGGTTGTTGGTGATGACGATGGCTTAGATTTCCCCCTCCGGAATGGAAGTTCCCCCGGCGGAATCGCTCCGCCGGAGGGCAAAAGTGCTCCTGCCCAAATTCCGCCTCAAGGCGGCGGCGCTCCATCCTGAAAGTCCTCTCCTTATTTTTTTCTAGGTCAAAAGACCTCATATACCAGAAGATGGGCACCGAAGGTGGGCTGGGATGCCCACCACCCACCAGGGCGCGCCAGCCAGCGCGCCCTGGTGTATTGTGGGCACCAGGCAGCCACCCTCCGGTAGTTATTTGCTCTAATATTTATTATATACTCCAAAATAATTCTCCGTAAAATTTCAGCTCATTTGGAGATGTGCATAATATGTATCTCTGACGTAGCTTTTTCAGGTCCATAATTCCAGCCGCCGGTATTATTATGCATAAAAGCATTATAAATAATAATAAGAAAATATGATGCAAAATGGATGTATCAATCGACGATCTATTTAATTTTCGGTTTAAACTTTCCATCAAATCCAAGCCTTCTCTATTGTTGTTTCTGCTTTTAATCCTTGTAATTAGCACATCTAGCGAGACTGAACCTCACTTGTTCCATTGGGGGCCATGGCAATTTTGAATCTGTGAGTGCAGGTGCAAATCATTGGTTGTGTTACTAAGATCCTATTGGTTCATAAACCTTGAGGCCGCTTAAGGGAAATTGTTGCTTGCTACAAAACCTTGCACTTGGAGCCCTACACCTTCCTAGTTGAGAGGAAGCATCACCCTCATCGTTGAGGAGAAGGAGTGGGATGATAAAAAAAATCATGTTAAGCATTAGGTGGGACATCCACATAATGTTTAGCATAATTTTGAGCACATATAATATGAAAAGTTGCTAATCAAACATCATCTTCGTCAAACTGAGCCGCCACTGTCGGTATTGGACCCACCGTCGAAACCGCACTCGTGAGAACATACCCATGGCCCCGCCTTCATCTGCCTCGCCCTTGCGCTTAGACCCCTCCTCCTCACCGCCATAGAAGCTGAGAAATTGGAGAAGAAGAATGAAGCCAAGGCCATATGAGTCCCATATGTAAGAAAGTTATGAAGACTCGGATATGGCGACTCCGGATTTGCTCGTCGACAGTCCAATCTCCAAAACATTAGAGCGTGCTTCATATGCAAGATAGTTGCGAATATGATGACTCCACCGGAGTTGTCCTTGGACGTGGGTTTAGAAATAGAAGGACCAATTGTCAAACAAAAAGAATGGAATCTGGGATGGTGCTTTGAGATTGAAATTAAGGGTGTGTTTGGTTTATGCCCAAGGTTGCCCCACCAAAGCATTGGCTAGACAAAAATTTGGTTAAGGTTTTGGTTGCCCATGATTTGGCCAACGTTGGGAAGAAAAATGACCTAAAGTTGGCAAGATTTCACTGGCATGCCAAAAAGTTGGCAACCATTCAAACAAAGAACAATCTTTGGGTCATGACCAAAATTTTAATAGGGCACACTTTGGCCATAATGCAAACACACCCTAACACGCATTACAAATTGGAGTGTGTCCTACCTGGTGAAACATACGACTTTGGTCATATAAGAATTTCCCACATACACAGGGCCTTGTGTGTGGAATCGTCTCTTCTTGGAATATCAAAGTCATCTCTCCCCATCTTAAATTTCGTCTTCATATTTTTTTTCTGATCTATATGGCATGGCTGATAAATGAGTCAAAGAGACCTTTTTCACAGGCGTTTTCTCTCCTTTCCCAAACGACTAGCATGCTTTCCCCTCCAAGCTTTGTTGGCGAGCCTGTGAATTCGTCTTCCATATGCATGTCACTTCGATAGCCGCTGGCAGGAAGGGGCATCTCGGTGCCTTCGCTCCGGCTAGTTATTTAGGTTAGTATTTTTATCTTCGCAGGTGCAACACTCGGGCGGATGGTGCTTCTTCTTCTTCGAGTTTGTTTTCTAGGCTCCGACCCTCTTTGAGTTCGTCCATCTGGACGTACCGTATAGGTTCATGTCGTACCATTGGGGCAGCGAGGTTTGGGTTTCTAATTGTATGTGAACGATGGCGAGATTAGGTGTCGGTTGCTTCAAATCTATTCAAGCTTTCAATAACAACGACCGCGGCTCTTCGTTAGGGTTACACGCCCGAAGATTTTCTGACAGTCGTCGGCAAGGTCAAGCCGGCTCCAGTAGGAGAGTGTCGACAACGACTCGTTCCGACGGCGGTAATGATCATTCAATGATCTAGAGACCTTGATGTACTAATAAATTTTATATGTGTGATTGATGTGCTTTGTCTTTTGATGATCCTTACAATGGATCTTTAGTTTTTGAGAAGACATGGCCGATCCAAATTTGCAATTGAGACCCTAACGGTTTCATTTGCTCAGCTCGTGCACTGCAGGGCCAGGGCCATGGCCGTAAAATTATAGACGAGCAAAACTTCCCAAAAGAACCCCTCGTCTTTCCCCTCTCCGATCCACTCCTACAACCTCCGATCTCCCCGGCGTCCAAGCTCCTCTCCAACCTCGGCGCGAAATGACCACCACCGTCGGCGCCGCGCCGACGGCAATGGACGAGAAGGCCCGGCGCACGCGCGATCTCCTGGCCAGTTTCTACAACACCGACCCCGCGGCCGCCGGCGCGGTTGCCGCGTCCCCGGCGCGGCCCTCCCCCACCGCGGCCACCGCGTCGCCGCTCGAGTCCATCAACTCCACCTCCTTCAACCCTGATGTCTACATGGACGTCCTGGTTCGCCCACATGCTCCCTGCTCCCTCTATACGTGGTCTCCCAGATCCAGCTCTCCGTGTCTCGGTCGGATCTTATGGCTGGGCATGCTTTGGATAGACTAGCAACTAATGTCATTACCTGTAATAATTTCTAATTGATAGCCTCTGGTCACAATTTACCTGATCGATGCACATTGCAGCATTGCGTTGCCTGGCTATAATTTAAAGTATGGGCTCCTTAAACAGAGTTCTGTTTTCATAATTATTTTGTTGAATGATGCATGTGGATGTAAAATGTGTCTCCCTTTCACTGTAAAACCTCAGTTGAAGTTATGTAGAAGCTTAATCTGGAGCATGGTATCTAGGTACATGTGATGGTGTTCAGCACTACTATCATTTTCTGCCCTGTAGCTTAGATTGACCGCCATTCTGATCAGTGGAGTTCCTGTACGAGTTACAATGAACTATATTTGAACTGGTGAACAGTATCCCATTTCCGTATCAGTACCGCATAACTTGCAATATTCAGTTGAATTGCTCGAGTTATCTACACTATTTCCTTGCGGTGTTGGCTTGCTGTGAATAGTTTTATACGAAAGGCGAAATGGTTTTGTTTTTTCCGAGACAAACTTTGTCTGTTATGGCTAGTGGTTATTGATTATTAAGACAGCGCAGTAGGACACATGGAACCAGAGTTTAGCTTGGCAGTTCGAAATTTCAGAGAACTCTGACTTCCTTGTGTTCTGTAGGTGCAACAATCAAATCTGGAAGCCCTTCTACAGAGGCATGTGAAGATGGCTGCCGAGATCAAGAACCTGGACACAGACTTACAGATGCTAGTATATGAGAATTATAACAAATTTATAAGTGCAACTGACACTATAAAAAGGTGATGGTATTTCCTTCACTGTGATAGCTCTCTGCTCTTCCTTCTATTAGTGAGTTTGAGACACTAGTGCTATTACGTGCTATAGTGGTAATGTTCTTTATGTACCTATGTTTCTCCTGCAGGATGAAGACTAACATTGCTGGTATGGAGACAAACATGGAACAACTACTTTCAAAGGTTTGCCGTTTGCATCGATGTTGTTGATGTACTTCTTGGGACATAGTTGAACCAATCTGCCTTTATTTTTGCCAGATAACATCAGTGCAGTCAAGAAGTGACACAGTGAACACATCTCTGTTCAACAAAAGAGAAAACATAGAGAAATTACACCGAACACGCAATCTCCTCCGGAAAGTTCAAGTAAATCCTGTTCTATTTTTGCTATTCTTCTCAAGAACTAATAATATATGCAGAACCGTTTGTGTTGTTGTCCTTGACAAACAATGATTTATACATACAAGTTAGGCTATGTGGATCCCAGCAATTGCAATTTGTTAAAGCTAGTGATCTTCCATTGTTTTCCGTATTTAGTCTTAACCTGGCCCATGTTATAGTGGTCCAATGGACCTATGTATGTTGTGGATTTTGTCCTATGTCTAGAATTGAATGTGACAGTTGGCATAAAACCCAGGGTACTGTATAGTTATTTTAAGTTTTAACTTCTGTGTGAAGCAAGTACAACATAACACATAAGTTGTTGTGCATGTTGTAGTTTTTTTTTGAGGGGAGTGCATGTTGTAGCTTATTTCATTTGGAAGTTGGGTTATGATCATTACATTACTTGTATATCTGTGTGGTTGTGTCTCTTATTTCATAAAAAATGGACCATCCACAACTTTTCCGAAATCAAGTTACTTTATATTACATAGAAACTATGTTGTGCTTGACCACCATGAGTTTTTGTCTTAGTTGAAGACATGCTATGTACTACCTCCGTCCTGGTTTATTGGCCCCCTTCGTGTTTTGTGCCAATTTTTGACCATAAATTTAACTAACAAAATGTTAATGCATGTCGCTAAAAATTATATCATTGGATTCGTATTTGAATATAGTTTCTGATGATATTATTTTTGCTATGTAAAAAATATATTTTATTGGTTCAAATCATGGTCAAAATATGACCCGAATTATGAGGGGACTAATAAACCAGGACGGAGGTAGATGCTTGTTCAGGACTGCTCTTTCACATATTTGCTCCATGTGCTCTTTAATATTCTATTCAGAGTATTAGCACTACCCGTGAGTTCTGAGTGCTGAAGATATGCAGATGCCAGCAAACTTAAGATGATGCCAATTTTCAATATTTTGTTTGCAGTTCATATACGATCTGCCAACTCGGCTCAACAAATGCATCAAGGCAGGAGCATATGTGGACGCTGTTAGATTTTTTACTGGAGCAAAACCTATTTTTGAGGTTCAGTTCAGCTATTTCCCCATCTTAGAAACTTTCCTGACACATTTTTAGCATTATCTATATAATTTTTCTTTATAGGCCTATGGTGATACATCCTTTCAAGACTGTAAAAAAGCATCTGAGGAGGCAATGGATTTGGTTATACAACAGCTTCAGGTAATTGTCTACATTTTGGCTCAGATTTGAGATTTGTATGGAAGAGCTTAATGTTAATCCTCTATTCCTAATTAGTTGGAACCCACAATCTATTTTTCCTTTACATGCAGCCATGCCACATCAGCAAGTTATGCATGTCTGCCATGTCATCAGCCCCACTAGCAAGCATTAATAGCTATAATTTTGTGTTCTTGCAATGAGCACATCATCAACGTTGATGTAGCCATTGGATCTGCTATCTTGATCTATCAACATCCGTGTGATCTAGGCATAGAAAGAGCCTCTCTACCATATAGCACGCATTAGTGCAGTCTCAGTGGGTTTTATAATCTTTTATCTTAAGCTTTTTATTTTTATTTGTTTTGCTAAAATTTCCCACATGCTTTGAATCTTAATGAATGGATTTACATTCTATACGTTATTGAGTAATCTTTAATTCCGTGGTAATGCGTGGGGTATCATCTAGTTTGACAGCAATGATGTAAGATTTCAGTCTTCAGGGGTGTTTTCCCCTTGCTACAAGGCTAGTGCAGTCTCAGTGGGTTTTATAATCTTTTATCTTAAGCTTTTTATTTTTATTTGTTTTGCTAAAATTTCCCACATGCTTTGAATCTTAATGAATGGATTTACATTCTATACGTTATTGAGTAATCTTTAATTCCGTGGTAATGCGTGGGGTATCATCTAGTTTGACAGCAATGATGTAAGATTTCAGTCTTCAGGGGTGTTTTCCCCTTGCTACAAGGCATATAATGAGGCATATAATGTGATTCCTTCTATTGCTTTGTTAAATAATTGTGTTATCCTAATCGTATCATCATGTTTACTGATGTTACTCTTTACTTATTTTAAATAAATTTGCAGGCAAAGTTGTATACAGATTCTGAACCTATTGAAGCAAGAGCAGAAGCTGTGGTGCTTCTTAAGCAACTTAATTTTCCTGTATGTATTTTTGCTATCTCTTCATTATTTACATGCCAATTTTGTTCCAATAAGGATGGCAATGGATATTTGCGGGTAGCTGGGCAGGGTTTGGATATTTTTTGCCCCCATAGGCAGCACCCGAACCCGAACCAACTAGTCTTCGGTAGGGCATGGGCATAATTCTATACATGTGGGTATGCCCGAACCAGACCCAGTAGTCTGACTTGTTGGGCAATATTCTCTGATCCCTACCATACTATCGTTTTCTCCATAGTAAATTTTTTATCTAAAAAACAAAGAAAAATTCACCATCGTAACTTACTCCGCTGACTTTTCAAGTTGTGCTATGTCATTTTGTGAGAATCTTTGATGTTGTGCTATGCCATTTCATGTGCAACTTAGATTGAGAACGGATGCATTGTACACTTGTGCTTATTTGATATTGTCGGAAGTGCTGATCTGAAAATTGGTAAGCGTTTTTGTTGTTTCCTGAGGTATCGCGTATACATGTTGAGAGGAGAAGACCCAATGGATATCCATACCCGATTGTTATCCATCCCATTGGGGTTTCACACGGGCATGATTTTCTGTATGTGGTTTTTTTTTGGGCAGACAGAGTGTTAAGGAGTATTAGTATTAGGTCTAAGAGTCTTATTAGGCTATGTTTGCTTTCCTTGTACCCCAAGTCTTGTGTAATATATATATATATGCCCTTTGGGTCTTGCAATACAATCAAGTTGCATCCATAACATGGTATTAGAGCCTAGGTTTAGATCTCCTTCGGGCGCCACAACTCGTCCCCTCTCCTGATCGGATTTTTTTCCGGTCTGTCTCGATCCAATCTTGCATTGGCCGTTGCTGCTCCTTTCTCCGGCCGGCTGCTGCTGCCTCCCCCTCCCCCCCCCCCCCCCCCCCTCCCTTTCGGCTACCGCTTCTCTGCCTGCGCCGAGCCAGATTGAGTGGCCACAACCTCCCGCCCGCCGCGTTGATCAGCTCAGCGTGTGCCTCTCCAGATCGAGCAGCTCACCTGCCTTTCCACCTATGCGCCAGAACCTTCCCGTGTGTGTGCCATGTCCAGCCCGCCGCGTTGACGAGCTTAACACAGAGAATGCCTTCATGGGTTTGGGTATGGATTTGATATTGGTTCAACCCGAGCCGAACCCGACCCATTGCCATCCTTTCCAAGTAGTTCTCGGTTTGGTCTTTTTATTAACAAAAACTTAATAACTTTGCTCTTCTTTCCAACTCTCCTCACCTGTCCACACTCCTGACTTGAAGGATGAGTACTGGATGGTGAGAGAAGCATCTGCAAATTGCATAAAATACAGACACATGTATCATAGCCACTGGTCACTACTCTTTTCGCAATTGACACACAATTTGTTCCTAACAGTGTGTGCTCTCGTAATTATCACTATTTGACCGTCAGGCACTAACTGGCTAGTGGTCATAATGTCTAGTGCTTTTACAGTTTGCACACATAAGAATCCTATCAGATAGCCTGGTGGAATTTCCAAACTTAATGATTGTTGAATCGGAAGCTTCCGGGCTTCCTTCTTGTATCTCTAGGCAGCGGATGTGATTTATTTGGAGCACAGGTAAAGCAATCTGTTAGTCAAAGTCCAATTTAGTATGACGACTGAGCCATTTCATAAAACATTTCTCTGATGCAAATAATGTTGGCTTGTCATGTTAAACAACTATCATTTTCTCTGTCCATCACTTTCAATCACTCAAACGAGGCATTGCAAATACATTGAATCACTGTTTATAGAACATCCTGGAACTATGTGTATGATATGGGCATGTGGCTTCACAGTGAATTACTGAAAATAATATGGTACAGCCTCACGATCTTTTTATGCAAATAATATTCGTGACTAGTCGTGTTATTATGATGTGCATATTGAAGTCAGAGTTTGTGCTCATATTGCGCTGATAAATAGTTATCACACTGTTTGCATATGTTGTCATTTGCTCTGTAAATCTTTTCATATTATTTTATGCTGTATCTGTGAACAGGTCGACAACCTTAAGTCAAACCTACTTGAGAAGCTTGAAGATTGCCTTTTAAATTTGCAGACCGAGCCCACACAGGTATATATCAGAAATATTAGAACAAATAAACAACTTGCATTTTATTTTGGGTGGAAATTCTGTAATCCACCTAGCTTGTGTTGCCTATGTTGTGATTTCGACATGCATTAAATCATCTAATATAGTACCCTACAGATCTAGTCTATTTGCAGCACTTTACTTCCGTTTTTGTTAACTCCTATATATATCATAATGCTATTTTGTATGTTCTGTCGCAGGCTTCAGTTGGTGATATTTCAAAGACATTCCGTGCTTATCTCATAATATTTCCTGATTCAGAAAGTCGTCTCATTGAACTTGCACATGCTTTGTTCACAAAGTAAGCATCACATACTTTATGCAATTTTACAAGTGGACCATTAGCTGTTTTTAAATCATGAATGACTACGTCCTGTCCATGGTACTTGCCATTATGGAACCAAGAATACTGACCAAGGCAATTACCATTGTAAAAAAATGAAGTCGTACACTAAATCCTGTGTGCTAAAACAAGTAATTTGCCTTTGAACAGTTGAACCTGAAGTAGTGTGTCATAACATATTATATCTCCAGTTCTCAATGCACTTTTAGCATGTGTTTTTTTGTGTGCTGATTGATGCGCAAAGCCTCTGTTTCTCTGAATGTTGCAGTGAATTTGTGTTCATTTTTCTTGGAAGATGTCTTCCTTTGCTACCAAATCCAACAATTGGCTTGAACATTCTACTTGAGTCACTTAACTTTATTTTTTGCTTAAGTATTCTCTAAGCTCACACATTCAGAAACAAAATTGATATCTCAAAGTACTATGGCACATCGCCAAACTAAAATCATGCAACCGACAGAACTTTGAAGGTTTTCTTTTACTACCAATTACAACACAGAAGGAAATGCAAGTGGAATATTTTCCTATCTCTTGGGCATCATGTTACCTGTACATATGTTCGATTAGTAGTGTGCTAATACATATTTTATGCGGCGGAACTTGGACACAAAAATTGCTTCAATCTGAGGCAGCCTCAGATGAACTGAAACTAGTCTTTCTATTAAGCTCCCCTTTTGGCTTTTGCTTCTTGTTTATTTTAAATATATACTATTAGAAGTTCAACCCATATGTTTGTCTTATTTCTATTTGTGCTATTTTGCATGAAGCCGTTATGAAACAGTCAGAGGGGCTCTGAAGGAAAGAATTCCATCAACAGATCTGCTGGCAATGCTACGTAAGAGCTTTATCTATGATACAGTGCTATCGTAAATGTGTTTCCATTATATCAAGAATAATAGTGTAAAGCTCTACATGTTCCTTTTTTTGACATGAAAATGCCGTGTTCCATTTAGATCTTTTAGTCATTAGTCATGATACGAACTTACAAAGGACATTTTGACAAATACCTTGGTGATTTGCCTTATGAATGATGATGCTAATTGCTAAGTAAGTTTTATCCAATCATTTTATAATGTTTTACTTTGTTTCCGTGTTATGCTGTACTATGTATAATGGAAGAACTACTATGCTGTTACTATAATGGAAGGATTGTTATGCTGTACTATGTATAATGGAGGAATGACTGCAAAGCAGTGGTCTTCAAATTCAGGATGAACTTTGGTTGAGTTTTGAAGAAACTAACTATTAAATTTGAATTGGTATCAACTCAGTTCAGTAGTGGATATTTAACTCCTACCTTGAGAAAATTCTTATCTTGAGAGTGTTGGCGGTGCTTTTACCATTAATAGCCATGCATGTTAAGTTTTTTTAACCTTCAATGTCCATGTATCTTAATACGATTTTACTGTGGGTTTTGAAAGACCATTGTATTTCTCTTGACTTAATCCTTCTATGATACGATGATCGCAGGAGGTTTATGGGAGGATGCAACTGCCATCGACGAAGTTATATCAGAGGCTGCACTGCCAGCTTTTTCATTGGAGGTTTAGTCTTCACCCTGCAACAGTCGCATTCATGTTTCAAATTATAATATGCTCCACCTTTTAAGACGCAAATGATATATTTTTCTCTGTTTTTATAAATCCGATACTAACAGATTTCATATTGTGTCACCCAGTTGATTTGTTTTGCCTAGAATCAAGTAGAAACTACATTCCAAATATGCATAATTTTCTCCATGCGTTAGCGTTATGTGATCCTTTCTGGTCGTTTCTTACTTTAGAATATTGGTTGAAACAATAGTGCCTTTTCCGCTTACCACAAAGCGATTAAAGTATTGGAACGAGGGACACTGTTGGTGGAGGAAAGCATATTAGCTGCTAATTCCGTCCCATTTTTGAAGGCAAGACGGCATGGGAGTGCACCTTACAATTGATAGCCCTAATTATCCACATTTAGTTATGATGGACTGGAAAACAGAAGCTTGCCCAGTATACGCTGGTTTCCTTTCTCAGTTGTATTGTTGTCGGTAGTGTTGAGTACTATTTGAGCACTGGTTGCTAGGGGTGAACTTATGAGATATCTTATCTTGACAACCCATGTGAATTCACAAAAGAACCAATTTCTTTTTGTAAGATATAAGCTAAATTTCTCAAGTTTTTTTATTTAGATCTGCTAATTTCCTTTCCTCCCTCATATGTTCTTATTCAGGGATATAATGAATGTTATTCAATCCCCTTCTGTAGTTGCTTATTTGGGACATCCATGTCTAAAGAGCTGTGTATTTTTCTCGATGCTGATTTAATATGTAATAAGCAACAATTTCTTTGCTGTGTCAGACTACTCGAGACATTATTAAGCAACACATAGCAACTGCCTTTCTTCATCTTCAAACTGAAATATCAGGTTGCTCCCCTCCCACTCAGTTTGCTTTCATTTGCAGTTTTTGCACAGAACTGATTGTACCTCTCGATTATGGATTTCATTTGACAGTAACTTAATTTTTATTTATCTTGTAATAGTACAAGTATATTTGGAAATAAGAAAGTAAACTTACATCTATTGGGCATGGCTGAGCAGATGTACTGGTCACACATTCAACATCAAATGAGAAGTTAGAAGAGTCACAGCTGCAAACTGCCATGGAAAAAAGCAAAATTAAAGTATCCCAAGGGTGCATAGATCTCCTGCAGGTAAATATCTGGAAGCCCTAAAAATCATGTGACCATTCATTTCCATTGTTACTATGTTGAATAATGTAAAATAGTTCTGCCCAAGTACTGGATTGCTCATGCTTGTGTTAGAGAAACCTTATACAGTTGTAGTATATTTCAATGGTCTCATTTTGACTATGTTGCTTTTAGGAATTCCGTCATCTTATAGATGGGAATACAGAGTTGCTAGTAAAGCTGAAAGATTTGATTATTGATTGGGTACAAGAAGGTTTTCAAGATTTCTTTCAGAAACTTGATGGGCATTTTCATCTGCTTTCTGGGAGAAGCACGGGTTTCTCTCAAGAGTCAAGTACTGTGGATTTTGTGCAAATTGACAAGGTTCCAACAGTGTTGGTACTCATGCTTGCGCAGCTTTGTGTTTTCATAGAACAGACAACGATTCCTAAAGTTACAGAGGTATATTTCTTCACTTGCTGACAGCCTTTCTTACATTTGAGAAACTGGACAGGTGAATGTGTGCTGAATGATTCTGAACTTTGTTATTTTCTAGGATCTGGCTGATTCTTTCTCTGGAGGGGGAGCACGTAGCTCTGAATATGGACCACCTTTTGTACCTGGGGAGATATGTCGTCTATATCGTTCATCTGGGGAGAAATTCTTACAACATGTAGGCACAGACATTTTCTGTACCTTTCTTTCCCTTCCATTCTATTAATTTGAATTCCTAGTTGATATTTTTTCTGTATGGTGGTATGCTCCCTGTGTGCCATACAGTGAAACTGTTCATATTGAAAAGAAAGAAGGTTTATATGACTTGGTCGGCTAGGGCTTTCTACTATTCTTCTGGATCATTACGGCATAGTAGCATGCACTATTATAACTGACAATCATGTAATGGGTGTACACAAATCTATTCTGAATTTTCCGAGAACTTTTTGACCTTTTTTTGCAGCTCTGAGAGTAATGTAACTGCATGCAGATTGTTGAGCATGCCAAGTTAGGTCCAAAAATAGCATCACGAGAATTAGGTGCTAAAGGAACTTAGAATAACCGTGTGTCATGAAAAGCTGTCAGTCATAATATTGTTATTGGTCTAGAATGTTGAACTAATAAACATCTTCAGTAATAATGACATACTCAATCCGTTCCATATTAAGTGTCGCTGATTTAATACAAGTTGTACTAAATCATGTGGTGAACATGTGGTGAACTGTCGCTTTTGCCGAGAGATAGTTGGGAACATTTTTTTAATTCAAGTTTTCACTTTGGAAGTACATTTTCTTATCATCTGGCTGTAGCTGAATATTGTTTTTTCTGGAATCAGTACATAAATATAAAGACTCAGAAGATTTCCAAACTTCTTAATAAGCGATTTTCGACACCGGTCTGGCTAAAGGTTAGCTATCCTATCCAACATGAACTATTTTTCGTTCATTGATCATTCTGCTATTTCTAGTTTGCTCACGTTTGTGTTCTGTATATTCAACCAAAACAGCACAAGGAACCACGGGAAGTTAACATGTTTGTTGATCTACTTCTCCTAGAGGTTTGTTCAGTTTCTTATCCTATTATATACTCCCTCCGTCCCGAATTACTCGTCTTAGATTTGTCTAGATACGGATGTATCTAGACATGTTTTGGTGTTGGATGCATCCGTGTCTAAGATGAGTAATTTGGGACGGAGGTAATATTGAACAATAGGATACCATGCGACTCTACTTCATCTTAAAACTGATGCTTACATTTCACTCACTACTGCATATTACTGCCATCTGCTTTTCAAGAACATGAAGCTCATGCTGGAAGGGTTTCTCTTACTAATACAGTAATAAATGTTTCTTACCCTGCAGTTCAATGGCGTAGTATCTGAAGTCAAGCAGATCTTACCTGGTTTAATCCGGCGACATCGGCATTCTGATAGCACTGGCAGCACCACTTCCTCTAGAAGCAATCCGATGCGAGAAGACATGTTGAACCGATCAAACACAAACCGGAGTAGAAGTCAATTTCTAGAAAATCATCTAGCAAAATTATTCGAACAGAAAATGGAAATATTCACCAAACTTGAATACACACAGGTGGAGATCTGCTTCACTTTCCTCTCATATAACTTTTGAAACTGCCTGTTTCCCTTTTTGTTTTACAAAATGCGTAATACCCTTAGGATGTTTTTCATCCCTTGTTGATTAAAAGTCTTTCCCCTTGCTAGTATAAACATATTGAGTGGAAACCATCGATCTTTTAATCTATCCAGTATTTGGATTGGGGATACATAATGCAACTGTCAACCAGAGTTAGGGCAGAAGTTAGTGACTGCTCCTTCTAGTCACATGAGCTTGTCACAGTAGGAGTGTAATGGTCAGTTTCTAGCAATGGGCCAGCGGTTATCTTTTTGACTACCTAGAATGGTCACAAGAAAAAATGAGCACATAGTGCGGCATAAATTGATGGACAAATTTTCACTTTAGAACACAAAAATACATCAAGAATATTTCAAAAGAATATAATAATTGTTTTTTAGAAAGCCACCGCAGTCCAAATGCAGCACAAGTCAGAGTGTGTCTTCTGAAAGAGGTCATGCGTCTTACTGATTGAATTTACTGGGCTTGTTGCAGCAGTAATTTTATAGTTCAAATTTAGGATTAACTTGCTAGGTGATCATGTAGAATTTCCTTTTATTTACATCTACACCATATATCCATTCTGACAGTAATTTCTTGTGTGACAAATAAATTTCAGGAATCTGTAATTTCTACCGTCCTCAAGCTTTGCCTGAAAAGTTTGCAAGAATTTGTCCGGCTTCAGACCTTCAACAGAAGTGGATTTCAGCAGATTCAGTTGGATATGGAATTTCTAAAGAGCTCCCTCAAGGAGTTTATTGATGATGAAGCAGCCATAAGCTTTTTACTTAAAGAGGTTAGACATTACCTAACATTGAAATTTGAATCACAACCCAAAAAGATTTAGTAGTTTTATTGAGTTTTCCCATACTATGCCTGCTTGTATCTAGGGGTCTTTACATAAACACTAAGCGCAAGCATTTGCATACATCACATGTCAATAAGAGTTGGGATCTTTTGTGTGAAAGGGAACTGTTGCATATTTAGTTTTCTCTTGAGAACCTGTCTCTGGAAGATGTTTGAACATTGTTTATTTCCCCCTCCTTTTCAGGTGAACAATGCTGCACACGAGAGATGTCTTGACCCGATACCTCTTGAGGCCCCAATATTAGATAAACTCATAAATGCAAAACTGGCAAAAATCAAAGAGCAAAGCGCGAATATGTAGTAGCTACCCACACATTGTACCTCTCAGCAGCATTCAGTTTTATTCAATTTAATACACAGTATTCAAGCTATGTGCATATAGTTGTGGGCTTGTGGCATGCCACCATCTGTAATATGTAAATCTGAGGTCAAAACACTCGAACTGAATCAACAATGCCTGAAATGTATACTTCTTGAGCTCTCAGTTTCCCATTCTGTCATTGTATTGTCATGAGTCTTGACTCCAGAGTTGAGGTAAATTGTGAGCAACCTAGGGCCGGAAGGCGGAAGAAGAACTGTGTTATGCATTTAATTGAGTGGACATTTAGGAGCTGTTGAATGCAGAAAAAAGATGCAATACTTTGAGGGCGCAGCTCGTGGAGAAATTATGAGGTAAATATTCCACAAATTGTATCCCATTCCAATATGCTATTGACTTGATAGTACACGTGGGAGCTTAATGACATACACTTTTTCTTTATTGGCAGCCTGATTGCTACGATTACGGAAGTCCATCCACTCGACTACCCTCTTCTTTTTGGAAAGAACTAGTATCTGGATTCAGACTGGAATTTTGCATGTCTTGATTGTGATTTTCGCTGCACGTTACCGTTGGTTGCTTAGACTTGTACCATTTGCGTTTCCCAACTATGGTGATCTGAAAGATATATTTCTTTACAGAGGGAGTATTTTAACAATCTTGGCCTGCAATATGTACATGTACCCAGGAAGATGATACAGCCGGAGTAATTTTTGGTTTTGAGATGCAGTAATGTGGGGAAGTATAAGCGTAAACAAGGCATCAACATTCGGTACCACCTGCAAAGAAATGTCTTGGAAAAAGAGATGATTGGACTGATTCTGCTCAACTTATTTTGGTCATCGGCTCTTAATAACACATAGTTGCTTCGCTTGCAAACTGCCCACTTACAAGAAATCATCATTCCAGGTCAATGTAACGAGTTTTGATCAAAGAACACAGCAAATCGCAATAATATGTTCTCCTTTCTCAATAGTATCTCACGTGCAAGAAAATAAATGAATAAGAAACAACTAATATTGTGTATATACTATATGTCTACTAAATGATGGCGCTTAGGTAAACTTCTATCCCAATTGCATATATCAGTAATTCTCATTGTTCTCAGGAAAAAGTAGAGAGCAACAATCTGCCATGTGCCAAGAAATACAAACGAGACACAGCCAATTACTGATTTCACGACGCTTGAACAAACACACCACAAGCCAACCAGTGTAGCTTTCATAACTAGCTAGAGGCCCTAACTCTGCCTACCCGCGCACACAAAATGTACAGGAAGAGGTTAACAATAACAACAGTGGGGAGGAGGCACTCCAGGACTAAACACTTGGCATCGAGGTGCAGACAACGACGTATGCGAGGTACTGGAGGGCGTCTTGTAACTTGCTGACGGCACTCGTCTGGTCGGATTTCAGATGGCTGGATATATCCTTGGCTTTCTCCTGCACCGACTGATGCGGGACATCGCCCTGCTTGTCTGCCAGAGCATTCTGTATCGCTGCTGCATAAGCTTCCGCAACATCTGAGATGCCTATGGATTTTAAAAGAACAAAATTAAGTTTTTGCGTCCAACATTCAAGTGCACGAGGGGAAATAGATTGTTTTCGTGGTACCTGTAGCAAAACTTGTGGCGACCTTCTCGATATCCACAGCGATGGATTGTGCCCTCCATCTGATGATTTCTGCCTTCGAGATGAGATCTTCAGGCCAATCGATTTTCACATCACTTTCATCTTCGTCGTTTGATTTGTTGGCAGCAGAGATAACTGATTTCCCAAGCACCAGAAGCTGAGAAACTGCAAGGCAGCACATCTCTGACAATCTCTGCAGGACGAAGTGTATCACAGACATATTACAGTTTTAGGAGAAACAACATTATATAACGTGGACGTACATGAACGCCCTCCGAGTGAATGGTCTCTAGCCTATCTGTAGTTCGTTTGATGATATCACTCGGAGAAAGTCCACCCAAGCCACTTGCGAACCTGCAAAGCCGATTAGTGAAACCATGTAAGATGTTTAAAGAAATGAGTGCCAAAATATGAAGCTCGAATGCTCTAAGAAACTCCACAGGAGTAAAACTGGGACGAGCTTATTGATGAACTGAAAATGTGGGGTAATTTCACTTAGTCTTGTCAGTTACTAGACATTTTAAGCAGTCCCTAGTAGTTTTATATCACTGTCAGGTCACCCAAAATGCGAGTTTCTGCAGTGGATAATGGATGATGTGCAATAGTGTTCATTGCCTTTTTAAAGTTTCTGTAACACATGCTAACATGGGTTTTTCTGCATGAACAATATCCCATTAATTGCATCATAACCTGACAAAACCAGACAACAATATTAACATACTAATTTTGAATTTACAGGGTGAACGAGTTATGCCTACCCCGCAGCCATTTTAGCAGCCTTGCTCACACTCGAGTCACATAACTTCTTCATTTCTGCATCACCATCAGTATCAGCTGCTTCAATCTTCTTCCCTTTGTCAGAGTCTGGTCCATCTTCCTCAATCTTGGTACTAAGAGTAAATAGCTGCTGTATTTCTTTGATCTTTCCATCATAATACGTTTTCTGCTCAGCAACAAGTTTTGTTTTCTTCCTATTAAATAGCAGCGCATAGTGGCTTGACAGTGCTTCCAGTTCCTAGTATAGAAAAGACCACAAATTAAGAAGGGCAGACAGCCAGAGACTGATAATCCAGCACATGAAGAAAATGTGAAAACAGAAGCCGCACCTCCAACTGATCAGGTCCTCCATAAATGTAGAAACATCTGTCGAATGATACTTCTTCAGACTGTTCCTCTTCTGTTTGCTCGTCACCTTCACCAGTACCACCCTTTTCAATTTCCATACCAGTCTCTTCAATGATCAACTCCATCGTCTCTTTTCCAACACGCTCAAGCATTTCCATTCCTTTGGCTGTAAATGACTTCCCTGTCTGTGGTAATCAAGGTTTTAATATAAAGATACTTTTACAAATGGGTAGAACAGTAGAAGAAATATCAGTACTAAATTCTAGGTTTACCTCTAAAATGGTTGGTGCTATTTCAGATGCTTTGGCAGGTAGTTCTCCTTGTTGAATGGTTTCAGCAAGGCTTGAAGCAGAAGTTTCCAATCTAAGAAAGCAACCCATATTATAGATAGAAGGATAGGTACAAACACATTAAATTGAAGAGTTCCTTTTTCAAGCAAAGGAGTCTTTTTTTTTTTGCAGGTTTGTTGGCACTCAAAACATTATTAAACTACTAACACAAAAGTGAACATGACATGTTGACACTGCAAAATGATTCATTAACAGAATTATCATTTATAAAGAACAATAAAGCAACGTTTTGATGAAAGTGTTGCTTTTAGAATCCCATCTATGCTAAAATAGGAAAGCTAGTTAATGGCGTGTCATTCATATTGACAATAAGCCCAATACAAGGATTAACCTGTCAACGGGCAAGAAATCCATGTACTCATTCTTGAACCAACAAAGCGAAATGAATAGATCAGCTTTCTCTCATTTTAAATTTTAATTCGGGAAACTTGTAACCATAATCAGCATTCTGAGTGGACAGCTAATCATTCATATCATCGGAGGATTTGATCATAGGTGCTTCCACTGTTCCATGTACTGTAGGTTCAGCAATTCAGTATACACATGCAATATACTAAAACCAAACACTAAGCAACTCAGGGAATCAAAGAAGAAAGAGAAAATGTAAATCAAAAGGGGGCTATACTTCTGAACAATTAGCGAGCCACTCCTCCACGCACTTCCAAGCGCCTGCCACGTTCCGGTCGTGATGCTCTCCACCGAGGTATCAAACACCTTGAGCCCCTGCAGAATCCCAAGACACAGATTACAAACACCATTTCACCAATCCATCGACCACATTCACTGGCATTGCCGAAAACAGCGAGAGGGGGCGGCGAGGCAGGTGCTAGCCTGGCCCAGGAGCGAGTCCTCGCTGGCGTCCTCCAGCTTATCCAGCGCCGCCTTGCGGCGCTCGTCCCCCTCCTCCCCCTCCGGCTCGTTATTCCCCTTGTCTCCCCCCTCTCCGGGCCCCGCCTCCTGCTCCGGCGGCTGCTGGATGTCGGCGATGGCGCTCTTGGCGACCTCCACCGCCTGCGCAGACGCACCGCATCACATCATCAGAACCCTAACCGTCCCGCCGACAAACAAACAAAAAAAAAAGTGCAAACGCGCGGAAAGGGGGCCGGAGAGAGCTCGCACGCCGCGGGAGATCTCGGAGAACACGGAGAGGCCCCAGCCTCCCCACCCTCCTCCGGCCTGCTCGTCTTGCTGGGTCTTCCCGGCCTCCGCGGCCGTCGCCGCCGGCGCCGGCGATTCGTCGGACATGGCGTTTGCCGTGGGGGTTACTGCTGCTCTCGCCTCGCCGGATCTACCACTGCAATGCAACCACCGGTGGGAAGTGGTGGGTTAGAGTTTTTTTTTCCTTTGAGGGGCGCGTGCGTGCCGTGCACGTGGGGTTGCGGAGCGTGCCCGACGCGTCACGGCCCACGGGCTAACACCGGGCCAGGCCCACGAGGGCACGAGCCGCTCCAAAATCCTCGAGAAACCCCAGGCCCGGCCCGGCCAAGCAGTCTGGTCGCTCTGCCGGAGAGGAGAGAGAGAGCGGAGGGGGGAGGGAGAGTTCCTTCCAGCGATGGAAGAAGCGGCGGAGGAGCGAGCGGCCGCGCCGGTCGCCGCCGAGTTCGAGGATGCGGCGGAGAACGGGACGGAGGGGGAGGAGGGAGGCTCTGCTCCCGCGGCAGAGGAGGACGCTGCTGCTGCGGCGGCAGCGTACTCGTGGCCTGAGCTCCGCTTCGATCTCCCGCCGCGCCGCCGGTACCACTTCGCCGACCAGTTCCGCTCCCCTTGCTCCTCCTCCTCCGCCGGTAACTTCCTCAAGGGCGTCAAGTGGTCGCCCGACGGCTCCTCCTTCCTCACCAGCTCCGACGACAACTCCCTCCGCATGTTCTACCTGTACGCGCGCGCGCCTCTCCTTATTCCTTCCCGTACCTTCTTATGCCCTCGACTAACGCTCCTTGTTCCTTTCTCGGCCAGGCCGGAGGACGCGTACAGTGCTGCGGCGGAGCACACCGCAGAGGCCGCCGTCGGAGGCCAAGGTGCGCCGCGTCGCCTGTTTTATAGCCCTTGTTTGCTGAATGGCTGCCGTTGTTCAGTTATTTCTCGTGTGTTTGACTTTTGATGAATTTTAACTGCAGACTCCTATGGCGCAAGCCTCCAGGTGAACGAGGGCGAGCCCGTGTACGACTTCTGCTGGTACCCCTACATGTCCGTGTCTGGTGAGTGGATTGCTTCCTTTGTCATGTCACGGCGGGTTGCATTGCAAGCTGTACAGCTTTGGTGAATGCAAATATGTCGTGTTGTTTTGCAGATCCAGCCACCTGTGTGTTTGCTAGCACCAGTCGCGATCATCCGATACACCTCTGGGACGCCACCACCGGCGAGGTAGAGTTGGCTGCTTACGCTTTGTTGCATTTGGTGTATGGATAATGAAAGGTCCATTTCTGATGGTTCATTGGGGTAACTGCAGCTTCGATGCACTTACAGAGCATACGACGCCATGGATGAGATAACGGCTGCACTTTCGATATCGTTTAATTCTACAGGATCCAAGTATGTGCACTGGACTCTACCATGTGATCTGCATTTGTGTTACAAATAGAAAAATGCTGAAATTGTGATGGCCATGCAAGTTTGCAACCACACTGAAGCACAATCTTTTTTTACTGCTTAACTCAACATGGATATGGTGGTATGTAGGCTTTTTGCTGGATACAACAAAGCAATCAGAGTGTTTGATGTTCATCGGCCTGGTAGAGATTTTGAGCAATACTCTTTGCTTAAAGGGGGTGAAGGGCCAACTGGTAAGTGGAAGTTCCACTGGTTTACTTCGTAGTTATACTATGCTTCAAGACAGCATATGATTTCAGTTGGGGTTTGAAACAGAGAAATGCGCTAATGTTGATTTAATCTGCATGCAACTTTGGTTGTCTCTTTAAGGATTCACCAAGAAAGAAAGAAATTACTTTCCATCACATGAATTAAATGTTAATATTCATGACTCGTTAAGTTTACCGATGACTTTTTGTATGATGAAACTGTGAGTAACAATGTCAGTTTATTACCACAATACTGATGAATGCAATCTTGAGATAGTATTAATTTTCATTATTATTTTTGCATAATCGAACTCCGAAGTAACTTTGTGCCAGGACCTTGTTTTTCCTCTTATATTGTTTTTCTACAGAACTTTGCATTAGAACTTTGGAAGGACTTTCACTATTAAAAATCAGGCTATAAATTGTGACTAGGACCAGTAGTTTGAACATAAATACATTTTTCATGGAGACTGAAAGATTCTGCACGGTTGCTTATTGTAGATATCTCTTGACGGGTTTTTATCAGTTCAAGTTTTAGCTAATATTGATGAATATGCTTTATTATCATGTTCCCATGACTTAAAACAGTCGTGAATGCTTTTGACCTCCTTGTTTCCAACAGGTATAATATCTTCAATCTCGTTCTCTCCTCAAAATGGGATGCTCGCAGTTGGCTCGTATAGCCAGACAACAGCTGTTTATGCGGAGGGTAACATGGAGCCATTATATGTTCTACATGGCCAGCTTGGGGGTGTTACACAGGTTTGTGAAGCAACACTACTTGCTTAGCTTTTGCTGTATGGATAGCAGATAACAGTGATGCAAATCTCAGGTGCTTTTTTCGAAAGATGGAAATTATTTATATACTGGAGGGCGGAAGGTAACTAAAACTCCTCGTATTTTCAATAATTGATCTCAAGGTTCTTCATCACATATATTTTGGGACGATACAAACAACTGACGTGGCCATGATTTTTTGTTAGGATCCATACATATTATGTTGGGATATTCGGAACACCGTGGACATTGTTTACAAGTAAGTATTTAAACACATTCTAGATTACTCCCAAAATTCAACATATTGCTTAGAATAAGTACAATTCGTTTGTTGGATTTGGGAAGTGGAATTGATAGGTTAATCTGTCTTATTTTATAGGAATCATATTCTTCTGACTTTTGTCAAACTCTTCCCATTTTTTTTCTGTGTGGAATCCCTTCATTAGGTTGTACAGATCGTGTGATACTACCAATCAAAGAGTACAATTTGATATTGAGCCCTGTGGCAAGCATCTTGCCACTGGTGGGCAGGTTTGCTTCTCATGTTTTCCGTTCATTCTTGTTCTTATTCCAAACCATTGAACCTTTGAAACATGATTTTTGTGTTTCGACAGGACGGCATGGTCCATATTTACGACCTTCAAGGTGGCCAATGGGTGACAGGCTTCCAAGCAGCTGCTGGTATGTGTTTCTAAATTTTTGTCTATAGAGAAGTTTACATAACATATATGCAATTCTTTTATGGTACAGCCCATGTGATCTCTTTATCTCCTTGATCTTAGATACTGTCAACGGTTTCTCCTTCCATCCATACCTTCCTCTTGCTACAACATCGTCTGGGCACAGAAGATTTGGTATGGAAGATGAATTTGAAGAGGAATCGAGTTTGGCAGGTGTGTGTCAATGTTCTAGACTTCAAGCATTTGTAATGCGTTTATGTTGCTTGAATGGCAGGTTCTCACACTTTATTATTTATTTTGCACATTTAGGTGATGAGAACTGCTGCTCTGTCTGGAAGTTTTCTTGCTCACAAGAATCTTGAAACATCAAACTCTGAGCTGTGGAGGGACAGTTGAACATTTTGGACAGCAGATGCTGGAAGTACATGGTGTAATGCGATCAGGCTATAGCTGTGGGTGGGCAAGAACTGGATGCAGACCGCTAAAACGCACACTGTACCAATGAGTTATTAGAGAGTTCACCGGCTTATCCTGTTCCAGGCAGACAACTTGCTGTGCTGGGTAACAAGCTGGTAAACCATGATAGTCCGATTGTTTTTTGGGGAATATGAGCTGATTTTTTTTTTATCATGGCATGTATCGATGGGATTTGCGTGTATAAACACCTTGTATGCTGGTCGATTAGGCCCCCATTCAATTCAAAGTCTTATTTACTGATGTCTCGTCATTTGCAAGTTTTCGATGGGGGCTTTGTTCGCTCTAACTTTCCATATGTCCATGGCCACCTATGATCTTGTGTACATCTTGAATTTGCTTTTTAATTCAAGTTCCATGGTTGCAATACTTGTACCTTGTGTTTACTAGAACACCCATGACTCGAGCATAACGCAACACATTTGCTTGTCTTTTTTGGCCCTGTTTGGTTCGGCTGTGGATTTCTAAAAGCAGTTGTGAAAAATCTGCTGTGGAA
Organism: Triticum urartu; assembly: GCF_056163025.1. Taxonomy (NCBI): domain Eukaryota; kingdom Viridiplantae; phylum Streptophyta; class Magnoliopsida; order Poales; family Poaceae; genus Triticum; species Triticum urartu. The sequence goes on from NC_141876.1 coordinate 52,020,760, forward strand.
AAACAGCTGTGGAAAATCTGATGTGAAAAAGATGTAGGTCATTTGGCAAACCAGCTGATACAGCCTTTTCAGATTTTGGCTCGCAGCGGAATCAGATTTTGAAAAGCATGTCCTGGGCTACTTCCGCTTTTGATTCAGATTTTGGCAGCGGATTTCTGGAATTGGATTCTGCTAGGTTCGCCCTTTGGTTCAGATTCTGCTGCGCGGCAGCGGAATCCGTCGATAAAATCTGAACCAAACAGGGCCTTTAAAGGTCACTTTTGGAAGTTCTTGATCAACACCCAGCCTTCATGTTCTCAACCCCAACTCTCTGCATAACTTGTACCAAACAGGGCCTTTAAAGGTCACTTTTGGAAGTTCTTGATCAACACCCAGCCTTCATGTTCTCAACCCCAACTCTCTGCATAACTTGTAGAGCAAAAATAACATTAACATTTTGCTAAAATGGCACACCTTCAAACATCACATTTCAGGCTTCGTCGAGTGCAATTCTAGGAATGAATATTTCAAAATTATCAGGCAACTAAAAATTAGCAAAATCGTATTTTAAATAGCTGGACAGTGAAGTAGAAAGCTTCCTAAAGGTAGAGTCAATCGTTGAATTGTGGACATCTTGATGCCAATCCATAGTCAATAAAACAATGCAGAAAATCAAATAGTATTGTATAAGCTAACTCCATATAGAAGTTATCTGCAAAAGGTAACCTTCATGTAAAATTTATCATTCAATGCGATGGCAATGCAACATCGACTTTTGACCTTTGAGATTTCAGTCTTTTTTGTTCTTGTTTAGCGGTTCTACTCTTCTTTTTCCGAAAAAATGAAGGTCTGGCCTCCTAGGCTCCTAGCATCCCCATCTTCGGATGCACACGTCCATGCCTTAATTGCTCCGAAAAATGAAGACATAATTAATAGGTTGGAAAAACACACGACCAACATATGATCTCATGACAACCGACATCTCGAAATGCTACCACAAACCTATTAGTGGAAAAAAACCATCGACGGAATTCCGAAGCCTAACAAAGGTAGCACTAAAGGACAACAACTTAAAGTTGTAATCATGTTTGTACGCCGATGTAAACAGTGGTTGGTGTTCCACTAGCTAGACATTTCACCTAGCCTTCACTATCTTGCTTAAATCACAACAAAAATGATCATCAATAGAGATTTGACATGAATATCAATAGAAACCAATAGCTAGACAATAAACAATTTGACATATATCTTTGCTGGATCTCTCAATTCTGATAGCAATTAAAAAAGAATGTGTTCATCTAGTTGGTCAGATAAAACCAAATCTTAAACTCAAAAGAGAATCAATGCAATTTCTGAAATGTAGTGCAGTATTGGTGATAGTGCAAAATGGTCTTCAGACCAAACATAACCGATGCATGTAACGCTCCATAAAAGAGATGGTTTGTTGATTATAAGGTAAAACCTTATAATCAATGTATGATGTGATTTGTTTTCCTTGAGAAAGCATGTACTGGCCTGCTGTGAAAAATACTCCAACATGTGAGTAGCAGATACTTCCTCCTACGCAGTTCACTAAATTGGCATCAGAATTTAATTTTATGGCTACAACCAATCAGAAGAGATGGTTTCACAATTAAAAGAACTTGAACTATTTCTAGTTCCACAGCATTAGCAGCTGATTGACAATAAGTTTGTTAGATATCCCTAGGAAAACCCCTTCTGCTAGAATTGAACCCTTGGCAAGATAACAATTCATCAGAACACCTAGAGTTTTGTTTTTTTTTGCAGAAAAGAACACTTAGAGTCTATTGCGCAGCAGTAAGAAATCGGGAGCGGAGTGAGCAAGGCGAGAAGATTTAAAATTTGTGCAAACAAAAGGTAACATTTGTCATGTGGGGCGCTGCGTACAGGCGCGGGTCACGCGCTCAGGAGCAGCAGCCGACGGCCACAGCTGGCCAGGCATGATCGGGGCAAGGAGTCCTGATCCTACGTTGGTTCCTAGAGTCCAGGAGTAGTTAGTTTCCTAATTTGTTAGAAGCCCATAAGGCCTTTATATATCCTGTAATCTGCACCCTTTGACGCAAGCAATAAATCATTATCTCCTACCTCTCCCTCTGCTTCTAATCTCATCTCCCGCACCATTGAGCAGTTAGGCAAAAACCCTAGCGCTCCTATCTACCGAGACTACGAGCTACGTAGTCGAGGTCCTGCTGTCTTGGGCACCGAGGTCCTTGACAACTTGGTATCAGGTTCCAGGCGATCCTCTTCCCCGTCCACGCTCCATCCGCAGCCCGCCGCCACCCTTGCGCCCGCGCCAAGCACACCTCCATCGCTACCATCCGCCGCCGCCTCGGTCACTTCCGGCATGGCAGAACCAACCACCGCTGATCTGGCCAAGATGATCGAGGCCTTGACTGCAACGGTGGCGTCCCTGCAGACGTCCGTCGCCGCACTCCAGAAGGACAAGTCCGCCTCCTCGTCGAGCGCTGACGGCGCCCACGATGGGCAGCACCACAATGATCGACCGCCCTGGTTTCAGAAGATGGACTTCCCCAAGTTCGACGGCAAGTCAGATCCTCTCACATTCATCAACAGATGCGAGTCCTTCTTCCATCAACAACGGATCGCCGAGGAGGAGAAAGTGTGGATGGCGTCATACAATCTCGAGGGTACTACCCAACTATGGTATATGCAGGTTCAGCGCGACGAGGGCACGCCTCCATGGCGCCGCTTCACCGAGCTGCTCAATCTCCGCTTCGGGCCACCTCTGCGCGCTAACCCCCTGGGCGAACTAATGGCGTGCAAGCGCACAACGTCCGTCGCCGACTTCCAGGAGCGGTTTGAGGCGCTCCTCCCCCGGGCAGGCATCTTATCAGAGACACAGAAGGTTCAGATCTTCACTGCGGGACTCCAGCCACCCCTCAGCCTCGACGTGGAAATCCACAACCCGCAGTCCCTCGCCGTCGCCATGAGCCTCGCCCGCAAATTGGAGCTGCGCGACCAGTGCGCGCTCGCCTCCGCGCCACCGGTGCGTTTTCAGCAGAAGGGCATCCTGCCGGCGCCCGTACCACGCCTCGCGCCCCCCGCACCGGCTCCACCAGCCGCACCCCAGCAGCCCCCCAGTCTGCCGGACGGGCGCCAAATCAAACGCCTGTCACAGGCAAAGATGGAGGAATGCCGTCGCCTGGGCCTATGCTTCAATTGTAATGAGAAGTTTGGCAGGGGCCACAACTGCGTGTGCCAGCGCATCTTTCTCCTCGACCTGGCGCCGGACGACGACGACGACACGGCCTCCGCCACCGCTGATGCCTCGCCGGCCGACCCTCGGATCTCGCTCCACGTGATCTCCGGCGTGCGCACGAGCGAGACCATGCAGATGCATATCACCCTCGGGGGTGTCTCCCTCCTCGCCCTGATCGACTCAGGCTCCACCCACAACTTCATCGCCGAGGAGGCGGCCGCTCGGGCTACACTGCCATCCCCCACCACCGAGAAGATGCGTGTCACGGTGGCCAACGGCAAGTGCGTTCCGTGCCAGGGCGCATACCGCGCCGTGTCCTTCCGCATCGACCAAGAGGCGTTCTCGGAGGATTTCCTCGCCTTGCCGCTCGCGGGCTATGACGTCGTCCTGGGCACGCAGTGGCTGGCGACGCTTGGACCGATCCTGTGGGATTTTCGCGCCCTCTCCATGACGTTCTGGCGGAGGGGCCATCGGGTCTGCTAGCGCGGCATTGCAGGACCGGACGGGCCAGCCCTGAAATCATGCAATGGCCGCGATTTCCTCGACGCCATCATCACCGAGTTCGACGGCATCTTCGCCGAACCCTCCGGCGTGCCACCACCCCGCAGTCGCGACCACAGCATCACCCTGCTGCCCGGTTCCGCCCCGGTGTCCGTCCGTCCGTATCGCTACCCGGCCGCGCACAAGGACGAGCTGGAGCGTCAGTGCGCCGCCATGCTCGCCCAGGGCATCATCCGAGCGAGTTGTTCCGCATTCTCATCGCCGGTACTGCTGGTCCGCAAGCCCAACGGGTCCTGGCACTTCTGCATCGACTACCGCGCCCTGAACGCCATCACCGTCAAGGATGCGTTTCCGATCCCGGTGGTGGACGAACTCCTCGACGAGCTCCGGTGCACTCGTTTCTTCACCAAGCTCGACTTGCGCTCCGGCTACCACCAAGTGCGGGTGCGTGCGGAGGACATCCCAAAGACCGCCTTCCGTACCCACGACGGCCTCTGCGAGTTCCTGGTGATGTCGTTCGGCCTCTGCAACGCGCCGGCGATGTTCCAGGCACTCATGAACGATCTGTTGCGGCCGTACCTGCGCTGCTTCGTTCTCGTCTTCTTTGATGACATCCTCATTTTCAGCGAGACGTGGGCAGACCATCTCCGACATGTGCGCACCGTCTTCACCGTCCTGCACCAGCACCGGCTCTTCGTCAAGCGATCCAAATGCGCGTTCGTCGTCGAGTCAATCTCCTACCTGGGTCACACCGTCTCCGCTGCAGGAGTGGCCATGGATCCGGAAAAGGTGCAGGCCATGGCCGATTGGCCGCAGCCACGCTCGGCGCGCGCGGTCCGGGGGTTCCTCGGCCTTGCGGGGTACTACCGCAAGTTTGTCAAGGAGTTTGGCGTGGTTGTCGCGCCACTGACAGCCCTCCTTCGCAAGGATGGTTTCTCCTGGTCGCCGGAGGCGGCAACAGCTTTTACCGCCCTCAAGACGGCGGTCACCATGGCTCCCGTCCTCGCGTTGCCGGACTTCACGCGGCCGTTCATCGTCGAGTGTGACGCCTCTACGTACGGCTTCGGGGCCGTCCTTCTTCAGGACCAGCACCCGGTGGCTTTCTTTAGCCGGCCGGCCGCACCAGGCCACCGTTCCCTGGCAGCATATGAACGGGAACTCATCGGCCTGGTGCTCGCTATTCGTCATTGGAGACCATACCTCTGGGGGCGCCAATTTGTGATAAAAACTGATCACTACAGTCTTAAATTCCTACTTGACCAGCGTTTGGCAACCATTCCGTAGCATCATTGGGTCGGCAAACTACTGGGGTTCGACTTCACCGTGGACTACAAGGCCGGTAGTACAAACACGGTGGCGGACGCCCTTTCCCGCCGCGACACGGAGGAGACGTCGGTCATGGCGATATCGGGTCCTCGCTTCGACTTCATTGATCGCCTCCGGCAAGCTACGTCAACCGACCCGGCGCTCGTCCCGCTGCGTGAGGATATCACGGCGGGTACGCGGCAGTAGCTGTGGTCGCTCTCCGACGGCCTCGTCACTTTTAACGGCCGCCTCTACATTCCGCCGTCGTCCCCGCTACTCCAGGAGCTCCTCACCGCAGTGCACGACGACGGGCACGAAGGCGTCCTGCGCACCCTGCATCGTCTCTGCCGTGACTTCCACGCACCTAACCTTCGCAAGACGGTGCAAGAGTACGTCCGCGCCCGCGGTACTTGCCAGAGGTACAAGTCCGAGCACTTGCACCCCGCCTGTCTGCTGCTGCCGCTGCCGGTGTCCACGGGCGTGTGGACTGACGTCGGCATCGACTTCGTGGAAGCGCTCCCTCGCATGGGCGGGAAGTCCGTCATACTCACCGTGGTGGATCGCTTCAGCAAGTACTGCCACTTCGTGGCGATGGCCCACCCGTACACGGCAGAGTCGGTGGCATAGGTGTTCTTCGCCGAGATCGTGCGCCTCCATGGCGTTCCGCAGTCCATGGTTTCGGACCGCGACCCCGTCTTCACCTCGGCGTTTTGGCGGGAGCTCCTGCGCCTCACCAGGACGAAGCTGCACATGACGTCGGCATTTCATCCTCAGTCGGATGGCCAAACGGAGGCTGCTAACAAGATCATTGTTATGTACCTGCGTTGCCTCACAGGGGATCGTTCGCGACAGTGGCTACGGTGGCTTCCCTGGGCCGAGTACATCTACAACACCGCCTACCAGACGGCGACCCAAGAAACTCCGTTCAAGCTCGTGTATGGACGCGACCCTCCCACTATTCGCTCTTACGAGCCAGGCGACACGCGGGTGGCGGCCGTGGCAAAGAGCATGGCGGAGCGAGACGAGCTACTCGCTGATGTCCGCTATCGACTACAGCAGGCGCAGGCGGTCTACAAGTCCTACTACGACAGACGCCATCGCGACGTCAGGCATGTAGTGGGCGATTGGGTGTGGCTTCGTCTTCGCCAGCGGGCCGCATCTTCTCTCAACTTGCCGACCAGGGGCAAGCTCAAGCCACGCTTCTACGGGCCGTACCGCATTTCCGAGGTTGTCAACGACGTCGCCTACCGCCTTGAGCTACCGGTGCGCTCGCGCCTCCATTATGTGTTCCACGTGGGCCTCCTCAAGAAGTTCTTCGGCACGCCTCCAACTGCACCGCCGGGTTTGCCTCCAATCCACAACGGTGCGGCTGTCCCGGAACCAGAACGTGTGACTCGTTCACGCCTCGCACGCGGCGTTCGCCAGCTCCTTGTCCACTGGAAGGGTGAGGCTGCGTCGTCGGCAACATGGGAGGATCTTGACAGTTTCATCGAGCGCTACCCCACTTTTCAGCTCGAGGACGAGCTGCTCGTCGAGGGGGGGAGAGATGTCATGTGGGGCGCTGCGTACAGGCGCGGGTCACGCGCCCAGGAGCAGCAGCCGACGGCCACAGCTGGCCAGGCATGATCGGGGCAAGGAGTCCTGATCCTACGTTGGTTCCTAGAGTCCAGGAGTAGTTAGTTTCCTAGTTTATTAGAAGCCCATAAGGCCTTTATATATCCTGTAATCTGCACCCTTTGACGCAAGCAATAAATCATTATCTCCTACCTCTCCCTCTGCTCCTAATCTCATCTCCCGCACCATTGAGCAGTTAGGCAAAAACCCTAGCGCTCCTATCTACCAAGACTACGAGCTACGTAGTCGAGATCCTGCTGTCTTGGGCACCGAGGTCCTTGACAACATTGGTGCATATCTTGCCGCAGGAAGGACATAGTAGGCAAAGAAAATGAGGATGGTTTCTCTTAGGATATTGTTTTTACTGTTGGAACCTAAATAGCTGGCATGAACCATTTTCAGGGCAAAAAAAATAATAAAAAATTCAAAGGCGGGAATTTAACAAGCAATCATGAGGCCATTAAAGTTATTATGACTATACTATGTACATGTTCTGATCCTTGATGACTTCTTATTTGATCCAGCAGTGACTTCTGAGAGTTTAATTTTCCCCGTGAATTTGATCAATTGAACTTGCACTACAACTTATTTCCAAAATCAGAGAACTCAAAATTGAGCAGTCTATTTTCAAGTCATTTCTTCTGACCTACTGTAATTATGTAGAGCAATTTTTTTTTGTGAAACTAATTATGTAGAGCATTGCGGTTTCTAAGTTTTCACATGCAGAACTCTGAGATGCAGGATGCCTATCAACTTGACCTGAGAGGCGTATATGCGCGCATGAAGTAAGCGCTTATGTGGAAGAAAAGTTAAACTGGTCGAGATAGAACATTAAAAATAATCAGGGGCCATTAGAATTATTATGACTTCACTATGTACAGAAAAGGAACATCGAAAAAATATCAAGAAAAACCGCAGCCCAAGATATCACTTAAACTTGCATCCCAACCAAAAAAGAGATGAACTATAGCATGCCAAACCTCCACACCACATCACTAATTTGTTCAGATGGCGGTGCTTCAAAAAGGGGAGGGGAATATATCCTTGTTTTGTTTAGTTCACAAAACTTGGCACCATATTGCTAGATTATTCTGTGTCCAGATTCCGCCGCACACAATTTGAAATCAACATTCATTGTGTGCCTTTGAGTACTGCAGAGATTGATCTAATGAAAGTGATCACCTTAAGTCTGATCTAAAGCTAATAAATATCACAATAGCATAACATAACATAAGTTGAGTGTCTCTCATTAACTTACAAACAAACCTCAATGACCAGATCCAATTTTCTATTTGCAGTACAGTAATAGTCACAGCACAAACACCAAAAAGATTAGTTCTGGAAAGGCCTTCCAAGAATCAGAATTGTTTTGGAAACACCAAAATCTTCTTTTTGGCTGAAAAAAATATCTCAAACCTTAATGGATGTGTACTTTTCATCTCTTTAAGGATTCATATTTGTAGTACAGCAGTAGTCAATGCCAAACACCAAAAGAGCCAATCGTTATCAAAATATTCAGTCTCACACTACTTTGTCGCAGCAAAATTTCATCATATGCTGAACCCGTAAATCACCAATTACCTGAAACTATTGCAACCTTTTATGTTGTGAAGAACTACATCATATGCTGTCAAACCATTGAGCTGGAAGACACCTATAATCACAACACAAAACAGTAGACCGACGTAAGTACACTTCGCAACTCAGCTTATATCATGTTCAATTTATTTATCAAACAAGCCGATTACATTCTAACTTATCGACTTTAATACATGAATTGGACTCTGCCCTACAAGAACAGGGCCCGTCACTTGGCATAAACACATCGAAATAGTCTTGGGCTGATTCGACTCGAACTGGAAGACAAACAGAGGAGAGGAGGAGCTCTTTCTACAAGACTTGGAAGATTCGAGTATATTACAGCAAGGTAGAAGAACTCCTGGCCATCAACATCAATCAGCACCTCGTCTTCCCTGCCTTTGCCTTCCATGTGTGATTTACAAAGAATGGCACAAACACCAAATTTGTATTTGTAGTACAGTAATAGCCACAGCACAAACACCAAAAAGAGTAGTTCCAGAAAGGCTTTCTAAGAATCAAAATTGTTTTGGAAACACCAAAATCATTTTTTTGGCTGGAAAAAAAATCTCAAATTTGTGTACTTTTCGCTTTTTTAAGGATTTCATATTTGTAGTACAGCAGTAGTCACAACCAAACCCCAAAAGAGCCAACTATTATCATAATACAGTCTTGCACTACTTTGTGGAAGCAAAAATTCACCCATTTGGTAAATCACCATTAACCTGAACGGCTGAACCTCTGGCAACCTTTTATGTTGTGAAGAAATACATCATATGCTGTCAAACCATTGAGCTGCAAGACGCTTATAGTCACACCACAAAACAGTAGACCGTTGTGAGTACACTTCACAACTCAGCTTAGATTATATTCGATTTATTTATCAAACAAGCCAATTACATTCTAACTTATCGACTTTAATACATGAATTGGACTCTGTCCTACAAGAACATGGCCAGTCACTTGGCATAAACACATCGGAATAGTTCTGGGCTGATTCAACTCGAACCGGAAGATAAACAGAGGAGAGGATGAATTCTTTCTACAAGACTTGGAAGATTCAAGTAGCTGACAGCGAGGTAGAAGAGCTCCTGGCCATCAGCACCTCATGTTCAGCTCCTGGCTTTGCCTTCCATGTGTGATTTAGCAAGAGTCGAGCGAAGGATCTGGTGTTTACAGAGCGAACAAGGCGAAAGGAGAGGTTTTTCGGTCTGCCGATGAACTGTTCATATCATGCCAAGGCGCAAAGATGAGAGCAGAAAACATAAAGCTAAGGAAACAATGCAAGATAGGGAAATTTATAGTTTTATTCATATCGTGCCGCCCTCCACCCACTCTCCGGCGTACATACTGCCGTGAGCCACGATATTACAGGAAACAGCTAGTACTAAGTACTCCCTTTGTAAACTTCTATAAGATAGTTTAGATCATTAACTTAACTTCTACTCCCTCCGTTCCAAAATAGATGACTCAACCTTGTACTAAAGTTAGTACAAGGTTGAGTCATCTATTTTGGAACGGAGGAAGTATAAGATAGTTTAGATCATTAACTATCAAAGGGAGTACTAACTGACATGACCATGCTAGCTAAACTGACATTCCAGCACATCCTAGCTAAACTGACATTCCAGCACTTGACTTGTAATTTGATTACTTCATATGACGCCTCCTCAACTTCTTGTAGCGTCGCCTCCTCGAAACCCCAAGGTGCTCCGACATTGACATAAAAAAGAAGAGAAAAGAGGTTATTCATATGGTCTAGAAAGAAAGGACTCTACAATAGATGGACACAACGGGAGCAGAAACATCGAACCTTTTTCAGACATTTGCACAAGCAGGCCTGGCGATTTTGGATGGTTGGATTGTTGTACTAGAGTACTGTCCAGCAGACCAGCTCCTCAACAGAGGAAGCCTTGCTCTCCGGTGCAGCTAGTTGGGCGCCTTCGACCGCCTCCTCGGCACGGCAGTCCGGCGCCTCCGTCACCACTATGCAGCCGCGGCGGCAGGAAGAGGAAGCCGGACCTCGCCCGCGGCGCAGGGCGAGCCTGCGGTCCGAGACCGCCGAGGACCATCCACGGGCCTCGGACTCGTCGGCGAGGACGAGATCCTCGTCGGCGGATCTCTTCTTCCCGGCGTGCGACAGCTGGTCGGGCATCGTGAGCGTCACGCTCATGCCATGGACGTCGATGCACGCCATATCCGGCACCGGCGGATGAATCGGCGAAATCGAAATCAAAAGTGGATCTTTGGAGCAGCAAAGGGCGCGGGAGGAAGAAAGAGCGAGGGAAAGGGGATTAGGGCAGGGATTTGGGATTTATCGATCTGAAATACGCCTCTTGCGTACAATACAAGCTAAATACGACTTCCTTATGCCGTATAAATTACGCGTCGAATATGACTTCGTTATACGGTACGCGCGTCAGGCTTATCCGCGGCCAATCCTATTTGCCGCCCGTACTTGGGCCGGCCCATGTCTGATTGGCTGTTTGATCGGTTTCTCTTTTTTTATCGTTTCCTTTTCCTTTCATTTTTTATTTTATTTTATTTTTTCTATTATACAAAAAGTTCACCATGTGTTACGAAAATGTTTACCGTATATTAACAAAACGTACAGTGTATATTAAAAAAAATCATGTGCACCATAAAATGTTCATCGTGTGCGAAAAAATCCTTCAACATATTCTACAAAAAAGTTCAATATGCATTTTGAAAATGCTCAGCGTACACCTAAAAATTCTTCTGTGTATTTTACAAAAAGGTTCAAAGCATATTTTCAAAGTGTTCACCGTACATTACAAAAACGTTCACTGTATTGAAAACCATTCACCATATATTTAAACATGTGCTTGCTGGTTCGGTCACTGTAGGGTGGCTGGACCTGGACTAGTCCGGTTTTCCTTGTTATTTTTCATTTTATTACATGTTTTCCCTGGTGTTCTTTGGTTTTCTTGTTTTTCTTTGTTTTTTCAGCGGTTTTTGTGCTTTTTTTCTTTGTTTCTTCATCGATTTCTCTGGTTTTGGATTTTTGTTAGTTTTTTGTTTTCTGATCGATTTTAACAGTTTTCTTTTTTTTGCATGGTCGATTTTAACTGTTTTCTTCGTTTTTTTGTTTCCTTCATTTTCTAGGTGTTTCTTTGTTCAGTTTCTTCGGTTTTCACCTTTTTTTTGTTTTCCCTTTTTCTTTTGACACATGGCTAAACTTTTAATACATATTGTAGGTATACATCATGGACATTTATTTATACATGTTTAATTTTTTTTAAATACTCATTAATATTTTTTTAAATATATGTTTGATGTCTACTAACACATGTATACATTTTTTACACATTATATATTTTATGTATACCTAAGAAAAAATTATAAAAAATTATCCTTTTAAAAATACATGTACCAAACATATTATATTGTTTCTACTTTTGAATACATTTTTGTACATTTTTTAAGTAAATATCAACCATTTTTTATGTAATTTTAACATTTTTCAAATGCATGTTTAACTGGTCTTTGGAACGTACGTTCTGATTTCTAGTTTTTTCATATACATTTTACATGTTCCATATACACCGGAAACATTTTTATGCACATTAAATATTTTTCAATACATGATTAACATTTTTCTTCAAACAAATGTTTTCCCTGGTGTTCTTTGGTTCTTTTGTTTTTTTATTTCTTCATCATTTTTTTCTGTTTATCTTTGTTTCTTCACCGATTTCTCTGATTTAAAGTTTTTCTAATGGATTTTAACAGTTTTCTTCGTATTTTTTTCTTCATTTTTTTAGGTGTTTCTTTTTTCAGTTTCTTCAGTTTTCACCGGCTTACTTTGTTTTCCCCTTTTTTTTTCTTTGACACATGGCTACATTTTTAATACATATTGTACAGTTTTGGTATACATCATGGACATTTATTTATACATGTTTAACATTTTTAAAATACATGATTAATATCTTTTAAAAAATTATGTTTTGATGTCTATTATTTTTAACACATGTTTACATTTTTTTACACATCATACATTTTTTGTATACATAAGAAAAATATATAAAAGTTTTAGCATTTTTATAATACACGTTTCAAATATATGTTATGGTTTCTACTTTTTCATACATATTTTGTACATTTTTGTATACATATCAACCCATTTTTATACAATTTTAACATTTTTTCGAATGCATGTTTAACAGGGCTTTGAATGTATGATCTGATGTCTACTTTCTTCATATACATTGTACATGTTTCATATACACCTGAAACATTTTTTATGCATATTAAATATTTACAAATACATGATTAACACTTTTTTCAAACACATATTTTTGAAGTTTGGTTTGAATATGTGTATACATTCTTTTTCTAATTCATGTTCGAATATATTTTTGAATGACATTAAGATTTGTTAAATTATCCTAACATTTTTTTACATTGCATTAAAAAAATTAATATACATGATAATTTTTCCCAAATATATTTTTTGAAGTCTACTATTTTTAACACATGTATACATTTTTTGTATACATAAGAAAAAAATTATACAAGTTTTATTATTTTTAAAATACATGTTTCAAATATATGTCATGGTTTCTACTTTTTCATACATATTTTGTACATATCAACTATTTTTTATACAATTTTAACATTTTTCAAATGCATGTTTAACATGTCTTTGAACGTATGATTTATGTCTACTTTTTTCATATACATTGTACATGTTTCATATACACCTGAAACATTTTTTATGCATATTAAATATTTTCAAATACATGATTAACATTTGTTTCAAACAAATATCTTTGAAGTTTGGTTTGAATATGTTTATACATTTTTTCAAATTCATGCTGGAATATATTTTTGAATGACATTAAGATTTGTTAAACTATCCTAACATTTTTTTACATTGCATTAACATTTTTAAATACATGATATGTTTTTCCAAATATATTTTTTGATGTCTACTTTTTCATATATGCTATACATTTTTCGTATACATCAGAAACATTTTTATATACATGTTTAACATTTTTCCAAATGAATGATTAACATTTGTTTCCAAAATATATATATTTGAACTTTTTGAATCTGTGTTAATTTTTTATTCAAATTCACGTTTTTATTTATTTTAATTAATTTTAAAATCTTAAAAATATGACAAAAGAAAAAAAAACACTATCATGTAGTTGCACACCTGGTGTATACATGTGTTGACTTGGATTTAGCTACGCCTTTGAGGTGGGCGAGTCACGAGTGTGGGAGCTGCTGGCGTTTTTGGACTGGGCCTATGTGATGTACGGTTCAGGTGAGCGCCTCTTCCAACTCGCATGGAGCGATATATAAGCATGCGCATACCTGTGCCGCTCTACGATTCCACAACCAAGAGAGACGGGCTAGCAAGATGGGCCGTCACTGGACCAAGATGCAACACGAGCAAAAAAAAGGAGAAAAACAAATCGGGCATCCACTCGTCATGGACCTTTCAGCCGGATCGCCCGGGTCAAGCCGCTCGGGCAGATCGAACGACCCGAAGCCGCCCCAGGAGGCTCCCGCAGCTAGCCATCTGGCAACGGACGGCCAGGAGGCTTTGCTTCCGCGTGCAGAGTCCAGGGAGGCAGGTACTCCACCATCCTTTATAAGAGTAATGCCTTTCCGTTGTGAGGTTCGTAAGTTGAATAGAACATGATACTACATGATCCTGAAGTACAAGAGATACGGCACGAGGCTAATCTTGATTTTAGTGCCCAACCCCGTCTAAAGTTCTTTCTTTTGCTTGGCATGCTGCGACGAATTCTTTAGCAACATGAAAAAAAAATCAGAGAACTTTGGAGACTCGGGGTACATGCCCAGTTTGTGGGAGAGAAGATGAAGACATTTTTCATGTCTTCTGTGCTTGTGATAATGCATGTTAGCTGTGGCGAGCTATGTCTCAACTTTGGGCCCTTCCTGATGTTACCACAATTATGCACCGTGATGATTGGTTACTGCAGCTTTTTTGTGATGTAGGCTATGTGAGTTCGCGTACTGATACTTTTTTGGAGACTATGCCATATTAGAAATGAGTTAGTGCATGGCAAGCCGGCACGACCTACTGATGTTTTAGTCAGATTTTATCAAGTTATCTTGATTCACTAACTTCACCTAAGATGGATCCAAATGCAAATTTTGTGAAAGGAAAGATGGTGGCCAACCCTTGTTACCCATTGATGCAACACACATGCAATAATAATGTAGTTATGCCTAAAACATCCTGGATCCCTCCCGTCCTTGGGCGTGTTAAGCTTAATATGGATGGTTCGGTCCTCAATGGAATTGCGGGATGTGTATGCTTCTTCGGGGTCACCTTGGTGTTATTATTTTTAGCTCATGCAGATTTTTTGGGAGAAAGTGAGGATATTTTGGAAACAGAAATTTTTGCACTGCAGGAAGGGATTTCACTGGCTTTGCAGTGAAGTAATTTACCCATTGATATTGAATCAGGCTTGTTTGGAGGCGGTGGCTATGGTGAAGAGTAGTGAAACAAATCTATCAAAGTATTCTTTTATTACCAGAGAGATCAAGCAAAGTACGGAAGAACGTGACTCTTCTGTTACTCATATACGTCGTAGTGGCAATAGTGTTAGTCATTCTATGGCAAACTTTGGTAGGGCTAATGGTCGAACTATGGTTTGGCTAAGGTCTGACCCAGATGAAGTCCTTAATGTTGCTCTACGAGATTGTACTCTCTAATTTTTGAGTAATAAAGAGTTATTTCGCAAAAAAAGAGATACACTTGCAGAAGGAAAATTCGATGGAAGATAGGACTATCATCTCTATCGCGTCTGGCTTGCCGTACCACCATCCTATCGATTCCTGACACTGGCAAAAAAAATAAAAGACGCAAAGCAATAAGTTGGACAGGGACACCTAGTGTTGTCTATGCTTATATCCATTTGCCATCATCCCGAAGCCTAGCCGAGAACTGCTGCCTAAACCAATCCAGAGAGGGATTTCTCAAGGTACATACGTAGAATCTCATACATACGCGCATACATTCATTTCTATGAATGCATATACAGACATCCTATCTCATAGACGTTTTCATAGTCGACGAAAACATCTCTTTCAAGTGAACGCATATCCCTCAAAGAGCCGAAACAAATAAACTAAAAAAACACGAGATCCGGGTGTCTAACGCTTTTTCCCTAAAAGAGGAGATCGGACGGCTCAAAAGAGAAGACGGCCAAAGGAGGGCTCCGCTCCGCTGTTTCGTCCCCGTCCCGTCCGTCCGTCCCCCCCCCCTCCCTTTGCCTTCGCCGGGCACTGGGGTAGCGAGCGGAGCGCCGCGCGGCGGACAGCCTGACAATGCAAAACCCTCGCCCCTCCTACGCCCACCACCAGCTCCAGCAGCACCTCGCCTCCCTCCTCTCCGCCGCGGCCGGCGACCCCCCGCACCCCTCCGATGACGCCTCCCGCGCCGGCGCCCTCTCCAGCCTCCGCCTCTCCCTCCTCCACCCGCCCAACCGCCCGCTCCTCCCCTCCCTCGCCCCCTTCCTCGCCCCGCCGCTCTCCGTGCTCCTCGCCGACGACGCGTAAGCGCCCCCTCCCCCCTCCCCTCGCGCATCTGTATGTAGGTAACGCGATTCTACTCACCTCTTCGTTCGTGTCTGTTGCGCAGGTCCTACGCCGTGCGGCGCGCCGCCGTGGCGGCCTACGCGGCGCTCAGCGCGGTGCTGTGCGCGCACGAGGCGCCCGGGGGCCTCCCTGACGGGTTCGTCGCCTGGGCGCTGCCGCTCCTGGGGGAGCCCGCCTCGGCCGCCCTCGTCGCCGAGGGGCTCAGGGAGCTCCTGGCCACCGGGGATGCGCACGCCGTCGAGCGTTTCGTGCCACCACTCCTCGCCGCCTGCCGTGACGTGCTCGAGGATGAGCGGACCTCGCTCGCTGTGCTCAGGTGCCTGCTCGGCCTGCTCACGCTCGTCGCCGCCAAGTTCCCCCACTGCTTCCGGCCGCAATTCGTCGATATGGTTGACTTGCTCCTTGGGTGGGTGTTCGTCCCAGACCTTGCCGAAACCGATTGCCGCACCATCGTGGATAGTTTCTCGCAGTTCCAGTGGCACTGGCTCGGTAATCTGCAGTTCTCCCTTGGACTGTTGCCCAAGTTCTTGGCTGATATGGAGGTCCTTGTGCATGATCCCAACCTTGCGGCCAGCCATAACTCTGGCCGGCTTCGTCCGCTCTTTGCTTGCTTCTCGACGGTGTTGCAGATCATGGCATCTGGTGTGGCAGAGAGAAATAATCTGAGAGAACTTGTAGTAGGGCCACTTGAGGCGTTGGCTCCTCAGCTTTTAAGGTGTGCATCAGTGATAGCTTCCAAGATTGGCTGGTCTGAGAGGATGGAAGAAGCATCCAGATGTTTGGTCTTGCTCGCAGAGATTCTGCAGGAAAGGTTCGCTGAGTTCTATGCTATGTTTGTGGATGTGTTGACACAGAGTTTGGATAATGCGTCGTCACAACAGTTGGTGGTAGCACTTAAGACTAACCTGCAAGTGTTGTCACTTCAAAATTTGGGGCTCCATTCGGCTGCTGTGGAGCACTTGCTTGAATTCAGCTCACTTTTATCTCGGCTGCGTCTTCACCCAAGCCACAACGTGGTTGTAAATTCAGCATCCACTTATCTTTTTTGTCTGCAGCATGGATTGGAAGATGTAGCTGAGCAAGCAATTGCATCATTGATGAAAGAGTTGGAACTATTGAAATTTCTGCTTGAGAACATGCAAGTAAGCTGCACTGGTATCCAGAGTCACTCCTTAGAGAACAACACTCCAGTAGGGTATTCAGAGCATCAGTTGCTTTCTTTAATGAAATTCGATTTGAAGATTCTACTGGCCACTGTTTCAGCTGATTCTGAAAAGATCAACAGGAGAGTACCTAGGCTGACATCATTCATTTCAGAGAAGCTTGACCCATTTGGCACCCCGTTTCATAATTTCCTTGAGATGCAGTTTCAGATTTTCTCTACACTTCACAGACTGAGCAGTGTGGAACTGTCAATTAATATTGAAACATCTGAAGAATTTGAAAGAGGCTCTGGTGATTCAGGCAGTCAAACTCAGATAAATACTGAATCAAGGAAGTCTTTTTGTGACTGTAAAATGAAGTTCATGCATAAATATGGAAAACACATAATGCGTGGCCTTAGTGCATCATCATCCATGACACTGAAATTAGACGCTTTAGATTGGATAGATTCTTTCGCGAAACTGGTTCTTGCCATGGAAAGGGATCTGAACAAGACCAGTCTCTCTTATGAGTTTGGGGATGCTACCCTTCCGAATACTATTCTCTTCACTATCTTGGATTGCGCTTATGATAGGGAGACTAAAGTAAGATGCCATGTTGCGTTATCCTTGGAAGCACTCTTTCTTGGTAGGCTCATCAATCCCATGAGCTTCTCAGTTGTCTCACAGGTTCTTCTTGACAAGCTCAGTGATCCAGACAATGCTGTAAAAAATGGATTTCTGAGGTTATTTTCAATTGCTTTGCCTATTACAACATACACATTTGGCTTCCTTGAGGATGGATATAGTTATCAGAATTGCCTAGGTATTTCTAACATTACCAAGCACTGCATGAGTTTGAGGCATGTGCTTGCTGTGAAACAACAGCCTAGGAAACTTCACTGGCAGCAGCTTGTTTCTATTCTGAGTTACCTTTCCCTCAGATTGAAGTTGCCTCTTTCTTCTTGGGTTCAACGACTGGTCTTTAGTTACCGTGGCAAGAAAGATATGTTTTCTGGTCAAATTGATGTCTCTGGAGATACTGATTGGAATGAATTATTCAAAGGGCCCGATGTGGACATAACTATTATTGACAGGATATATTCAGTGAACAATCTTGCTGCAGTTTGGTGGGGCATCCATGAAGCTGCTCGGCACTGCATAAACCTTCGGCTTCGAACTCATCTCGGTGGCCCCACACAGACATTTGCTGCTTTAGAACGCATGCTTTTGGATGTACCAAATTTATTGGCACTGGAAACTAACGAAGGTGAAGGCAGGTATATAGGACCATCTGACATATCCCTATTGCCTATGCGCCTGCTATTGGATTTTGTTGAGGCATTAAAGAAATATGTTTATAATGCGTATGAAGGTTCCTTTGTTCTACCAGCCCCTCCAAAGGCAAGTTCCTTGTTTTTCCGAGCGAACAAACGAGTCTGTGAAGAGTGGTTTTCTCGAATCTGTGATCCAATGCTGAAGGCAGGACTAGCTTTGCAGTGCAGCGATGCAGTCATTCAGTACTGCTCATCTCGGTTACTAGATCTCAGAAACATTGCTGCATCATCCCTCAAGGACAACAGCCGCATGGGAGGAGCTACTGAAAGTAATCATGCTTTTAGAGAGAGGTTAGAAATGGATATTCTGAAGGTTTTGCGACATGCTTCTCTGGCATTGTGCAGGTGTCATGAAACAGATGCCTTAGTTGGACTCCAGAGGTGGGCTGTGTCAACATTCTACACATACTTTGAGCAGGAAAAGCAACTAACACGGGGTGCATCTGATACCCACAAGCACTTTTCCTGGATGTCAGGACTCATCTATCAATCCCAGGGGCAGTATGAAAAGGCTGCTGCACATTATTCTCATCTCTTGCAGTCTGAGGAAGCCCTTACCTCCATGGATTCTGATGTCATCCAGTACATCATAGCACGTGTTATTGAGTGCTACACAGCTCTGTCTGACTGGAAATGCTTGGAGGGTTGGCTTGCAGAGTTACAAGAGCTCCGTGCTGTACATGCTGGCAAACCTTATTCAGGTGCTTTAACGAGTGCTGGCAATGAGCTTAATGCTATTCATGCAATGGCATGCTTTGATGAGGGTGACTTCCATTCAGCTTGGAGTTATCTTGATTTGACTCCTAAAAGCAGCAGCGAGCTTACCCTCGATCCCAAGGTTGCAGTTGAGAGAAGTGAATTAATGCTCCTGCGTGGAATGCTTCAATCTGACAGCAAGCCTGACAAGGCAAGAGAGGATCTTGATAAGGCTAAATTGATGTTGGATGAAGCACTCTCTGTGGCCCCTCTCAATGGATTGACTGATGCTGCAGCATGTGCTGGCCAGCTTCATTGCATCTTTGCATTTGAAGAGGCCACTGGGTTGACGTGCCAAGATGGACCTAATCAACCACCAGCGCTCATGGATTATTTACTGAGACTATTGCAGGATCCTATTGACAGGATCCATCAAGATTGCAGCATGTGGCTGAAGGTCTTTAAAGTGTATCGTACTGCACATCCATCTTCATTACCCACTCTTCTTCTATGTCGCAAGCTTGCTAGTCTTGCTAGAAAGCAGACCAACTTTATGTTAGCTGGCCGCTTAAACCAGTACCTCATAAACCATCCTTTGGAATCATCTGATGAGACGGACAAGGGAATGCTTACTTTGAACATTAAGTATGAAGGTGCCTTGCTGAAGCATTGCGAAGGAAACAATGAGGAGGCTTTAACTGATCTGTGGTCACTGGTTCGTGCTAATATTCTTTCTTCAGTTAGTGATTCATCTGGTATTGGCGATTCACTTATTGCTAAGGCGTGTCTGAAACTCTCGACCTGGATGGAGGAGAGTTCAACTTCCACTCTGAATATGATCGTTCCAAAGGTGGTAAAAGATTTTAGTGATTTTGATGGCTTTCAAAATGGGTCAGAGAAACTTTTGTCTGGTGACAGTGGGTTAGTTTGTACTGCAAACTGTCATGTGCTTGCCCAAGAAATCATAGGCAGTGCTCGAAAGATATCCTGGCAACTTTGTCCCAGTATGGGCAAGGCGTGGCTTTCTTATGCATCTTGGTGCTTTACTCATGCCAATCACTCTCTGTCTGGATCCGATTCAAATGTGCAGAACAGTTTGTCCTCCATTCTCCAATCTGAACTTTCTCCAGACAGATTTCACTTGACAGATAATGAGAAGTCTGAGGTGGAGCAAACAATAAGAAGTTTCTATGCTGATAAATCTGCAAATTGTGTCGATCACAATTCCTTAGCGACAACAGGGTCTAGCAACAATTCTGAGCAGGAGTATCCCATGACCATGATAATTGAACAGGCAACTCAACTGTTAGAAACTGCAGCCGGAGCACCAGGTTTTGAGGCCAGTGATGGTGAAGGTGCCTATGCACTGCTATCATCAGGGCTTAACGTTCTCTTTGGTAAATGCGATTCTACAATGGACAGTGCTATGCCTTTGATTAATAATCTCACTGAAATTTGGTGGTCTTTAAGGAAAAGGAGGGTATCACTCTTTGGGCATGCTGCAACTGCTTATTTTCAGTACCTTTCTCATTCATCAAGTGAGCTTCAACCTTCATATCAGCGTGATGCCTTAAAAGGGAAAACTAGGGGCTACACTTTGAGAGCATTGTTGTATCTCCTCCATATAATTTTGAACTATGGGGTGGAGCTGAAGGAAACACTTGAAAGTGGGCTTTCAACAGTTCCTTTGTTGCCATGGCAGGTAAATGATGATAGTGGCGCATCTATTCTATAATTATGATAAGGTTAGTGTATAATTATATGTTTGGATCCATGCAGGAGATTATACCACAACTTTTTGCTCGCTTGAGTTCCCACCCAGAGAAGATAGTAAGGAAACAGTTGGAGAGCATATTGGTGAAGCTAGGGAAACTTTCTCCTTATTCTATAGTATATCCTACATTAGTTGATATCAATGCCTGTGAAGGAGAACCTTCTGAGGAGCTTCAGCGAATATTGAACTTTCTGGTATGATGTTTCGTTTGGTACTTATACTATGATTATCTGCTTTAGGCTATGATGATATATGCATGCTACTTCTATATTTTGAACACTTTCTGTTTTTCTTTCATAGGTTAAGCTGTACCCCAAATTAATTAAGGATGTTAAGCTTGTAATTGATGAGCTAGGAATGATAACCGTTCTGTGGGAGGAACAATGGCTGAGTACCTTACAAGATCTCCATTCAGGTAAGCCTCCCCTCGACTTCTGCAGTTCTGTGAAATCAGACCAGAGGCAGGCTTCCATGGAAAATGGACACACCTACATAAGAATTAGCTTATGCTCCAGCTTGACATTGTTGTGCTTACTACAGAATCTAGTTAGTTAAAGGGAGCCTTTACCGAACCAAGTAAAATACTTCCGTGCCGTAAGAAAGATGTTGGTTATATAAGAAGTAAAACACAGTTTTCTTTTCTTCAAAGCCGCTGCAATTCCAAATGCACTGTAAGGTCTAAGCCCCAGTTAGTAACAATTATTTTTTCTTGCTCTGATTTTTGAATTAAGTGTTCCTGTAGAGTTAATTACAAAATCCTCTCGTTAACTAGATTGCAATACAAATCCTGAAAAATATTGTTGCATAGGATCTCTAGAATGGTGCCTCTCTTGAGTTTTTATGAGATCCTTTAGCTTACTAAGTTTCAATACTGTAAGAATGCTTGCTTGCACGGCAAATGACATTTCCTCCTCACTTGCAATGTACCATTCTAGAAGTTAGGTTGGAGGTAGTCTACTCTGACTGTTGCATTAAATTTAATCTGTCTGTACAATGGTTCATGTCTGGTATATGCTTTTGTTTACTTGTTTGTACAAACCTGCATTTAGAAACTTTATGACCAAATAACCAGTAACCACATATTTTATATCTAATATACTTTGAGCATTAGTTTGTTGAGTTATTGATGGTACATTTTTTATGTTGCTATGTAGATGTCTTAAGGAGAATCAATATACTTAAGGAGGAAGCTGCAAGGGTTGCTGCAAATTCTACACTGACTTCAGCTGAAAAGAACAAGATCAATGCTGCAAAATATTCTGCTATTATGACTCCAATTGTTGTAGCCTTGGAACGTCGTTTAGCGTCCACATCTCGTGAACCAAGAACACCCCATGAGACGTGGTTCCATAAGGAATATAACGCTCAGCTGAGATCTGCAATCACAAGCCTTAAGGTGCCCCCTGGATCTCCAGCAGCATTAGGAGAGATTTGGCGGCCTTTTGATTCAATTGCAGCTTCTTTAGTCAGTCATCAAAGAAAGTCATGCGTATTGTTAAGTGAAATTGCTCCACAGCTAGCAACTTTGTCAACCTCTGACATTCCAATGCCTGGTTTTGAGAAGCAGATACTTGATTCCTCAGAATCTTTTTTTGCTGGAAATCATGGCACGGTTACAGTCTCTTCTTTCTGCAAAGAAGTTACAATACTTTCTACAAAGACAAGACCTAAGAAGCTCGCCTTGCAAGGATCAGACGGACAGAAGTATATTTATCTTCTCAAGGGACGGGAGGATCTACGTCTTGATTCTCGGATCATGCAGCTTCTGGAGGCGATAAATAGCTTCTTGCATTCATCTTCTGATACTCGAAGTCGAAATATTGCAATTCGATTTTATTCTGTTACACCAATTAGTGGACGAGCTGGGCTAATCCAGTGGGTAGAAAATGTAAGCAGCATGTACAATGTGTACAAGTCATGGCAAAAACGTACTCAGGTGGCACAGGCACAGGCACAGCTTTCTTCAGTTAGCACTGGTAACATTCACAACTCAGTACCTCATGTTCCCCGTCCGAGTGATATGTTCTATGGAAAAATAATACCAGCACTGAAAGAAAAAGGGATCAAAAGAGTAATCTCACGAAGAGATTGGCCACTAGACGTTAAGAAAAAAGTTCTGTTGGAGCTTATGAAGGAGACTCCAAAGCAGATTTTGTGGCAAGAAATGTGGTGTTCAAGTGAGGGCTTCAAAAACTTCAACTCCAAAGTAAAGAGGTATGTATGGTGCATGGTACTTCTGCATTGAGCACTCTATTTACATTTACCAAGTGTCCTTTGTTTCCATTGCTAGGCAAAATAAAAGTATGAATTTGAGAGTTTTTACTTTTATTGTACTACTAAAAGTCTGTCCAAGCTTTTCTGCTGGTTGTCATTCTCATGAAGAATATGCCCACTTTGAGCATAGATGGCATATTTGAAACTGAAAATTGTGTTGTCAGTTAAGTCATTGCTCTTAAGCCCTAATGACTCCTTCCTTACAAAAAGATGAAAGAAGAGGGAAACCACTACTCTTTTCCAGAGGGAACCACATAAAAGTTATGCCGAGTTAAATAATTGTGCAAGTCCCTAGTGAATTGGGATCTGGGGAGGCTGAGACAAGCTCTTCAAGGTGCCATCGCTGTTGACAAGCTTCCCTATGAGTTTAATAATGTACATGCTACATAGTTTCCATGATGTAGATTCTAGCGGTGGGGTTAGACAGGGCTTGAGTCCAACCTCCATCGCCGGGGTAAACACCCAGCAGCAAGCAGGCAGTGGCATATGCAGAGATTAGAGGAAGATTTTTTAGCCTAGCGACTCAATCCGTCAAGTTGAGCCCCACCTCAGTTTTATTCCTGGAATCACCTCTGATGTGTCATTCATGTAACTTTGTTCTTGTATGTTAATTATGGATTTTCAGATTGTCATTTTGGCGGGAACTAAGATACATATGTTTTGTACTAGTATAAGTAGTGATTTGTGAAGCAACACGTGCACCACAAATTATTTATCAAATATACATAAATGGCAACTGAAACATCAGGAAACCAAGAGTGCCTTGAGGCTATTTTAGTAACTACTCCCTCCGTCCCATAATATAAGAGCGTTTTTGACACTACACTAGTGTCAAAAACGCTCTTATATTATGGGACGGAGGGAGTAGTTTGTTCACCATAACACATTCATCAAGATATCTTAGTTTTGCAAATAGAGCTCTACATTACATCTTATAAGAGTAGTAACTGAAGATTCCTTTCGTCTATTATTTTCGACAGAAGTTTTTATTATCCGTGAAGTGCTTAGCTATCAATCTTTTTCCTGTTGCAGATTCTCTAGCAGTCTAGCGGCTATGAGCATGGTTGGCCATATCCTGGGCCTTGGAGATAGGCATTTAGACAATATCCTTATGGACTTTAGCAATGGTGATGTGGTTCACATAGATTACAATATATGCTTTGATAAAGGGAAAAGGTTGAAGATTCCAGAAATTGTTCCATTCCGTCTTACTCAAACTATTGAATCAGCCTTGGGATTGTCTGGAGTTGAAGGTGTCTTTAGAGCTACCTGTGAGGCAGTTATGGGTGCCCTCTTGAAGAACAAAGATATCATCTTAATGTTAATGGAAGTATTTGTTTGGGACCCATTGATTGAGTGGACACGCGGAAATATGCAAGATGAAGCTGGAATAGCTGGTGAAGAGAAGAAAGGAATGGAATTAGCAGTTAGTTTAAGCTTGTTCTCTTCTAGGATTCAAGAAAGTCGTGTTCCGTTGCAGGTAATTGTCTCTTGGAGTTGGAAATTTTCTTTTGCCTCTTGGCAGCAATATTTTAGAATGATGCGTCAGGCATATTTGCAGTTCTAGCCTCTGTTAAATCAATGAGTTCCGAGTTTGTACGGATATAATTTATTCCCGGTCTAATTGAACTGTTTGTGATGTTCAGGAGCATCAGGATCTTTTCGTGACTAACTTGCCAGCTACAGTATCTGTTCTAAAGGTAATTCTTTTTTAACTTTGTAACCACAAAGTGGAAATATCTCATATAACATATTTGAACCACCTGATTTTTGTTTTATTCTCACTATATGCAGACATTCTTGGATACTCTAGATCAGTATGAGGTTAAGTCTGCTATATTTTATCATGCTGAGAAAGAGAGGTCCAGTGCTTTACATAATGAAACGTCAGCAAAGTCAATCCTTGCCGAGGCCACTTCAGTTGCTGAAAAATCCCGCACTTCTTTTGAGCTTCATGCTCATGAATTAGCAGAAGCGAAAACATCGACAGTTGACGAAGCTAACACGCTTGCAATATGGGTGGAAAAACATGGAAGGGTTCTTGAGGCCATACGGGACAATTCGATTACAGGTTCGGAACTATTAATGAAACTAGACAGCAAGGATGAGGCCTTGAGCCTTATTTCAGCTGTCCTTGTATCTGGGGTCCCCCTTACGGTTGTACCAGAGCCAACTAGAGAACATTGCTATGAGTTGGATAGGGAGGTCTCTGAACTAATTACTGAGTTGCATGATGGGCGGTCCTCTGCTTTACAGGCACTTGGTGAGTATGCTTTAATCTTGCAGCAAGTTCTTCCAGTTAACTACATCACAACCAGTCCAATTACTGGTTGGGCACAAGCTTTGCAGCTATCTGTAACCAGTGCATCACAAGACATGCTTGCTCTTGCCAAAAGGCAGGCTGCAGAAGTCATTGCTAAGGTTCAGGGCGAAGGTAGTAATCTAGTACAGCAAAGATACCGGGATCTCTTAAATCAAATGGAAAGTTATGTTGCATGTGTGGAAAGAATTATGAGGGAATGTTCTGAATTGATGAGTTCTGTTGGATCGGATAACGAAGCACAGTCTAAAGATCGGATACTTTCTGCATTCATAAACTCTGTTCAATTGTCATCACAAAAGAATGATGAGGATACCGTTCCTTCTTCGCTGGCAGATAATTTGGAGGTCAAACCTCCAGCCCAGGAGGATGTAAAAGAGAAAGCAAGTAAGGTTCTATCTGTTCTTGGGATCGCTGCGAGTCAGTTATACAGTGGCATTAGAGTCAGAGTGTCTGAACTCTCAACTAAAGCTGTTGGGATAACTAAGTTTAGGACAGATGAAGCTGGTCTTCAAGCTGATGCTGGAATGAGTCTGCAATTGTTTGATCAGCAGATCGAAAAATGTGCATTACTTTCTGGATTTGTGAAGGAAGTGCATGAAGTGATGGGGACAAAATTAGGTGAAATAAACGCTGATTATCTGAAGCATCGGCCTGGACAATGGGCTTATACGTTTCAGGCCATTTTGCACTCAAGTACCAACATGATTGAGCAAATGACCGAAGTTTTTCTTCCAGAAATTATTAGATCGTTTGTCTCGTACAATTCGGAGGTAATGGAAGCCTTTGGTTCAATTTCTCGGATACGTGGTTCTGTTGACACAGCTCTAGAGAAGTTGGCTGAGGTAGAACTTGAGAGAACATCACTGACTGAACTGGAACAGAGCTACTTTGTGGAAGTTGGCCGAATCACTGAGCAGCAAGTAGCTCTTGAAGAAGCTGCCATGAGGGGTAGAGACCATCTATCCTGGGAAGAAGCAGAGGAACTAGCTTCACAGGAGGAAGCCTGTAGAGCACAGTTGGAACAACTTCAGAAAACTTGGAGCCAGAAAGATATGAGAATTTCATCAGTTTTGAAAGTAGAAGCCAGTGTCATGAATTCTTTACATTCTTCTGAAAAGTACTTCTCATCTTTGGTGAGTGCTGATCAGGAAAATGAATTTCATTTCAGAAGCAAGGCTCTGCTTTCAATCTTGACAAAGCCCTTCGCTGACCTGGAATCTCTTGATCATATGCTATCATCTCGTGGCGCCTTCCCTTCCCACATGAGCGGACCAGTTTCTAATCTAAGAGAAGTTTTGGCTGCCAGTTCTTCATTATCTGATGTTGTGTGGCCTTTATCTGGCTTATTGAAGGATCATGCTTTTTTTGTTTGGAAGCTCGGTTTGCTTGATTCAATTCTTGACTTGTGCATGCATGAGATTTCATCTTCTGTTGAGCACAGTTGTACTACCAACCAGCTTTACATTACTCTCAAGAAGAAGCTTGCGATCCATGTGGAAAATCAAGTTGGTCAATATATTCTGAAAAGGATTGCTCCTGCACTGATCCTACATTTAGACAAAGAAATTTGTGATTTGCTAGAAACGAGTCAAGGAAGAAGAGAATCAGGTCAACCTACTGCGGCTGCAGGAAGGGTTGCATTAATGCTTGAGGAGTACTGTAATGCTCATGAGACAGCTAGAGCTGCCCGGACTGCAGTTTCTCTAAAGCAAAGGCAATTAAATGACCTCACTGAGGCTTTACGCAAAATAATTTTGGAAATAGTTCAGGTTGAATGGCTGCATGATTTTTCATCGCCTCATGCACAGAAGGCCAAGATTTTCTCACAAAATATTCTTGGTGATGATAAGTTCATGTCCGTGCTTTTAAATCTGAGCAGAAGGAACTTGTTAGATAAGATCCAGTCTTCGATGTCATTGATAACAAGATCAATTGAGTGTCTGCAAGCTTGTGAAAGCACTTCTGTTTCAGCTGAAGGCCAACTTGAGAGAGCAATGGGATGGGCCTGCGCCGGTCCAAATACTTCTGGAGCAGGCAGTTCAACTGCAAAGGGTTCAGGAATCCCCCCCGAGTTTCATGATCATCTATCGAAAAGGAGGAAATTGCTTGGGGGCATTCAAGAACAGGCATCTGACCTTGTTAAGTCTTGCACATCCGTTTTAGAGTTTGAAGCATCTAGAGATGGGCTTTACTTTGTTTCTGAGGATAAATCTTCTGGACAATCTACTGATAAGGGCAGGGCCTGGCAGCAAACTTTCGTGAATCTACTGACACGTTTAGATGCAGCATACAATTCCTTTACATGTAAGTCGATTACTTTCTGTTTGTACTTCCATTACATACATGCTCAGAACTGTGAACGTGTTTACTTGTCATGAGGTCACCAATGCCTAGTCAGAAGTTCTACATAATTTTGAATTTCTGATGCAATAGTCCCCCCTGCCTGATAGTATGAGTTCTTCTGTTTAATTGTTTTTCCATTTGTTCTTTGTTGCAAGCAGGTGCAGAACAAGACTGGAAACGTGGCCAGCTCAACATGGAAACTGCTGGAAAAGGCTTGTATTCAGCTACCAATCAACTTTCTGTAGTCTCTGTCAAGGCAAAATCTGCTTTAGGTCCGTCCTCTCCCACTTCTGGAATTGTTGTGTAAGATTCCTTTTATTTTAATTCTTGTAGAATAATGCCATGTATATCTTGTCCCAGTTGATCTGCAGGATACTCTGGTAGACATGTATGAACGTGCTTGCGAAGTCAGTGTATCATTATCTGGATTCAAACATATTTCACAGGAACGCACTGCCTTGACTGCTGAATGTGGCTCCTTGCTCGAGGAGGTAAATCCGTACATGATTTAATCTCATTTTGTTGACATATCTCTACTTTGACTGCATGGGAACTCCTAGCTGTGAATTCGGTTGTATGCTTTAAGGTTTGCAAGTTTAAACGGTCAAGAACTTTTAAGAGATTTAGTCTGCAGTTGAGGAACTAATATTATTCAGCTTCATATCTGAAATGCTTTGATGATAAAAAGAAATATATTCTTCAGTTAAGTAAAACTTGGCAGTTAGATAGATATCTCATCTACAGTATGCATATCCTTTCTAGTTATTGGCAATTATTATTCGAAAACTTGCTCTTGATTTCCTGACAAATTATTTACAGGTTTTGGCTATAGCAGAGGGGTTGCATGATGTCTACACTTTGGGAAAGGAAGCTGCTGCATTGCACAGTTCCCTTACGGCAAATATTTCCAAGGTTTGTCATGAATTTTTTCTATTAAATTTCCTCCCTTCAAGATCAATATAAATACTTGCACCTGGTTACTCATGGTAATATTTATCTTGTACATCACACCTGCATGCTGTTTGATGACTTTGATTGAGATTTTAATAATTCGGTACTGACATGGTGATGATATTTTTGGCTCTTAGAAGCAGTCCAGAGAAATGCTAGGCTTTATGCCTAGGACTCAGGAATACATGGCACCTTTAGTGTATTTGGTAGAATATGACATTTTTTCTCTCTAATGAAAAAGCTTTGTTTTGATACTTTGCAGGCAAATACGATCTTACTTCCACTTGAAGCTTTGTTGTCTGCTGATGTGGCTGTTATGTCTGAAGCGATCTCAAAGGAAAGAGAGAAGAATAACACCAGTATGCCTCTTAGTCATGGAAAGGCATTATACCAATCTTACATCACTAGAGTAAGGGAAGCTTGCAAAAACATAGAGCCTGTGGTGCCCCTATTAACTGAATACGTGAAGGAGCTGCACTCCATGGTGATTAAGCTTGGACGCCTTTCAAGTCTTCATGCAGGGAATCTTCATAAGGTACTTAGCTAGGACATGTATTCTTGTGTCACAGATGCTTAATCTTTTTATTTATTTTTATGTTTTGATGCTTGACCTGAAATTTTCACATGTCTCTTGGTACATGTAATTTCACTCCGCGTTTCTCTTATTCATAGGCTTTAGAAGTTCTTGAAGAAAGTGAAACTGGGAGATCACAGGATATGCCCTCTGCACGTCCAGATCTTCTGCAAAGTGATTCGTCAGTTGAGAAGGATAAAAGCTCTTCTGGGAGCAGGGAAGGTGTCTCTCAGGATTTGATTATTGATACTGATGGTTCTCTACAAGATGAATGTTGGATTTCTCCACCAGAGCACTCATATACTAGCAGTTCAGGATGTACAACATTGTTGACCCAGCTTACTCCTGAGAATTTGGAGAAAATAGATGCCCTTTTGGACAGCGGGCCTGGAATAGAGGGTCCTGCTGCTAATAGTCAGCAATCAAGAGATGGTAGAACTGATTCAGAATCAGACTCAAGTAGCAATAGGCAGGTGTTTTCAAACAATGTCACACAAGCTAGCAATATTCATGTGGCTGGAACTTCTTTTGCGGAGGAGGGAAGAATTGAAACTGAGGATAACACTGGAACCTTCAAACAGGTTAGAGGACAAGAATGTGACAGCAGTGACAATAAATCCTATTCAGATACTCGAATGACCAGAGGTAAGATATCGTCGTTGCCATTTATATTTTATTATTTCTATTTGAGGTCAAGTAGGTTCAAGGTTGCTCTTCAACTTCTTGTAGCAGTGTACTCCCTCCGTTCCTAAATATAAGTCTTTTTAGAGATTTCAATATGAACTACATACGGATGTATATAGATGTATTTTAGAGTGTAGATTCACTCATTTTGTTCCGTATTTAGTCCATATTGGAATCTGTAAAAAGACTTATACTCCCTCCGTCCCAAAATTCTTGTCTTAGATTTGTCTAGATACGGATGTATCAAGTCATGTTTTAGTATTAGATACATCCGCATCTAGACAAATCTAAGACAAGAATTTTGGGAGGGAGGGAGTATTTAGGAACGGAGGGAGTATATAGCATCCAACACCCCTCAGAGCATTGAACTTTGATTAAATTGTAAGTGCTCTGTCAGAACCATTTTAACACTGCATATAATTTTTCTTCGAATTATACACACTGCAGAAAATATTTTCAGCACAACTTTTACTTTCTCAACGTTTCTGTTTAATACCCCCTCCGTCCCAAAATTCTTGTCTTAGATTTGTCTAGATACGGATGTATCAAGTCACGTTTTAGTATTAGATACTTCCGTATCTACACAAATCTAAGACAAGAATTTTGGGACGGAGGGAGTACTTAATCTTACTTCTCATCTGTACAAAAAATACTGATGCACGAAATGGATAAATTTAATATTTTCAAATTGCACCATTGCTACGTTAGATTGAATATTACAGATCATCATAAGCCTTCCTATTTTCCTAGCTCTGTGTGAAATTTTCATGAAATATTAGGCCTTTAAGAATTCTGAAGCTGAGACAGATTTATATTGATATGTTTCTGCTCCACAGGTAAAAATCCTTTTGCTCTGTCTATCCTGAAGCAAGTGGAACATAAGTTACATGGACGAGATATAGATGGTACCAGGTGAGCAAATAAGAGGGAAGAGTTTTAGTAGCCATCCAGATCTATTGCTGTATGTTATCCAGTTTTATTGATCTCATTCTCATATCATTCTCTTTAGGTCCTTGAAAATTTCAGAGCAAGTAGACTATCTTCTTAAGCAGGCAACAAGCATCGACAATTTGTGTAATATGTACGAGGGTTGGACACCTTGGATATGATTCAAATTTCACCGATACAACTTTCATCAATGTATGCTGTCCAGGTACTAGCTGAATATTCTGCTGAAGCCCTGTAGTAGCAACTCTTTTGTTCATCTGTATGTTTTTAAAATGCAAGATCTCCATGTAGGTGAGTGTAGATGTTACAAGCTAAGAATTGTCTTCATTTCTCCGCAATCCGTTTGGTGACCTTCTTGAGATAGAAAGGAGCTGTTCAAACAGTGAAATCTTTGACAAAACCTGAGTAGTGACCTTGAGATAGAAAGAGGGCTGTTCAAACAGTAGCAATTTCTAATGAAACCTAAATTGACGTGCTCAGCACTGGCTCGGCCTTTTAGTTTTTAACCTGGATCAGTCAGTGCCTAATGGGCTGACTAGTAATGAAACTTGCCAGTAAGCCTAGTGTACACTACAGGTTCCTAAACATGTAATGTTGCACCAGTCATGTCCGGAAACTTGTCCATTAAGTACTGATATGGTGGTGGAACAAACATGTGGTCATCTTACTTATCCAATAAGGGGACAACAACAGGGGTCTTATTTATTCCAACGAGGGGACAAAAACAGGGTTTCAATAACTGCTCAGGATGATGTAAAACATTTATATTGTATCTTAGAAAACCAGAATGAGTTGGTAGATCGAAAACCAGAAAGTACTATTTCCGCAGTTTTTCTCACCATGAAGGATCAGCTGAAGTCGAGGCCTCAATTGACATGTCTTCTGATATATTTTTTCTGTTTTGCTCTCAGTATCCAACCATCTAAGTTGATATCTCTGATTCCATTTTTAGTTCAGTGGCCATTTTAGCATAGGAACAGGTCTCTACTTTTGGTCCCTCAGCTATTGCCAACTTTAATTTTAACCGTGAACCTTTTACTCCAACTCTCAGAAACAGACAAATCTTATCCGAAGCTGGTTCGGTGGGTGGTTTTGCCATGTTAGTTAACAGTTATCAACCCTTCCACATAGGCTACCACATCATCAAGCTGACCCCATGTGTCAGCCTCTCTGTCTTCTCATCTTTGCATCTCTCCTTGCTGCATCCATCCAAGCAGGTGGCTATTCAGAAGGAGGCGGCGGCAGCGCTGCATGGGAATGTCCGAGTCAGCGTTGAAACTGGGACCTGGTATTCAGAAGGACCTGGTCTTATAACTCTACATGTCTGAGTCAGCGTTGGCAAGGTAGAAGGATGATGGTGAACAGACTGAAAAAGATCAATTTTGGAGAAGAGTCGATGGATCAAATGAATTTCATAGTGTTGCTAAAAAGAAGCTCACCAAGCTTGAGGAAGAAGGTGGCAGTCCCCTGCCTCTTCATATGAACGTGAAAGAGGATGGAGATAGGGGCACCAGTGGGGTGGCTTGCAGCTTCCTACCTTAAACTACGTACAGGTGCTTGCCACCAATTGATTGGGGCTGCACACCAATGCCCGCGTTTGGTACATTGCGGCAGCCTGCACAAGGCTGCCAGCCATCACAACTGCCAAATAGAGGCATAGAGCTACAACAAAACTGCTGAAAACCATTTCCCAGATTTTGTCTCAGTCAGCAGAAAACCAGTTGGGAGAGGGCCAAGGGAGTAAAGTAAACTGATCCAAGAGTTCAAGGTTAAAAACAACTGGTTTCAGAGTTCAAGGTTGAAAAGTGAACTTCTGCAATAGTTAAGGGTTGAAAACTATAATGACACATAATCAAGAAAACACTTACATAAACAGTTTCAGGACAAGCTATGTACAGTTCTGAAGTTGATTGACATAAAATAAACGGCGTTGAAGTTTAGGGTGAAATTAAACTCAGCCGATCGTTGAGGGACCAAAAGCAGGGGCTCAAGGGCGCAGGGTTGTTTTGCCCACATCCTGGGATGTCCACTGATCGGGCTTGTGGCCTTGTAAAACTCACCTCCTAGCAGGATTGTACTCTCACCCACCTTTTCAATGCAATGAAGCTCCTTTGCATTTTCTCAAAAAAGAAGGTTTTGCCATTTTTAGATAATTTAGTTTACTTTTTTTAGATAATGTATAGTTTTGCTTGGCTATAGTTTTTGTTAGTACCAATCAGTTTTACTACTTTTTTTTTGCAAGGGACCTATGTGTTTTACGTAGCTACATTTTAATTGTTACATGGTATGCTTGACTTGCAACTGAATCACTCTCCTTGTTATGTTTTCACCTCTGTTTACCCATGGGGAAATTCCCTTTCATGCTCATTTTCAATTTTGACTTCTGTTTTTTAGAACTAGCTCTAAAACACAGGTGATTTACCCAAATCATGTTACCCCTTTTTCAGAGTTTCGGGCAGAAGACATTTCATGGCAAAAGCAGGATAGCATGTCAAGCAATTGTATGGTTGCTATGAATGATGGCGAGCCAAGTTAAAGAGGTTTGGCCCCACCTACTATTTTCACTGTTTCTGAAGCAAGGCTATGGTCATCTGTTTAACCATTTTTTTAAATATGGCTGCTTGCATTTGATCCAGCTCTACAGGTGTCATTTATAAGACAGTGTGGCTCAACTTCCCTGCAGCATGTGGCATGAACGGCTACGGATGCTTCCAATCAGAGGAGGGGCACCACTTCGGTACTGTTGGCCTCTGCATCTACAATGTTACGTTGCCATTCACATGCATTCTGGGATCCAGACAATGACATTGTGGAATGCTGAAGCTTAGCATGATATGAACGGAAATACCCAAAGCATTCGCAATTTGCATGGACACGCGGCGCGCTCACCCATGGGGATTCGAAATTGGTAAAGCTGTCAAATGTACATAATATGTTCCCTGTACATCTGATATTTTGGAAGCTCCTTTCCATGATCCAACTAGCATATTGGAAAGCGTAGGCGCTGGATATGCAACTGTGAAAATGCCGTTTGTATTCCACGACTCCTCGTGGATCATCAGGTGTAAATAGAAATGTTCAGTGTAGATCCATGATCACAGTATATTGATCGGAGTTAAATGCGAGTGCAGAGCTATTCCACATGCTAGTAATGGGAACGTATCCGTTATCTCCCAGATGAGATCCTTGCAGTAACTTATGTCCACTCTTGTTGCTTTCTGTTTTTTTTTGTTTTTGTTTTTTTGTGCAGGTGCAGATTGATTGGAAATCCTAAGCATAGCCTTGCAAAGTGACACGTTACTGGCGAGTTCGTGACAGGAGGAAAAAAGGAAGCTGCTTATCATGATCACTCAATTCCTGTTCTCTTATTATTGTTATTATTTGAGTCGGAGATTGATGGCTTTATCTACATCCGAGTACGAACGCACGGCTTGTGGTCATGGGAAAGATAGGGCTCGGGTGGCCTGTATGCACGTAAGCGATGCAGCAACACCCTGGCCTTGCCCTCCATTTTTTTTTTCTGGCGTGCTGTTATTTTACGCAGTTATTTTTCTCGTGCTTTTTGTATGGCAATAAAAGTATGCGCTCGGTAAATATCTAGTATATAGGCGTGTGCATCATTTTGAAAAAATATAGTAAATTTCCATGAGAACAAAATTCAGTTGTGGTTACATTTCCTTCTTTTTGAAGAAGAAATTGGGTGTCGCTTTCCATTTGTTAGGTGATGGATGACAATGCTGGTGCTATTTCCTTTGCGATTTGGTGTCCTGCTCTCTGATTAGCAGTTAGCCACATCACTTTTATATGTGCAACCTCTGGGCCTCTGGACACAAGATTTTGTTTGGTTCAATACAATTTTCTCAGTGAAGAATCTTGCCTGCTGTGGTTGGTGGTGATGGGGAAAGCTTAAGAATACTTTAAGCTAACACACTCGCATAAACTAGTGTGAAATTGTAGGGATGCCCGGCTTATGGGATCAACGTCCCTAGTCCGTTAACAGCATCTGAATGCCTCCGATTCGAAACATGTTTTCTGTTTGCATGGAGTAGTTCACTTCAATTATAATCTAGCAAAAAGGCAAAACGCAAAATGAAGAGCATCTTGCTAGTGCAGGCTAAGTTCCAACGATAACCAGCTAAATTAATCTCTTGCAAAGAAAAAAGGAAAACGAGGTAACCAGATAAAATCCTATAGAAATCCCTGAAAGAACTTTTTTAAAAACTCATAAATTAACAACCCCAAAAAATAACAAGAAAACGAAATCTCCCATTTTTCTCTTTTCTGAAACCGAGGGAAAATGAATGAAGGAATGCGTTTGGATTGAGGGGTTGGTGAGGGCGATGCGTCTGGTGGATGCTGATCACTCAGCCCACATCTGCTGCCTCCAGTTAAAATAAAGGACGCTCGGCCATGCGATCCACTACCTCCCAAACCCGACACTCCAACCCCTACCGAGAGGAGGAGCACCACCAGGAGGCCGCCCACCACCACCACCCACCATGGCCATGGCGACGGCGCTCCGCAAGCTCTCCGCCCGCGGCCAGCCCCTCTCCCGCCTCACGCCGCTCTACTCCATGGTACGCTACGCCGCCCTCCGCTCTTCCCCTTTCCTTCTTCTTCTTATAAATCATTCTTGGCGGCGGTCCTCTGCTTTATCGGCGCCCGCTCCTGCTCTTGCCGAAACAATCACGGTCATCCATTTTTTTTTTCCTTTTTTGATTTGGCTTCGCAGGCGTCCCTGCCGGCGACGGAGGAGAGATCCGCAGTCACCGTATGTTCGATGCGCCCATTGCTCCCTGTCCGTTTGTCTGTCTGTTTGTTTGTTGCCCGTGCTTATCTTGTTTGTTTGGTGCAGTGGCCGAAGCAGTTGAACGCGCCGCTGGAGGAGGTCGACCCCGAGATTGCCGACATCATCGAGCTCGAGAAGGCCCGCCAATGGAAGGTCATCACTGCCACCATGATTCGCTGTATTGTGCTCGGGTGCTTTCTCCAGGACATTTGCTGAATCGCGTCATTCTGTCTGGTGGTTTGCAGGGGCTGGAGCTCATCCCGTCGGAGAACTTCACCTCCCTCTCGGTGATGCAGGCGGTGGGATCCGTCATGACAAACAAGTACAGCGAGGGGTACCCCGGCGCGAGATACTACGGTGGAAACGAGTAAGGCCCTGTTCCTTCCTCCTCTGTGTTTATATCTGAAGAATGCTTGGAGCAGAAATTAAATGGATGTGGGGGTCAATAATTTGAACTGGTGTGGTCGTTTTGGCCTTGCTTGCCCGCAGATACATTGATATGGCCGAGACGCTGTGTCAGAAACGTGCTTTGGAGGCCTTCAATTTGGACCCGGAGAAGTGGGGAGGTAAAATCTTGCTGATGGTTTTATTCTTGATTTTCTTATCAGGTTCTCTCGTGTCCGGTATAACTAATGACTCTGCAGGATGTTTTTCTATAAATTCTACGGTATCCTTTATGTGGACATAGGGTCATTAGTCTTTTTTTTTCCTAGTGCTTTTGGTGATGCAAATGAGAGAGCAGAATGAAAATAAATAAGATGCTCTGATTCGAGCCAATCTTATTATGCTCCACAGTTGGCAAAGTTTTACTTGATGGGAAATAGGGTAATCTTCTAAAGTAGTCTAGTCGTAAAGTAAACGGGTCAAGTCAACAGTAGGTTCTTAATTTGCTTAAGAAATTTCTGTTGGCATATGTGCATACACTATTTACAAAACAAAATATGCTGGTTAATTCCAAAGCTTACATATGGTACACAGCTGGGATTAGACACTATTTTTATATTTTAATATTTAGGTTGCATTGCTAACCCCTATGTTCTTGGAGTGATAATTGTCCTTCCACCAAATTGGGGGCGAGTTAACTGGATGACCGATTTCTGCCTCTGCAGTGAATGTGCAACCTCTATCGGGTTCACCTGCCAACTTCCATGTATACACTGCTCTGCTGAAGCCACATGACAGAATTATGGCTCTGGATCTTCCTCACGGTGGACATCTTTCCCATGGTTACCAGGTACATCTATCTGCTTCTTTATTATCAACCTATTGTTTTTTATTTCTCTGATGGGATGCAAGCATGATCAGCCATTGCTTGCTTGTTGCCATCTTTCTGTGTAGTTTGCTGTTTCTTTTGTTTTTTATGTCTAGTATTAGATAAGCACTTCATACTGTAATGTAAAATACATACTAATAAGCTCATAATTCTCAATTATGTTTACATATGATGCTCGAGAAACTTCTATGGCTCAATGGTTCTTTTCTTGTTGTTTGCAGACTGACACAAAGAAAATCTCAGCAGTTTCAATATTCTTTGAGACAATGCCTTACAGACTGGATGAAAGCACTGGCTTGATTGATTATGACCAGGTGAACTCATTATTTATTCATTTCATGTCATGGAAGTTTTGGATCTACCGATCAATTTTAACATTACTTATGCATGTTTCGTGAAGTGGTTTCTTACTTCAGCTAAAAGAAATGGTTTCTTACTGCATTGTCTAGGATATTTTCATTGTTATATGTCTCCCTCAGTAGTCAAATTATTTCAAGATGAATTATCTTAACTCCTTCATATGTTGCTAAGCTTCATTTGCTACTTCTGAACAGTTGGAGAAAAGTGCCGTTCTGTTTAGGCCAAAGTTGATTGTTGCTGGTGCTAGTGCATATGCCCGCCTTTATGATTATAACCGCATGCGGAAGGCAAGTTCATTTTCTTCAGTGATGAACAATGAATCCCCCCCCCCTCCTAATCAGTGATTAACTTCAATTTCTATCGTGCAATGGCAGATCTGTGACAAGCAGAAGGCAGTTCTTCTCGCAGACATGGCACATATCAGTGGGCTAGTTGCTGCTGGTGTCATTCCGTCTCCTTTTGAGTATGCAGATGTGGTGACTACCACTACCCACAAGTCACTCCGTGGTCCACGTGGAGCCATGATCTTTTTCCGGAAGGGGGTGAAAGAAATAAACAAACAAGGGAAGGAGGTATTGCCAGAGAAATACAATAAAATGATAGTAGCATAGAGTGTTGAAGATGTTTGTTCTCTACTGAGCTTAACCTGCAGTACTCATATTACCTGCAGAATGCAAAGGCCTAACAATCTATTTTGATATAGGTTAAGTATGATTTTGAGGACAAAATCAATGCAGCTGTCTTCCCAGGTCTGCAAGGTGGACCCCATAACCATACTATTACTGGCCTGGCCGTTGCGCTTAAGCAGGTCTGCAGCACTTCTGTTCCTTAATATTCTACATTATTTTATATTTTATACAGTTTGCCGTTCTGTGTAATTAATGCCCTAATGTGCCGTTTAAATTTCAGGCAACTACTCAGGAGTACAGAGCTTATCAAGAGCAAGTTATGAGTAACTCTGCTAGATTTGCTGAGGTATTTTGTGGTTAGAATTTGCTAGAAACATTTACCCATGAAAACTGGACCTATGATACCTGTCAGTCAGTATGAAGAGTAACCTCTTTATGGTTATGTTAGTAGCAGCTTGTAGAAAATCTAATTAGGTTATATTTACCGTATATTTTGTCTCATGCCAGCATTAAGTGGCAGCTTGTATAACTTACTTCAAATTGCTTTGTTGGAATATGAGTGCTGAGTATCAACATTAATTAATTGCAAACAGGATGTCTGGAAATGCAAATATCTATTACACTAGCATGATGTCCTTATTTGATGGCAATATTCTCATTTCCAGAGCTTAACTTCAAAAGGCTACGACATTGTCTCTGGTGGGACTGATAACCATTTAGTTTTGGTGAACCTCAAGAAAAAGGTAAGATAGTAGTTATTTTTGTGATTCTTTTGACCGGAATGTTGCTTGATATCCATCTGACCTGAAACTTACTGTTTCTTTATACACCATAGCTAGATGTACTAATTACAGCAAAACTTAGTTATTTTCAGAATATTATGTCATGTCAGGACACTTATCATCCCTTTCAAATTTCATGTCTAGGGAATAGATGGTTCACGAGTGGAGAAGGTTTTAGAAAATGTGCATATTGCAGCAAACAAGAACACAGTTCCTGGTGATGTTTCAGCTATGGTACCCGGAGGCATCAGGATGGGTAAAGCATGCACTCATATAATGGTTGTTCTTAATTTTCTTTAGATTAAGTTAGCAAAATCTGATTGCCTGTTCCGTGATCTTGCAGGAACCCCCGCGCTTACATCAAGAGGATTTGTTGAGGAGGACTTCGCCAAGGTTGCCGACTTCTTCGATTCGGCAGTGAACTTGGCTTTGAAGGTTAAAGCTGCAGCAGCTGGTATTAGAAGTGATAGAACTTATTCGAACTTTTTTCTGTTGCTCTCCAGAGTCCAGAACCACATTCCTTGTGTATGCCCTTACCTACCACAGGGATCATATTATTGATACTGTTGTTTCTCTTTCAATTTAGGTACCAAACTGAAGGACTTCGTTGCCACTTTGCAATCCGACAGCAACATCCAAGCTGAAATTGCAAAGCTTCGCCACGATGTGGAGGAATATGCGAAACAATTCCCAACAATTGGATTCGAGAAAGAGACCATGAAGTACAAGAACTAAGAACTGCTATGTTTCAACAGCAAGGTGTGCCCTCAGAAACAAATTATCTCCTTCAGTCCTTAAGAAACACATACGATATATCAATTCAGTTGTTATCAGGAGAAGGAATCCCCTTGACTGTCTTGTTTGCTCCAGTCCTGGGTTGTTTGCTGTTTTAGATCTTGCACCAAGCTTACATCTGGAATAGTTTTTTTTTTTGCCCATCACCCGTACCTCTTTGCTTAATCACAGACATTCTGCTTTCGATTTTTTTTCTTGCAGGAAGCAACCAGGAAGCACAACTGAGTACAAGTCCATGTAAACAATAGATGCATGATGAAGCGCCACCATATGTAAAAGGAATCCAAGCATTTTACAGAATATGGGAACTTTGTCAATAGTTTCTTATTGCAGGCACATACTGTAAGATGCTTCGCTGATATGCTATATGAACCGCCATCCTTCTTGGATAAACATTTACTTACACGCATTTCTCCATGTGCTCCGTTGGATAACACATATGATTCGGCTTTGAGATCTTGAGCGGTTCGTGAGCTCATGTAGGGACATTATCTTTCTGATGAAGTTCCTGCCAAATTGTGTCCCAACCACGACTCCACAAGCGCTGTTCCCTGCTGTCCAGCCCCGTTGAGCAGGCGGTGTTCAATGCGCCGTTGACAATGCAGCTATGTAATCATAGGTGCGTAAAAGCATCTACAACCGGACCTCTCAAACCCGCTTCATACGCCGACCGGTCACTACCCGGTCACGATTCTTTGACCTAGACGGGCCTCTCAAACGGCCTCCAAACGCCCGGGCTGACCGGCACCTTTCATATCCAATCCAAATATGGGGCGCCTGGACATGCCCGCCACGTCGGCCTGATGGCGTGGCCCCACATGCCCGCCATGTTGGCCTGATGGCGTGGCCCCACATAGAAACGTCCGAAAACCCGGCGGCCCGACTGATGTCGCGTCCGTCGCCGCAGTGTGAACGCTGCGTGGCGCCGCTTCGGCTCGCCGCCCAAGACAAAATCCGGCTATTTAAGCCGGCCGGCGTCCCGCAACCCTAACCCAACCCCCTCCCCCCTCTCGGTGCCGCCAGTCCGAGCCCATCCACCTCCTCTCTCTCCCACTCCGGCGCTCTGTCCACACTCGGGCACTCCACCATGGTCCGAAGCAAGATCACGTACTATGCCATGCTGACGCCGGAGCGCCGCTACGAGATCCAGCAGCAGATCCGGGCGAGGGAAGCCGCGCGCGCCGCCCGCACCGTTGCCGGCTGTCTCCGGGCTCGCCGGAGCCGGAGTAGGAGGAGGAGCAACCGGGGGAAGAGGAGGAGGAGGAGATGGCTCCGATGGAGGTGGAGGAGGCCGGAGACGGAGTTTGCCGTCGCCCAGTCCGACACCCATCCTAGAGTCCATCCAGGATGAGGCCTATGTGGAGGCCAACCGGGTGTTCCTCCGGCGGCAACAGGCAGAGACCGACGCGCTCTTCGACGAGCTCGACACGGAGATAGAGACGGAGGAGGCCAGAGCGGAGCAGCTGGAGGCGCCATAGGAGCCGGAGCTGCAGCTGCCGCCCATGCTGCCGGAGCTAGGCACGAAGATCGTGGTGATCTCCGACGAGGAGTAGCTATAATCGACGTAGTACGTAGGCTCTTTTCTTTTGCATGTCTTTGTATGGACATAAAAATCGAGTATGAGATGACCGGATGCA
Source organism: Triticum urartu (assembly GCF_056163025.1). NCBI lineage: Eukaryota > Viridiplantae > Streptophyta > Magnoliopsida > Poales > Poaceae > Triticum > Triticum urartu. The sequence continues at coordinate 52,061,891 of NC_141876.1, forward strand.
ACAAATGAAATTTGAGGTGTGTCCAGACACGTCCGCGGACGTTTGAGGGGCCGGATTTGCCATATGTGATTGTAGATGCTCTAAGGGCAACATTTCCAACTTATCCGAAATTTTGGTGATACCCAAGGGGATGCACCAAATGTCTGGACCTTCATCCAAACTCAAGCAAACAAAAGCATCAAAATTCATTCAAATCCAAGCATCCAAAAGCATCCTTGGTTAATTGTACCTACCACATTCATCAAAGCCCCACAATATTTTAATTATACATAACATAGAAGTAACTAAACATAGTACTTCATTAAACCTAGCTTAAAAACAAGCGCTAAATGGGCGACAAAAGTTGAGGTGGAGCTTGAAGGCGGTCGGGCGGCCTCCGGCATCAACGGAGGAACCGCCCGGTATCTCCTTGGCCAGCGGTGGCTCGGATGCGGGCTTCGCGCTCGGACTTCACGATGCATTGACTCACATATTACTCCTATAAAGGAGCTGAAGTACCCGCTTTCCGGAGCATCGATATTTGTGAGTCCGCGCCATCTATTTCTCGCACACCTCATGCTGGTGCCTCCTGATGCACGCCCGACCGTCCGATCTTTGCAGGCACCCCACAACCAATCCGTTTCCTTGGGGGTCCATGACATGTGGGCTGTAGGCGCGCTCAGGGGCACCTTTTTGGGATGATTTTTGTTGCACCTGCCCGCATGCGCCATTGCGCACGTTGCCCCTCATGCACCGCGTCCACGGTTATGGACGACTAAGAGCTTAGTGCTTGCCCTTATTCGAATAGATTTATCCCTGGAATGTTAGTGCTTGCCCTAAACCACATCCCCCTTCTTTGACAATGTTGCATAAGTAGTATAGATCCGCTGAAGTCTTACTAAGTATGTCATGTGCTCATCTTTGCTGTAAACAATAATCCACTACAGAGGATTATTTCCACGCTGATGCTTCTTTTTTTTGGAACGAAGACGCCAAAGGCGTCCGGCTTTAAATTAATAAAGCCAACAGGGCAGCGTTCACAAAGTCCGGAAAGACGACAGTCAAGCTTAAGCATTACAGAGAACAGCGAAAATAAAAACGAGGTTCACCAACATCAGCACGCAGGCTGGCATAACATCAGCACGCAGGCTGGCATATCATCGACAGACAACATAAGTAACTTGATGCAAAAGATGTCAATCTTGGGCAGTAACTTGGCGCGCTTCCATCTGAATGCTATGGATCCTCACCATCGTCTCAATCATGCGCTCCTCATCACGCGGTTTCCCCAACGGTGTCCAGGTATGCAAGAATAAGTGGCATTTGAACAAGATATCAGTCGGGTGAGAAGGAAACTTCTTCTCAATGGTCATCTTATTGCGCACAGTCCATAAAGACCAAAGTAGCGCCCCTACACAACGCCAAACAATCCGTGCACTAGCCCCCTTTTGCGTGTGTATAATATCTAAAAGATCAACACTCGATGAAGGGTTCTAGTTTTGCTGGAAAGCGGCTCTAACCGCGCTTCAGGAAAACCTGGCTAAGTGACAATGGAAGAAGGTGTGGTTAGCATCTTCGATGTTTCCGCACAGCACACACGATCCGTCGGAAGGTCCATTACGTTTCGCAACGTTTTCCGCCGTCGGTAAGCGATTTTGGAACATCTGCCAGATGAAGATTTTTATCTTCAGTGGTAGGCCGGCCTTCCATAGCCCTCGGGCTATGTCCAGCACAACGCTCTCAGTTAGTTTGCTATACAACGACTTAACCGAGAACGAACCAGAAGAGGAGAGCTTCCAAGAAACCTCGTCAGCACCCGTACTGACTGTTCATTGGCCAATCAAGGCCTTCACCTCATTCCATTCATTTTCCTCGTTCGGGAGGAGGGTTCTAAGGAAGCTAACCGAAGGCGGCAAGGTCCGGAGAGCCTCGCCAACCATCAACTCCGTGTTAGAGGCAACTTGAAAAATTGTCAGGTGACTATGCCATAGAGGAGAAGAGCCAAGCCAGGAGTCCAACCAGAAACGTGATGCTTCTGGACTGAGTACTACGATGGCGATGAGTAGCTAGGACATCATGGGTGCCTGCACGAGACCTCATGGGATTGGACCGTTTGCTTTTCATTTCAGCCCATGTAGATGATAGCTCCTCTTTTTGACGCGACAATTGACGAGCGCCCAAGACAACCCTGATGGCGAACGGCGGGGCGAACGACGTGCGATGGCGAGTCTCCTACGCTGCCGACCTCGTGACGGGCAAGCTCACCTTCTCCGACGGGATTCTTCTCCTCCGACGAGAGGCTCTTCGCCTAGTGCTGGTGGATGCACGCGGCGTCACGATCGATGCACATTTCCTACGGGCTAGTGAGTCTGTTGACATCAGAGACATCGTATCCTTTCCTTGCCATTTTGTGAGGGTTCAAGATCGATTACCGCCGACGAGGCCGGTGCCGACGCCGACGAGTGCATCGGTCGTCAAGGATCTGGCACACGGGCGGTACACGGGACGACATGCGGGCGGACCGACGCGGTCTGATGCGGGCCCGAGCTCGCCCACCTACCCATCCATGGAGGATGTGCGACACGTGGGGGCGCATCCAGTCCTCCATTCCCATCCACGGATTCGAAGTGAGAGTATAAAACCCAAGCCGAGCCCAGTCCTTGACCTAGAAACTGCCTTCTCCCACTTCTGGACGGTGGAGAGAAACCCTAGATCGAGTTCCCCGATCTCCTACGGGTGGTGGAAGGGCAAGGTGAGAGGAGATCCGCGCTCGTTCACTGCGGTTGCGGTCTCCCCCCACCACCTCCCATGGACGCGGGGCGTGGATTCGATGGGGGTCGGCGCGGAGGCGCGGGAGCAGGTCGCGGAGCAGGGCGGAGCTCGGGCCGGGGAAATGGCCAAGGAGGAGAGCGGAGCAAGTACTCCTGGAAGCGCGATGACGACGGCAACCGCACCATCTCGTAGTCGTCCAACGCGGCTTCGGGCTCGGGCGACACCTCAAGGTGGGAGGCGGCGGCGATGGCACCGACATGCCGCGACTCCAAGGAGGGAGGCGTTTGGGTGGAGAAGCACCAGAGATCTTCGAGCTCAGGGGGCAATGGAGGAGGACAAGATCTGTCCCCACCACCTCGTCGTCCTCAGGGGAAAAATCCCCGTCAGGTGCCTCCTACCAAAAACCTTGAACCCTGCCCTATTTGCAAATCTCATGAACATCTTCCTGTTCGATGCCCACAAGCTTTCTGTGAGTGTTGCAATACCTTAGGCCACCTTGCTTCTGTTTGCATGACTTTTCTCCCTTGGGAATGCATTGCCTCGATGTGCGCATTTCAATCCAAAGGGCATGGGTTCTACTATATTCATGATTCCTGTATTGCCAATCAGCTCAGAGAAAGATCTAACAGTGTGGTAGTCACCATTGTTGAGGGAGAAACCTCTACTCGCCAAATGGAGATTGATCTCACTAACTATCTGGCCACTGGATGGCGCTGTTCTGCCCATGCCATTGGCCCTGGTGTCTTTGTGGTTCGTTTTCCTAACCCTCGCTCGGTTGCTCAAATCTGCTATGTGGGGAGGGTAACCCTCAAAACCACTGGGGTTGTGATTCATGCCTCCCCTTGGTCATCTGCTGTGGGATCAAAAGGGGTTATGGAAGTCGCCTGGGTTAAAATCAGTAACATTCCTTTAGATAAGAGAAGTGAGGGGAATCTTGCTTATGTGGCATCTCTAGTTGGGGTTGAAGGAAATATGCCCTAGAGGCAATAATAAAGTTATTATATATTTCCTTATATCGTGACAAATGTTTATTATTCATGCTAGAATTGTATTAACCGGAAACATAATACATGTGTGAATACATAGACAAACAGAATGTCACTAGTATGCCTCTACTTGACTAGCTCGTTTATCAAAGATGGTTATGTTTCCTAACCATAGACATGAGTTGTCATTTGATTAACGGGATCACATCATTAGGAGAATGATGTGATTGACTTGAACCATTCCGTTAGCTTAGCATTTGATCGTTTAGTATGTTGCTATTGCTTTCTTCATGGCTTATACATGTTCCTATGACTATGAGATTATGCAACTCCCGTTTACCAGAGGAACACTTTGTGTGCTACCAAACGTCACAATGTAACTGGGTGATTATAAAGGTGCTCTACAGGTGTCTCCGAAGGTACTTGTTGAGTTGGCGTATTTCGAGATTAGGATTTGTCACTCCGATCGTCGGAGAGGTATCTCTGGGCCCACTCGGTAATGCACATCACTATAAGCCTTGCAAGCATTGTAACTAATGAGTTAGTTGCGGGATGATGTATTACGGAACGAGTAAAGAGACTTGCCGGTAACGAGATTGAACTAGGTATTGAGATACCGATGATCGAATCTCGAGCAAGTAACATACTGATGACAAAGGGAACAATGTATGTTGTTATGCGGTTCAACCGATAAAGATCTTCGTAGAATATGTAGGAGCCAATATGGGCATCCAGGTTCCGCTATTGGTTATTGACCAGAGAAGTGTCTCGGTCATGTCTACATAGTTCTCGAACCCGTAGGGTTCGCATGCTTAATGTTCGTTGACGATATAGTATTTATGAGTTATGTATGTTGGTAACCAAATGTTGTTCGGAGTTCCGGATAAGATCACGGACATGACGAGGAACTCCGGAATGGTCCGGAGATAAAGTTTGATATATGGGATAATAGTGTTTGGTCTCCGGAAGGGTTCCGGAATTTACCGGAAGGGGTTCCGGATGTTTCCCGAAATGTTTGGGTACGAGAACACTTTATTTGGGCCAAAGGGGAAAGCCCACAAGGTTTTTCGAGAGCGCAAAAGGAAGTTTTGCGGAGTCGAGGGGCCAGACGCCGGGAACCCTGGCGTCTGGTCCTGGAGTCCGAGAAGGACTCTTGCCTTTTGGGTGAAACCGACTTTGTGGAGGCTTTTACTCCAAGTTTCGACCCCAAGGCTCAACATATAAATAGAGGGGTAGGGCTAGCACCCAAGACACATCAAAAAACACCAAGCCATGTGCCGGCTACCCCGTCCCCTCTAGTTTATCCTCCGTCATAGTTTTCGTAGTGCTTAGGCGAAGCCCTGCGGAGATTGTTCTTCACCAACACCGTCACCACGCCATCATGCTGCCGGAACTCATCTACCACTTCGCCCCTCTTGCTGGATCGAGAAGGCGAGGACGTCATCGAGCTGAACGTGTGTTGAACGCGGAGGTGCCATACGTTCGGTACTTGATTGAGACGGATCATGAAGGTGTACGACTACATCAACCGCGTTGATAAACGCTTCTGCTTTTGGTCTACGAGGGTACGTAGACATACTCTCCCCTCTTGTTGCTATGCATCACCATGATCTTGCATGTGCGTAGGAATTTTTTTAAAATTACTACGTTCCCCAACAGTGGCATCCAAGCCAGGTTTTATGCGCAGATGTTATATGCACGAGTAGAACACAAGTGAGTTGTGTGCGATACAAGTCATACTGCTTACCAGCATGTCATACTTTGGTTCAGCGGTATTGTTGGATGAAGCGGCCCGGACCGACATTACGCGTATGCTTACGTGAGACTGGTTCTACCGACGTGCTTTGCACACAGGTGGCTGGCGGGTGTCAGTTTCTCCAACTTTAGTTGAACCAAGTGTGGCTACGCCCGATCCTTGCGAAGGTTAAAACAGCACTAACTTGATGAACTATCATTGTGGTTTTGATGCGTAGGTAAGAACGGTTCTTGCTCAGCCCATAGCAGCCACGTAAAACTTGCAACAACAAAGTAGAGGACGTCTAACTTGTTTTTGCAGGGCATGTTGTGATGTGATATGGTCAAGACGTGATGCTATATTTTTTTGTATGAGATTATCATGTTTTGTAGCCGAGTTATCGGCATCTGGCAGGAGCCATATGGTTGTCGCTTTATTGTATGCAATGCAATCACCCTGTAATTGCTTTACTTTATCACTAAGCGGTAGCAATAGTCATAGAAGCAATAGTTGGCGAGACGACAACGATGCTACGATGGAGATCAAGGTGTCACGCCGGTGACGATGGTGATCATGACGGTGCTTCGGAGATGGAGATCACAAGCACAAGATGATGATGGCCATATCATATCACTTATATTGATTGCATGTGATGTTTATCCTTTATGCATCTTATTCTGCTTTGTTTGACGGTAGCATTATAAGATGATCTCTCACTAAATTTCAAGGTAAAAGTGTTCTCCCTGAGTATGCACCATTGCCAAAGTTCGTCGTGTCGAGACACCATGTGATGATCGGGTGTGATAAGCTCTACGTTCATCTACAACGGGTGCAAGCCAGTTTTGCACACGTAGAATACTCAGATTAAACTTGATGAGCCTAGCATATGAAGATATGGCCTCAAAACACTGAGACCGAAAGGTCGAGCGTGAATCATATAGTAGATATGATCAACATAGTGATGTTCACCATTGAAAACTACTCCATCTCACGTGATGATCGGACATGGTTTAGTTGATTTGGATCATGTGATCACTTAGATGGTCAGAGGGATGTCTATCTAAGTGGGAGTTCTTAAGTAATATGATTAATTGAACTTAAATTTATTATGAACTTAGTACCTGATAGTATTTTGCTTGTCTATGCTGATTGTAGATAGATGGCCCGTGCTGTTGTTCCGTTGAATTTTAATGCGTTCCTTGAGAAAGCAAAGTTGAAAGATGGTGGTAGCAATTACACGGACTTGGTCCGTAACTTGAGGATTATCCTCATTGCTGCACAGAAGAATTACGTCCTGGAAGCACCGCTGGGTGCCAGGCCTACTGCAGATGCCGCTAATGACGTTAAGAACGTCTGGCAGAGTAAAGCTGATGACTACTCGATAGTTCAGTGTGCCATGCTTTACGGCTTAGAACCGGGACTTCAACGGCGTTTTGAACGTCATGGAGCATATGAGATGTTCCAGGAGTTGAAGTTAATATTTCAAGCAAATGCCCGGATTGAGAGATATGAAGTCTCCAATAAGTTCTATAGCTGCAAGATGGAGGGGAATAGTTCTGTCAGTGAACATATACTCAAAATAACTGGGTATCATAATCACTTGACTCAACTGGGAGTTAATCTTCCTGTTGATAGTGTCATCAACAGAGTTCTTCAGTCACTGCCACCAAGCTACAAAAGCTTCATGATGAACTATAATATGCAAGGGATGAACAAGACAATTCCCGAGCTCTTCGCAATGCTAAAGGCAGCGGAGGTAGAAATCAAGAAGGAGCATCAAGTGTTGATGGTCAACAAGACCACCAGTTTCAAGAAAAAGGGCAAAGGGAAGAAGAAGGGGAACTTCAAGAACAACAACAAACAATTTGCTACTCAGGAGAAGAAACTCAAGTCTGGACCTAAGCCTGAGACTGAGTGCTTCTACTGCAAACAGACTGGTCATTGGAAGCGGAACTGCCCCAAGTATTTGGCGGATAAGAAGGATGACAAGGTGTGATATACATGTTATTGATGTGTACCTTACCAGAGCTCGCAGTAGCACCTGGGTATTTGATACTGATTCTGTTGCTAATATTTGCAACTTGAAATAGGGACTACGGATTAAGCGAAGACTGGCTAAGGACGAGGTGACAATGCGCGTGCGAAATGGTTTCAAAGTTGATGTGATCGCCGTCGGCACGCTACCTCTACATCTACCTTCGGGATTAGTTTTAGACCTAAATAATTGTTATTTGGTGCCAGCGTTAAGCATGAACATTATATCTGGATCTTGTTTGATGTGAGACGGTTATTCATTTAAATCTGAGAATAATAGTTGTTCTCTTTATATGAGTAATATCTTTTATGGTCATGCACTCTTGAAGAGTGGTCTATTTTTGTTGAATCTCGATAATAGTGATACACATATTCATAATGTTGAAGCCAAAAGATGCAGAGTTGATAATGATAGTGCAACTTATTTGTGGCACTGTCGTTTGGGTCATATTGGTATAAAGCGCATGAAGAAACTCCATACTGATGGACTTTTGGAATCACTTGATTATGAATCACTTGGTACTTGCGAACCATGCCTTATGGGCAAGATGACTAAAACGTCGTTCTCCGGAACTATGGAGCGAGCAACAGATTTGTTGGAAATCATACATACTGATGTATGTGGTCTGATGAATATTGAGGCTCGCGGCGGGTATCATTATTTTCTCACCTTCACAGATGATTTGAGCAGATATGGGTATATCTACTTAATGAAACATAAGTCTAAAACATTTGAAAAGTTCAAAGAATTTCAGAGTGAAGTGGAAAATCATCGTAACAAGAAAATAAAGTTTCTACGATCTGATCGTGGAGGAGAATATTTGAGTTATGAGTTTGGTCTACATTTAAAACAATGCGGAATAGTTTTGCAACTCACGCCACCCGGAACACCACAGTGTAATGGTGTGTCCGAACATCGTAATCATACTTTACTAGATATGGTGCGATCTATGATGTCTCTTACTGATTTACCGCTATCGTTTTGGGGTTATGCTTTAGAGACAGCTGCATTCACGTTAAATAGGGCACCATCAAAATCCGTTGAGACGACACCTTATGAACTATGGTTTGGCAAGAAACCAAAGTTGTCGTTTCTTAAAGTTTGGGGCTGCGATGCTTATGTGAAAAAGCTTCAACCTGATAAGCTTGAACCCAAATCGGAGAAATGTGTCTTCATAGGATATCCAAAGAAAACTATTGGATACACCTTCTATCCCAGATCCGAAGGCAAGACTTTTGTTGCTAAATTAGGAAACTTTCTAGAGAAGGAGTTTCTCTCGAAAGAAGTGAGTGGGAGGAAAGTAGAACTTGATGAGGTAACTGTTGAGGATATCACTACTGGGCGTAAACCGGCCTATCTGGGCCGGGTTAACTTCTTCAGTAGTTAACTATGTTGAAACCCAAGAAGGCAGATGAGGGCTCAAGGCCCATAGTCGGTTCAAGGCCTGTAGCCGTAAACCGGCGTTGGCATGTAACTTGTATTGTAAGTTAGGAATAAGTAGAGACCAAACCGGACACATCTATGAGCCGGTATTGGGAATCTTTGAATCGACGGGCGTCACCCGTGTATATAAGGGGACGACCCGGCGGCGGTTCAGACAAGAGACAACAACTCGAGACATAGGCGAAGCTTGTTTGCTCCCTAGTCATCGAAACTCCATCAATCCCATCACAACTAGACATAGACTTTTACCTTCATCGAAGGGGCCGAACTAGTATAAACTCTCTTGCGTCCCTGTGTCCGCTTTAACCCCTTCAAGCTAACCCGTCGCGATGGCTCCACGACTAAGTCCTTTCTCTAGGACATCTGCCGTGACAAAACCACGACAGTAACTGTACCTGCTCCCTTATTGGAAAGTATTTCATCACAGAAACCGGTTCCTGTGACAGCTACACCAATTAGTGAGGAAGCTAATGATGATGATCATGAAACTTCAGATCAAGTTACTACCGAACCTCGTAGGTCAACCAGAGCAAGATCCGCACCAGAGTGGTACGGTAATCCTGTTCTGGAGGTCATGTTACTTGACCATGATGAACCTACGAACTATGAGGAAGTGATGATGAGCCCAGATTCCGCGAAATGGCTTGAGGCCATGAAATCTGAGATGGGATCCATGTATGAGAACAAAGTGTGGACTTTGGTTGACTTGCCCGATGATCGGCAGGCCATCGAAAATAAATGGATCTTCAAGAAGAAGACATACGCTGATGGTAATGTTACTGTCTACAAAGCTCGACTTGTTGTGAAAGGTTTTCGACAAGTTTAAGGAGTTGACTATGATAAGACCTTCTCACCAGTAGCGATGCTTAAGTCCGTCCTAATCATGTTAGCTATTGCCGCATTTTATGATTATGAAATTTGGCAAATGGATGTAAAGACTGCATTCCTGAATGGATTTCTAGAACAAGAGTTGTATATGATGCAACCTGAAGGTTTTATCGATCCAAAAGGTGCTAAGAAAGTGTGCAAGCTCCAGCGATCCATTTATGGACTGGTGCAAGCCTCTCGGAGTTGGAATAAATGTTTTGATAGTGTGATCAAAGCATATGGTTTTATACAGACTTTTGGAGAAGCCTGTATTTACAATAAAGTGAGTGGGAGCCCTGTAGCATTTCTAATATTATATGTGGATGACATATTGTTGATTGGAAATGATATATAATTTCTGGATAGCATAAAAGGATACTTGAATAAGAGCTTTCCAATGAAAGACCTCGGTGAAGCTGCTTACATATTAGGCATCAAGATCTATAGAGATAGATCAAGACTGTTAATTGGACTTTCACAAAGCACATACCTTGACAAAATTTTGAAGAAGTTCAAAATGGATCAGGCAAAGAAAGGGTTCTTGCCTGTGTTACAAGGTGTGAAGTTGAGTAAGACTCAATGCCCGACCACTGCAGAAAATAGAGAGAAAATGAAAGATGTTCCCTATACTTCAGCCAGAGGCTCTATCATGTATGCAATGCTATGTACCAGACCTGATGTGTGCCTTGCTATTAGTTTAGCAGGGAGGTGCCAAAGTAATCCCGGAGTGGATCACTGGACAGCGGTCAAGAACATCCTGAAATACCTGAAAAGGACTAAGGATATGTTTCTCGCTTATGAAGGTGACAAAGAGCTCATCGTAAATGGTTACGTTGATGCAAGCTTTGACACTAATCTGGACGATTCTAAATCGCAAACCGGATACATGTTTATATTGAACGGTGGAGCTGTCAGTTGGAGCAGTTCTAAACAGAGTGTCATGGCAGGATCTACATGTGAAGCGGAGTACATTGCTGCTTCGGAAGCAGCGAATGAAGGAGTCTGGATGAAGGAGTTCATATCCGATCTAGGTGTCGTACCTAGTGCATCGGGTCCAATGAAAATCTTTTGTGACAATACTGGTGCAATTGCCTTGGCAAAGGAATCCAGATTTCACAAGAGAACCAAGCACATCAAGAGACGCTTCAACTCCATCCGGGATCAATTCCAGGTGGGAGACATAGAGATTTGCAAGATACATACGGATCTGAATGTTGCAGACCCGTTGACTAAGCCTCTTCCACGAGCAAACATGATCAGCACCAAGGCTCCATGGGTGTTAGAATCATTAATGTGTAATCTAGATTATTGACTCTAGTGCAAGTGGGAGACTGAAGGAAATATGCCCTAGAGGCAATAATAAAGTTATTATTTATTTCCTTATATCATGATAAATGTTTATTATTCATGCTAGAATTGTATTAACCGGAAACATAATACATGTGTGAATACATAGACAAACAGAATGTCACTAGTATGCCTCTACTTGACTAGCTCGTTTATCAAAGATGGTTATGTTTCCTAACCATAGACATGAGTTATTCATTTGATTAACGGGACCACATCATTAGGAGAATGATGTGATTGACTTGACCCATTCCGTTAGCTTAGCATTTGATCGTTTAGTATGTTGCTATTGCTTTCTTCATGACTTATACATGTTCCTATGACTATGAGATTATGCAACTCCCGTTTACCGGAGGAACACTTTGTGTGCTACCAAACATCACAACGTAACTGGGTGATTATAAAGGTGCTCTACAGGTGTCTCCGAAGGTACTTGTTGAGTTGGTGTATTTCGAGATTAGGATTTTTCACTCCGATTGTCGGAGAGGTATCTCTGGGCCCACTCGGTAATGCACATTACTATAAGCCTTGCAAGCATTGTAACTAATGAGTTAGTTGCGGGATGATGTATTACGGAACGAGTAAAGAGACTTGCCGGTAACGATATTGAACTAGGTATTGAGATACCGATGATCGAATCTCGGGCAAGTAACATACCGATGACAAAGGGAACAACGTATGTTGTTATGTGGTTCGACGATAAAGATCTTCGTAGAATATGTAGGAGACAATATGGGCATCCAGGTTCCGCTATTGGTTATTGACCAGAGAAGTGTCTCGGTCATGTCTACATAGTTCTCGAACCCGTAGGGTCCGCACGCTTAACGTTCGTTGACGATATAGTATTTATGAGTTATGTATGTTGGTAACCGAATGTTGTTCGGAGTTCCGGATAAGTTCACGGACATGACAAGGAACTCCGGAATGGTCCGGAGATAAAGTTTGATATATGGGATAATAGTGTTTGGTCTCCGGAAGGGTTCCGGAATTCACCGGAAGGGGTTCCGGATGTTTCCCGAAATGTTTGGGTACGAGAACACTTTATTTGGGCCAAAGGGGAAAGACCACAAGGTTTTTGGAAAGCGCAAAAGGAAGTTTTACGGAGTCCAGGGGCCAGACGCCAGGGTCCCTGGCGTCTGGGTCCAGATGCTGGGAACCCTGGCGTCTGGCCCTGGAGTCCGAGAAGGACTCTTGCCTTTCGGGTGTAACCGACTTCGTGGAGGCTTTTACTCCAAGTTTCGACCCCAAGGCTCAACATATAAATAGAGGGGTAGGGCTAGCACCCAAGACACATCAAGAAACACCAAGCCATGTGCCGGCTACCCCGTCCCCTCTAGTTTATCCTCCGTCATAGTTTTCGTAGTGCTTAGGCGAAGCCCTGCGAAGATTGTTCTTCACCAACACCATGACCACGCCGTCGTGCTACCGGAACTCATCTACTACTTCGCCCCTCTTGCTGGATCGAGAAGGCGAGGACGTCATCAAGCTGAACGTGTGCTGAAGCGGAGGTGCCGTACGTTCGGTACTTGATCAGGACGGATCATGAAGGTGTACAACTACATCAACCGCGTTGATAAACGCTTCCGCTTTCGGTTTATGAGGGTACGTAGACATACTCTCCCCTCTCGTTGCTATGCATCACCATGATCTTGCGTGTGTGTAGGATTTTTTTTTGAAATTACTACATTCGCCAACAGGGGTACCGCTTGAAATTGATGCTGCTACTCTTCATCGTCCGGCTTCTACTAGGGTTAAGTTGGGATGCCGTAATGTGGACGAGATTCCTGTGATTGCTGAAGCTGTCCTGGGTGGACACTTCTACGATATTCTGTATGAAGTGGAACAAGTTGTTGTGAGAGATCCAGAAAGAGAAAAAAACAGTTCAGGTGTCTCCTAAGCCTGGAAAATAAAATCCTAGAGATAAGGGGGTGCATACGACTCCTGGAGCTCAGATGGGCAGCTCCTCTTCCGGGCTTGGGGGGAAATCTCTCTCCATTCCCCGGGGGGAGGCGTCTGGCCCCATTCAGGAGTCGCAAGAGAGCATGGAATCTGATGGCTCACTGCATAATTCGCTCCTAATTGAGACCATGGTGTTCGATCAGATGGCCTGTGAGGGCAAAGTAAGTAGATCAGATCTGAACCCTGATGAGATACTCCTTTCTAGTGAAAATAAAAAGAAAACCTACTCTAATGCTGTGAGAATATCCCATCAGGTGTTGGAGGCAAGTGATTCACAAGATGCTGGAATCAAGAAGACCAACGATTACATTGTGGAGTCCCCAGAGTTGACTGTTGGTGTTGAGGTGATCCCTAGTTCTCCCCTAGTCACTGAGAAAAAATTGCGCTTCAGCTCGCGCTATGTGCAGAGCAAGATGGAGCGGGTGGACGACAAGGTGATACGTCTCCAACGTATCTATAATTTTTGATTGCTCCATGCTATATTATCTACTGTTTTGGACTATATTGGGCTTTATTTTCCACTTTTATATTATTTTTGGGACTAACCTATTAACTGGAGGCCCAACCCAGAATTGCTGTTTTTTTTTGCCTATTTCAGTGTTTCGAAGAAACGGAATATCAAACATAGTCCAAACGGAATAAAATCTTCGGGAACATGATTTTCTCACCGAACGTGATCCAGGAGACTTGGACCCTGCTCCAAGGAACAAAAGAGGCGGTCACGAGGGCGGCGGGGGGGGGGGGGGCTCCCCCCCTAGGGCACGCCCCCTGCCCCGTGGGCCCCTCGTTGCTCCTCCGGCGTACTTCTTCCTCCTATATATACACACGTACCCCAAACGACCAGAACAGGAGCCAAAAACCTAATTCCACCACCGCAACTTTCTGTATCCACGAGATCCCATCTTGGGGCCTGTTCCGGAGCTCCACCGGAAGAGGGCCGTCATCACGGAGGGCTTCTACATCATCATAGCCTCTCCGATGAAGTGTGAGTAGTTTACCTCAGACCTTCGGGTCCATAGTTAGTAGCTAGATGGCTTCTTCTCTCTCTTTGAATCTCAATACAAAGTTCTCCCCCTCTCTTGTGGAGATCTATTTGATGTAATCTTCTTTTTGCGGTGTGTTTGTTGAGACCGATGAATTGTGGGTTTATGATCAAGTCTATCTATGAATAATATTTGAATCTTCTCTGAATTCTTTTATGTATGATTGGTTATCTTTGCAAGTCTCTTCGAATTATCCGTTTGGTTTGGCCAACTAGATTGGTAGTTCTTGCCATGGGAGAAGTGCTTAGCTTTGGGTTCGATCTTGCGGTGTCCTTACCCAGTGACAGAAGGGGCAGCAAGGCACGTATTGTATCTTTGCCTTCGAGGATAACAAGATGGGGTTTATTTCATATTGCATGAATTTATCTCTCTACATCATGTCATCTTGCTTAAGGCGTTACTCTGTTTTTAACTTAATACTCTAGATGCATGCTGGATAGTGGTCGATGAGTGGAGTAATAGTAGTAGATGCATAATTGTTTCGATCTACTTGTCACGGACGTGATGCCTATATACATGATCATGCCTAGATATTCTCATAACTATGCTCAATTCTGTCAATTGCTCAACAGTAATTTGTTCACCCACCGTAGAATACTTATGCTCTTGAGAGAAGCCACTAGTGAAACCTATGGCCCCCGGGTCTATTGTCATCATATCAATCTCCATCACGTTAATCTTGCTTTGTTTTTTACTTTGCTTTTACTTTTTACTTTGCATCTTTATACCAAAAATACCAAAAATATTATATCTATCAGATCTCACTCTCGTAAGTGACCGTGAAGGGCTTGACAACCCCTAATTGCGTTGGTTGCGAGTAGCTATCGCTTTGTGCAGGTACGAGGGACTTGAGCGTGGGCTCCTACTGGATTGATACCTTGGTTCTCAAAAACTGAGGGAAATACTTATGCTACTCTGCTGCATCATCCCTTCCTCTTTGGGGAAAACCAACGCAAGCTCAATACGTAGCAAGAAGGATTTCTGGCGCCGTTGCCGGGGAGTCTACGCAAAAAGTCAACATACCAAGTACCCATCACAATCCCAATCTCCCGCATTACATTATTTGCCATTTGCCTCTCGTTTTGCTCTCCCCCCAATTCACCATTGCCGTTTTATTTGCCCTCTCTCTCTCTATCCTCCCTCTCTATTTGCCTCTTTTGCCCGTTTCTTGTTTGCTCGTATGGTTGGAATAGTCATTTATTTATTACTAAACAGAGAACCTAAAGATTTATGGATCCTCATTCGCTTGCTAATCTTTTTAAAAGATCCAGTTATGTTGAACCAATTGCTAGTGAGTTTTGTGCACTAGATTATCTTTATGAGGTTTTGCTTGAAATTCGTGAATCTAAAAAGTGTGAAGCGATTCACGATAGATCTTTTAATAAAAAGCATGATTGCAATGATGATAGTATAAATTCTATTAATATAAATTGTGCTACTAATATGCAAAACCCTAAGCTTGGGGATGCTAGTTTTGCTATGTCCTCTACTTGTTGCAATGACCATGATTGGGGTGATTCTTCTTGTGATCTTGAAAATTTATTTAAGCCCCATGATGAATATGAGATTGATTATAATGTTTGCAATAATATTGAAAGTGGGTTTGGAAGAATGTCAACTTTAGATCCCACATATTTGGAGAATTTTCAATCTTATGAAGTTTTTGATAAAAGTGCGTTTGGAAAGGTCATGACTTTAGTTAATGTTAATCCCACTATTTCGGAAAAGTGCCAACTTTGCATGCATGTGGATCATGTTGAGAATATTTTATGTGATAGCTATATTGTTGAATTTGCTTATGATCCTACATGTAATTACTATGAGAGAGGAAAATATGGTTGTAGAAATTTTCATGTTACTAAATTACCTCTCGTTATGTTGAGATTGCTATTGTTTCTTTCTGTTTCCTTGCATATGCTAGTTTTTGCTTACCTTGATAATTTGTTTGCCTATAAGATGCTTATGCATAGAAAGTATGTTAGACTTAGATGTGTTTGTCACATGCTTTATGATGCTCCTTTTGTGCTTCAATTCTTGTCTTTCATGTGAGCATCATTAAAATTATCAATGACTAGCTATAAGGCTTTAAAGAAAAGCGCTTGTTGGGAGACAACCCAATATTTTTCCTTGATGTTATTTAATAAATAAATTATTTATCCTCTGTTTTGGTTGTGTTTTTTTGTGTTTAATTAGTGTTTGTGCCAAGTAGAACCGTTGGGAAGACTTGGGGAAAGTCTTGTTGAACTTGCTGTAAAAAACAGAAACTTTAGCGCTCACGAGAACTGCTGTCATTTTTATTTGAAGAGCGATATTTAGTTAATTCTTTTTGAAGATGATTAATAGATAAATTCCTCACGTCCAGCAATTTATTTTAGAATTTTTGGGGTTCCAGATCTTGCGCTATATACAGATTACTACAGACTGTTCTGTTTTTGACAGATTCTGTTTTTCGTGTGTTGTTTGCTTATTTTGATGAATCTATGGCTAGTAAAATAGTTTATAATCCATAGAGAAGTTGGAATACATTAGGTTTAACACCAATATAAATAAATAATGAGTTCATTACAGTACCTTGAAGTGGTCTTTTGTTTTCTTTCGCTAACGGAGCTCACGAGTTTTCTATTTTGAGTTTTGTGTTGTGAAGTTTTCAAGTTTTGGGTGAATTCTTTTGATGGATCATGGAACAAGGAGTGGAAAGAGCCTAAGCTTGGGGATGACCATGGAACCCCCAAGATAATCCAAGGACACCAAAAAGTCAAAGCTTGGGGATGCCCCGGAAGGCATCCCCTCTTTCGTCCACTTCCATCGGTAATTTACTTGGAGCTATATTTTTATTCACCAACATGATATGTGTTTTGCTTGGAGCGTCTTGTATTATTTGTGTCTTTGTGTCTTAGTATTCCACAATCATCCTTACTGTACACACCTTTTGAGAGAGCCATACATGAATTAAAATTTGATATAATACTCTATGTGCTTCACTTATATCTTTTGAGCTAAGTAGTTTTGCTCTATGTGCTTCATTTATATCTTTTGAGCTAGATAATTTTGCTCTTTGTGCTTCACTTATATATTTTGAGCGTTATAATTTTGCTCTATGTGCTTCACTTAGATCTTTTAGAGCACGGTGGTGGATTTTTTTTAAAGAAACTAGTGATCTCTCATGCTTCACTTAAATTATTTTGAGAGTCTCTTAATAGCATGGTAATTTGCTTAATAATAATATGCTTGGTATTCAAGATTTGTGAAACTTTCTTTTGAGTGTGTTGAATACTAAGAAAAGATTGAAGCATGATAATTGTTTTGAGATATGGAGGTGATAATATTAAAGTCATGCTAGTTGAGTAGTTGTGAATTTAAAGAATACTTGTGTTAAAGTTTGCGATTCCCGTAGCATGCACGTATGGTGAACCGTTATGTGATGACAAGATGGGGAAGCAAGGCACGTATTGTATCGTTGCCATCGAGGATAACAAGATGGGGTTTATTTCATATTGCATGAATTTATCTCTCTACATCATGTCATCTTGCTTAAGGCGTTACTCTGTTTTTAACTTAATACTCTAGATGCATGATGGATAGCGGTCGATGAGTGGAGTAATAGTAGTAGATGCAGAATCGTTTCGATCTACTTGTCACGGACGTGATGCCTATATACATGATCATGCCTAGATATTCTCATAACTATGCTCAATTCTGTCAATTGCTCAACAATAATTTGTTCACCCATCATAGAATACTTATGCTCTTGAGAGAAGCCACTAGTGAAACCTATGGCCCCCGGGTCTATTCTCATCATATCAATCTCCATCACTTTAATCTTGCTTTTACTTTTTACTTTACATCTTTATACCAAAAATATTATATCTATCAGATCTCACTCTCGTAAGTGACCGTGAAGGGCTTGAAAACCCCTAATCGCGTTGGTTGCGAGTAGCTATCGCTTTGTGCAGGTACGAGGGACTTGAGTGTGGGCTCCTACTGGATTGATACCTTGGTTCTCAAAAACTAAGGGAAATACTTACGCTACTCTGCTGCATCATCCCTTCCTCTTTGGGGAAAACCAACGCAAGCTCAAGACGTAGCACAAGGCTATTGCGGTGGCAAAAAAAAGGAATATGGAAGGTACAACAAAAAGCCCTAACTCTTTTGATGCGCTGTCTGATAATACTCTTATCCTTAAGGCTATCAAAATGGGGGTTGATATACCTGACGCTGATTTCACTTGCATTGACATTATTAGAGAACTTGAGAAAACACGTAACTCTGACCCTGTCAATGAGAAGGTAGACCAACCTCAGGAAGGGGGCCTCTTATGTTAACTAATGGAAAAGGGGACCAAATCCCATTAGATATGAGGTGGAAGGAAGAGAATATTAGTGAGGAGGAGCAGTTCACTGTGGTGTGCTCGAGGAAAAAGAGAGATAGAAAGTCTATTGTTGTAATCTCTAGACCTGTGACTAGGAGTCAAAAAGATAAAGCTTCCTTGGAGAGAAATAAGGGGAATGGTAAACCTACTCTGCTTCCTAGTAGGAATACCAGACGAGGGGGGGGGAACACCATTATTAAATGAATGGAGTCTTTTGTAATTGTCGAGGAGCAGGTAAAAAAGGAATGACTACCTGCTTCTCCGACATTATTAAAGATCATTCCCTCGATTTTATAGGATTGCAGGAAACTAGGAAGAAAGAGATTCTTCCTAGGTTCTTACGAAAAATTGACCCCTCGGATAGATTTGCTTGGAACTGGGCACCTTCCATTGGAAAATTCGGTGGCATCCTCTGTGGCATCAAAAAAGAAACTCTGGAAGTTGTTTCCTGGACAGTGGGCAAAGTCTGCTTGCAAGCTACCCTTTTTGATATAAACCCCAAAGTTCAGCCTCACATGATGACAAGAAAAAGAGGAATTCCTTTGTGAGCTTGCATCCATGTGTTCTCACCTCCAAGTTCCTTACATTGTGGGAGGGGATTTCAACATTCTTCGTGAAAGTTTTGAGAAAAATAAGACTTTAAACCGACCCCCTTACATGGATAAATTTAATTCCATCATTCAATCTCTGAACCTTCGTGAGATACATATGGGAGGGGGCAAATACACCTGGTCCAACCACCAGAGACATCCTACTTTAGAAAAGCTTGATAGAGTTCTTATGAGTTTTGAGTGGGAGGACCTTTTTCCCCTCGTCACAGTCCGGAAATTGGTAATGTGTCTGACCACAACCCTTTGCTACTGTCATCGAATTCAACTATAGAGAGACCCACGCGACAATGTGAGTTCAGATTTGAACTCAGTTGGCTTAAGAACGAAGAGTTTTATCCCACTGCTAAGAAGATATGGGAGCAGCCAGTTGCTTCTGATGACCCCATTGACATCCTTCATATCAAGCTCAAAAGGCTGAAAAAATATTTCAAAGGTTGGGGCTCCCATTTGTTTGCCACGCTAAGAAAAGGAAAAAAGATATTCAAAAGGAGTTGGAAGAGATTGAAACCATAGAAGAAGAGGCCCCCCTTGAACCGGAGACTTATGAAAAAAGAACAACCTTGCGAATGGAAATCGATGACATTCTAGCTAATGAGGAACTCTTCCGGCTCCAGCAATCCAGTGAGAAGTGGTTGCTGAAGGGAGACCAAAATACAACCATTTTCCATCGCGCGGACAATGGCAAAAAATGAAAAAACACAATCCACTCCTTCACGGATGGAGAGACGGTGATTGAGGGCACAGACAACCTGTTGGCACATGCCACGGCTTACTATAAGAATCTTTTCGGCCTGGCCAGGGGAAACATTTTCCATTTATCTGCGGATACCTGGTCGAAAGAAGAAAAGCTCACGGTGGAGGATAATATACTCCTAACCAGTGAATTCACGGAGGAAGAAGTCAGGTAAGCTTTGTTTGGCATGGAGAGCAATAGGGCCCCGGGCCCAGATAGCATCCCAGCTGAATTTTACAAACACTGCTGGGATTTTGTTAAAACAGATATCATGCGCTTGTTTCATGCATTTCACAATAACACCTTGGATGTGGAGCGCTTAAACTATGGGGTGATCACCCTGATCCCTAAGATCAATGGTGCTAAAAAGATCCAGCAATACCGTCCCATTTGCCTACTTAGATGCCCATACAAGCTGATCACTAAAGTGATGGATAATAGAGTGGCCATCTTTGCTGATAAGCTTATTAGCAAACATCAAAATGCTTTCATTAAACATAGGAATATCATGGATGGGATTCTCACCCTCCATGAGATCTTACATCACACACATCATAAGAAGAAAATTGGGGTGGTTCTGAAGTTGGACTTCGAAAAAGCATACGACAAAATTAATTGGGATTTTCTCCTTGAATGTCATAGCAACAGAGGTTTTGGTCCAAACTGGTGTGGTTGGGTGAAGAAAATACTAAGTAATGGCACGGTTAGTATTAAACTGAACAATACGACTGTGCCTTACTTCCAAAGCCACAAAGGGGTACGCCAGGGCGACCCTCATTCCCCTTTTTTGTTTAATCTTGCGGTGGAAACCCTGTCTAAGATGATTTGCAATGCCCAAAAGGAAAAGATGTTAACTGGACTAGCTCCAGATCTCATTGAGAACGACATTGTTGTACTACAGTACGCTGATGATACAGTTATATGTTTTGAACATGATGAAGAAGCTGCTGTCAATTTCAAACTCCTCTTATACATCTTTGAACTCATGTCTGGTTTAAAGATTAATTTCCTTAAGAATGAAATCCTGTGTGTGGGTGGACATGACAACATCCTGGCAACCTATCCTGATATTTTTAATTGTCAAATTGGCCACTTACCAATGAAATACTTGGGGGTTCCTGTGAGCTATTCGACTTTACGTAACCTGGATTGGAGCTTTGTCGATGATAAATTCCTCAAATGCTGTGAAACTTGGATCAGGAATGCTGCCTAATCGGGGGGGGGGGGGAGAGACTCATTCTCCTGAACTCTTATCTCTCTAGTATTGTCTATTACTACATGGCCATATTTTTGCTTCCTAAGATGGTGATCTATAAACTTGATAAACATCGGAGAAAGTTTTTCTGGCAAGAAACCAATGGCAGGAAATGTTACCACCTTGTTAAATGGACCAGGATTTGTAGATCGTAGAATAAAGGGGGGTTGGGGGTGAAAGACCTCCATAAACATAATATTAGCTTGTTAGCTAAATGGTGGTGGAAACTTGAGACACAACAAGGGCTTTGGTAGGATGTTATCCGGGCCAAGTATTTGAAAAGAGACTCTATTGCCTCGGTGCGAAGTAGATTTGGTGACTCACCGAGTTGGAAAGCCATTATGAAAGTAAAAGAACACTACCTTGCTGGGAGGGGGGGTGACCCTAAAAGCTGGCAACCTGGCAAGGCTGTGGACTGACACCATTGAGGGAAATCCTCCTCTGCGAGACAAGTTTCTAGAGTTATATAATATATGTAACAATCAAGAGATTACAGTGGCCAAGGTTAGGGGCGAGGGGAATCCAGACTTCTTTAGAAGACGATTACATCCTCGGCTGGCAAAGCAATGGGAAGAGGTTAAACAGATGGTGAATTCCTGGGCGATATCTGATGAACCAGACCAGGTTGTTTGGAACCTTGGAAAGAACAAGCGCTTTGCAACCAAATCTATGTATTCTCACCTGGAAAGTCACCTCTCTGGATGTAGTTATAGTTGGGTTTGGAAAGCTAAACTTCCTCTCAAGATTCAAATCTTATTCTGGCAATTATTCCAAGATGCGGTGCTGACATGTGATGTCATGAAAAGACGTAACTGGGCTGGTAACCTGAAATGCTCCTTCTGTTAGGGTAGGGAATCCTCTCAACACCTTTTCTTCACCTGCCTAGTCGGGAGGGTAGTTTGGAGGGCGATGGGATGTGTGTTTGGCACAGATTTGTGCCCCGATAACCTGTGGCATTATTTCTCCTGGTGCTATATCTTCTTACCTGATGGGTCTAAGTTCTATACGTTTGGTCTGGCTGCGATTTGCTGGGCTATGTGGAATTGTCGTAATCGGGCCACATTCAAATGCAAAAAACCGAGAACCCCTTTTGATGTGGTTTTCTCTGCATGTGGTTATATGAACTATTGGGCAAGCCTGATGGAGGGGACTGATCGCAAGGCAATGGAGCGCGGCGCCAAGATGCTCAAGACCAACGCAGCGGCCATGATGAGGATCTGTGTGGCCCTAGTTGGAACGGCGATGGACTGAGGATGCTGTCGTTGATCTTGCTTTCATCTACATTTCATATTACTACTGCCTTTTTAGTACTGTTTAAGTTGGTTCCTTTTGCTCCTGCGTGGGCTATGCTTGGTGCTCAAACTGTGAGCCTTTTCCCCTAGTTTGGTGGTACTTTCGGACACCTTTTTTTTGCTCTGGTTAGGATAGGTGGTTTTAGATGGCACTGGGTTTTCGCCCCATGGTGAGCTGCTCGACGAGTGCTCGCAGTGGGTTTCCCAGTGGTGTCTTGAGCTCACTTTCCCCTTTCCAGTTTCCTTAAAGCTTGGACATTGTATTTTCGTTATGTCAAAGTAATGGAAAGGGGTAATGCCCGGTTCAAAAAAAATTCAGCTCATGTAGACATTTTGCATCATGTTTGTACTCAGACTCGCCTCACTGATTACTAGCAATGTAATATACTCCTTACCATATAACCATGTATGTATTGTTGAATTTATATGATACATGCAGGTATCAGATAGGCATCTATCCTCAATTGGTTATATCGCGCTAACTTGTCATAGTACCACATCCGAGGCCTTACAGGATGGCCGCGGCCAGCTAGAGCGTCTCTAATGAGGGTACACCAATGAGCGTCTCCAATGAGCGGCCGGCCAGACCCTTTTCATCGAATCCGATCCGACTAAAGTGGGAGAGATAGACACCCGCTAGCCACCTTATGCAACTAGTGCATGTCAGTCGGTGGAACCTGTCTCACGTAAGCGTACGTGTAAGGTCGGTCCGGGCCGCTTCATCCCATGATGCCGCCGAATCAAGATAAGACTAGTAATGGCAAGTAAATTGACAAAATCGATGCCCACAACAACTTGTGTTCTACTCGTGCATAGAAACTACGCATAGACCTAGCTCATGATGCCACTATTGGGGATTGTTGCAGAAATTAAAAAAAAATTCTAGGCATCACCAAGATCAATCTATGGAGAGACTAGCAACGAGAGAGAGGGGAGTGCATCTTCATACCCTTGAAGATCGCGACGCGGAAGCATTACAAGAACGTGGATGAAGGAGTCGTACTCGCAGCGATTCAGATTGCGGTTGATTCCGATCTAAGCGCCGAACAACGGCGCCTCCGTGTTCAACACACGTACAGCCCGGGGACGTCTCCTCCTTCTTGATCCAGCCGCACGACGGTGTGGTGGTGGAGCTTGTAGTTCTCCGACAGCACGACGGTCTGGTGGTGGAGCTTGTAGTTCTCCGACAGGGCTTCGCCAAGCACTACTACTACTATGGAGGTGTTGGGGAGGGAGAGGGCTGTGCCAGCGGAAGGGCTGTGGCTCCCATGCGCCTCCCCACTGTATATAGGGGTGGAGGGGGCTGGTTACTTGCCCTCCAAGTCCATTGGTGCATTGGCAAAGGTGGGGGAAAGAAATCCCATCATTTCCCTTCCCCATCGATTGTTATCCCCCTTTTTTAGGGATCTTGATCTTATCCCTTCAGGATATGATCTTATTCCTTCTAAGGGGGGATCTTGGTGCACCTTGACCAGGGGTGTGGGGACTTGCCCCCACTACCCACGTTCATGTGGGTCCCCCCATGCAGGTGGGCCCCACTCCGGAACCTTCTAGAACCTTTCCGGTACAATACCGAAAAATCCCGAACATTTTCCGGTGGCCAAAATAGGACTTCCCATATATAAATCTTTACCTCCGGACCATTCTGGAACTCCTCGTGACGTCTGGGATCTCATCCGGGACTCTGAACAACATTCGGTAACTGCACACTAATTCCCATAACAACTCTAGCGTCACCGAACCTTAAGTGTGTAGACCCTACGGGTTTGGGAATCATGCAGACATGACCGAGACAGCTCTCTGGCCAATAACCAACAGCGGGATCTGGATACCCATATTGGCTCCCACATGTTCCACGATGATCTCATCGGATGAACCACAATGCCGGGGATTCAATCAATCCTGTATACAATTCCCTTTGTCAATCGGTACGTTACTTGCCCGAGATTCGATCGTCGATATCCCAATACCTCGTTCAATCTCGTTACCGGCAAGTCACTTTACTCGTTTCATAATGCATGATCCCACGACTAACTACTTAGTCACATTGAGCTCATTATGATGATGCATTACCGAGTGGGCCCAGAGATACCTCTCCGTCATACGGAGCGACAAATTCCAGTCTTGATTCATGCCAACCCAACAGACACTTTCAGATATACCTGAAGTGTATCTTTATAGCCACCCAATTACGTTGTGATGTTTGGCACACCCAAAGCATTCCTACGGTATCCGGGAGTTGCACAATCTCATGGTCTAAGGAAATGATACTTGACATTAGAAAAGCTTTAGCAGACGAACTACACGATCTTGTGCTATGCTCAGGATTGGGTCTTGTCCATCACATCATTCTCCTAATGATGTGATCCCGTTATCAACGACATTCAATGTCCATGGTCAGGAAACCGTAACCATCTATTGATCAACGAGCTAGTCAACTAGAGGCTCACTAGGGACATGTTGCGGTCTATGTATTCACACATGTATTACGATTTCCGAATAACACAATTATAGCATGAACAATAGACAATTATCATGAACAAGGAAATACAATAATAACCATTTTATTATTGCCTCTAGGGCATATTTACAACAGTCTCCCACTTGCACTAGAGTCAATAATATAGTTCACATCACTATGTGATTGTAATGAATCCAACACCCATGGGGTTTGATCATATCTCGCTTGTGAGAGAGGTTATTAATCAACGGGTCTGAACCTTTCAGATCCGTGTGTGCTTTACAAATCTCTATGTCATCTTGTAGATGCAGCTACCATGCGCTACTTGGAGCTATTTCAAATAACTAATCTACTATACGAATCCGGTTTACTACTCAGATTCATCCGGATTAGTGTCAAAGTTTGCATCGACGTAACCCTTTACGACGAACTCTTTTACCACCTCCATAATCGAGAAAATTCCTTAGTCCACTAGTTACTAAGGATAAGTTTGACCGCTGTCATGTGATCCATTCCTGGATCACTCTTGTACCCCTTGGCTGACTCATGGCAAGGCACACTTCAGGTGCGGTACACAACATAGCATACTGTAGAGCCTACGTCTAAAGTATAGGGGATGACCTTCGTCCTTTCTCTCTCTTCTGCTGTGGTCAGATCTTGAGTCTCACTCAATGCTCACACCTTATAACACAGCCAAGAACTCCTTCTTTGATGATATATTTGAACTCCTTCAAAATCTTGTCACGGTATGTATTCATTTGAAAGTACTATTAAGCGTTTTTGATCTATCCTTATAGATCTTGATGCTCAATGTTCAAGTATCTTAATCCAGGTTTTCCATTGAAAAACACTTTTCAAATAACCCTATATGCTTTCCAGAAATTCTACACCATTTCTGATGAACAATATGTCAACAACATATACTCATCAGAAATTCTATAGTGCTCCCACTCACTTCTTTGGAAATACAAGTTTCTCATAAACTTTGTATAAACCCAAAATCTTTGATCATCTAATCAAAGCGTATATTCCAACTCCGAGATGCTTACTCCAGTCCTTAGAAGGATTACTGGAGCTTTGCATACTTGTTAGCATCTTTTAGGATTGACAAGAACCATCTGGTTGTATCACATACAACCTTTCCTCAAGAAAATTGTCGAGGAAACAATGTTTTGACATCCTATTTGCAAGATTTCATAAATAATGTAGTAAGTGCTAATACAATTCCAACAGACTCTTAGCATCGCTACAAGTGAGAAAGTCTCACCATAGTCAACTCCTTGAACTTGTCGGGAAACATCTTAACGACAAGTCGAGCTTTCTTAATGGTGATACTTACCATCATTGTCCGTATTCCTTTTAAAATCCATCTGTACCCAATAGCCTTATGACCATCAAGTAGTTCTTCCAAAGTCTATACTTTGTTTTCACACATGGATCCTCTCGGATTTTATGGCCTTGAGCCATTTGTCGGAATCCGGGCCCACCATTGCTTCTCCATAGCTCGTAGGTTCATTGTTGTCTAGCAACTGACCTCCAAGACAGGATTACGTACCACTCTGAAATAGTACGCATCCTTGTCGACCTACGAGGTTTGGTAGTGACTTGATCCGAAGTTTCATGATCACTATCATCAGCTTCCACTTCAATTGGTGTAGGCATTACAGGAACAACTTCCTGTGCCCTGCTACACACTGGTTGAAGTGATGGTTCAATAACCTCATCAAATCTCCGCCATCCTCCCACCCAATTCTTTTGAGAGAAACTTTTCCTCGAGAAAGGACCCGTTTCTAGAAACAATCACTTTTGCTTCCGGATCCGAAATAGGAGGTATACCCAACTGTTTTTGGTGTCCTATGAAGATGCATTTATCCGCTTTGGGTTCGAGCTTATCAGGCTAAACCCTGTTCAAATAAGCATCGCAGCCCCAAACTTTAAAAAATGACAGCTTAGGTTTCTCTAAACCATAGTTCATACGGTGTCATCTCAACGGAATTACGTGGTGCCCTATTTAAAGTGAATGCGGTTGTCTCTAATGCCTAATCCATAAACGATAGTGGTAATTCGATAAGAGACATCATGGTTTACACCACATCCAATAGGGTGCAACTATGATGTTCGGACACACCATCACACTATGGTGTTCCAAGCGACATTAGTTGTGAAACAATTTCCACAATGTATTAATTGTGTACCAAACACGTAACTCAGATATTCATCTCTATGATCATATCATAGACATTTTATCTTCTTGTCACGACGATCTTCAACTTCACTCTGAAATTACTTGAACCTTTCAATAATTCAGACTGGTGTTTCCAAGTAAATATACTTAGAATCTACTCAAATCATATGTGAAGTAAGAGCATAACGATATTCACTGCGTGCCTCAGCACTCATTGGATTGCACACATCAAATGTATTATTTCTGACAAGTTGCTCTCTTGTTTCATCTCACTGAAAACGAGGCCTTTCAGTCATCTTGCCCATGTGGTATGATTTGCATGTCTCAAGTGATTCAAAATCAAGTGAGTCCAAACGATCCATCTGCATGGAGTTTCTTCATGCGTATAAACCAATAGACATGGTTCACATGTCTCAAACTTTTCAAAAAAAAACGAGTGAGTCCAAAGATCCATCAACATGGAGCTTCTTCATGCGTTTTATACCAATATGACTCAAATGGCAGTGCCACAAGTATGTGGTACTATCATTACTATCTTATATCTTTTGGCATGAACATGTGTATCACTATGATCGAGATTCAATAAACCATTCATTTTAGGTGCAAGACCATTGAAGGTATTATTCAAATAAACAGAGTAACCATTATTCTCCTTAAATGAATAACCGTATTGCGATAAACATAATCCAATCATGTCTATGCTCAACGCAAACACCAAATAACAATTATTTAGGTTTAACACCAATCTCGATGGTAGAGGGAGCATGCGATGCTTGATCATATCAACCTTGTAAACACTTCCAACACATATCGTCATCTCACCTTCAGCTAGTCTTCGTTTATTCCGTAGCTTTTTATTTCGAGTTACTAACACTTAGCAACCGAACCGGTATTTTAATACCCTGGTGCTACTAGGAGTACTAGTAAAGTACACATTATAATGTATATCCAATATACTTCTATCGGCCTTGCCAGCCTTCTCATCTACCAAGTATCTAGGGCAGTTCTGCTTCAGTGACTGTTCCCCTTATTTCAGAAGCACTTAGTCACGGGTTTGGGTTCAACCTTGGGTTTCTTCACTAGAGCAGCAACTAATTTGCTGTTTCATGAAGTATCCCTTTCTTGCCCATGCCCTTCTTGAAACTAGTGGTTTTACTAACCATCAACAATTGATGCTCCTATTTGATTTCTACTTTTGCGGTGTCGCGAATAGCTCAAGGATCATCATATCTATCCCTGATATGTTATAGTTCATCATGAAGCTCTAGCAGCTTGGTGGTAGTGACTTTGGAGAACCATCACTATCTCATCTGGAATATTAACTCCCACTCGATTCAAGCGATTGTAGTACTCATACAATCTGAGCACATGCTCAACGATTGAGCTTTTCTCCTTAGTTTGCAGGCTTAAGAAACTTGTCAGAGGTCTTATACCTCTTAACGTGGGCACTAGCCTCAAATCCCAATTTCGGTCCTTGGAACATCTCATATGTTCTGTGATGTTTCAAAAACGTCTTTGGTGCCTGAATTCTAAACCATTTAGCATTACACATTGGACTATCATGTAGTCATCAAAACATGTATGTCAGATGTTCACAACATCCACAACCGACGCTCGAGGTTCAGCACACTGAGCGGTGCATTAAGGACATAATCCTTCTGCGCAGCAATGAGGACAATCCTCAGTTTACGGAACCAGTCTGCATAATTGCTACTGTCAACTCTCAACTAAATTTTCTCTAGGAACATATCTAAAATAGTAGAACCAAAGCATGAACTACAGCATAATTTGCAAAGACCTTTTGACTATGTTCATGATAATTAAGTTCATCTAATCAAATTGTTTAATGAACTCCCACTCAGATAGACATCCCTCTAGTCATCTAAGTGATACATGATCCGAGTCAACTAGCCCGTGTCCGATCATCACGTGAGACGGACTAGTCATCATCGGTGAACATCTTCATGTTGATCGTATCCACTATACGACTCATGTTCGACCTTTCGGTCTCTTGTGTTCCGAAGCCATGTCTGTACATGCTAGGCTCGTCAAGTCAACCTAAGTGTTTTGCATGTGTAAATCTGGCTTACACCCGTTGTATGCGAACGTTAGAATCTATCACACCCGATCATCACGTGGTGCTTCGAAACAACGAACTTTCGCAACAGTGCACAGTTAGGGGGAACACTTTCTTGAAATTTTATGAGGGATCATCTTATTTATGCTACCGTCATTCTAAGCAAATAAGATGTAAAAACATGATAAACATCACATGCAATCAAATAGTGACATGATATGGCCAATATCATTTTGCTCCTTTTGATCTCCATCTTTGGGGCGCCATGATCATCATCATCACCGGCATGACACCATGATCTCCATCATCATGATCTCCATCATAGTGTCTCCATGAAGTTGTCTCGCCAACTGTTACTTCTACTACTATGGCTAACGGTTAGCAATAAAGTAAAGTAATTACATGGCGTTTTCGTTGACACGCAGGTCATACAATAATTAAGACAACTCCTATGGCTCCTGCCGGTTTTCATACTCATCGACATGCAAGTCGTGATTCCTATTACAAGAACATGATCAATCTCATACATCACATATATCATTCATCACAATCTTTTGGCCATATCACATCACACGACATATGCTGCAAGAACAAATTAGACGTCCTATAATTGTTGTTGCAAGTTTTTACGTGCCTGCTATAGGTTTCTAGCAAGAACGTTTCTTACCTACGCCAAAACCACAACGTGATATGCCAATTTCTATTTACCCTTCATAAGGACCCTTTTTATCGAATCCGATCCAACTAAAGTGGGAGAGACAGACACCCGCTAGCCACCTTATACAACTAGTGCATGTCAGTCGGTGGAACCTGTCTCACGTAAGCATACGTGTAAGGTCGGTCCGGGCCGCTTCATCCCACGATGCCGCCGAATCAAGATAAGACTAGTAACGGCAAGTAAATTGACAAAATCGACGCCCACAACAACTTGTGTTCTACTCGTGCATAGAAACTACACATAGGCCTAGCTCATGATGCCACTGTTGGGGATCGTTGCAGAAATTAAAAAAATATCTACGCATCACCAAGATCAATCTATGGAGAGACTAGCAACGAGAGAGAGGGGAGTGCATATTCATACCCTTGAAGATCGTGATGCGGAAGCGTTACAAGAACGCGGATGAAGGAGTCGTACTCGCAGTGATTCAGATCGCAGTTGATTCCGATCTAAGCGCCGAACAACGGCGCCTCCGCGTTCAACACACATACAGCCTGGGGACGTCTCCTCCTTCTTGATCCAGCAAGGGGAGAGGAGAAGTTGAGGAAGAGCTCCGGCAGCATGATGGCGTGGTGGTGGAGCTCGCAGTTCTCCCGCAGGGCTTCACCAAGCACTACTACTACTACAGAAGAGGTGTTGGGGAGGGAGAGGGCTGCGCCAGCGGAAGGGCTATGGCTCCCATGCGCCTCCCCACTATATATAGGGGTGGAGGGAGCTGGTTACTTGCCCTCCAAGTCCATTGGGGTGTTGGCAAAGGTGGGGGAAAGAAATCCCATGATTTCCCTTCCCCACCGATTGTTATCCCCCTTTTTAGGGATCTTGATCTTATCCCTTCGGGATATGATCTTATTCCTTCTAAGGGGGGATCTTGGTGCGCCTTGACCAGGGGTGTGGGGACTTTCCCCCACTACCCACGTTCATGTGGGTCCCCCCATGCAGGTGGGACCCACTCCGGAACCTTCTAGAACCTTCCCGGTACAATACCGAAAAATCCCGAACATTTTCCGGTGGCCAAAATAGTGTTGGGGAACGTAGTAATTTCAAAAAATTTCCTACGCACACACAAGATCATGGTGATGCAAAGCAACGAGAAGGGAGAGTATGATCTACGTACCCTTGTAGATCGACAACGGAAGCGTTTGGTTGATGTAGTCGTACGTCTCCACGGCCTGACCGATCAAGCACCGAAACTACGGCACCTCCGAGTTCTAGCACACGTTCAGCTCGATGACGTTCCCGGACTCTGATCCAGCAAAGTGTCGGGGAAGAGTTCCGTCAGCACGACGGCGTGGTGACGATCTTGATGTACTACCGTCGCAGGGCTTCGCCTAAGCACCGCCACAATATTATCGAGGACTATGGTGGAAGGGGGCACCGCACACGGCTAAGAATATGATCACGTGGATCAACTTGTGTCTAGGGGTGCCCCCCTGCCCCCGTATATAAAGGAGCAAGGGGAGGAGGCCGGCCGACCCCTATAGGCGCGCCAGGAGGAGTCCTCCTCCTAGTAGGAGTAGGACTCCTACTAGGAGGGGGAAAGAAGTGGGGAGGGAGAGGGAAAGGGGGGGCGCCGCCCCCCTCTCCTAGTCCAATTCAGACCAGGGGGGAGGAGGCGCGCAGCCCACCTCTGGCTGCCCCTCCCTCTCTCCACTAAGGCCCATATGGCCCATTACTTCTCCCGGGGGGGTTCCGGTAACCCTCCGGCTCTCCGGTTTTCTCTGAAATCACCCGGAACACTTCCGGTGTCCGAATATAGCCGTCAAATATATCAATCTTTATGTCTCGACCATTTCGAGACTCCTCGTCATGTCCGTGATCACATCCGGGACTCCGAACTAACTTCGGTACATCAAAACTCATAAACTCATAATATAACTGTCATCGAAACCTTAAGCGTGCGGACCCTACAGGTTCGAGAACAATGTAGACATGACCGAGACACGTCTCCGGTCAATAACCAATAGCGGAACCTGGATGCTCATATTGGCTCCTACATATTCTACGAAGATCTTTATCCGTCAGACCGCATAACAACATACGTTGTTCCCTTTGTCATCGGTATGTTACTTGCCCGAGATTCGATCGTCGGTATCCTATACCTAGTTCAATCTCGTTACCGGCAAGTCTCTTTACTTGTTCCGTAATGCATCATCCCGCAACTAACTCATTAGTCGCAATGCTTGCAAGGCTTATGTGATGTGCATTACCAAGAGGGCCCAGAGATACCTCTCCGACAATCGGAGTGACAAATCCTAATCTCGAAATACGCCAACCCAACATGTACCTTTGGAGACACCTGTAGAGCTCCTTTATAATCACCCAGTTACGTTGTGACGTTTGGTAGCACACAAAGTGTTCCTCCGGCAAACGGGAGTTGCATAATCTCATAGTCATAGGAACATGTATAAGTCATGAAGAAAGCAATAGCAACATACTAAACGATCGGGTGCTAAGCTAATGGAATGGGTCATGTCAATCAGATCATTCAACTAATGATGTGATCCTGTTAATCAAATGACAACTCTTTGTCCATGGTTAGGAAACATAACCATCTTTGATTAACAAGCTAGTCTAGTAGAGGCATACTAGTGACACTTAGTTTGTCTATGTATTCACACATGTATTATGTTTCCGGTTAATACAATTCTAGCATGAATAATAAACTTTTATCATGATATATAAGGAAATAAATAATAACTTTATTATTGCCTCTAGGGCATATTTCCTTCAATCTCCCACTTACACTAGAGTCAATAATCTAGATTACACAGTAATGATTCTAACACCCATGGAGCCTTGGTGCTGATCATGTTTTGCTTGTGGAAGAGGCTTAGTCAACGGGTCTGTTACATTCAGATCCGTATGTATCTTGCAAATCTCTATGTCTCCCACCTGGACTAGATCCCGGATGGAATTGAAGCGTCTCTTGATGTGCTTGGTTCTCTTGTGAAATCTGGATTCCTTTGCCAAGGCAATTGCGCCAGTATTGTCACAAAAGATTTTCATTGGACCCGATGCACTAAGTATGACACCTAGATCGGATATGAACTCCTTCATCCAGACTCCTTCATTCGCTGCTTCCGAAGCAGCTATGTATTCCGCTTCACATGTAGATCCCGCCACGACGATCTGTTTAGAACTGCACCAACTGACAGCTCCATCGTTTAATGTAAACACGTATCCGGTTTGCGATTTAGAATCATCCGGATCAGTGTCAAAGCTTGCATCAACGTAACCGTTTACGATGAGCTCTTTGTCACCTCCATACACGAGAAACATATCCTTAGTTCTTTTCAGGTACTTCAGGATGTTCTTGACCGCTGTCCAGTGATCCACTCCTGGATTACTTTGGTACCTCCCTGCTAGACTTATAGCAAGGCACACATTAGGTCTGGTACACAGCAGTGCATACATGATAGAGCCTATGGCTGAAGCATAGGGAACATCTTTCATTTTCTCTCTATCTTCTGCAGTGGTCGGGCATTGAGTCTGAGTCAACTTCACACCTTGTAACACAGGCAAGAACCCTTTCTTTGCTTGATCCATTTTGAACTTTTGCAAAATCTTGTCAAGGTATGTGCTTTGTGAAAGTCCAATTAAGCGTCTTGATCTATCTCTATAGATCTTTATGCCTAATATGTAAGCAGCTTCACCGAGGTCTTTCATTGAAAAACTCTTATTCAAGTATCCCTTTATGCTATCCAGAAATTCTATATCATTTCCAATCAGTAATATGTCATCCACATATAATATCAGAAATGCTACAGAGCTCCCACTCACTTTCTTGTAAATACAGGCTTCTCCAAAGGTCTGTATAAAATCAAATGCTTTGATCACACTATCAAAGCGTTTATTCCAACTCCGAGAAGCTTGCACCAGTCCATAAATGGATCGCTGGAGCTTGCACACTTTGTTAGCTCCCTTTGGATCGACAAAACCTTCCGGTTGCATCATATACAACTCTTCTTCCAGAAATCCATTCAGGAATGCAGTTTTGACATCCATTTGCCAAATTTCATAATCATAAAATGCGGCAATTGCTAACATGATTCGGACAGACTTAAGCATCGCTACGGGTGAGAAGGTCTCATCGTAGTCAACCCCTTGAACTTGTCGAAAACCTTTTGCGACAAGTCGAGCTTTGTAGACGGTAATATTACCATCAGCGTCAGTCTTCTTCTTGAAGATCCATTTATTCTCAATTGCTTGCCGATCATCGGGCAAGTCAACCAAAGTCCATACTTTGTTCTCATACATGGATCCCATCTCAGATTTCATGGCTTCAAGACATTTTTCGGAATCTGGGCTCACCATCGCTTCTTCGTAGTTCGTAGGTTCATCATGATCTAGTAGCATGACTTCCAAAACAGGATTACGGTACCACTCTGGCGCGGATCTTACTCTGGTTGATCTACGAGGTTCAGTTGTATCTTATTCTGAAGTTTCATGATCATTATCATTAGCTTCCTCACTAATTGGTGTAGGTGTCGCAGAAACAGGTTTCTGTGATGTACCACTTTCCAATAAGGGAGCAGGTACAGTTACCTCGTCAAGTTCTACTTTCCTCCCACTCACTTCTTTCGAGAGAAACTCCTTCTCTAGAAAGGATCCATTCTTAGCAACGAATGTCTTGCCTTCGGATCTGTGATAGAAGGTGTACCCAACAGTCTCCTTTGGGTATCCTATGAAGACACATTTCTCCGATTTGGGTTCGAGCTTATCAGGTTGAAGCTTTTTCACATAAGCATCGCAGCCCCAAACTTTAAGAAACGACAACTTTGGTTTCTTGCCAAACCATAGTTCATAAGGTGTCATCTCAACGGATTTTGATGGTGCCCTATTTAACGTGAATGCGGCTGTCTCTAAAGCATAACCCCAAAATGATAGCGGTAAATTTGTAAGAGACATCATAGATCGCACCATATCAAGTAAAGTACGATTACGACATTTGGACACACCATTACGCTGAGGTGTTCCGGGTGGCGTGAGTTGCGAAACTATTCCGCATTGTTTCAGATGTAGACCAAACTCGTAACTCAAATATTCTCCTCCACGATCAGATCGCAGAAACTTTATTTTCTTGTTACGATGATTTTCAACACTCTGAAATTCTTTGAACTTTTCAAATGTTTCAGACTTATGCTTCATTAAGTAGATATACCCATATCTGCTTAAATCATCTGTGAAGGTGAGAAAATAACGATATCCTCCACGAGCCTCAACATTCATCGGACCACATACATCTGTATGTATGATTTCCAACAAATCTGTTGCTCTCTCCATTGTACCGGAGAACGGTGTTTTAGTCATCTTGCCCATGAGGAACGGTTCGCAAGTACCAAGTGATTCATAATCAAGAGGTTCCAAAAGTCCATCGGTATGGAGTTTCTTCATGCGCTTTACACCGATATGACCTAAACGGCAGTGCCACAAATAAGTTGCACTATCACTATCAACTCTGCATCTTTTGGCTTCAACATTATGAATATGTGTGTTACTACTATCGAGATTCATCAAAAATAGACCACTCTTCAAAGGTGTATGACCATAAAAGATATTACTCATATAAATAGAACAACCATTATTCTCTGATTTAAATGAATAACCGTCTCGCATTAAACAAGATCCAGATATAATGTTCATGCTCAACGCTGGCACCAAATAACAATTATTTAGGTCTAATATTAATCCGGAAGGTAGATGTAGAGGTAGCGTGCCGACCGCGATCACATCGACTTTAGAACCATTTCCCACATGCATCGTCACCTCGTCCTTTGCCAGTGTTCGCTTAATCCGTAGTCCCTGTTTCGAGTTGCAAATATTAGCAACAGAACCAGTATCAAATACCCAGGTGCTACTGCGAGCTCTAGTAAGGTACACATCAATAACATGTATATCACATATACCTTTGTTCACCTTGCCATCCTTCTTATCCGCCAAATACTTGGGGCAGTTCCGCTTCTAATGACCAGTCTGCTTGCAGTAGAAGCACTCAGTTTCAGGCTTAGGTCCAGACTTGGGTTTCTTCTCCTGATCAGCAACTTGCTTGCTTTTCTTCTTGAAGTTCCCCTTCTTCTTTCCTTTGCCCTTTTTTTTGAAACTAGTGGTCTTGTTGACCATCAACACTTGATGCTCCTTCTTGATTTCTACCTCCGCAGCTTTCAGCATTGCGAAGAGCTCGGGAATAGTCTTATTCATCCCTTGCATATTATAGTTCATCACAAAGCTCTTGTAGCTTGGTGGCAGTGATTGGAGAATTCTGTCAATGACGCAATCATTTGGAAGATTAACTCCCATCTGAATCAAGTGGTTATTATACCCAGACATTTTGAGTATATGCTCACTGATAGAACTGTTCTCCTCCATCTTGCAGCTATAGAACTTATTGGAGACTTCATATCTCTCAATCCAGGCATTTGCTTGAAATATTAACTTCAACTCCTGGAACATCTCATATGCTCCATGACGTTCAAAACGTCGTTGAAGTCCCGATTCTAAGCCGTAAAGCATGGCACACTGAACTATCGAGTAGTCATCAGCTTTGCTCTGCCAGACGTTCATAACATCTGGTGTTGCTCCAGCAGCAGGCCTGGCACCCAGCGGTGCTTCCAGGACGTAATTCTTCTGTGCAGCAATGAGGATAATCCTCAAGTTACGGACCCAGTCCGTGTAATTGCTACCATCATCTTTCAACTTTGCTTTCTCAAGGAACGCATTAAAATTTAACGGAACAATAGCACGGGCCATTTATCTACAATTAACATAAACAAGCAAGATACTATCAGGGACTAAGTTCATGATAAATTTAAGTTCAATTTAATCATATTACTCAAGAACTCCCACTTAGACAGACATCCCTCTAATCATCTAAGTGATCACGTGATCCAAATCAACTAAGCCATAACCGATCATCACGTGAAATGGAGTAGTTTTCAATGGTGAACATCGCTATGTTGATCATATCTACTATATGATTCACGCTCGATCTTTCGATCTCAGTGTTCCGAGGCCATATCTGCATATGCTAGGCTTGTCAAGTTTAACCTGAGTATTCTGCGTGTGCAAAACTGGCTTGCACCCATTGTAGATGGACGTAGAGCTTATCACACCCGATCATCACGTGGTGTCTGGGCACGGCGAACTTTGGCAACGGTGCATACTCAGGGAGAACACTTTTATCTTGAAATTTAGTGAGAGATCATCTTATAATGCTACCGTCAAACAAAGCAAGATAAGATGCATAAAAGATAAACATCACATGCAATCAATATAAGTGATATGATATGGCCATCATCATCTTGTGTTTGTGATCTCCATCCTCGAAGCACCGTCGTGATCACCATCGTCACCGGCGCGACACCTTGATCTCCATCGTAGCATCGTTGTCGTCTCGCCAATCTTATGCTTCTACGACTATCGCTACCGCTTAGTGATAAAGTAAAGCATTACAGGGCGATTGCATTGCATACAATAAAGCGACAACCATATGGCTCCTGCCAGTTGCCGATAACTCGGTTACAAAACATGATCATCTCATACAATAAAATTTAGCATCATGTCTTGACCATATCACATCACAACATGCCCTGCAAAAACAAGTTAGACGTCCTCTACTTTATTGTTGCAAGTTTTACGTGGCTGCTATGGGTTGAGCAAGAACCAATCTTACCTACGCATCAAAACCACAACGATAGTTTGTCAAGTTGGTGCTGTTTTAACCTTCGCAAGGACCGGGCGTAGCCACACTTGGTTCAACTAAAGTTGGAGAAACTGTCACCCGCAAGCCACCTATGTGCAAAGCACGTCGGGAGAACCGGTCTCGCGTAAGCGTACGCGTAATGTTGGTCCGGACCGCTTCGTCCAACAATACCGCCGAACCAAAGTATGACATGCTGGTAAGCAATATGACTTATATCGCCCACAACTCACTTGTGTTCTACTCGTGCATATAACATCAACATATAAAACCTAGGCTCGGATGCCACTGTTGGGGAACGTAGTAATTTCAAAAAAAATTCCTACGCACACGCAAGATCATGGTGATGCATAGCAACGAGAGGGGAGAGTATGATCTACGTACCCTTGTAGATCGACAACGGAAGCGTTTGGTTGATGTAGTCGTACATCTCCACGGCCCGACCGATCAAGCACCGAAACTACGGCACCTCCGAGTTCTAGCACACGTTCAGCTTGATGACGATCCCCGGACTCCGATCCAGCAAAGTGTCGGGGAAGAGTTCCTCAGCACGACGGCGTGGTGACGATCTTGATGTACTACCGTCGCAGGGCTTCGCCTAAGCACCGCTACAATATTATCGAGGACTATGGTGGAAGGGGGCACCGCACATGGCTAAGAATATGAACACGTGGATCAACTTGTGTCTAGGGGTGCCCCCCTGCCCCCGTATATAAAGGAGCAAGGGGAGGAGGCCGGCTGGCCCCTATAGGCGCGCCAGGAGGAGTCCTCCTCCTAGTAGGAGTAGGACTCCTACTAGGAGGGGGAAAGAAGTGGGGAGGGAGAGGGAAAGGGGGGGCGCCGCCCCCCTCTCCTAGTCCAATTCGGACCAGGGGGAGGAGGCGCGCAGCCCACCTCTGGCTGCCCCTCTCTCTCTCTCCACTAAGGCCCATATGGCCCATTACTTCTCCGGGGGGGGGGGGGGGGTTCCGGTAACCCTCCGGCTCTCCGGTTTTCTTCGAAATCACCCGGAACACTTCCGGTGTCCGAATATAGCCATATAATATATCAATCTTTATGTCTCGACCATTTCGAGACTCCTCGTCATGTCCGTGATCACATCCGGGACTCCGAACTAACTTCAGTACATCAAAACTCATAAACTCATAATATAACTGTCATCGAAACCTTAAGCGTGCGGACCCTACGGGTTCGAGAACAATGTAGACATGACCGAGACACGTCTCCGGTCAATAACCAATAGCAGAACCTGGATGCTCATATTGGCTCCTACATATTCTACGAAGATCTTTATCGGTCAGACCGCATAACAACATACGTTGTTCCCTTTGTCATCGGTATGTTACTTGCCCGAGATTCGATCGTCGGTATCCTATACCTAGTTCAATCTCGTTACCGGCAAGTCTCTTTACTTGTTCCGTAATCCATCATCCCGCAACTAACTCATTAGTCGCAATGCTTGCAAGGCTTATGTGATGTGCATTACCAAGAGGGCCCAGAGATACCTCTCCGACAATCGGAGTGACAAATCCTAATCTCGAAATACGCCAACCCAACATGTACCTTTGGAGACACCTGTAGAGCTCCTTTATAATCACCCAGTTATGTTGTGACGTTTGGTAGCACACAAAGTGTTCCTCCAGCAAACGGGAGTTGCATAATCTCATAGTCATAGGAACATGTATAAGTCATGAAGAAAGCAATAGCAATATACTAAACGATCGGGTGCTAAGCTAATGGAATGGGTCATGTCAATCAGATCATTCAACTAATGATGTGATCCTGTTAATCAAATGACAACTCTTTGTCCATGGTTAGGAAACATAACCATCTTTGATTAACAAGCTAGTCTAGTAGAGGCATACTAGTGACACTCTGTTTGTCTATGTATTCACACATGTATTATGTTTCCGGTTAATACAATTCTAGCAGGAATAATAAACTTTTATCATGATATATAAGGAAATAAATAATAACTTTATTATTGCCTCTAGGGCATACTTCCTTCAGTCTCCCACTTGCACTAGAGTCAATAATCTAGATTACACAGTAATGATTCTAACACCCATGGAGCCTTGGTGCTGATCATGTTTTGCTCGTGGAAGAGGCTTAGTCAATGGGTCTGCTACATTCAGATCCGTATGTATCTTGCAAATCTCTATGTCTCCCACCTGGACTAGATCCCGGATGGAGTTGAAGCGTCTTTTGATGTGCTTGGTTCTCTTGTGAAATCTGGATTCCTTTGCCAAGGCAATTGCGCCAGTATTGTCACAAAAGATTTTCATTGGACCCGATGCACTAGGTATGACACCTAGATCGGATATGAACTCCTTCATCCAGACTCCTTCATTCGCTGCTTCTGAAGCAGCTATGTATTCCGCTTCACACGTAGATCCCGCCACGACGCTCTGTTTAGAACTGCACCAACTGACAGCTCCACCGTTTAATGTAAACACGTATCCGGTTTGCGATTTAGAATCGTCCGGATCAGTGTCAAAGCTTGCATCAACGTAACCGTTTACGATGAGCTCTTTGTCACCTCCATACACGAGAAACATATCCTTAGTTCTTTTCAGGTACTTCAGGATGTTCTTGACCGCTGTCCAGTGATCCACTCCTGGATTACTTTGGTACCTCCCTGCTAGACAGCGGGATCTGGATACCCATGTTGGCTCCCACATGTTCCACGATGATCTCATCGGATGAACCACGATATCGGTGATTCAATCAATCCTGTATACAATTTCCTTTGTCAATCGGTACGTTACTTGCTCGAGATTCGATCGTCGGTATCCCAATACCTCGTTCAATCTCGTCACCGGCAAGTCACTTTACTTGTTTCATAATGCATGATCCCGCGACTAACTACTTAGTCACATTGAGCTCATTATGATGATGCATTACCGTGTGGGCCCAGAGATACCTCTCCGTCATACGGAGCGACAAATCCCAGTCTCGATTCGTGCCAACCCAACAGACACTTTCAGATATACCTATAGTGTACCTTTATAGCCACCCAGTTACGTTGTGACGTTTGGCACACCCAAAGCATTCCTACGGTATCCGGGAGTTGCACAATCTCATGGTCTAAGGAAATGATATACTTGACATTAGAAAAGCTTTAGCAGACGAACTACACGATCTTGTGCTATGCTAAGGATTGGGTCTTGTCCATCACATCATTCTCCTAATGATGTGTTCCCGTTATCAACGACATCTAATGTTCATGGTCAGGAAACCGTAACCATCTATTGATCAACGAGCTAGTCAACTAAAGGCTCACTAGGGACATGTTGTGGTCTATGTATTCACACATGTATTACGATTTCCGGAAAACACAATTATAGCATGAACAATAGACAATTATCATGAACAAGGAAATACAATAATAACCATTTTATTATTGCCTCTAGGGCATATTTCCAACAATTGTTGTATTTCCGTTCTAAGTAATGGAAAGGGGGTTAGCCCGGTTAAAAAAAAGAAAGAAAGAAGAGGAACGACGCAACCAACCCTAATCGTCGTGCAGTGTTATCCTAGGAAGACTCGAGCAGCAAATGGTAGTCATTGACTGAGGCTCTACAATAGTGTTTACACTTAGTTTAATTTTTGGCCAAAAAAATCTTCTTATTTTTTGCTGAAAAATGACCCACTATAAAATAAAAACTACATCAAGGACCCTACACTACCTATCGACCACTACTGTCAGAACGAGCCATCAATGCGCCGTTGTCACCGATTTCATATCGGAGTTGGATTTGACCTTGTCGATGACATGACAATAAGAAGTCTTCGTGCACCTGCTCCTAAGACCCATCACCCTAGAGCCATAGTCGTCGTCATTGAACCCTAGAATCGATCTCAAGCGCCTAACACTAAATCTCACATGCACGCACGCACTCCAACAAATCCTAATCCTAACCTTGGGAGTATATTGTATATGTTTGGTATTTTAGATATGAAAAAAAAATCTCTATGAACTTGGTCGAAATTTTACAAATTTTTATTTTTTTAGAAGTTTTGCATGCACGAAACTATATATTATGAAATGGAAACTGTAATAGTTATTTGGAATATCGAACGAACTATATATGGATTTTTTTTGAACACAGTACAGACGCAAGCGCTCATATAAACACGCATACACTCATCCCTATGAACGCACACACGCACACCCTACTCCTATGAGCACCTCCGAGAGACTGAGCCGGCATATCATCTTGAGATTTTACGATGTCACCGTAGGCGCCTCGTAGTCGACGAGAACGTCTCCTCCCACTGAAAGCGTATTGCCGGAATTCCTAAAATAAATCCAGGATAAATGCGAGCACCAGGATTTGAACCCTGGTGGGTTGGGGATACCACTGTTC
Organism: Triticum urartu; assembly: GCF_056163025.1. Classification (NCBI taxonomy): domain Eukaryota; kingdom Viridiplantae; phylum Streptophyta; class Magnoliopsida; order Poales; family Poaceae; genus Triticum; species Triticum urartu. The sequence goes on from NC_141876.1 coordinate 52,103,824, forward strand.
ACCTAACCATCTCAACGAGAGGTTGGTTCGCATATATGGATTTTATCTGTCAAGTTGAATCGGTAACTCCATTCATAAGAAGCAAAACAGGCAAGGAGGTGTACAAGGAGATCGAACAAACTGGGGATTGCTAAAATGAATATGATCGCCCTCTGTTCATCCAAAAAGAATGATATACATTGATTGCTCGCATGACATAAGTACACTGTTTCATGATACTAATTCACTACAGTTTTGGACATGAATACATGATACATATGATGTTCGTGTAGCAGACTCAGTACATGCACGCACCATTCGGTGTACCCCAGAACAGATCGAGTGCTGGGTCCGACATGCCGAAGCCGGCGGCCTCCGGCCACTGGACAACACCATCTTCCTCGTCGCGGCAGGGAGGAGGAACGTAGGTGGATAACAAGTCGTAGCGACCGCCATCCGTCGGATCCCATGTCGTGTTGCTGGCGGGGGCATGGAGGAGCTCGTTCTGGCTCGGCGGTGATGTCGTGTCGTTGCTGGGGGCCACAGCCACAGCCACCGAGAGGAGCTCGTTCCGGCACGGCGATGCGGCTGGATGTTCTTGATCTTGACATAGGAAGCCATCGTTGCTCCCGTCAAGCGTGGTGGCGTCTAGCAATAGCAAGTCGTCGACGGTAACTTGGCCTTCGTAAAGCACGATCTTGTCGACGCTGTCCGCTCCGTAGCAGCCGCCATCTGTTGTGTTCCATGCCGTGTTGCTGTTCTGGGTCGTGTTGCCGGGGGGCACAGCCGCAGAGAGGAGCTCGTTCCGGCACGGTGGTGCTGGTGCAGGTTCCGGCATGGCATAGAGGAAGCCATCGTTGCTCATGTCGTCTAGCAAGTCGTCGACGGTCACTCCGCTTTCATACAGCAGGATCTTGTCGACGCTGTCCGCTCCAGAAGCGAGTCCGGCACCCACCTGGACGAAAGCGCCTGGTGCGGATTGAGGCGCGACCACCGGCGCGTCCAAGTCCACGGTAACTCCGGCGTCCAAGTCCAAAATCACGCTCTTCGCAGACGACAAGGAAGCTGAAGCTGAAGCATGGAAGTCACCTTGGGGCACGGGCGTCGGGTAGGCGGCGCAGAAGCTGAAGCCCTCGATGTCTTGATCTGTTTGGCGTCGCGCGCTGTAGCTCTCAACCTCATCCTCCATCTGGACGTATGCCTCCTGCGTTTTCCGCTGCGTTGTGGTTGGAGCATCCGGGTGGTCACCGCATGCCTTTCTCTTGCAGCCCGGTCCGGAAAGATCGGCCGCTGTCGTCGTGCAGGATGAAGACGACGACACCGACGACGCCGGGGATGACACGTGAGGACGGCGAACCGGGCGAGGCCGAGGCGTCTTGTAGACCTTGCAGAGAACCAAGTCGCCGGCTCCGTGGATGCTGTACTCGGTCATGAGCCAGCCGCCCGACCCGGACGCCGACTCAACCTTGTAGGTGAATTTCTGCAGCGCCCCGCCGGCCGCGCTTCCTTTCACCGCCTTCAGGGAACCCTCCGAGTGCCACCACCGCTTCTTGCCGTCGTCGGCGCCGGCAATGGTGCGCGACATCCTACGGGGGCCGCCCGGCACGTTCTTGCCGGCGTGGCGAAGGGTGGTGAAGAAGTACCAGACGCGTTTGTCTTGGTCGCCTTGGGCTTCGCCGACGCCCGGCGCGTGCTGGAGGCCCTCCACCAGCTTCTCCGGGGCGGCGGAGTAGACGTCGACGTGATGCATGAAGCTGGCCGCGATGGGCTGGCCGTCGATCTCGCGGCGGAGGTAGACATCCGTGAGCTCGCGGTCCGGTGGGTTGAAGGTCCATCCTGGAGCTAGATCACGACGGTGAGCCATCGGTAGATGATCACGACGGTTGTTCTTGTTTGCCGATCGATGGAGCCAACCAAATCTTTGGGGTATTATTTTCGGTAGAAGACGAAGAAACTCTGACCGCGATGGATGACGATTCTTGTTGCCCTTTTATCTGCGAGCTGCAAATGAATTGTACGAGTTGTCGGACTAGCATGTGATTCGTCGGGCTTTTACGAGTTGTAGGAGGACTAGCTAAGCAGGGGAATTAGTTACACGACGCGCGTACGTACGTGCACATAACCAAGTACTACGAGTTTCTCAAAAAAAAAGAAGAAAAGGAACTACTACTCCTGCCATCCTCTACGCCTCTTTCCACGAAACCCTAAAACCCTCCCTGGCGGCGGCGACTAGTGTTCGGGGGAAACTGCGGCGTTTGTCGACCTTGATTGACGGTGCGCACCGGACTTTTTCCCGTGAGGATGGCTACATCCGATCATGGCAAGGCCCTGACGACGGGACCAAACTTGCCGCGCACGGCTAGGGCTCGCCTGGAAGAGGCTCTTGGGAAACTAGGAATCACAGATGAGGAAGTTACTCCGCTGGTCATTGATGATCACGAGGAGAACGCGCCGGAGAAGTGGCCGTTAGCGGGGAAGGTGCTGCACCGCAACCTGTTTCATATCCAAACCATCACTAATGCCCTCCGACCGGCGTGGGGTAACTCCCGAGGCCTCCAGTTCAGATCTATGGGGGAGAACATGTTTGTGGCTGAATTCGAATGAAAAAAGTCCATTTTACTACCTTGAACAAAGTGGGTGGTTTACATTACCCCCTGATCTATTTTTCGGCTCCTTTGCCACCCTAAAAAACCTCATACCAGACAAAAAACAGCCTAAGTGGTTTACCTAGATCGGATGGTGACGTGGACACGGTCAAATGTGGTATTTGACCTGCGGGTGGGTCCCACTCATCAGTTTTTTACAAAAAAATCAAAGAAATAGAAGAAAAAAGGGGTGGGCCCCTACTGCAGTAGCAGCCGGCCACAACGGCGGAGGCCGGTGCTCGCGGCGCCGGCAGGCGGCCGGGGCGGGCAGAGATAGCGCGCGCCGAGCGGGGTAGGCCGGCCACAGCCAGGCGCAGCGACGCGCGCGCGGCCAAGTGCACAACGGTGGGCGACCGGGGACGACGACGCGAGCAACGTGCGGGGGCGGACAAGGACGACGACGCGCTCGGGGAGGAGGCGGCGCGGCGTGCGCGAGGGCAGAGCGGGGGCAGTCGAAGCCGGCGGTCGGCCAGGGACGATGGCGCGAGCAACGCATGGGGCGGACGGGGACGACGACTCAAGCTCGGGGAGGAGGTAGGGCGGCACAGGTGCACGGCCTGAACGGCGCCGGCAGGCGGCCGGGGCGGGCGGAGATAGCGCGCGCCGAGCGGGGTAGGCCGGCCACAGCCAGGCGCAGCGACGCGCGCGGCCAAGTGCACAACGGTGGGCGACCGGGGACGACGACGCGAGCAACGTGCGGGGGCGGACAAGGACGACGACGCGCTCGGGGAGGAGGCGGCGCGGCGTGCGTGAGGGCAGAGCGGGGGCAGTCGAAGCCGGCGGTCGGCCAGGGACGATGGCGCGAGCAACGCATGGGGCGGACGGGGACGACGGCTCAAGCTTGGGGAGGAGGTAGGGCGGCACAGGTGCACGGCCTGAACGGCGACGGGGCGGACGACGGCGGAACAAACGCCGCGAAGGGCGAGGAGAGGCCGAGTGGGTGCGGCCACCAGGGCAAGCTCCTTCGAGCGGCGTCGGGTTCTCGGAGAGAGAGAGACCTGACAAGGGGGGCCCACCCAGGTCAAAACCGCCGTTGACTAGTGCCACATGAGCAGCGGGTGGACACAAAACCACCTAGGGGGGTGTTTCTTCTATAGTGTGACATCCAATGGCAGGCCTGGTTCTGTGGTGTTTTTCCCTTGTCACAGTGGTGCGCAGGTAGCAATGCTACACCTATGTACTCTCTCTGTTCCAAATTACTTGTCGCAGATATGGATGTATCTAGATACTCCCTCTGGTCCTTTTTACTCCGCATATTAGATTTGGGTCAAGTCAAACTTTACAAAGTTTGACCAAATATATATTAAAAAATATCAATATCTACCATACCAAATATATATTCCATCAAACTACATTTCGTAATGAATCTAACAAAATTGATTTGGCATCGTAAATATTAATACTTTTTCTATAAATTCGGTCAAAGTAGAGATGCTTTGACTTCAAACAAAACTTATATGCAGATTAAAAAGGACCGGAGGAAGTACATCCATTTCTACGATAAATAATTTAGAACAGAGGGAGTAACTATCAATGATGTAGGTAGGTTTCACCCATGCTCCGGGCCAACCTTGTATGTCCAGTAGACATTGTAGTTATAGTATGTAACTATAGCTACAGTCAACGAAGAAAGCAGGCTCCAGGCCCCGGGCCATGGCACTGGCTACCCTGGGCCAAGCCCCCGGTAGCTATCATACGTAAACTAACTAAAGTAATAGCTTATGTGGCCTTTCTTAATAGGAGGAAATTATGGGAGGGGGCTCATCCAGTTGAAATCAGGTAGGGTGAAGGGATTAGTTAGGCAAGTTACATAAGAGTATAGGGAGCTGCTACGCGTCGGCCGGCGGATGTATTAGAAAACATCCGCCCGTATGGAGCTCCGTTAGATCAACGCCCTAATAGCCATCGGATCTAACCACCGTGCGCGTGTGACCATCTCCTTACGTCCTGCAACAACACCTCCGTTTCGGAAACAGATTCCTCTGAGGGAACTAGTCCTTTGGCGCAAAATTAATCCACCGTCTCGTAAGCCATCCGATTCGATGAACCTTGTATTTCTGCAACAAGACTCTTGTTGCAAAATCTCCACTTATATAATTTTTTATAACAAGACGCTTGTTGCAAAAACTTCTCTCTCTTTAATTTCTTGCAACAAGACCCATATTGCAAAACTCTTTCTTCTCTAATTTTCTGCAACAGGATCCTTGTTACAAAAATTACAACAACATCTACTGCCGCGGCTAATTTTCCGCAACAAGACTAATGTTTAAAAAATTGGAACAACATCTCTGAGCGCGTTCAGCACTGCACAGTCGTCGTTGCCACCGTTCCGCAACAACGCGGTTGTTGCAGAAACTTGTCTCAGGATAGCGACGAGGTTGATATTGCAAGAGGCACAACTACCGTGTCGTCCTCGGCGCTCCGGCCACTGGTGCCCGTGTGAGCCGCGAGGCCATCCCAGGGCTGGGTGACGCTGCTGCTAGAAGCTGACTTGGGGAGAGAGAGATGGATCTTGATTTTGGGAAGGAATATGTGTGCGGAGGAGAACGACGTTGGAAAAAATAAGGTTGACAAAGAGATGAGGTTGCTTATTTTAATTGATCCAACGCCGCATCAAGCGGCGGATGCAGCGCCTTGATCAGTCGGTTGATGCTAATATTTTCCCAGAGTATATAGGTTTTTACGTAAGTGCAGCATTTGGTGCGCAGGGTTGTCAGAGCTCTGGTTTTGTTAGTTGGGGTGGATGCCCTTCTATTGAGCATATATGTTCTTAAGAGAAAAAAAAAGGGAAAACAGAGCTCTTGCTAATGCCTGCCAAAAAGAAATGAAAGAAGAGGAGAAGTGGCAAAGAAAGTGAAAGCATAAAGAAAAATTAATGACTACAGCTAACTTTCTCGCCAAGCTGCCCTTGTCCACAGCCGGTTCCGAAAACCGTAGTAGTTGGTTAGGGCATGTACAATGGTTGATAAGATAATCTTATCTTAAATTTTGCATGTAATTAGAGATGATAAAAAAACATGTCTACAATGGGTCATCTCTTAGCCTTATCTTCAATAATTAGTTGTTCCTAAAAATATGACGAGACAAATTGTGCTAAGAGATCATCTCTTGTCTTCTCTTAAATAAGATAAGACAAACCTTCTCTTATGATTTCTCTCTCCTCCACCTCATCATTTATCCTACGTGGCAGTCTTAAGATAGAACCATTGTACATGCCCTTATGTGCACGTACTCGCGTCGTGTAACTAATCCCCTGCCTAGCTAGTCCTCCTACAACTCGTAAAAGCCAGACGAATCACATGCTAGTTCGACAAGTCGTAGAATTCATTTGCAGCTCGCAGATAAAAGGGCAACGAGGATCGTCATCCATCGCGGTCGTCAGAGTTTCTTCCTCTTCTACCAAAAATAATACCCCAAAGATTTGGGTGCATCCATCTACACGATCATCAATCCGCCGCTCGCCGAGATGGCTCGCCGTCGTGATCTAGCTCCAGGATGGACCTTCAACCCACCGGACCGCGAGCTCACCGATGTCTACCTCCGCCGCGAGATCGACGGCCAGCCCATCGTCACCGGCTTCATGCATCGTAACGTCGACGTCTACTCCGCCGCCCCGGAGAAGCTGGTGGAGGGCCTCCAGCACGCGCCGGGCATCGGCGAAGCCCAAGGCGACCAAGACAAGCGCGTCTGGTACTTCTTCACCACCCTTCGCCACGCCGGCAAGAACGTGCCAGGCGGCCCCCGTAGGATGTCGCGCACCATTGCCGGCGCCGCCGACGGTAAGAAGCGGTGGTGGCACTCGGAGGGTTCCCTGAAGGCGGTGAAAGGAAGCGCGGCCGGCGGGGAGCTGCAGAAATTCACCTACAAGGTTGAGTCGGCGTCGGGGTCTGGGGGCTGGCTCATGACCGAGTACAGCATCCACGGAGCCGGCGACTTGGTTCTCTGCAAGGTCTACAAGACGCCTCGCCCTCGCCCGGCTCGCCGTCCTCACGTGTCATCCCCGGCGTCGTCGTTGTCGTCGTCTTCATCCTGCACGACGACAGCGGCCGATCTTTCCGGATCGGGCTGCAAGAGAAAGGCATCCGGCGACCACCCGGATGCTCCAACCACAACGCAGCGGAAAACGCAGGAGGCAATGGCATACATCCAGATGGAGGAGGAGGATGAGATCTACAGCGCGCCACACCAAACAGATCAAGATATCGAGGGCTTCAGTTTCTGCACCGCCGACCCGACGCTTGTGCCCGGAGCTGCTTCCTCGTCGTCTGCGAAGAGGGTGTTTTTGGACTTGGACGCCGGAGTTACCGTGGACTTGGACGCGCCGGTGGTCGCGCCTCAGTCCGCACCAGGGGCTTTCGTCGAGGAGGATGCTGGACTCGCTTCTGGAGCGGACAGCGTCGACAAGATCGTGTTCTATGAAACCGGAGTGACCGTCGACGACTTGCTAGATGGCTTCCTCTATACCATGCCGGAACCTGCACCAGCACCACCGTGCCGGAACGAGCTCCTCTCTGCGGCTGCTACCCCCAGCAACACGAACCAGAACGAGCTTCTCCATGCGCCGGCCAGCAACACGGCATGGAACCCAACATATGGCGGCAGCTACGGAGCGGACAGCGTCGACAAGGTCGTGCTCTACGAAGGCGAAGCTACCGTCGACGACTTGCTAGACGACACCACGCTTGACGGAAGCAACGATGGCTTCCTCTATCAAGATCAACAACCTACAGCCCCATCGCCGTGCCGGAACGAGCTCCTGTCCGCGGCTGTGGCCCGCAGCAACTCGACATCACCGCCGAGCCAGAACGAGCTCCTCCATGCCCCCGCCAGCAACACGACTTTGGATCCGACGGATGGCGGTCGCTACGAGTTGTTATCCACCTACGTTCCTCCTCCCTGCCGCGACGAGGAAGATGCTGTTGTCGAGTGGCTGGAGGCCGCCGGCGTCGGCATGTCGGACCCAGCAGTCGATCTGTTCTGGGGTACACCGAATGGTGTCTGCGTGTACTGAGTCTGCTACACGAACATCATACTACGTATCATGTATTCATGTCCAAACTCGTAGTGAATTAGTCTCGGGAAAATGTGTAATTATGTCACGCGTTGGAAGTTTGGAACCAGTGTATCGTTCTTTTTGGATGAACAGAGGGCGATCATATTCATCTTAGCAATCCTCAATTTGGTCTGATTCAACTTGACCGTCAATAACTTGACAGAGTTTTCTTATATTCAACTTGACAGATGAAATCCATATATAGTTTGTTCGATATGCCAAATAACTATCATCTTTCGGTTTCATAATGTAGTGCATGCAAAACCTAAAAAAACATACAAAATTTCTACCAAGTTTATAGGGAGTTTTTTTTCCTATATCTAAAATACCAGACATACACTCGCTCTCTTAAACAAATGCAAGACGTTTTAGGTCTTACAGAGGGAGTACATATACTCCCAAGGTTAGGATTAGGGTTTGCCTGAATGCGCGCACGCAGAGGGAGTATATATATTTTGGGGTTGTTTGGCTGTGCCCCCAGCGCTCCGTTCGTTGTTGTACTTCTGTTATGCCCCTGTGGTAACTTATTTTCGTTTCTTTGGCTGGACCTTCTGTTGGCCGCGACCGTCGGATATTGTTGTGGTGGTTGCTTTATAATCTAAAGCGGGGGGGGGGGGGGGGGGGGGGCAACTACTGCGGCTCTAGAGTGATGGTCCTTGGAATTTTTGTCAAAAAAACTGCCTGGCCTTTCGTATTAGGGAAACGGTTGTAGCCGGCGGACCGGCCGAAGCTTTGGCCGGTCACGCGCGGGTCGTTGCGATCGAACCGCCTGTTTAGCCACGTCTTCCACACAGAGGATCAGACGCGTGGCTGTTGGGGCCCGCATACCGCCCGCGACGTTATCCCTTCGCTTCCATATCCACTCGCATCTCCCTCCTCATCCACCCACAGCCGGGGGCGCGGTCGTCGCCATGGCCGCCGGCAACTGGATGCTCCTCATTTTGAATCGTGCGTGGATCACCCGCATCGGATGCATCCTTCTCCATGGCCGCCCACAGCCAGGGGCTTGCTCGTCGCCTTGTCTGCGGCAACTGGATGCGCGCCCTTTCCATGGCAACCGCAGCTAGAGCTTCGCTAGTCGCCATGACCACCCTGCAATCAGCCGCGGCGGCGACAAGTTTGTGCTGGAGCCGGGGGTTGCGGGAACCAGGTTATTTTTTGCTGGATCCACCCATTTTTTTTTGCTACAACCCCTTTCTTTTTTGCTACCATTCCCATTCGATTTGATGAACTCTTTTTGTTTTTGCTGGAACCGGTGTCCCGATTTGCTGGAAGCACTTGGTGGACGTGCTGCAAGGTTGACAGCTCGCCGGAGGAAGCTGCATCCAGCTGCGAGGAGGGCTACATCCAACGTCGTTCAAACGCCGGGAATTGCAACCATGTACGCCGGAGCTACAACCGGTGACCGGGGGAGTTGCAGGAGGGAGTGGCCGTTTTTGCTGATGTGTCTTTTTTTGGCGAACCAATTTTTTTTTGCTGGAACCGACGAATTTCTTTGCTGGAATAGATATAATTTTTTGCTTCATCGGCTGCAGAGCTCTCAAATGTTTCATGTCGTTTTTGCTGGGACCTAAGTTTGGTTTTGCTGGAAGTGTTTTTCGATTTTGCTGGAAGCATTGTTCGTTTTTGCTTCAACCGACCACTGAAATTCTGTAGGTACGATGCATGTCGATGGAGGCCAGTAGAGACGGCGACGCCTGCGGCGAGCTCGACGACGAGGACAAAAGGGGGTGGGGGACCAGACGTTGCAACCGCGGGGGCGGGAGGAGGGGGGGGGGGGGGGGGGAGCGGCGAGCTCGCCGGGAGTGCACGCACAATGATGGAAGGAGGATTGGCTGGGTGGGGGCGTTTTTTCTGGAAGCTTTGACCGAAGGAAGAACGAATCAAGGGTTGAGTTGCCAGATCGGATGGTTCCGGCTCGCTACATCGGGCTGTTGGCGTTCGATCGGCCCAACAGTTGGGCCGATGCGCCGGCACAGATCACCGCCCTTCGTATTCATCAAGGACCACCTTCAGACAATATTGACAGAAAAGACCATGTGCACCGTGGCGGCAGGTGCGGCAGCCGATACCTGGCACCTGCCGCCACGGGTTAAGGCGGCAGTACTGGCCGCCATGGGCAGAGGCAGCAGGTCCAACCCAACAGGTTTTCCCTGCCGCATGGCATATTTGAACGGAACGGTGGGTTTGTGGGCCTCACAGCTAGAAAAAAATTCTATGAGACCCGCTTTCATAGGACATGTGAGACCCTGTTAGATTGGTGACACGTGGTCTCTCTAATCTCAAAGCGCATAATCTTACTTTCATTAGCTTTGAATCCCAATTAGCTATTCCCGGGTGCAATCCCCACCTTCTTTCGTGGGCTACGTAGCTGTAGGGCTATTTTATCGCACACGTCCATGGCGGCCACGCCCAAGGACTCCGGCGACGGCCGCGCTCCAGGACTCACCAACGAGTACTGGACTACTTGTCCATGGCCGCGCCGACCGTGCCGAAGGGTCTTGTCCCCGCCGTCGAGTCAGAGAAGCTCGTCACCGCCGGTCGCGCCTGTGGCGATTTCTCATCCATGACCGGCCGCCCCACAGGACCTGGACGGACTGCACGTCCATGGCGGCCACATGGCACGTTGCTGGCCTGTCGGGTTCATGCCGGCCACGCACGAAGATGGTCGCCGAACCAACTCTTCGTCGACCGCGGCGCCGAGATGCATCAAAGCTGCTCCATGTCACTCACGCTCTACCTGGACGTCATCAGCATGTTCGTGTCATCCCTGCTGTGCTGTAACTACTGCGGGCTGTTGAGCGCACCTAAGCTTCTTGGCTTGATTGCAGGCATATAGCTTGCACATCCGAAGTTCATGGCGCCCATGATCCCTCTAGGCATGTACAATCATTATAAGTTCATGTAGAATCTGGATGAACATATACTGCTCCGTGCACATTTGTTTGCTCTCCTGTACAACCCCTGAGCAGTGCCAAATGTGTACAATGGTTATAGAAGCATGCATGAGAAGATGCATATAATTTGTGTCGATGGGTTTTGATGGCACGATGGTCCATCTAACATCCACCAAAAGTTTAGTATTTCTGTGTACATGTCTATAAGGACGTGACGCATTCGCTGACACTGGAACCAAGGGCCGGGAGTTCGCCGTCGTGGACAAGTGGGGCCTCACATAGTAGCTGGATGCATCTTGCCGCACGGATGCCATTGCGCGTCTGCCGGGTTTCTGCACGGCCATAGACAAGAAGCCGTCGTAGCATCGTGGCACATGGGCACCGGCGACGAGACCGTTTAGCGCCGCCATAGAGGCCATGGATAGGGAGTCATGATAGCATGGAGCCACGTGGCCGCGGTGACAGGGTCGTTCGACGTGGCCCTGGACGACAAGTCTTGGCGGCCGCCGCCGAGGTCATTAGGTGCCGCCATGGAAGAGCTCCGCAGGAGAAGAAGCGAACCTTAGCCCCCGATAGTTACGTACGTATCTGATATACGGAACCTTACAATAGGTGAATTGGAATCGGGAATAGGAGTTGGGATTGCAAATCGATGGGCATAATGAGATTAGATGTTTTGAGATTGTGAATGCCACATGCCAATCATCGGGACGGGTCTCACATGTTATCCTACGAGACCCGGTTTTATAGGATTTTTTTCCTCACGGGCTACGTGGAGCCTGCCGCTCGCGGCGGCAGCCTGAGTGGCCGGCAATATGTCGATCGTGTTAATGCATGCGCTGTTAATCAGACTTTCTAATCACAACATAGTACTCTTAGTCTCAGCCATGCAGATCCTGATTAAAATATTCCGGCTGCTGTGCCGACTTTGTGATGTGTTAGAGCATTTCTAGTCGCGCCTCCAATAACCTCTCATGTCATTTTTTAGCGCCGGCGTCCAAAAATTGATCCAATCGTGTCTCTAGGATCTTGTTTATCGCCGGTTGGGGCCAAAATGAAAGCCGGCGAACCTGAGCCGAACCCAAGCCCACGGGGGTCGCCTGGGGGCGCTGGCCGAAGCAAAAAGGCGCATGAGTCCGCTCTGTCAGCGAGAGAAAGACCTTTTCCCGCCGATCCCCCCGCCCCCCCTCCGTTTCCCTCCATCTCCCCCTTCTCCAGCCTTCTCCCGCCATTCTCCTCCCTCTCCCCTCCATCCGGCCACCATGCCGCCGAAGAAGTACACGGCCCCTCGCGCCGCTACCGATGCCAACGCCACCCAGGCGAAGGAGAGGAAGCAGAGGGCGCCGCCGTCCGAACTCCCGGGCATGTCAAACGCCGACTGGAAGACGGAGGTTCAGCGGCGGGAGGCTGTCATCACCGACCGACGGAACAGGATCAACACCAAGAAGGCCCGGGACAGGGCGGCGGCGGCGGCGACTGCCGTGGCGAAGCAGGCGGATCGCGCGGCGGAACATGCAGAGGTGTCTCGCGCGGGGATGATGAATCCGCCCGGCGGCCACGGCCCGCACGCTCCCTGGAGCCAGCAGAAGGTCGAGTCGCCGGCTGGCTTTTTGGCGTCTCCACACCCGCGCCACCCAGAGGGAAGAGAAAACCAAGGCGCGATGGTCGGCGTTGATGACGAACAGCGTCGTCAAGCTCGACCTGCTCCGGACCAACGTCGCTGCGAAAAAGAGGAACACTGACCTGGCTTTCCTGATGGGGGAGGGGGCCGGACATGGCGACGATGAATGGGCAGGTCAAGGCGTGGTACCTGGCGGAGCATGGCCTCATCCTGAACAGATGAAGTCGATAGCGGCGCCAACTCCCACTCCGACCCCAACGCCGCCGCCAAGCCCGAGCGACGCCTCCGCGATGTCAAGTACGGAAGCCTCGCAGACGCCGACCAGCCCGCGCACGCCGATTCCCAACAGCAACGCTGGTGGATGATAACCCACAAGTATAGGGTATCGCAACAGTTTTCGAGGGTAGAGTATTCAACCCAAATTTATTGATTCGACACAAGGGGAGCCAAAGAATATTCTCAAGTATTAGCAGCTGAGTTGTCAATTCAACCACACCTGGAAACTTAGTATCTGTAGCAAAGTAATATGATAGTAGTGGTAACGATAGCAAAAGGTAATGATAGCAAAAGGTAATGATAGCAAAAGTAATATTTTTGGTGTTTTATAGTGATGATAACAATAGCAACGGAAAAGTAAATAAGCGAAGAACAATATATGGAAAGCTCGTAGGTAATGGATCGGTGATAGGGAATTATGCCGGATGTGGTTCATCATGAAACAGTCATAACCTAGGGCGACACAGAACTAGCTCCAATTCATCAATGTAATGTAGGCATGTATTTTGAATATAGTCATACGTGCTTATGGAAAAGAACTTGCATGACATTTTTTGTCCTACCCTCCCATGGCAGTGGGGTCCTAGTGGAAACTAAGGGATATTAAGGCCTCCTTTTAATAGAGTACCGAACCAAAGCATTAACACATGGTGAATACATGAACTCCTCAAACTACGGTCATCACCAGGAGTGGTCCCGATTATTGTCACTTCGGGATTGCCGGATCATAACACTTATTAGGTGACTATAGACTTGCAAGATAGTATCAAGAACTCACATATATTCATGAAAACATAATAGGTTCAGATCTGAAATCATGGCACTCGGGCCCTAGTGACAAGCATTAAGCATAGCAAAGTCATAGCAACATCAATCTCAGAACATAGTGGATACTAGGGATCAAACCCTAACAAAACTAACTCGATTACATGATAAATCTCATCCAACCCATCACTGTCTAGCAAGCCTACGATGGAATTACTCACGCACGGCGGTGAGCATCATGAAATTGTTGATGGAGGATGGTTGATGATGACGACGGTGACGGATTCCCCTCTCCGAAGCCCCGAACGGACTCCAGATCAGCCCCCCCGAGAGAGTTTAGGGCTTCGCGGCGGCTCCGTATCGTAAAACGTGATGAATCCTTCTCCTTTATTTTTTCTCCCTGAACACGAATATATAGAGTTGGAGTTGAGGTCGGAGGAGCTCCAGGGGGGCCACAAGGCAGGGGGGCGCCCCCACCCTCGTGGCTAGGGTGTGGGCCCCCTGGCCTTGATTCTTTGCCAGTATTTTCCAAAAATAATCTCCGTGGAGTTTCAGGTCATTCCGAGAACTTTTGCTTCTGCACATAAATAACACCATGGCAGTTCTGCTGAAAACAATGTCAGTCCGGGTTAGTTCCATTCAAATCATGCAAGTTAGAGTCCAAAATAAGGGCAAAAGTGTTTGGAAAAGTAGATATGACAGAGACGTATCAACTCCCCAAGCTTAACCCTTTGCTTGTCCTCAAGCAATTCAGTTGATAAACTGAAAGTGATAAAGAAAAACTTTTACAACTCTATTTGCTCTTGTTGTTGTAAATATGTAAAGCCATCATTCAAGTTTTCAGCAAAGATTATGAAGTAACCATATTCACAATAACTCTTAGGTCTCATGTTTACTCATATCAATGGCATAATCAACTAGCGAGCAATAATAATAAATCTCAGATGACAACACTTTCTCAAAACAATCATAATATGATATAACAAGATGGTATCTCGCTAGCCCTTTCTGAGACCGCAAAACATAAATGCAGAGCACCTTTAAAGATCAAGGACTGACTAGACATTGTAATTCATGGTAAAAGAGATCCAGTCAAGTCATACTCAATGTAAACTAACAATAATGAATGCAAATGACAGTGGTGCTCTTCAACTGGTGCCTTTTAATAAGAGGATGATGACTCAACATAGAAGTAAATAAATAGGCCCTTCACAGAGGGAAGCGGGGATTTGTAGAGGTGCCAGAGCTCGGTTTTGAAATAGAGGTGAATAATATTTTGAGCGGTATACTTTCATTGTCAACATAACAACCGAGAGATGGTGATATCTTCCATGCTACACACATTATAGGCGGTTCCCAAATAGAATGGTAAAGTTTATACTCCCCCTCCACCAACAGGCATCAATCCATGGCTTGCTCGAAACAACGAGTGCCTCCAACTAACAATAGTCCCATGGGGAGTTTTGTTTACAGTTATTTTGATTTGATTTGCATAAAGCATGGGACTGGGCATCCCAGTGACCAGCCATTTTCTCGTGAATGAGGAGCGGAGTCCACTCCTCTTGAGAATAACTCGCCTAACATGGAAGATACAGACAACCCTAGTTGATACATGAGCTATTCGAGTATACAAAACAGAATGTTTATTTGAAGGTTTAGAGTTTGGCACATACAAATTTACTTGAACGGCAGGTAGATACCGTATACAGGTAGGTATGGTGGACTCATATGGAATAACTTTGGGGTTTATGGGATTGGATGCACAAGCAGTATTCCCGCTTAGTGCAGGTGAAGGCTAAAAAAAGACTGGGAAGCGACCAGCTAGAGAGCGACAACAGTCATGAACATGCATTAAATTTAATCAACACCGAATGCAAGCATGAGTAGGATATAATGCACCATGAACATAAATATCGCAGAGGCTATGTTGATTTTGTTTCAACTACATGCGTGAACATGTGCCAAGTCAAGCCACTCGAATCGTTCAAAAGAGGATACCACCCTATCATACCACATCACAACCATTTTAATAGCATGTTGGCTGATACGTCTCCAACGTATCTATAATTTTTGATTGCTCCATGCTATATTATCTACTGTTTTGGACATTATTGGGCTTTATTATCCACTTTTATATTATTTTTGGGACTAACCTATTAACTGGAGGCCCAGCCCAGAATTGTTGTTTTTTGCCTTTTTAGGGTTTCGAAGAAAAGGAATATCAAACGGAGTCCAAAGGGAATGAAACCTTCGGGAACGTGATTTTCTCAACGAACAAGACCCGGGAGACTTGGACCCTACGTCAAGAAAGGAAACAGGAGGGGGGCAGGCCCACCCCCACCAGGCGCGACCTCCACCCTTGTGGGCCCCTTGTTGCTCCACCGACGTACTCCTTCCTCCTATATATATCCACGTACCCCCAAACGATCAGATACGGAGCCAAAACCCTAATTCCACCGCCGCAACTTTCTGTATCCATGAGATCCCATCTTGGGGCCTGTTCCGGAGCTCCGTCGGAGGAGGCATCGATCACGGAGGGCTTCTACATCAACACCATAGCCCCTCCGATGAAGTGTGAGTAGTTTACCTCAGACCTACGGGTCCATAGTTAGTAGCTAGATGGCTTCTTCTCTCTTTTTGGATCTCAATACAATGTTCTCCCCCTCTCTTGTGGAGAACTATTCGATGTAATCTTCTTTTTGCGGTGTGTTTGTTGAGACCGATGAATTGTGGATTTATGATCAAGTCTATCTATGAACAATATTTAAATCTTCTCTTAATTCTTTTATGTATGATTGGTTATCTCTGCAAGTCTCTTCGAATTATCAGTTTGGTTTGGCCTACTAGATTGATCTTTCTTGCAATGGGAGAAGTGCTTAGCTTTGGGTTCAATCTTGCGGTGTGCTTTCCCAGTGACAGTAAGGGCAGCAAGGCACATATTTTATTGTTGCCATCGAGGATAACAAGATGGGGTTTTCTTCATATTGCATGAGTCTATCCCTCTACATCATGTCATCTTGCTTAAGGCGTTACTCTGTTTTTAACTTAATACTCTAGATGCATGCTGGATAGCGATCGATGAGTGGAGTAATAGTAGTAGATGCAGGCAGGAGTCGGTCTACTTGTCTCGGACGTGATGCCTATATACATGATCATACCTAGATATTCTCATAACTATGCTCAATTCTGTCAATTGCTCAACAGTAATTTGTTCACCCATCGTAGAATACTTATGCTCTCGAGAGAAGCCACTAGTGAAACCTATGGCCCCTGGGTCTATCTTTATCATATTGATCTCCTACTACTTAGTTATTTCCTTTGCTATTTACTTTGCCTTTATTTTACTTTGCATCTTTATCATAAAAATACCAAAAATATTATCTTATCATATCTATCAGATCTCACTCTTGTAAGTGGCCTTATAGGGATTGACAACCCCTATTTGCGTTGGTTGCGAGGATTTATTTGTTTTGTGCAGGTACGAGGGACTCACGCATAGCCTCCTACTGGATTGATACCTTGGTTCTCAAAAACTGAGGGAAATACTTACGCTACTTTGCTGCAACATCCCTTCCTCTTCGGGGAAAACCAACGCAGTGCTCAAGAGGTAGCAAGAAGGATTTCTGGCGCCGTTGCCGGGGAGGTCTACGCAAAAGTCAACATACCAAGTACCCATCACATACCCTTATCTCCCGCATTACATTATTTGCCATTTTCCTCTTGTTTTCCTCTCCCCCCACTTTACCCTTGCCATTTTATTCGCCCTCTCTCTCTCTATCCTCCCTCTCTGTCTCTATTTGCCTCTTTTTGCCCGCTTGCTTTTTGTTTACTTGTGTGTTAGTTTGCTTGCTTGTCACGATGGCTCAAGATAATACTAAATTGTGTGACTTCACCAATACCAACAATAATGATTTTATTAGCACTCCGATTGCTCCTCTTACCGATGTTGAATCTTGTGAAATTAATACTGCTTTGCTGAATCTTGTCATGAAAGATCCGTTTTCCGGCCTTCTTAGTGAAGATGCCGCTACCCATCTAAATAGCTTCGTTGATTTGTGTGACATGCAAAATAAGAAAGATGTGGATAATGATATTGTTAAATTGAATCTATTTCCTTTTTCGCTTAGAGATCGTGCTAAAGCTTGGTTTTTGTCTTTGCCTAAAAATAGTATTGATTCATAGAACAAGTGCAAAGATGCTTTTATCTCTAAGTATTTTCCTCCCGCTAAGATCATCTCTCTTAGAAACGATATTATGAATTTTAAGCAACTTGATCATGAACATGTTGCACAAGCTTGGGAGAGAATGAAATTAATGATACGTAATTGCCCTACTCATGGTTTAAATTTGTGGATGATTATACAAAAATTTTATGCCGGATTGAATTATGCTTCTAGAAATCTTCTAGATTCGGCCGCAGGAGGCACTTTTATGGAAATCACTTTAGGAGAAGCTACTAAACTCCTAGATAATATTATGGTTAATTATTCTCAATGGCATACTGAAAGATCCACTAATAAAAAGGTGCATGCGATAGAAGAAATTAATGTTTTGAGTTGAAAGATGGATGAACTTATGAAATTATTTTCTAATAAGAGTGCTTCTTCTGATCCTAATGATATGCCCTTGTCTACTTTAATTGAGAATAATAATGAATCTATGGATGTGAATTTTGTCGGTAGGAACAATTTTGGTAACAACGCGTATAGAGGCAATTTTAATCCTAGGCCTTATCCTAGTAATCCCTCTAATAATTATGGTAATTCCTACAACAATTCTTATGGAAATTATAATAAGATGCCCTCTGATTTTGAATCTAATATTAAAGAATTTATTACTTCGCAAAAGAATTTTAATGCTATGAGTGAAGAAAAATTGCTTAAGATTGATGATTTGGCTAGGAACGTTGATAGAATTTCTCTTGATGTTGATTCTTTGAAACTTAGATCTATTCCACCTAAGCATGATATCAATGAGTCTCTCAAAGCCATGAGAATTTCCATTGATGAGTGCAAAGAAAGAACCGCTAGGATGCTGAAAGAACATGCGGTGCCCCCATGTTTGGTTTTGGTATTTGATGACAATCTCTATGGACTAATGGTTGCCTTGAGTTATACTTGAAGGTTTTGTCCATAGGCTTTTCTTGGAGTACATGTGTTGGTTTCAAGGAGAGTTTGTGTCGACCAAGGTGCTATTCAAGGAATTACCCAAAGATTGGTCATGTGAGTGTTGAGCTTATTGCAAGCATGTCTTGAAGAAGAAGATTGTGTGATCATTCACGTCTACCTTCAAGACATTATCCAAATGAAGAGAATTGGAAAGATTAAAGGTTGATCAAGATTAAGTCAAGAATGAATCAAGTTGATCAACACGCAAAGCATACAAGATGTACTGAGGGATCAAGTGATCCCATGGTATGGTAAGCATTGTCCATTACGCTTTGCTTGCTAACCCATGGTTTTCATGAGAGTTCTTTGTGGGGTTAGGTGGTGATGTGCAAGTTCAAGTGGAGCATCATGAAGAGATCAAATGCTTGAAGCTTGCCATCCATTATGGTAACAATGGATTTATGAAGATGTGCCGAAGAGTGGTTCACCCATAGTGGAGTATGGGGGAGCAATCAACTAGTCTTCATCGAGCCAACACAATCAAGAAAGGTGGTCCAACTTGAGGAAGTCAAGATCGTCGTCATCTAGCTCAAGTGGACTATGTGCAAGACAAAGGTTTGCCCTTGATAGGTTTACTATTTTACCGGTCTCATAGTGGTATTTGCGAGACTGGGTTATAGGATCGATTGCCGTACTATCAAGGGGGGCTCTTGATGAGTAGCTTGATCGTATCGTTCGTAGAGAGCTCAAACCATTGCATCCTTGCATCATCTTTCTTGGTTCTTGTTTGGCTTTTCTCTTTGTGAGTTTTGGAGCTTTTGGTCATCTTGGTGACAAGCTCGAGTTCATCGAAAACGGAGTTCACTCGCATCTTCTATGATGTTTTGATGCTACTCATCGTCTTGTATACAACAAGCTTGAGTTTGCTCAATTCGGAGCTCGTATGAAGAATTTATGGCAGTTCTGGTTTTCTCCATGCGGTAGTACCGCGGTCGGCAGCGGTAGTACCGCTTATAGCGTTAAGCGGTAGTACCGCTCCAGTACCGCTCTACTACCGCCTTGATTTTGGGTCCTGCTCTTTTCGTGTCGGGTTTAGCAGTAGTTGCACGGCAGTAAGGCATGGTAGTACCGCCTAAGTGGTAGTACCGCTCCGGTCGGGCGGTAGTACCGCTACTGCATTACTGCCGTCGTACTCTGCTCTGCCCTGCCCCTTTTGGTCCCGTGTTCTACTCCTCCAGCGGTAGTACCGCCGGGGTGAGCGGTAGTACTGCTCTTATGTGGTACTACCGCCCCAAGGTTCATGTTGTGTTGCTCCTTTTTCCCTGCTTCTTCCGCCCGAGCGGTAATACCGCTCGTGTGCGGGCTGAGCACATAACGGTTGGATTCCCCCCCTCCTATAATAGGGGGTCTTCTTCCCCAATGAACCTTATCCTTTGAGCTCGTATTCTTCCCCCATTGTTGACCTTCTTCGAGCTTGCTAACTCTCAATCCCTCCAATGATTCTTGCTAGTTCTTGAGGGAAAAGAGAGAGGAGATCTAGATCCGCATTTCCACCAATCACTTTCTCCTCTAAGTGAGGGGAACCCCTTGGATCTAGATCTTGGAGTTCTTTGTGTTCTTCTTTCGTTCTTCCTCTCATTTTCCTCCCTAGCATTAGTTGCTTCGGTGGGATTTGAGAGAGAAGGACTTGGGCACTCCGTGTGCCCTTGCCATTGCATTTGGTGCATCGGTTTGAGTTCTCCACGGTGATACGTGAAAGTGAAGTTTGAGAAGCTTATTACTCTTGGGTGTTTGGGCACCCTAGAGCTTGTTCCTCTTGGGTGCCTTGGCGCCCTAGACGGTTGGTGTTGTTCGGAGCTCAATCATTGTGGTGTAAAGCTCCGGGCAAGCGTCGGGGTCTGCAATTAGGTTGTGGAGATCGCCCCAAGCAATTTGACGGGTACCGGTGACCGCCCCCAAGGGTTGCCAAAGTGTACGGGTTCGGTGACCGCCCCCAAGGGTTGCCATTTGTACGGGTTCGGTGACCGCCCTCAAGGGTCCCTTAGTGGAATCACGGCATCTTGCATTGTGCGAGGGCGTGAGGAGATTACGGTGGCCCTAGTGGCTTCTTGGGGAGCATTGTGCCTCCACACCGCTCCAAACGGAGATTAGCATCCGCAAGGGTGTGAACTTCGGGATACATCGTCGTCTCCACGTGCCTCGGTTATCTCTTACCCGAGCCCTTTACTTATGCACTTTACTTTGTGATAGCCATATTGTTTCTTGTCATATATCTTGCTATCACTTAGTTGTTTATCTTGCTTAGCATAAGTTGTTGGTGCACATAGGTGAGCCTAGTTGTTGTAGGTTTTGTGCTTGTCAAATTAACCGCTAGGTTTATTCCGCATTTGTTCAAGCCTAAACCGTAATTATTTTAAAGCGCCTATTCACCCCCCTCTAGGCGACATCCACGATCTTTCAGATGCGTGCTAAGAAAGATGCCTTTATAAGAGCGTGTTCTTCTAGTTCCTATGAAAATAAAGATGAAGATCTAAAAGTTATTGATGTGTCCCCTATTAAATCTTTGTTTTGCAATATGAATCTTGATAATGACGGGACTGAATATGATCCACCTTTACCTAGAGGTGTTCCAAGAATTCGGAATTTGTTGATCTTGATGCTAAAATTGATAAAAGTGGGATTGAAGAAATTAAAACCCTAGATGTTGCTAAACCCACTATTATGGATTTCAAGGAACTTAACTATGAAAATTGCTCTTTGATTGATTGTATTTCCTTGTTGCAATCCGTGCTAAATTCTCCTCACGCTTATAGTCAAAATAAATCGTTTACTAAACATATCGTTGATGCCTTGATGCAATCTTATGAAGAAAAACTTGAATTGGAAGTTTCTATCCCTAGATAACTTTATGACAAGTGGGAACCAACTATTAAAAATAAAATTAAAGATCATGAATGCTATGCTTTATGTGATTTGGGTGCTAGTGTTTCCACGATTCCAAAGACTTTGTGTGATTTGTTAGGTTTTCGTGATTTTGATGATTGCTCTCTAAACTTGCACCTTGTGGATTCCACTATTAAGAAACCTATGGGAAGAATTAATGATGTTATTATTGTTTCAAATAGGAATTATGTGCCCGTAGATTTTATTGTTCTTGACATAGATTGCAATCCTTCATGTCCTATTATTCTTGGTAGACCTTTCCTTAGAATGATTGGTGCAATTATTGATATGAAGGAAGGAAATATTAGATTCCAATTTCCGTTAAGGAAAGGCATGGAACACTTTCCTAGAAAGAAAATTAAATTACCTTATGAATCTATTATGAGAGCCACTTATGGATTGCCTACCAAAGATGGCAATACATAGATCTATTCTTGCTTGTTATGCCTAGCTAGGGGCTTTAAATGATAGCGCTTGTTGGGAGGCAACCCAATTTTATTTTTATTCCTTGATTTTTGCTCCTGTTTAGTAATAAATAATTTATCTAGACTCTGCTTTGGTTGTGTTTTTGTGTCTAATTAGTGTTTGTGCCAAGTAGAACCGTTGGGAAGACTTGGGGAATGTCTTGTTGAACTTGCTGTAAAAAACAGAAACTTTAGCGCTCACAAGAACTACTGCCATTTTTATTTGGAAAGTGATATTTAGTTAATTCTTTTTGCATATGATTAACAGATAAATTACTCACGTCCAGAAATTTAGTTTATAATTTTTGGGGTTCCAGATCTTGCGCTAGCTACAGATTACTACAGACTGTTCTGTTTTTGACAGATTCTGTTTTTCGTGTGTTGTTTGCTTATTTTGATGAATCTATGGCTAGTAAAATAGTTTATAAACCATAGATAAGTTGGAATACAGTAGGTATAACACCAATATAAATAAATAATGAGTTCATTACAGTACCTTGAAGTGGTCTTTTTTTCCGCTAACGGAGCTCACGAGATTTTCTACTTTATGTTTTGTGTTGTGAAGTTTTCAAGTTTTGGGTAAAGATTTGATGGATTATGGAACAAGGAGTGGCAAGAGCATAATCTTGGGTATGCCCATGGCACCCCCAAGATAATCTAAGGACACCTAAAAGGCAAAGCTTGGGGATGCCCCGGAAGGCATCCCCTCTTTCGTCTACTTCTATCGGTAACTTTACTTGGAGCTATATTTTTATTCGCCACATGATATGTGTTTTGCTTGGAGCGTCTTGTATGATTTGAGTCTTTACTTGTTAGTTTACCACTATCATCCTTGCTGTACACATGTTTTGAGAGAGCCATACATGATTTATAATTTGTTAGAATACTCTATGTGCTTCGCTTATATCTTTTGAGTTATATAATTTTGCTCTAGTACTTCACTTATATCTTTTAGAGCACGGTGGTGGATTTGTTTTATAGAAACTATTGATCTCTCATGCTCCACTTAGATTATTTTGAGAGTCTTAAATAGCATGGTAATTTGCTTAAAATCCTAATATGCTTGGTATACAAGATTAATAATAAAACTTTCTTATGAGTGTGTTGAATATTATGATAAGTTTGATACTTGATAATTGTTTTGAGATATAAAGATGGTGATATTAAAGTTGTGCTAGTTGAGTAGTTGTGAATTTGAGAAATACTTGTGTTGAAGTTTGTGATTCCCGTAGCATGCACGTATGGTGAACCGTTATGTGATGAAGTCGGAGCATTATTTATTTTTTGATTGCCTTCCTTATGAGTGGCGGTCGGGGACGAGCGATGGTCTTTTCCTACCAACCTATCCCCCTAGGAGCATGCGCATAATACTTTTCTTTGATAACTTGTAGATTTTTGCAATAAGTATATGAGTTCTTTATGACTAATGTTGAGTCCATGGATTATACGCACTCTCACCCTTCCACCTTTGCTAGCCTCTCTAATACCGCGCACCTTTCGCCGGTATCATATACCCACCATATACCTTCCTCAAAACAGCCACCATACCTACCTATTATGGCATTTCCATAGCCATTCCGAGATATATTGCCATGCAACTTTCCACCATTCCGTTTATCATGACACACTCCATCATTGTCATATTGCTTAGCATGATCATATAGTTGACATCATATTTGTGGCAAAGCCACCACTCACAATTCTTTCATACATGTCACGCATGCATCATTGCACATCCTGGTACACCGCTGAAGGCATTCATATAGAGTCATATTTTGTTCTAAGTATCGAGTTGTAATTGTTGAGTTGTAAGAAAAATAAAAGTGTGATGATCATCATTATTAGAGCATTGTCCCAGTGAGGAAAGGATGATGGAGACTATGATTCCCCCACAAGTCGGGATGAGACTCCGGACGAAAAAGAAAAAAAAGGAAGAAAAGAGGCCATATATTAAAAAGAGAAAAGGCCCAAATAAAAAAAAGGAAAGAAAAAAATGAGAGAAAAAGAGAGAAGGGACAATGTTACTATCCTTTTACCACACTTGTGCTTCAAAGTAGCACCATGATCTTCATAGTAGAGAGTCTCTCATGTTATCACTTTCATATACTAGTGGGAATCTTTCATTATAGAACTTGGCTTGTATATTCCAATGATGGGCTTTCTCAAAATGCCCTAGGTCTTCATGAGCAAGCAAGTTGGATGCACACCCACTTAGTTTCCTTTTTGAGCTTTCATATACTTATAGCTCTAGTGCATCCGTTGCATGGCAATCCCAACTCACTCACATTGATATCTATTGATGGGCATCTCCCTAGCCCATTGATACGCCTAGTTGATGTGAGACTATCTTCTCCCTTTTTGTCTTCTCCACAACCACCACTCTATTCCACCTATAGTGCTATATCCATGGCTCACACTCATGTATTGTGTGAAGATTGAAAAAGTTTTGAGAATGTCAAAAGTATGAAACAATTGCTTGGCTTGTCATCAGGGTTGTGCATGATTTAAATATTTTGTGTGGTGAAGATAGAGAATAGCCAGACTATATGATTTTGTAGGGATAACTTTCTTTAGCCATGTTATTTTGAGAAGACATAATTGCTTTGTTAGTATGCTTGAAGTATTATTATTTTTATGTCAATATGAACTTTTGTCTTGAATCTTTCAGATCTGAATATTCATACCACAATTAAGAAGAATTACATTAAAATTATGCCAAGTAGCACTCCGCATCAAAAATTCTGTTTTTATCATTTACCTACTTGAGGACGAGCAGGAATTAAGCTTGGGGATGCTTGATACGTCTCCAACGTATCTATAATTTTTGATTGCTCCATGCTATATTATCTACTGTTTTGGACATTATTGGGCTTTATTATCCACTTTTATATTATTTTTGGGACTAACCTATTAACCGGAGGCCCAGCCCAGAATTGCTGTTTTTGCCTGTTTTAGGGTTTCGAAGAAAAGGAATATCAAACGGAGTCCAAACGGAATGAAACCTTCGGGAACATGATTTTCTCAACGAACAAGACCCGGGAGACTTGGACCCTACGTCAAGAAAGGAAACAGGAGGCCACGAGGTAGGGGGCGCGCCCACCCCCACTAGGCGCGCCCTCCACCCTCGTGGGCCCCCTGTTGCTCCACCGACGTAATCCTTCCTCCTATATATATCCACGTACCCCAAACGATCAGATACGGAGCCAAAACCCTAATTCCACCGCCGCAACTTTCTGTATCCACGAGATCCCATCTTGGGGCCTGTTCCGGAGCTCCGCCGGAGGGGGCATCGATCACGGAGGGCTTCTACATCAACACCATAGCCCCTCCGATGAAGTGTGAGTAGTTTACCTCAGACCTACGGGTCCATAGTTTGTAGCTAGATGGCTTCTTCTCTCTTTTTGGATCTCAATACAATGTTCTCCCCCTCTCTTGTGGAGAACTATACGATGTAATCTTCTTTTTGCGGTGTGTTTGTTGAGACCGATGAATTGTGGGTTTATGATCAAGTCTATCTATGAACAATATTTGAATCTTCTCTGAATTCTTTTATGTATGATTGGTTATCTTTGCAAGTCTCTTCGAATTATCAGTTTGGTTTGGCCTACTAGATTGATCTTTCTCACAATGGGAGAAGTGCTTAGCTTTGGCTTCAATCTTGCGGTGTCCTTTCCCAGTGACAGTAAGGGAAGCAAGGCACATATTGTATTGTTGCCATCGAGGATAACAAGATGGGGTTTTCTTCATATTGCATGAGTCTATCCCTCTACATCATGTCATCTTGCTTAAGGCGTTACTCTATTTTTAACTTAATACTCTAGATGCATGCTTGATAGCGGTCGATGAGTGGAGTAATAGTAGTAGATGCAGGCAGGAGTCGGTCTACTTGTCTCGGACGTGATGCCTATATACATGATCATACCTAGATATTCTCATAATTATGCTCAATTCTGTCAATTGCTCAACAGTAATTTGTTCACCCACCGTAGAATACTTATGCTCTCGAGAGAAGCCACTAGTGAAACCTATGTCCCCCGGGTCTATCTTTATCATATTGATCTCCTACTACTTAGTTATTTCCTTTGACTTTATTTTACTTTGCATCGTTTATCATAAAAATACCAAAAATCTTATCTTATCATATCTATCAGATCTCACTCTCGTAAGTGGCCCTATAGGGATTGACAACCCCTATTTGCGTTGGTTGCGAGGATTTATTTGTTTTGTGCAGGTGCGAGGGACTCGCATGTAGCCTCCTACTAGATTGATACCTTGGATCTCAAAAACTGAGGGAAATACTTACGCTACTTTGCTGCATCATCCCTTCCTCTTCGGGGAAAACCAATGCAGTGCTCAAGAGGTAGCATTGGCACGCAAGGTAAACCATTATAAGCTCCTAGCTAATTAAGCATGTCATAAGCAACTATAATCTCTAATTGTCATTACAAACACGTTTATTCATAATAGGCTGAATTAGGAATGATGAACTAATCATATTTACAAAAATAAGAGAGGTCGAGTTCATACCAGCTTCTCCTATCTCAATCAGTCCATCATATATCATCATAATTTTCTTTCACTTGCACGAACGAATGATGTGAATAATAATAACCGTGCATGTGCATTGGACTAAGCTGGAATCTGCAAGCATTCAATAAACAGGAGAATACAAGGCAATATGGACTCTTGGTTAAATCAACAATAATGCATATAGGAGTCACTTCAACAATTTAATTATGTTCTTCTCCTATCGACCCCCAAAGAAAAGAAAAAAAATAAAACTATCTACACGGGAAAGCTCCCAACAAGCAAAAGAAGAACAGGAAATCTTTTTGGGTTTTCTTTTTAATTACTACTACTATAGCATGAAAAGTAAACTAGCTAAAAAGCTACAACTAGTTTTTTTGTTTTTATTAAGGTTTATCAAACACACAAGAAGAAAGCATAAAAAGGAAAATAAACTAGCATAGATATTACAATGAAAAAGTATGAGCACCGACATCTAGCAATGAGTGTGTGAACATGAATGTAACGTCGGTGAGAAATACGTACTCCCCCAAGCTTAGGCTTTTGGCCTAAGTTGGTCTATGGCCACGGCTGGTGTCTGTGTCAAAACCGGCGGATCTCGGGTAGGGGGTCCCGAACTGTGTGTCTAGGCGGATGGTAACAGGAGGCAGGGGACACGATGTTTTACCCAGGTTCGGGCCCTCTTGATGGAGGTAAAACCCTACGTCCTGCTTGATTAATATTGATGATATGGGTAGTACAAGAGTAGATCTACCACGAGATCAGAGAGGCTAAACCCTAGAAGCTAGCCTATGGTATGATTGTTGTTCGTCCTATGGACTAAAACCCTCCGGTTTATATAGACACCGGAGAGGGCTAGGGTTACACAGAGTCGGTTACAATGGTAGGAGATCTACATATCCGTATCGCCAAGCTTGCCTTCCATGCCAACGGAAGTCCCTTCCGGACACGGGACGAAGTCTTCAATCTTGTATCTGCAAGTCCAGGAGTCCGGCCGAAGGTATAGTCCGGCTATCCGGTCACCCCCTAATCCAGGACTCCCTCAGCTGGCCTGACGGATATCCAAAGTTGTAGTTGGGGTCGTACTGAGATGCGGCAGTCATTGCATCATGGGCTGCAGCTTGGAGGCGAGCTATCTCAGCCCTCCTCTTATACTCTTCCGCCTCCTCTCTGGTTATAAAATGTCTCCCTTTTGCCTGAAAGTCAAAGAAAGTAGAAGCAGGGAGAGCGACGTGATAGGTGCGTCGTCTGTCGAAGATTAGTCGGTACTGGAGGAACTGATCGTTCCTCTCAACAAAATGATGACGAACCATAGCCTTATAATCCAAATAAGCAGGGGGCAACTCAATATCATCCTCACGTATGGTTATACCAAGAAAATTAGCTATACGAGTTGCATAAATTTCACCGAAGAAATATTCATTAAATCTAGTATGATGCAACCTACGTGCAACAATGGCTCCCAAATTATAAGACTTATCTCCTAACACAGCACTCCTAAGAATACTGACGTCAGGGACACACATATGATATGCTTCATCTTTACCATTTATGCACCTACCTATGAAGAGAGCAAAATAATGTATAGCAGGAAAATGAATGCTCCCTATGGTAGCTTGTGCTATATCTCTAGATTCCCCCACAATTATACTAGCAAGAAAATCTATAAATACAGATTTGCGAGGTTCACTAGCACTACCCCATTCTGGAAGTTTGCAAGCAGTGGTAAAGTCCTCTAAGTCCATAGTATAAGAATTTTCATAAAGATCAAATAGGACAGTTTGAGAATTGCGTGAAGATGAAAATTCAAACCTCCTCACAAAAGGAACTAGTGAGATAGTGGTACTGGCGGCGCTTTTCTGCCTCGAAGCTCACAAGATCAGCGTTACGCAAATATGCGTTAAATTCTTCCTTAATTCCTGCTCGATCCATGAAGTCCTCTGAAGGCCATTCACAAGGCCGCACTGGAGCGTCCCTTGGTGGCTCATCATCAGCATCACGCATTGTAAGCCTGGGTCCTTGCTTCCTTGAAGAACCACCTTGGTACATTTTCCTAAACATATTTCTTCTTCTGAAAAATTTCTGAAATTTTTAGTAACTTCAAATAAAAATGAACCAAGCTCAACAATATTGATAGCAACTACTCCTACAAGTGCCTAGAGCCTATATCATGCATTAGAACTACTTGGAACCATATAAATTTGACATGCAAGCTCAAGAACATGGTCACCTAGGCAGCACAAATTTGCAATGAATAAAGCACTAGAACAAAAACTAATTAGACCAATGGAGGAGTCACATACTAAGGAACAATCTCTCAAAGCAGTTTTGTGAGAGGTGCTTTGAGCAAGGAGATCGAAAATCGCAGCAAAATGAGCTAGAACTCGTGCTTGAGCTGGATAGCGATTTTTTTGGGAGGAAGAAGAAGTGTGTGGGTGCAGGAATAAGTGGAGGGGAGCCACCATGGGCCCACGAGGCAGGGGGCGCGCCTAGGGGGTGGGCGCGCCGTGAACCCTCGTGGCCAGGTGCTTGCTCCCCCTACTGTGTTCTCAGTGCCAGATATTCTCAAATATTCCAGAAAAAATCATATTTAAATTTCAGGGCATTTGGAGAACTTTTTTTTTCGGGGTATTTTTATATTGCATGGATAATCAGAAAACAGAAATAAATTACTATTTTTGCTTTATTTAAACTAAATAACAGAAAGTAAAAATATGGTATAGAGAGTTGTGTTTTCTAACTTCATCCATCTCATGCTCATCAAAAGGAATCCACTAACAAGGTTGATCAAGTCTTGTTAACAAACTCATTCCGAATAACATGGAACCGGAGAATTTTCGAATAACACTAGGTTACCTCAACGGGGATATGCACATCCCGAACAATAAGAATATCATATTTCTTCTTGACAGTAGGAAGAGGAAATTCAAAACCTCCAAAAATAATCAATGGAATTTTTCCAATAGAATTGATACTGTGAACTTGAGGTTGTTTCCTCAGAAAGTGTACTGTATGCTCGTTACCATTAACATGAAAAGTGACATTGCCTTTGGTGCAATCAATAACAGCCCCTGCAGTATTCAAAAAGGGTCTTCCAAGAATAATAGACATACTATCGTCCTCGGGAATATCAAGAATAACAAAGTCCGTTAAAATAGTAACGTTTGCAACCACAACAGGCACATCCTCACAAATACCGACAGGTATAGCAGTTGATTTATCAGCCATTTGCAAAGATATTTCGGTAGGTGTCAACTTATTCAAATCAAGTCTACGATATAAAGAGAGAGGCATAACACTAACACCGGCTCCAAGATCACATAAAGCAGTTTTAACATAGTTTCTTTTAATGGAGCATGGTATAGTTGGTACTCCGGGATCTCCTTGTTTCTTTGGTATCCCACCCTTAAAAGTATAATTAGCAAGCATGGTGGAAATTTCAACTTCCGGTATCTTTCTTTTGTTAGTGACAATATATTTCATGTACTTAGCATAAGGATTCAGTTTAAGCATATAAGTTATTCACATACGCAAAAAGATAGGTCTAATCATTTCAGCAAAGCACTCAAAATCCTCATCATCCTTTTTCTTGGATGGTTTGGGAGGAAAAGGCATGGGTTTCTGAACCCATGGTTCTCTTTCTTTACCGTGCTTCCTAGCAACAAAGTCTTTCTTATCATAACTTTGATTATTTGATTATGGGTTATCAAGATCAACAGCAGGTTCAATTTCTATATCATTATCATTACTAGGTTGAGCATCAACATGAACATCATCATTAACATTATCACTAGTTTCATGTTCATTACCAGATTGTGTTTCAACATCAAAAAATAGAAATATCATTGGGATTCTCAGGTGTGTCAATAACAGGTTCACTAGAAGCATGCAAAGTCCTATCATTTTTCTTTTTCTTCCTTTTAGAAGGACAAGGTGCATCTATACCATTTCTCCGAGAATCTTGTTCAATTCGCTTAGGATGGCCCTCAGGATACAAAGGTTCCTAGGTCATTTTACCACCTCTAGTCATAACTCTAACAACACTATCATTTTTCTTACTATTTAATTCATTGAGCAAATCATTCTAAGCTTTAAGTACTTGTTCTACTTGAGTGGTAACCATAGAAGCATGTTTACTAATGAGTTTAAGTTCACCTTTAACTCTAGACATATAATCACCCAAGTGTTCAATCATATAAGCATTTTGTTTCAATTGTCTACCAAAATAAGCATTGAAGTCTTCTTGCTTAACCGTAAATATATCAAACTCATCCAAACATTGACTAGCAAACTTAGTAGGAGGGATTTCAGCTTTATCATATCTATAGAGAGAATTTACCTTTACTACCTGTGTCGGGTTATCAAGACCATGTGTTTCTTCAATAGGTGATGGATTAAAACCATATATTTCTTCAACAGGCGGTAAATTAAGACCATGTATTTCTTCAATAGGAGGTAAATTCTTAACATCTTTACCTTTAATACCCTTTTCTTTCATGGATTTCTTTGCCTCTTGCATATCTTCAGGACTGAGAAATAGAACACCCCTTTTCTTCGGAGTTGGTTTAGGAATAGGCTCAGGAGTTGGCTCAGGAAGTGTCCAATTATTTTCATTTGTCAACATATTATTCAATAGAATTTAAGCTTCCTCCGGAGTTCTTTCCCTAAAAACAGAAGCATCACAACTATCCAGGTAATCTCTGGAAGCACCGGTTAGTCCATTATAAAAGATATCAAGTATTTCATTTTTCTTAAGAGGATGATCAGGCAAAGCATTAAGTAATTGGAGAAGCCTCCCCCAAGCTTGTGGGAGACTCTCTTCTTCAATTTGCACAAAATGATATATATCCCTTAAGGCAGCTAGTTTCTTATGAGCAGGGAAATATTTAGCAGAGAAGTAATAAATCATATCCCGAGGACTACGCACACAACCAGGATCAAGAGAATTAAACCATATCTTAGCATCACCCTTTAATGAGAACGGAAATATTTTAAGGATATAAAAGTAGCGAGTTCTCTCATCATTGGTGAACAGGGTAGCTATATCTTTTAATTTAGTAAGATGTGCCACAATAGTTTCAGATTCATAGCCATAAAAACGATCAGATTCAACCAAAAGTAATTATATCAGGATCAATAGAGAATTCATAATCCTTATCAGTAACAAAGATAGGTGAAGTAGCATAAGCAGGATCATATTTCATTCTAGCATTCAGAGTTTTTTGTTTAAGCTTAGCTAATAATTTCTTAAGATCACTTCTATCATTGCAGGCAAGAAAGTTTCTTTTAGTTTCTTCATCCATAACATAGCCCTCAGGCACAACAGGTAATTCATATTTATTTGGAGAGCCTTCATCATCACTTTCATCAGTATTATCAATTTCAATAATTTCATTCTCTCTAGCCCTAGCAAGTTGTTCATCAAGAAATTCACCAAGTGGCACAGTAGTATCAAGCATAGAAGTAGTTTCATCATAAGTATCATGCATAGCAGAAGTGGCATCATCAATAACATGCAACATATCAGAATTAATATCAGAAGCAGGTTTAGGTGTCGCAAGCTTACTCAAAACAGAAGGTGAATCAAGCGCAGAGCTAGATGGCAGTTCCTTACCTCCCCTCGTAGTTGAGGGATAAATTTTGGTTCTTGGATCTTTAAAGTTCTTCATAATGACAATCAGATATAAATCCCAAGTGACTCAAAGAATAGAGCTATGCTCCCCGGCAACGGCGCCAGAAAATAGTCTTGATAACCCACAAGTATAGGGGGATCGCAACAGTTTTGGAGGGTAGAGTATTCAACCCAAATTTATTGATTCGACACAAGGGGAGCCAAAGAATATTCTCAAGTATTAGTAGTTGAGTTGTCAATTCAACCACACTTGGAAACTTAGTATCTGCAGCAAAGTGTTTAGTAGAAAAGTAATATGATAGTAGTGGTAACGATAGCAAAAGGTAACAATAGCAAAAGTAATATTTTTGGTGTTTTATAGTGATGATAACAATAGCAACAGAAAATTAAATAAGTGAAGAACAATATATGGAAAGCTCGTAGGCAATGGATCGGTGATAGAGAATTATGCCGGATGTGGTTCATCATGAAACAGTCATAACCTAGGGCGACACAGAACTAGCTCCAATTCATCAATGTAATGTAGGCATGTATTTCGAATATAGTCATACTTTTGGGGAACGTAGCAGAATTTTAAAATTTTCTACGCATCACCAAGATCAATCTATGGAGTCATCTAGCAACGAGGGAGAGAGGAGTGCATCTACATACCCTTGTAGATCGCGCGTGGAAGCGTTCAAGAGAACGAGGTTGATGGAGTCGTACTCGTCGTGATCCAAATCATCGATGACCTAGCGCCGAACGGACGGCACCTCCGCGTTCAACACACGTACGGTTGGGAAGACGTCTCCTCCAACTTGATCCAGCAAGGGGTAAGGAGAGGTTGATGAAGATCCAGCAGCACGACGGCGTGGTGGTGGAACAACAGTGATCTCAGCAGGGCTTCGCCAAGCTCAGGGAGAGGGAGGAATGTCACGGGAGGGAGAGGGAGGCGCCAGGGGCTAGGGTCCGGCTGCCCTCCCTCTCCCCCCCACTATATATAGGACCCCAAGGGGGGCGCCGGCCCTAGGAGATTGAATCTCCAAGGGGGGCGGCGGCCAAGGGGGTGGAGTGCCCCCCAAGCTAACTAGGGCGCCCCACCCCTAGGGTTTCTAACCCTAGGCGCAGGGGAGGCCCATAGGGGGCGCACCAGCCCACAAGGGGCTGGTTCCCCTCCCACTTCATCCCATGGGGCCCTCCGGGATAGGTGGCCCCACCCGGTGGACCCCCGGGACCCTTCCGGTGGTCCCGGTACAATACCGATTACCCCCGAAACCTCCCCGATGGCCGAAACTTGACTTCCTATATACAAATCTTCACCTCCGGACCATTCCAAAACTCCTCGTGACGTCCGGCATCTCATCCGGGACTCCGAACAAGTTTCGGGTTACCATATGCTAATATCTCAACAACCCTAGCGTCACCGAACCTTAAGTGTGTAGACCCTACGGGTTCGAGAGACACGCAGACATGACCGAGACGACTCTCCGGTCAATAACCAACAGCGGGATCTAGATACCCATGTTGGCTCCCACATGCTCCTCGATGATCTCATCGGATGAACCATGATGTCGAGGATTCAATCAATCCCGTATACAATTCCCTTTGTCAATCGGTACGTTACTTGCCCGAGACTCGATCTTCGGTATCCCAATATCTCGTTCAATCTCGTTACCGGCAAGTCACTTTACTCGTACCGTAATGCATGATCCCGTGATCAACCACTTGGTCACATTGAGCTCATTATGATGATGCATTACTGAGTGGGCCCAGAGATACCTCTCCGTCATACGGAGTGACAAATCCCAGTCTCGATTCGTGCCAACCCAACAGACACTTTCGGAGATACCTGTAGTGTACCTTTATAGTCACCCAGTTACGTTGTGATGTTTGGCACACCCAAAGCAATCCTACGATATCCGGGAGTTGCACAATCTCATGGTCTAAGGAAATGATACTTGACATTCGAAAAAGGTATAGCAAACGAACTACACGATCTTTGAGCTATGCTTAGGATTGTGTCTTGTCCATCACATCATTCTCCTAATGATGTGATCCCGTTATCAATGACATCCAATGTCCATAGTCAGGAAACCATGACTATCTTTTGATCAACGAGCTAGTCAACTAGAGGCTCACTAGGGACGTGTTGTGGTCTATGTATTCACACATGTATTACGATTTCCGGATAACACAATTATAGCATGAACAATAGACAATTATCATGAACAAAGAAATATAATAATAACCATTTTATTATTGCCTCTGGGCATATTTCCCACAGTCTCCCACTTGCACTAGAGTCAATAGTCTAGTTACATTGTGATGAATCGAACACCCATGCAATTCTGGTGTTGATCATGTTTTGCTCTAGGGAGAGGTTTAGTCAACGGATCTGCCACATTCAGGTTCGTATGTACTTTAGAAATATCTATGTCTCCATTTTGAACACTTTCACGAATGGAGTTGAAGCGATGCTTGATATGCCTGGTCTTCCTAGGATCGACAAAACCTTCCGGCTGCATCATATACAATTCTTCCTTAAGGAAACCATTAAGGAATGCCGTTTTGACGTCCATTTGCCATATATCTCATAATCATAGAATGCGGCAATTGCTAACATGATTCGGACGGACTTCAGCTTCGCTACGGGTGAGAAAGTCTCATCGTAGTCAACCCCTTGAACTTGTCGATAACCCTTAGCAACAAGCCGAGCTTTATAGATGGTTACATTACCATCTGCGTCTGTCTTCTTCTTAAAGATCCATTTATTTTCTATGGCTCGCCGATCATCGGGCAAGTCAGTCAAAGTCCATACTTCGTTTTCATACATGGATCCTATCTCGGATTTCATGGCTTCCAGCCATTTGTCGGAATCCGGGCCCGCCATCGCTTTTTCATAGTTCGAAGGTTCACCGTTGTCTAACAACATGATTTCCAAGACAGGGTTGCCGTACCACTCTAGTGCGGAACGTGTCCTTGTGGACCTACGAAGTTCAGTAGCAACTTGATCTGAAGTTTCATGATCATCATCATTAACTTCCTCTCTAGTCGGTGCAGGCACTTCAGGAACAATTTCCTGAGCTGCGCCACTCTCCGGTTCAAGAGGTAATACTTCATCAAGTTCTACTTTCCTCCCACTTATTTCTTTCGAGAGAAACTCTTTCTCTAGAAAGGATCCATTCTTGGCAACAAAGATCTTGCCTTCGGATCTGAGGTAGAAGGTATACCCAATAGTTTCTTTAGGGATCCTATGAAGACGCATTTTTCCGACTTGGGTTCGAGCTTTTCAGGTTGAAGTTTCTTGACATAAGCATCGCATCCCCAAACTTTTAGAAACGACAGCTTAGGTTTCTTCCCAAACCATAATTCATACGGTGTCGTCTCAACGGATTTCGACGGAGCCCTATTTAAAGTGAATGCGGCAGTCTCTAAAGCATAGCCCCAAAATGACAACGGTAAATCAGTAAGAGACATCATAGATCGCACCATATCCAATAGAGTGCGATTACGATGTTCGGACACACC
The DNA here is from genome assembly GCF_056163025.1 of Triticum urartu. Taxonomy (NCBI): domain Eukaryota; kingdom Viridiplantae; phylum Streptophyta; class Magnoliopsida; order Poales; family Poaceae; genus Triticum; species Triticum urartu. Next base: position 52,139,241 of record NC_141876.1, read on the forward strand.
ATTACGCTGAGGTGTTCCAGGCGGCGTGAGTTCTGAAACTATTCCACATTTCCTTAAGTGTGTGCCAAATTCGTGACTCAAGTATTCTTCCCCATGATCTGATCGCAAGAACTTGATTTTTCTGTCACGTTGATTTTCAACCTCACTCTGAAATTCCTTGAACTTTTCAAAGGTCTCAGACTTGTGTTTCATTAAGTAGACATACCCATATCTACTCAAGTCATTAGTGAAGGTGAGAACATAACGATAGCCACCGCGAGCCTCAACGCTCATTGGACTGCACACATCAGTATGTATGATTTCCAATAAGTTGGTTGCTCGCTCCATTGTTCCTGAGAACGGAGTCTTGGTCATTTTACCCATGAGGCATGGTTCGCACGTGTCAAATGATTCGTAATCAAGAGACTCCAAAAGTCCATCGGCATGGAGCTTCTTCATGCGTTTGACACCTATGTGACCAAGGCGGCAGTGCCACAAGTATGTGGGACTATCATTATCAACCTTACAGCTTTTGGTATTCACACTATGAATATGTGTAACATTACGCTCGAGATTCATTAAGAATAAACCATTCACCAGCGGAGCATGACCATAAAACATATCTCTCATATAAATAGAACAACCATTATTCTCGGATTTAAATGAGTAGCCATCTCGAATTAAACGAGATCCTGATACAATGTTCATGCTCAAAGCTGGCACTAAATAAAATTATTGAGGTTTAAAACTAATCCCGTAGGTAAATGTAGAGGCAACGTGCCGACGGTGATCACATCGACCTTGGAACCATTCCCGACGCGCATCGTCACCTCGTCCTTCGCCAGTCTCCGCTTATTCCGCAGCTCCTGCTTTGAGTTACAAATGTGAGCAACCGCACCGGTATCAAATACCCAGGAGCTACTACGAGTACTGGTAAGGTACACATCAATTACATGTATATCACATATACCTTTAGTGTTGCCGGCCTTCTTGTCCGCTAAGTATTTCGGGCAGTTCCGCTTCCAGTGACCACTTCCCTTGCAATAAAAACACTCAGTCTCAGGCTTGGGTCCATTCTTTGGCTTCTTCCCGGCAGCTTGCTTACCGGGCGCGGCAACTCCCTTGCCGTCCTTCTTGAAGTTCTTTTTACCCTTGCCTTTCTTGAACTTAGTGGTTTTATTCACCATCAACACTTGATGTTCCTTTTTGATTTCCACCTCCGCTGATTTCAGCATTGAATATACCTCAGGAATGGTCTTTTCCATCCCCTGCATATTGAAGTTCATCACAAAGCTCTTGTAGCTCGGTGGAAGCGACTGAAGGATTCTGTCAATGACCGCGTCATCCGGGAGATTAACTCCCAACTGAGTCAAGCGGTTATGCAACCTAGAAATTTTGAGTATGTGCTCACTGACAGAACTATTTTCCTCCATCTTACAACTGAAGAACTTGTCGGAGACTTCATATCTCTTGACCCGGGCATGAGCTTGGAAAACCATTTTCAGCTCTTCGAACATCTCATACGCTCCGTGTCGCTCAAAACGCTTCTGGAGCCCCGGTTCTAAGCTGTAAAGCATGCCGCACTGAACAAGGGAGTAATCATCAGCACGTGACTGCCAAGCATTCATAACTTCTTGGTTCTCTGAGATGGGTGCGTCACCTAGCGGTGCTTCTAGGACATAATCTTTCTTGGCAGCTATGAGGATGATCCTCAGGTTCCGGACCCAGTCCGTATAGTTGCTGCCATCATCTTTCAGCTTGGTTTTCTCTAGGAACGCGTTGAAGTTGAGGGTAACATTAGCATGGGCCATTTGATCTACAAGACATAGTGTAAAGATTTTAGACTAAGTTCATGATAATTAAGTTCATCTAATCAAATTATTCAATGAACTCCCACTCAGATAGACATCCCTCTAGTCATCTTAAGTGAAACATGATCCGAGTCAACTAGGTCGTGTCCGATCATCACGTGAGGCGGACTAGTCAACATCGGTGGACATCTTCATGTTGATCGTATCTTCTATACGACTCATGCTCGACCTTTCGGTCTTCCGTGTTCCGAGACCATGTCTGTACATGCTAGGCTCGTCAAGTCAACCTAAGTGTATTGCGTGTGTAAATCTGGCTTACACCCGTTGTATTCGAACGTTAGAATCTATCACACCTGATCATCACGTGGTGCTTCGAAACAACGAACCTTCGCAATAGTGCACAGTTAGGGGGAAAACTTTCTTGAAATTATTATGAGGGATCATCTTATTTAAGCTACCGTCGTTCTAAGCAAATAAGATGCAAAACATGATAAACATCACATGCAATCAAATAGTGACATGATATGGCCAATATCATTTGCTCCTTTTGATCTCCATCTTCGGGGCTTCATGATCATCGTTGTCACCGGCATGACATCATGATCTCCATCATCGTGTCTTCTTGAAGTTGTCTCGTCATCTATTACTTCTACTACAACGGCTAACGCTTTAGCAATAAAGTAAAGTAATTACATGACGTTTATGTTGACACGCAGGTCATAAATAAATTAAGACAACTCCTATGGCTCCTGCCGGTTGTCATACTCATCGACATGCAAGTCGTGATTCCTATTACAAGAACATGATCAATCTCATACATCACATATATCATTCATCGCATCCTTTTGGCCATATCACATCACATGACACATGCTGCAAAAACAAGTTAGACGTCCTCTAATTGTTGTTGCAAGTTTTTACGTGGCCGCTATAGGTTTCTAGCAAGAATGTTTCTTACCTACACCAAAACCACAATGTGATACGCCAATTTCTATTTACCCTTCATAAGGACCCTTTTCATCGAATCCGATCCGACTAAAGTGGGAGAGACAGACACCCGCCAGCCACCTTATGCAACTAGTGCATGTCAATCGGTGGAACCAGTCTCACGTAAGCGTACGTGTAAGGTCGGTCCGGGCCGCTTCATCCCACGATGCCGCCGAATCAAGATAAGACTAGTAACGGCAAGCAAATTGACAATATCCACGCCCACAACTACTTTGTGTTCTACTCGTGCATAGAAACTACGCATAAACCTGGCTCTGATACCACTGTTGGGGAACGTAGCAAAATTTTAAAATTTTCTACGCATCACCAAGATCAATCTATGGAGTCATCTAGCAACGAGGGAGAGAGGAGTGCATCTACATACCCTTGTAGATCGCGCGCGGAAGCGTTCAAGAGAACGGGGTTGATGGAGTCGTACTCGTCGTGATCCAAATCACCGATGACCTAGCGCCGAACGGACGACACCTCCACATTCAACACACGTACGGTTGGGAAGACGTCTCCTCGAACTTGATCCATCAAGGGGGAAGGAGAGGTTGTTGAAGATCCAGCAGCACAACGGCGTGGTGGTGGAAGCAACGGTGATCTCGGCAGGGCTTCGCCAAGCTTAGGGAGAGGGAGGAGTGTCACGGGAGGGAGAGGGAGGCGCCAGGGGCTAGGGTCCGGCTGCCCTCCCTCCCCCGCCCCCCACTATATATAGGACCCCTAGGGGGGCGCCGGCCCTAGGAGATTGAATCTCCAAGGGGGGGGTGGCGGCCAAGGGGGTGGAGTGCCCCCCAAGCCAAGTGGGGCGCCCCCACCCCTAGGGTTTCCAACCCTAGGCGCAGGGGAGGCCCATGGGGGGGGGGGCGCACCAGCCCACTAGGGGCTGGTTCCCCTCCCACTTCAGCCCATGGGGCCCTCCGAGATAGGTGGCCCCACCCGGTGGACCCCCGGGACCCTTCCGGTGGTCCCGGTGGAATACCGATTACCCCCGAAACCTTCCCGATGGCCGAAACTTGACTTCCTATATATAAATCTTCACCTCTAGACCATTCCGAAACTCCTCGTGACGTCCGAGATCTCATCCAGGACTCCGAACAACTTTCAGGTTACCGTATGCTAATATCTCAACAACCCTAGCGTCACCGAACCTTAAGTGTGTAGACCCTACGGGTTCGGGAGACACGCAGACATGACCGAGACGACTCTCCGGTCAATAACCAACAGCGGGATCTGGATACCCATGTTGGCTCCCACATGCTCCCCGATGATCTCATCGCATGAACCACAATGTCGAGGATTCAATCAATCCCGTATACAATTCCCTTCGTCAATCGGTACGTTACTTGCCCGAGACTCGATCATCGGTATCCCAATACCTCGTTCAATCTCGTTACCGGCAAGTCACTTTACTCGTACCGTAATGCATGATCCCGTGATCAACCACTTGGTCACATTGAGCTCATTATGATGATGCATTACTGAGTGGGCCCAGAGATACCTCTCCGTCATACGGAGTGACAAATCCCAGTCTCGATTCGTGCCAACCCAATAGACACTTTTGGAGATACCTGTAGTGTACCTTTATAGTCACCTAGTTACGTTGTGACGTTTGGCACACCCAAAGCACTCCTATGATATCCGAGAGTTGCACAATCTCATGGTCTAAGGAAATGATACTTGACATTCGAAAAAGCTATAGCAAACGAACTACACGATCTTTGAGCTATGCTTAGGATTGTGTCTTGTCCATCACATCATTCTCCTAATGATGTGATCCCGTTATCAATGACATCCAATGTCCATAGTCAGGAAACCATGACTATCTTTTGATCAACGAGCTATTCAACTAGAGGCTCACTAGGGACGTGTTGTGGTCTATGTATTCACACATGTATTACGATTTCCGGATAACACAATTATAGCATGAACAATAGACAATTATCATGAACAAAGAAATATAATAATAACCATTTTATTATTGCCTCTGGCCATATTTCCCACAGTCTCCCACTTGCACTAGAGTCAATAGTCTAGTTACATTGTGATGAATCGAACACCCATGCAGTTCTGGTGTTGATCATGTTTTGCTCTAGGGAGAGGTTTAGTCAACGGATCTGCCACATTCAGGTCTGTATGTACTTTAGAAATATCTATGTCTCCAATTTGAACACTTTCACGAATGGAGTTGAAGCGACGCTTGATATGCCTGGTCTTCCTGTGAAACCTGGGCTCCTTGGCAAGGGCAATAGCTCCAGTGTTGTCACAGAAGAGAGTCATCGGGCCCGACGCATTGGGTATGACTCCTAAGTTGGTAATGAACTCCTTCACCCAGATAGCCTCTTGTGCTGCCTCCGAGGCTGCCATGTACTCCGCTTCACATGTAGATCCCGCCACAACGCTTTGCTTGCAACTGCACCAGCTTACTGCCCCACCATTCAAAATATACATGTATCCGGTTTGTGACTTAGAGTCATCCAGATCTGTGTCGAAGCTAGCATCGACGTAACCCTTTACGACGAGCTATTTTTCACCTCCATAAATGAGAAACATATCCTTAGTCCTCTTCAGGTACTTCAGGATATTCTTAACCGCTATCCAGTGTTCCATGCCGGGATTACTTTGGTACCATCCTACCAAACTTACGGCAAGGTTTACATCAGGTCTGGTACACAACATAGCATACATGATAGACCCTATGGCCGAGGCATAGGGGACGACACTCATCTTTTCTCTATCTTCTGCCGTGGTTGGGCATTGAGCCATGCTCAATCTCGTACCTTGCAATACAGGCAAGAACCCCTTCTTTGACTAATCCATTTTGAACTTCTTCAATATCTTTTCAAGGTACGTACTCTGTGAAAGACCAATGAGGCGTCTCGATCTATCTCTATAGATCTTGATGCCTAATATATAAGCAGCTTCTCCAAGATCCTTCATTGAAAAACACTTGTTCAAGTAGGCCTTTATGCTTTCCAAGAATTCTATATCATTTCCCATCAACAATATGTCATCTACATACAATATGAGAAATGCCACAGAGCTCCCACTCACTTTCTTGTAAATGCAGGCTTCTCCATAAGTCTGCGTAAACCCAAACGCTTTGATCATCTCATCAAAACGAATGTTCCAACTCCGAGATGCTTGCACCAGCCCAAAGATTGAGCGTTGGAGCTTGCACACCTTGTCAGCATTCTTAGGATCGACAAAACCTTCCGGCTGCATCATATACAATTTTTCCTTAAGGAAACCATTAAGGAATGCCGTTTTGACATCCATTTGCCATATATCTCATAATCATAGAATGCGGCAATTGCTAACATGATTCGGACGGACTTCAGCTTCGCTACGGGTGAGAAAGTCTCATCGTAGTCAACCCCTTGAACTTGTCGATAACCCTTAGCGACAAGCCGAGCTTTATAGATGGTTACATTACCATCCTCGTCTGTCTCCTTCTTAAAGATCCATTTATTTTCTATGGCTCGCTGATCATCGGGCAAGTCAGTCAAAGTCCATACTTCGTTTTCATACATGGATCCTATCTCGGATTTCATGGCTTCCAGCCATTTGTCGGAATCCGGGCCCGCCATCGCTTCTTCATAGTTCGAAGGTTCACCGTTGTCTAACAACATGATTTCCAAGACAGGGTTGCCGTACCACTCTAGTGCGGAACGTGTCCTTGTGGACCTACGAAGTTCAGTAGCAACTTGATCTGAAGTTTCATGATCATCATCATTAACTTCCTCTCTAGTCGGTGCAGGCACTTCAGGAACAATTTCCTGAGCTGCGCCACTCTCCGGTTCAAGAGGTAATACTTCATCAAGTTCTACTTTCCTCCCACTTATTTCTTTCGAGAGAAACTCTTTCTCTAGAAAGGATCCATTCTTGGCAACAAAGATCTTGCCTTCGGATCTGAGGTAGAAGGTATACCCAATAGTTTCTTTAGGGTATCCTATGAAGACGCATTTTTCCGACTTGGGTTCGAGCTTTTCAGGTTGAAGTTTCTTGACATAAGCATCGCATCCCCAAACTTTTAGAAACGACAACTTAGGTTTCTTCCCAAACCATAATTCATACGGTGTCGTCTCAACGGATTTCGACGGAGCCCTATTTAAAGTGAATGCGGCAGTCTCTAAAGCATAGCCCCAAAATGACAACGGTAAATCAGTAAGAGACATCATAGATCGCACCATATCCAATAGAGTGCGATTACGATGTTCGGACACACCATTACGCTGAGGTGTTCCAGGCGGCGTGAGTTCTGAAACTATTCCACATTTCCTTAAGTGTGTGCCAAATTCGTGACTCAAGTATTCTTCCCCACGATCTGATCGCAAGAACTTGATTTTTCTGTCACGTTGATTTTCAACCTCACTCTGAAATTCCTTGAACTTTTCAAAGGTCTCAGACTTGTGTTTCATTAAGTAGACATACCCATATCTACTCAAGTCATTAGTGAAGGTGAGAACATAACGATAGCCACCGCGAGCCTCAACGCTCATTGGACTACACACATCAGTATGTATGATTTCCAATAAGTTGGTTGCTCGCTCCATTGTTCCTGAGAACGGAGTCTTGGTCATTTTACCCATGAGGCATGGTTCGCACGTGTCAAATGATTCGTAATCAAGAGACTCCAAAAGTCCATCGGCATGGAGCTTCTTCATGCGTTTGACACCTATGTGACCAAGGCGGCAGTGCCACAAGTATGTGGGACTATCATTATCAACCTTACAGCTTTTGGTATTCACACTATGAATATGTGTAACATTACGCTCGAGATTCATTAAGAATAAACCATTCACCAGCGGAGCATGACCATAAAACATATCTCTCATATAAATAGAACAACCATTATTCTCGGATTTAAATGAGTAGCCATCTCGAATTAAACGAGATCCTGATACAATGTTCATGCTCAAAGCTGGCACTAAATAAAATTATTGAGGTTTAAAACTAATCCCGTAGGTAAATGTAGAGGCAACATGCCGACGGTGATCACATCGACCTTGGAACCATTCCCGACGCGCATCGTCACCTCGTCCTTCGCCAGTCTCCGCTTATTCCGCAGCTCCTGCTTTGAGTTACAAATGTGAGCAACCGCACCGGTATCAAATACCCAGGAGCTACTACGAGTACTGGTAAGGTACACATCAATTACATGTATATCACATATACCTTTAGTGTTGCCGGCCTTCTTGTCCGCTAAGTATTTCGGGCAGTTCCGCTTCCAGTGACCACTTCCCTTGCAATAAAAACACTCAGTCTCAGGCTTGGGTCCATTCTTTGGCTTCTTCCCGGCAGCTTGCTTACCGGGCGCGGCAACTCCCTTGCCGTCCTTCTTGAAGTTCTTTTTACCCTTGCCTTTCTTGAACTTAGTGGTTTTATTCACCATCAACACTTGATGTTCCTTTTTGATTTCCACCTCCGCTGATTTCAGCATTGAATATACCTCAGGAATGGTCTTTTCCATCCCCTGCATATTGAAGTTCATCACAAAGCTCTTGTAGCTCGGTGGAAGCGACTGAAGGATTCTGTCAATGACCGCGTCATCCGGGAGATTAACTCCCAACTGAGTCAAGCGGTTATGCAACCTAGAAATTTTGAGTATGTGCTCACTGACAGAACTATTTTCCTCCATCTTACAACTGAAGAACTTGTCGGAGACTTCATATCTCTTGACCCGGGCATGAGCTTGGAAAACCATTTTCAGCTCTTCGAACATCTCATACGCTCCGTGTCGCTCAAAACGCTTCTGGAGCCCCGGTTCTAAGCTGTAAAGCATGCCGCACTAAACAAGGGAGTAATCATCAGCACGTGACTGCCAAGCATTCATAACTTCTTGGTTCTCTGGGATGGGTGCGTCACCTAGCGGTGCTTCTAGGACATAATCTTTCTTGGCAGCTATGAGGATGATCCTCAGGTTCCGGACCCAGTCCGTATAGTTGCTGCCATCATCTTTCAGCTTGGTTTTCTCTAGGAACGCGTTGAAGTTGAGGGTAACATTAGCATGGGCCATTTGATCTACAAGACATAGTGTAAAGATTTTAGACTAAGTTCATGATAATTAAGTTCATCTAATCAAATTATTCAATGAACTCCCACTCAGATAGACATCCCTCTAGTCATCTTAAGTGAAACATGATCCGAGTCAACTAGGTCGTGTCCGATCATCACGTGAGGCGGACTAGTCAACATCGGTGGACATCTTCATGTTGATCGTATCTTCTATACGACTCATGCTCGACCTTTCGGTCTTCCGTGTTCCGAGACCATGTCTGTACATGCTAGGCTCGTCAAGTCAACCTAAGTGTATTGCGTGTGTAAATCTGGCTTACACCCGTTGTATTCAAACGTTAGAATCTATCACACCTGATCATCACGTGGTGCTTCGAAACAACGAACCTTCGCAATGGTGCACAGTTAGGGGGAACACTTTCTTGAAATTATTATGAGGGATCATCTTATTTAAGCTACCGTCGTTCTAAGCAAATAAGATGCAAAACATGATAAACATCACATGCAATCAAATAGTGACATGATATGGCCAATATCATTTGCTCCTTTTGATCTCCATCTTCGGGGCTTCATGATCATCGTTGTCACCGGCATGACACCATGATCTCCATCATCGTGTCTTCCTGAAGTTGTCTCGTCATCTATTACTTCTACTACTATGGCTAACGCTTTAGCAATAAAGTAAAGTAATTACATGACGTTTATGTTGACACGCAGGTCATAAATAAATTAAGACAACTCCTATGGCTCCTGCCGGTTGTCATACTCATCGACATGCAAGTCGTGATTCCTATTACAAGAACATGATCAATCTCATACATCACATATATCATTCATCGCATCCTTTTGGCCATATCACATCACATGGCACATGCTGCAAAAACAAGTTAGACGTCCTCTAATTGTTGTTGCAAGTTTTTACGTGGCCGCTATAGGTTTCTAGCAAGAACGTTTCTTACCTACACCAAAACCACAATGTGATATGCCAATTTCTATTTACCCTTCATAAGGACCCTTTTCATCGAATCCGATCCGACTAAAGTGGGAGAGACAGACACCCGCCAGCCACCTTATGCAACTAGTGCATGTCAATCGGTGAAACCAGTCTCACGTAAGCGTACGTGTAAGGTCGGTCCGGGCCGCTTCATCCCACGATGCCGCCGAATCAAGATAAGACTAGTAACGGCAAGCAAATTGACAATATCCACGCCCACAACTGCTTTGTGTTCTACTCGTGCATAGAAACTACGCATAAACCTGGCTCTGATACCACTGTTGGGGAATGTAGCAGAATTTTAAAATTTTCTAAGCATCACCAAGATCAATCTATAGAGTCATCTAGCAACGAGGGAGAGAGGAGTGCATCTACATACCTTTGCAGATCGCGCGCGGAAGCGTTCAAGAGAACGGGGTTGATGGAGTCGTACTCGTCGTGATCCAAATCACCGATGACCTAGCGCCGAACGGACGGCACCTCCACATTCAACACACGTACGGTTGGGAAGACGTCTCCTCGAACTTGATCCAGCAAGGGGGAAGGAGAGGTTGATGAAGATCCAGCAGCACGACGGCGTGGTGGTGGAAGCAACGGTGATCTCGGCAGGGCTTCGCCAAGCTCAGGGAGAGGGAGGAGTGTCACGGGAGGGAGAGGGAGGCGCCAGGGGCTAGGGTCCGGCTGCCCTCCCTCCCCCGCCCCCCACTATATATAGGACCCCTAGGGGGGCGCTGGCCCTAGGAGATTGAATCTCCAAGGGGGGGGGCGGCGGCCAAGGGGGTGGAGTGCCCCCCAAGCCAAGTGGGGCGCCCCCACCCCTAGGGTTTCCAACCCTAGGCGCAGGGGAGGCCCATGGGGGGGCACACCAGCCCACTAGGGGCTGGTTCCCCTCCCACTTCAGCCCATGGGGCCCTCCGGGATAGGTGGCCCCACCCGGTGGACCCCCGGGACCCTTCCGGTGGTCCCGGTGCAATACCGATTACCCCCGAAACCTTCCCGATGGCCGAAACTTGACTTCCTATATATAAATCTTCACCTCTAGACCATTCCGAAACTCCTCGTGACGTCCGAGATCTCATTCGGGACTCCGAACAACTTTCGGGTTACCGTATGCTAATATCTCAACAACCCTAGCGTCACCGAATCTTAAGTGTGTAGACCCTACGGGTTCGGGAGACACGCAGACATGACCGAGACGACTCTCCGGTCAATAACCAACAGCGGGATCTAGATACCCATGTTGGCTCCCACATGCTCCCCGATGATCTCATCGGATGAACCACGATGTCGAGGATTCAATCAATCCCGTATACAATTCCCTTTGTCAATCGGTACGTTACTTGCCCGAGACTCGATCGTCGGTATCCCAATACCTCGTTCAATCTCGTTACCGGCAAGTCACTTTACTCGTACCGTAATGCATGATCCCGTGATCAACCACTTGGTCACATTGAGCTCATTGTGATGATGCATTACTGAGTGGGCCCAGAGATACCTCTCCGTCATACGGAGTGACAAATCCAAGTCTCGATTCGTGCCAACCCAACAGATACTTTCGGATATACCTGTAGTGTACCTTTATAGTCATCCAGTTACGTTGTGACGTTTGGCACACCCAAAGCACTCCTACGGTTTCCGGGAGTTGCACAATCTCATGGTCTAAGGAAATGATACTTGACATTCGGAAAAGCTATAGCAAACGAACTACACGATCTTTGAGCTATGCTTAGGATTGGGTCTTGTCCATCACATCATTCTCCTAATGATGTGATCCCGTTATCAATGACATCCAATGTCCATAGTCAGGAAACCATGACTATCTTTTGATCAACGAGCTATTCAACTAGAGGCTCACTAGGGACGTGTTGTGGTCTATGTATTCACACATGTATTACGATTTCCGGATAACACAATTATAGCATGAACAATAGACAATTATCATGAACAAAGAAATATAATAATAAGCATTTTATTATTTCCTCTAGGGCATATTTCCAACACATACGTGCTTATGGAAAAGAACTTGCATGACATCTTTTGTCCTACCCTCCCGTGGCAGCGGGGTCCTAGTGGAAACTAAGGGATATTAAGGCCTCCTTTTAATAGAGTGCCGGACCAAAGCATTAACACATAGTGAATACATGAACTCCTCAAACTACAGTCATCACCAGGAGTGGTCCCGATTATTGTCACTTCGGGGTTGCCAGATCATAACACATAGTAGGTTACTATAGACTTGCAAGATAGGATCAAGAACTCACATATATTCATGAAAGCAGAATAGGTTCAGATCTGAAATCATGGCACTCAGGCCCTAGTGACAAGCATTAAGAATAGCAAAGTCATAGCAACATCAATCTCAGAACATAGTGGATACTAGGGATCAAACCCTAACAAAACTAACTCGATTACATTATAAATCTCATCCAACCCATCACCGTCCAGCAAGCCTATGATGGAATTACTCATGCACGGCGGTGAGCATCATGAAATTGGTGATGGAGGATGGTTGATGATGATGACGGCGATGGATTCTCCTCTCCGGAGCCCCGAACGGACTCCAGATCAGCCCTCCCGAGAGAGTTTAGGGCTTGGCGGCGGCTCCGTGTCGTAAAACGCGATGAATCCTTCTCCTTTATTTTTTTTCTCCCCGAACACGAATATATAGAGTTGGAGTTGAGGTCGGAGGAGCTCCAGGGGGCCCACGAGGCAGGGGGCCCGCCCAGGGGGGCAGGCGCGCCCCCACCCTCGTGGCTAGGGTGTGGCCCCTGGCCTTGATTCTTTGCCAGTATTTTTTAATATTTCCAGAAATAATCTCTATGGAGTTTCAGGTCATTCCGAGAACTTTTGTTTCTGCACATAAATAACACCATGGCAATTCTGCTGAAAACAGCATCAATCTGGGTTAGTTCCATTCAAATCATGCAAGTTAGAGTCCAAAACAAGGGTAAAAGTGTTTGGAAAAGTAGATACGACAGAGACGTATCAGTGGACGGCGCCTCCGTTTGATGAATTGCCTACGCGTCCTTCCTTTTGAATTCCGAACTTTTATGTTATTTGATCGCCGAACTATGGTATGGTGATCGCCGGACTTGTGACGTTTTTTGGGTAGCGGGAAATGTGAAGTTTGAATTTAAACATCTTGGGGCCGGCCCCTGGGGGCGTGACTGGAGCCTAGATCTCCCCCAGGTCCTAAAAAGCGCTAGGCGATGGTCCGAAATATCGCCGGCCGCTACGCTGGGAGGCTGAACGAGTGGAGATGCTCTTAGTTGATTAATTTGGAAAGGATCCATCTGCCAGTTACAAGGTGTAAGCAAAACAATTTACGGTTGTTTTGTCTTGGATGGATAAACAACCTTCAGATAAACCATCGCATGCGCGGTGCTACTTCTTGAGCACTGCGTTACTTTTTCTCCGAAGAGGAAGGGGTGATGCAGCAATGTAGCGTAAGTATTTCCCTCAGTTTTTGAGAACCAAGGTATCAATCCAGTAGGAGGCTACGCGCGAGTCCCTCATACCTGCACAAAACAAATAAATCCTCGCAACCAACGCGATAAGGGGTTGTTAATCCCTACACGACCACTTACGAGAGTGAGATCTGATAGATATGGTAAGATAATATTTTTGGTATTTTTATGATAAATATCCAAAGTAAAATAAAAGCAAGGTAAATAACTAAGTATTGGAAGATTAATATGTTGAAGATAGACCCGGGGGCCATAGGTTTCACTAGTGGCTTCTCTCAAGAGCATAAGTATTATACGGTGGGTGAACGAATTACTGTTGAGCAATTGACAGAATTGAGCATAGTTATGAGAATATCTAGGTATGATCATGTATATAGGCATCAGGGCCGATACAAGTAGACCGACTCCTGCCTGCATCTACTACTATTACTGTACTCATCGACCGCTATCCAGCATGCATCTAGAGTATTAAGTTAATGAAAACAGAGTAACGCCTTAAGCAAGATGACATGATGTAGAGGGATAAACTCATGCAATATGATGAAAACCCCATCTTGTTATCCTCGATGGCAACAATACAATACGTGCCTTGCTGCCCCTACTGTCACTGGGAAAGGACACCGCAAGATTGAACCCAAAGCTAAGCACTTCTCCCTTCGCAAGAAAAGCCAATCTAGTAGGCCAAACCAAACTAATAATTCGAAGAGACTTGCAAAGATAACCAATCATACATAAAAGAATTCAGAGAAGATTCAAATATTCTTCATAGATAGACTTGATCATAAACCCACAATTCATCGGTCTCAACAAACACACCGCAAAAAGAAGATTACATCGAATAGTTCTCCACAAGAGAGGGGGAGAACATTGTATTGAGATCCAAAAAGAGAGAAGAAGCCATCTAGCTAATAACTATGGACCCATAGGTCTGAGGTGAACTACTCACACTTTATCGGAGGGGCTATGATGATGATGTAGAAGCCCTCCGTGATGGATACCCCCTCCGGCGGAGCTCCGGAACAGGCCCCAAGATGGGATCTCATGGATACAGAAAGTTGCGGCAGTGGAATTAGGGTTTTGGCTCCGTATCTGATCGTTTGGGGGTACATAGGTATATATAGGAGGAAGGAGTACGTCGGTGGAGCAACAGGGGGCCCATGAGGGTGGAGAGTGCGCCTGGGGGGGGGGGGGGTAGGCACGCCCCCTACCTCGTGGCCTCCTCCTTTGTTTCTTGACGTAGGGTCCAAGTCCCCTGGATCATGTTCGGCGAGAAAATCACGTTCCCAAAGGTTTCATTCCATTTGGACTCCGTTTGATATTTCATTTCTTTGAAACCCTGAAATAGGCAAAAAACAGCAATTATGGGCTGGGCCTCCGGTTAATAGGTTAGTCCCAAAAATAATATAAAAGTGGATAATAAAGCCCAATAATGTCCAAAATAGTAGATAATATAGCATGGAGCAATCAAAAATTATAGATACGTTGGAGACGTATCAAGCATCCCCAAGCTTAATTCCTTCTCGTCCTCGAGTAGGTAAATGATAAAAACAGAATTTTTGATGCGGAGTGCTACCTGGCATAATTTTAATGTAATTGTTCTTAATTGTGGTATGAATATTCAGATCCGAAAGATTCAAGATAAAAGTTCATATTGACATAAAAATAATAATACTTCAAGCATACTAACTAAGCAATTATGTCCTCTCAAAATAACATGGCCAAAGAAAGTTCATCCCTACAAAATCATATAGTTTAGTCATGCTCTATTTTCGTCACACAAGAATGCTCTCATCATGCACAATCCCAATGACAAGCCAAGCAATTGTTTCATACTTTAGTAATCTCAAACCTATAAACTTTCACGCAATATATGAGCGCGAGCCATGGATATAGCACTATGGTTGGAATAGAATATGATGATGGGGGTTATGTGGAGAAGACAAAAAGGGAGAAAGTCTCACATCAACGAGGCTAATCAATGGGCTATGGAGATGCCCATCGATTGATGTTAATACAAGGAGTAGGGATTGCCATGCAACGGATGCACTAGAGCTATAAATGTATGAAAGCTCAACAAAAGAAACTAAGTGGGTGTGCATCCAACTTGCTTGCTCACGAAGACTTAGGGCACTTGAGGAGGCCCATTGTAGGAATATACAAGCCAAGTTCTATAATGAAAAATTCCCACTAGTATATGAAAGTGACAAAACAAAAGACTCTCTATCATGAAGATTATGGTGCTACTTTGAAGCACAAGTGTGGAAAAAGGATAGTAGCATTGTCCCTTATTTTTTTGGCCTTTTTTTATTTGGCCTTTCTCTTTTTTTAGGACAATGCTCTATGAATGATGGTCATCACACTTCTATTTACTTACAACTCAAGAACTACAACTCGATACTTAGAACAAGATATGACTCTATATGAATACCTCCGGCGGTGTACCGGGATATGCAATGAACCAAGAGTGACATGTATGAACGAATTATGAACGGTGGCTTTGCCACAAATACTATGTCAACTACATGATCATGCTAAGCAATATGACAATGATGAATGTGTCATGATAAACGGAATGGTGGAAAGTTGCATGGCAATATATCTCGGAATGGCTATGGAAATGCCATAATAGCTAGGTATGGTGGCTGTTTTGAGGAAGATATAAGGAGGTTTATGTGTGAAAGAGTGTATCATATCACGGGGTTTGGATGCACCGGCGAAGTTTGCACCAACTCTCAATGTGAGAAAGGGCAATGCACGGTACCGAAGAGGCTAGCAATGATGGAAGGGTGAGAGTGCGTATAATCCATGGACTCAACATTAGTCATAAAGAACTCACATACTTATTGCAAAAATCTACAAGTCATCAAAAACACAGCACTACGCGCATGCTCCTAGGGGGATAGATTGGTAGGAAAAGACCATCGCTCGTCCCCGACCGCCACTCATAAGGAAGACAATAAAATAACACCTCATGTTTCAAATTTGTTACATAACGTTTACCATACGTGCATGCTACGGGACTTGCAAACTTCAACACAAGCATTTCTCAAATTCACAACTACTCAACTAGCACGACTTTGATATTATTACCTCGATATCTCAAAACAATCATCAAGCATCAAACTTCTCTTAGTATTCAAAACACTCATAAGAAATTTTTTTATTTATCTTGAACACCTAGCATATTAGGATTATTTAAGCAAATTACCATGCTATTTAAGACTCTCAAAATAATCTAAGTGAAGCATGAGAGATCAATAGTTTCTATAAAACAAATCCACCACCGTGCTCTAAAAGATATAAGTGAAGTACTAGAGCAAAACTATATAACTCAAATGATATAAGCGAAGCACATAGAGTATTCTAACAAATTCCAAATCATGTATGGCTCTCTCAAAAGGTGTGTACAGCAAAGATGATTGTGGTAAACTAAAAAGCAAAGACTAAAATTATACAAGACGCTCCAAGCAAAACACATATCATGTGGTGAATAAAAATATAGCTCCAAGTAAAGTTACCGATAGAAGTAATCGAAAAGAGGGGATGACTTCCGGGGCATCCCCAAGCTTTGGATTTTAGGTGTCTTTAGATTATCTTGGGGGTTCCATGGGCATCCCCAAGCTTAGGCTCTTGCCACTCCTTGTTCCATAATCCATCAAATCTTTACCCAAAACTTGAAAACTTCACAACACAAAACTT
Organism: Triticum urartu; assembly: GCF_056163025.1. Classification (NCBI taxonomy): domain Eukaryota; kingdom Viridiplantae; phylum Streptophyta; class Magnoliopsida; order Poales; family Poaceae; genus Triticum; species Triticum urartu. Next base: position 52,156,199 of record NC_141876.1, read on the forward strand.
AAAGTAGAAAATCTCGCGAGCTCCGTTAGCGAAAGAAAACAAAAGACCACTTACAGGTACTGTAATGAACTCATTCTTTATTTATATTGGTGTTAAACCTACGGTATTCCAACTTCTCTATGGTTTATAAACTATTTTACTAGCCATAGATTCATCAAAATAAGCAAACAACACACGAAAAACAGAATCTGTCAAAAACAGAACAGTCTATAGTAATCTGTAGCTAGCACAAGATCTGGAACCCGAAAAATTCTAAAATAAATTGCTGGACGTGAGGAATTTATGTATTAATCATCTTCAAAAATAATTAACTAAATAGCACTTTCCGAATAAAATGGCAGCAGTTCTCGTGAGCGCTAAAGTTTCTGTTTTTTACAGCAAGATAACAAGACTTTCCCCAAGTCTTCCCAACGGTTCTACTTGGCACAAACACTAATAAAACACAAAAAAACAACCTAAACAGAGGCTAGATAAATTATTTATTACTAAACAGGAGCAATAAGCAAGGAATAAAAATAAAATTGGGTTGCCTCCCAACAAGCGCTATCGTTTAACGCCCCTAGCTAGGCATAAAAAGCAAGGATAGATCTAGGTATTGCCATCTTTGGTTGGCAATCCATAAGTGGATCTCATAATAGATTCATAAGGTAATTTAATTTTCTTTCTAGGAAAGTGTTCCATGCCTTTCCTTAACGGAAATTGGAATCTAATATTTCCTTCCTTCATATCAATAATTGCACCAATCGTTCTAAGGAAAGGTCTACCAAGAATAATAGGACATGAAGGATTGCAATCTATGTCAAGAACAATAAAATCTACGGGCACATAATTCCTATTTGCAACAATAAGGACATCATTATATTAATTCTTCCCATAGGTTTCTTAATAGTGGAATCCGCAAGATGCAAGTTTAGAGAGCAATCATCAAAATCACGGAAACCTAACAAATCGCATAAAGTCTTTGGAATCGTGGAAACACTAGCACCCAAATCACATAAAGCATAGAACTCATGATCTTTAATCTTAATTTTAATAGTTGGTTCCCACTCATCATAAAGTTTTCTAGGGATAGAAACTTCCAATTCAAGTTTTTCTTCATAAGATTGCATCAAGGCATCAACGATATGTTTAGTGAACGCTTTGTTTTGACTATAAGCATGAGGAGAATTTAGCACGGATTGCAACAAGGAAATACAATCAATCAAAGAGCAATTTTCATAATTAAATTCCTTGAAATCAAAAATAGTGGGTTTAGCAACATCTAGGGTTTTAATTTCTTCGATCCCACTTTCATCAGTTTTAGCATCAAGATCTAAAAACTCCGAATTCTTGGAACACCTTCTAGGTAAAGGTGGATCATATTCAGTTCCATCATTATTAAGATTCATATTGCAAAACCAAGATTTAATAGGGGACACACCAATAACTTTTAGATCTTCATCTTTATTTTCATAGGAACTAGAAGAACATGCTCTTATAAAGGCATCTTTCTTAGCATGCATCCTAGCGGTTCTTTCTTTGCACTCATCAATGGAAATTCTCATGGCTTTGAGATACTCATTGATATCATGCTTAGGTGGAATAGATCTAAGTTTCAAAGAATCAACATCAAGAGAAATTCTATCAACGTTCCTAGCCAACTCATCAATCTTAAGCAATTTTTCTTCAATCAAAGCATTGAAATTCTTTTGCGAAGTAATAAATTCTTTAATATTAGATTCAAAATCAGAGGGCATCTTATTATAATTTCCATAAGAATTGTTGTAGGAATTACCATAATTATTAGAGGGATTACTAGGATAAGGCCTAGGATTAAAATTTCCTCTATATGCGTTGTTACCAAAATTGTTCCTACCAACAAAATTCACATTCATAGATTCATTATTATTCTCAATCAAAGTAGACAAGGGCATATCATTAGGATCAGAAGAAACACTTTTACTAGCAAATAATTTCATAAGTTCATCCATCTTTCTACTCAAAATATTAATTTCTTCTATCGCATGCACCTTTTTATTAGTAGATCTTTCAGTATGCCATTGAGAATAATTAACCATAATATTATCTAGGAGTTTAGTAGCTTCTCCTAAAGTGATTTCCATAAAGGTGCCTCCCGCGGCCGAATCTAAAAGATTTCTAGAAGCAAAATTCAATCCGGCATAAAACTTTTGTATAATCATCCACAAATTCAAACCATGAGTAGGGCAATTACGTATCATTAATTTCATCCTCTCCCAAGCTTGTGCAACATGTTCATGATCAAGTTGCTTAAAATTCATAATATCGTTTCTAAGGGAGATGATCTTAGTGAGAGGAAAATACTTAGAGATAAAAGCATCTTTGCACTTATTCCATGAATCAATACTGTTTTTAGGCAAAGACGAAAACCAAGCTTTAGCACGATCTCTAAGTGAAAAAGGAAATAGCTTCTATTTAACAATATCGTTATCCACATCTTTCTTCTTTTGCATATCACACAAAATCAACGAAGCTATTTAGATGGGTAGCGGCATCTTCACTAGGAAGGACGGAAAACGGATCTTTCATGACAAGATTCAGCAAGGCAACATTAATTTCACAAGATTCAGCATCGGTAAGAGGAGCAATCGGAGTGTTAATAAAATCATTGTTGTTGGTATTGGTAAAGTCACACAATTTAGTGTTATCTTGAGCCATCGTGACAAGCAAGCAGTCCAACACACAAGCAAACAAAAAGCAAGCGGGCAAAAAGAGGCAAACAGGAAAGAGAGGGTGGATAGAGAGAGAGGGCGAATAAAACGGCAAGGGTGAAGTGGGGGAGAGGAAAACGAGAGGCAAATGGCAAATAATGTAATGCGGGAGATAGGGATTGTGATGGGTACTTGGTACATTGACTTTTGCGTAGACTCCCCGGCAACGGCGCCAGAAATCCTTCTTGCTACCTCTTGAGCACTGCGTTGGTTTTTTCCCGAAGAGGAAGGGATGATGCAGCAAAGTAGTGTAAGTATTTCCCTCAGTTTTTGACAACCAAGGTATCAATCAAGTAGGAGGCTACGCACGAGTCCCTCGTACCTACACAAAACAAATAAATCCTCGCAACCAACGCGATAAGGGGTTGTCAATCCCTACACGGCCACTTACGAGAGTGAGATCTGATAGATATGATAAGATAATATTTTTGGTATTTTTATGATAAAGATGCAAAGTAAAATAAAAGCAAAGTAAATAACTAAGTATTGGAAGATTAATATGATGAAGATAGACCCGGGGGCCATAGGTTTCACTAGTGGCTTCTCTCAAGAGCATAAGTATTCTATGGTGGGTGAACGAATTACTGTTGAGCAATTGACAGAATTGAGCATAGTTATGAGAATATCTAGGTATGATCATGTATATAGACATCACGCCCGAGACAAGTAGACCGACTCCTGCCTGCATCTACTACTATTACTCCACTCATCGACCGCTATAGAGCATGCATCTAGAGTATTAAGTTAATGAAAACAGAGTAACGCCTTAAGCAAGATGACATGATGTAGAGGGATATACTCATGCAATATGATGAAAACCCCATCTTGTTATCCTCGATGGCAACAATACAATACATGCCTTGCTGCCCCTACTGTCACTGGGAAAGGACACCGCAAGATTGAACCCAAAGCTAAGCACTTCTTCCATTGCAAGAAAAACCAATCTAGTAGGCCAAACCAAACTGATAATTCGAAGAGACTTGCAAAGATAACCAATCATACATAAAAGAATTCAGAGAAGATTCAAATATTGTTCATAGATAGACTTGATCATAAACCCACAATTCATCGGTCTCAACAAACACACCGCAAAAAGAAGATTACATCGAATAGTTCTCCACAAGAGAGGGGGAGAACACTGTATTGAGATCCAAAAAGAGAGAAGAAGCCATCTAGCTAATAACTATGGACCCGTAGGTCTGAGGTGAACTACTCACACTTCATCAGAGGGTCTATGGTTGTGATGTAGAAGCCCTCCGTGATGGATACCCCCTCCGGCGGAGCTCCGGAACAGGCCCCAAGATGGAATCTCGTGGATACAGAAAGTTGCGGCAGTGGAATTAGGGTTTTGACTCCGTATCTGATCGTTTGGGGGTACGTAGGTATATATAGGAGGAAGGAGTACGTCGGTGGAGCAACAGGGGGCCCACGAGGGTGTAGGGCGCGCCGGGGGGGGGGGGGGGGGGTAGGCGCGCCCCCTGCCTCGTGGCCTCCTCCTTTGTTTCTTGACGTAGGGTCCAAGTCCCCTGGATCATGTTCGGCAAGAAAATCACGTTCCCGAAGGTTTCATTTCGTTTGATATTCCTTTTTCTTCGAAACCCTGAAATAGGCAAAAAAAACAGCAATTCTGGGCTGGGCCTCCGGTTAATAGGTTAGTCCCAAAAATAATATAAAAGTGGATAATAAAGTCCAATAATGTCCAAAACAGTAGATAATATAGCATGGATCAATCAAAAATTATAGATACGTTGGAGACATATCACGCGGTCCTCAAAAATCATGTAGCATCTGCCGCCTGTCGCATCGCGCGTCTGCACAGGCTACCATTCCGTTGAAATACTCCAAGCAGCTTGGTAAACCTGTTACGTTGGAGGTGCCGTCTTAGTCTGTGGCGGTAGGTCCCGCTGCCTCACCGCATGGTGGCAGGTGCTACGTATCGGCTGCCACACCTACCGCCACGACGGATATGGTCTTTTCTGTCGTCTGAAGGTGGTCTGTATTGACAGAAAAGACCATCTTTATATTAACACACAGGACCACCTTCAAACCATAGTGAAAAAAAAGACTATGTCCAATATGGCGGCAGATGCGACAGCCGACACCTGCCGCCACGGGCTGAGGCGACAGGACTGGCGGCCATGGGTTGAGGTGGCAGTTCCGGCGTAACTAGTTTTCCCAACCGCATGGCATATTTGAACGGAACGGTGGGCTTGTGGGCCTCGCATCCAGGCTACGTGGAGCCTGCCGCCATGGCTTGTGGCGGCAGCCTGATACTGCGTCAGCTCTAGTATTATTTATATTATTCCCGCTATGGATATTTTTCTAATCACAAAACTAATACTCCCTCCGTTTCTTTTTACTCTGCATATATGATTTGGTCAAAGTCAAACTGCACAAAGTTTGACCAAATTTATATAAAAAATATGAACATCTACAATACTAAAACTATATAGTATAAATATATGTTTCATGGTGCATCTGATAATATTGATTTCATATTGTAAATGTTTATATTTTTTAATATAAAATTAGTCAAATTCTACAAAGTTTGACTTTGATCAAACCTTATATGCGAACTAAAAAGAAACGGAGAGAGTACTACTCTCAGCCATGCAGATCCTCGTTAAAATATTCTGGCTGCTGTGCCGACTTTATGGTGTGTTAGTTGACTAATTTGGAATGGATCCAGCCAGTTACAAAGTGTGAGCTGAAGACGTACGGCTGTTTTGTTTTGGATGGATAAACAACCTTCCGATAAACCATTGCATGCGCAATCCTGAAAAATCATGTAGCATCTGCTGCCCTCGGATCGCGCATCTGTGCAAGCTGCCACCCATTCCGTTGAAATACGCCGAGCGGCTGGGAAAACCTGTTACACTGGAGGTGCCGCCTCAGCCTGTGGTGACAGATCCCGCCGCCTCAGCCTGTGACGGTAGGTGCCATGTGTTAGCTGCCGCACCTACCACCACGGTGGATATGATTTTTTCTGTCAATATGGTCTGAAGGTGGTCTTTTCTGTCAATACAAAAGCGTAGATGGTCTTTTCTAACAAAAATTCTCTATAATGCGCTGGCTTACTGGTGATCCTAGGCGCAGCGGCAATCCTCGAGAAGCGCGGGCATTCAACAAGACGCAAACCCAGTCATCAACAACAGCTTCTGAACCTGAAGGCGGAATTGGACAAGCGGGAACTGGAATCGGAGAAGCAGACATTGCAGCAACAAATCCTACAAGCGTAGATCAAGATGCTGCTCAAGGAACGCAACGGCAACTAATAGTAAACCTGTAATGCGTGGTTCTCCCTTCATGTTATTACCGATATACCTCTTCTTTAGGGAAAGGATGATCTCCCCTGCCTTTGGTTTAGTTATATGAATTTGAATTTAGAGTTAGCAAACCACGTGGCCCATGTGGTTACCTTGGTTTAGTTTATGAACAAAATAAAATGATTGTTATGTACTCGTGAAATCGTGATTACTACTCCCACTTTCCTTTTAGATATTTTTTTCAGCCAATATAAGCATCTGTATGTCTTAAAAAGATGTGCACGGATGGGCGTGCCTATCAAGCCAAATCTCTACTATTAAATCGGAATGTACGTTGTTGTCATTCGTTATCCTTCACCTCTCACAATGATTCACAACGATTCCATCGATTTTTTTCACTCCACACACGAAAAATAAACTGGACGCACGATTCAATTTTGCAAATCGCAATCCCCACCGTCGGCTGTGATCTACCTTCCACGGTTCCTCACCCCTGACGCAGCCTACTCCCACGCCGCCACTCCCTCACAACGGCGCCTCCACCCGATTCCCACTGATCCGTCGCCATTCGCGACCCCGAGATGTCGTCGCCCAGCATGGCACCGCTTCTTCGGGCGCCTGGATCTGAGTATCTGGTAGCAAGCCGTAGTGCGGGGGAAGTGAAGGAGAGGATGACGTTTATATTATGAAAAGTATCATCAAGTGTTGGACGGCAGAATCACTAGAATATGTATGCCTCTATTGTAATGCATGGCCAATTAGCTACTCCCTTCATCCCAAATAATTTAAGACGTTCTAGCAAGCTAATATAGTTTTGAAAATGTCTTATATCATGGGATAGAGGATAGTACATATACATACTGACATACATAAAGACAAAAATTGCCCTCGGATAAATTGTCGGCGATTGACTAGCTATACTAGCTACTCCATCGCCCTTCCGGTGTGTGGCGGCTGTGACGTAGCTACTCCCTCCGTCCCAAATTTCTCGTCGCTGAAATAGAAGAGAGATCTCAATAGATATATCTAAAACTAAAATACATCTAGATACATCCATACGTGTGATCGACTCCTCGACCGAGACCATCTCATACGTACGTACGGGAACCAAGCGATCGACCAGGTTGCACTTGTCATGCAGTTGAGCCATACGTGTGATCGACTCCTCGACCGAGACCATCTCATACGTACGTACGGGAACCAAGCGATCGACCAGGTTGCACTTGTCATGCAGTTGAGCTGCATGCACGTACTACATACTGTTGGTCGCAACTCAGGCGTCTGGCTGCATCCATGGATCCACCTCCCGCCCACGGGGGCCGGAGCCCCAAGGACGTACACGTGTGCGGGCGCCGCGCGCCGCATGTAGCATCGTCCTCGTGGTATCGTCGATATCATGCGTGTGCACCCATGGTCCCTTCATCGTCATCTCGTCGAATCCTCGAATCCATGCGTCTACCAGCTAGCTAGTGCCCTATAGGATTGGCACGTCCGTGTTTTGGTGCATGCATGCACACCTGGACCGGGCCACCCAATACGTGTGCATGCATGCATGCATGCCTCCCTACCATATGTAAGTGGTTCACAGTCGTACTCCTGTATATAAGATGCCATCGGTTGGTTCGTCGGAAGTAACTCGATCTGTCTCCGGCGACGAGAGATGAAATACTATGCGCCAGAGTACTCCGGCGACGATTCCAGTGACGACAGCCATGGCGCCGGGGGCCAAGGGAAGATCACGACCGGCGATGGCCCCTCTCAGCTGAGCGACGAAAGGTACGCAATAAAAATGTAGGATCATGTAGACTGTAGATCGATCAGCAGTACGTACTGGTAGTACACTAGTTGGCACTTAGATGATGATACATGTATATGTTGCCGAGCATGCAGAACCGAGCTGTTGGAGCTGCAGTGGCGGGACGGCTGCCCCGTGGAGCAGCCCGTTCTCGACCAGCGGAGCAGCGACAGCGACGACGCTTCTTCGCCTGGAAAGAAGAAGAGCAAGGCCGAAGGTGGACCAAAGGACGCGGCGGCGGTGGAGGAATGGTGGAGGCTGTGGCGAGAGGGGGAAAGCGGTGCCTGCGCAGCCGGAGCTGCGGCCGCGCACGGCTACCCGCAGTTGGTTGATGATTTATCGTCGGTGAATGCCAAGGCAGCAACTGCGAGCGTTGGGCCGAAGCAGCGGATGGGCACCACGGCCGACGAGGAGACGGCGGGCGAGCTGTGGAGGATGTGGAGGGAAGGCCATGGTAGCTCTGCACCTCAGGTTATTTACGCATGCGTGTTCAATATGTTGCTCAGATTGTCTGAACCATTTATATTACCTAAGTCTTTTTTTAAGGGGATTTTATTTTATATTACCTAAGTTTGGTCAACAGTCTTCATTTCGAAAATCTAGGTTTCTCATTTTTGTTTGTTCAGTGATCATGGAAAAAAATAACTGTTGCATCTCTGTAAGATACTCCCTTTGTTTTGTATATATTTTAATATGAACTACATGCGGACTGAAAATGAGTGAACTGTGTTTATATGCATTTAAATCTGAAAAGGTTAAAACATCTTATATTTGTGAACGGAGGGAGTACTTATGTTATTGTATGTTGTAAAACATTACCTATTCCCAACTCTCATGTGGTTTGATAATTATAGAAAATCCACTCTTTAACTCTTAATCGCCTTTATAATTAATTAGAGTTACTATTCTTGGTTGCCTAAAATATCCTAGTCACCTAAAATTGCACCTTGGTTAGCTTAAATTTGCACTTCTCAGATCATGCAACTATAGTGAAAGTTTTAATCTGAAGTGTCTGCAATTTCACCATACCTTTCTGCTTCTTTTTTCTGCAATTCTCTGCAAAATAGTCCTGCAATTCTATCTATTGTAGATGTTTTTTATTCCTGCAATGGTTTTATTTTCCTTCTGTAGTAGTAGGATATTAAGTTTTTTTCCGTGCTGATGATGTGTTATCTCACATTATTACTGGTTGTGCATTAGTTGATGCATTTTCTTCAACACATTAGCTAGCTGATGGTTTGATACATGTTCTTACAGTACTTAGTTGTTGATTTGAACTAGACGATGCCCCGCACATTGTTGCGGGAATATTTTGCAATATATTTCTAAGATATTAATAATTTTATGGAAATAAGAATATTTGAAGAAATAATATGTGAGCTAACTAAAAATACATATTGTTATTTGTGTTTGATTATTGTATTTTTGTAAAATATTTATTAAATATATCATGCATGTTTGCATGTTGAAGTGAGTCTTTTCCTATGACTCATTGAATGTTGAAATGGGTCTTTTCTAATGCATGTTGCTTGATGAGGTGTCATGCTTGCATGTTGAGAGAAATAGGTTAGTGGGGGCTAGCTATTTAGATATAGAAGATTTAGATATAGAAAATATGCCATTTGGTCCCATTATAGTTATAGTAGTATTACGGGATGGTCTACAGCAAGATTCTGCTAAATTTGCTCATTTTCCAAACTGCAACCTACAACTTGGAAGTAGCAAAACCATTTAATATGGCGTACATTATGAATAGGATTCTTCGTGCAAGAACTCCGTGTTGAAAGAGGAAGACTCTGTATTACCATGCTCGGCGGCGTCAAGAGGCAGCGGCGGTGCACAAAGGCACTCATCTGAACAGGTTTGCCCACTGAACGTTCATCATGCATGTACTTTCAGGCACTCCTTTTTTTTCAGGCACTCCTAAATTGTCTTAACAGTCTAAGCAGTTACACGTACAATACTGAATCTCAGATCGATCAGCAATGCTCTACACTGGACCATGCCATAGAGTACATGAAGTCACTCCAGCAACAGATCCAGGTACTTTCTCTAGCCTTCTGAATCTAAGTGCGCATGTATATTCAGAATTTCCTCTCGGGGGACGGCTCGGGCTTACTACATGTCAATTTGTTGCAGGTGTTATCCTGCGGCGGCTACGGCATGCAGCGGCTGCTCTTCCCGTGCACCTGCAGCCAGGCTCCCCATACTGTTGTAACTGCGGCGCCCGCGGCCGCGCCGGCAGCGCCACTGGGCTTGGCGCCGCCGCCACCGACACAAGCCGCCGCCGCGGCACCGCTCTGCCCAACACTACCACTACCACCACAGCCAGCAGCAGTCGTACCGGATCTGAACCCAGTGACGCTGGGACCGCAGGGCGCCTTGAGCATCAGTGGATTGGTCCGCATGAACGCCGGGGTGGCAGACGAGATGGCGAGCAACACGTCTGAGATCCCGTTTGGTGGCTGCGCGCGCTGCAGCTTTCGTCGTCATGCAGGAGATTGCTAGCTGATCTCTATGCTGTTGGGAACTTGGGATTTGGGAACTCGGTCGAGGTTATAAGCTTTAGGACAAATCTCCGGTGGCTGTGCTGCAATGTGTGTAATCTGACGACTTAAGTTACAGAAACATCAAATATATATCGACTCCTTTTCGTAAGACAAATTTTCTAGAAAAAAAATCCTTATATCTTTGACTCGTAGACAGTACGTTTTATCATCCCGCGTCGCCCTCCCGCTAGGGCGGCTCGGGTGGAAACCCTAGCCCCTGCCGCCGGGCACGTCCATCCTCCCCTTTCCCTCCGCCGCCACTAGAGGAGGTCACCGGGCGAAGCCCTAGGCGGCTGATGACGGCGGCGGAGGCTCTCTTCCCTCCCACGCCAGATCAGGTGAGGCGGGTCACCCATGGCGTCGGGGCGCTTTTCTCCCCCGATCTACATCGCGGCGGCGCGACTGTTCGTCCTGAGCGACGGCGCAAGGTGGCGGCGTGGTGCTGGGAAGGGGCGGCGAAGCTACTAGGCTTCGAGGAAGATCTGGTGGCGCCGGCCGTTTGAAGGGCTCGCGGGGTCATGGCAGCCTTGGTCGCTGTCGGTGTCAAACCCGGCGGATCTCAGATAGGGGGTCCCGAACTGTGCGTTTGAGGCAGATGGTAACAGGAGGCAGGGGACACGATGTTTACCCAGGTTCGGGCCCTCTTGATGGAGGTAATACCCTACGTCCTGCTCGATTGATCTTGATGATATGAGTATTACAAGAGTTGATCTACCACGAGATCGTAGAGGCTAAACCCTAGAAGCTAGCCTATGGTATGATTGTTGTTGTCCTACGGACTAAACCCTCTGGTTTATATACACACCGGAGGGGGCTGGGGTTACACATAGTCGGTTACAAGGGAGGAGATCTATATATCCGTATTGCCAAGCTTGCCTTCCACGCCAAGAAAAGTCTCATCCGGACACGGGACGAAGTCTTCAATCTTGTATCTTCATAGTCCAATAGTCCGTCTGTCCGGAGACCCCTTAATCCAGGACTCCCTCAGTAGCCCCTGAACCAGACTTCAATGACGATGAGTCCGGCGTGCAGATTTATCTTCGGCATTCCAAGGCGGGTTTCTCCTCCGAATACACCATAGAAGATCTTGAACACGAGGATAGTGTCCGGCTCTACAAAATAAGTTCCACATACCACCGTAGAGAGAATAATATTTTCACAAATCTAATCTGCTGACACGTTTAGCAACATGACATCATGTCATGGCCCGGTCATTATTCGAACCATTTTTCTCAACCAGCACTGCACATATCGTGAGGCGATTTTCTTGACACGTCTTGTCAAAGCAGAGATCGTGCCTCCCTTATTACGGGATTCTCATCAATACGGATGTGGGTAACCCAACCATGCCATCAATTACGGCGCTTGGGGAATAAGAGGTTTTACCAGGTGAGTGGGGAGGCGCACCGCCTCTTCTGCCCTTATAAAGGGACAAGGATTCACTCTTTTCACCCACGCCTTCTTCCTGATTCATTTCCTTCTGCTTAGGCTCCAGCGCCCAAGCATTCACGTTCTCTGCCCACAAAAGGCCTTCCAAAGATGTATGGATCCGGAGCAGGAGGCAAATGGATGGCCTCTACTGCCCGAGAGAAGGATATCAAAAAGTTTCTGGAGGCCGGGTATCGGGCCGAGAAAATCAGCCACCGTCTTCCGACGGCGGGACAGATCGTCCCCACTCCGGAACCCCGCGAGAGGGTTGTATTCCTCCCTCACTTTGTCCGCGGGCTAGGGTTTCCCCTCCACCCGTTCGTTCGTGGCATCATGTGCTATTATGGGATCGATCTTCACGATATGTCCCCTAATTCCTTCCTCAACATATCGACATTCATTGTCGTGTGCGAGGCTTTCCTCCGCATTTCGCCGCACTTCGGTTTATGGCTGAAGGTTTTCAATGTGAATCCCAAGGTGGTGGGCGGCGAGCACGCCGAGTGCGCGGGTGTTGGGTTTCGTAGGAAATTTTTGAAATTACTACGAAACCCAACAGTGGCATCCGAGCCTAGGTTTATATGTTGATGTTATATGCATGAGTAGAACACAAGTGAGTTGTGGGCGATATAAGTCATACTGCTTACCAGCATGTCATACTTTGGTTCGGCGGTATTGTTGGACGAAGCGGCCCGGACCGACATTACGCGTACGCTTATGCGAGACCGGTTCTCCCGACGTGCTTTGCACATAGGTGGCTTGCGGGTGACAGTTTCTCCAACTTTAGTTGAACTGAGTGTGGCTACGCCCGGTCCTTGCGAAGGTTAAAACAGCACCAACTTGACAAACTATCGTTGTGGTTTTTGATGCGTAGGTAAGATTGGTTCTTACTTAAGCCCGTAGCAGCCACGTAAAACATGCAACAACAAAGTAGAGGACGTCTAACTTGTTTTTGCAGGGCATGTTGTGATGTGATATGGTCAAGACATGATGCTAAATTTTATTGTATGAGATGATCATGTTTTGTAACCGAGTTATCGGCAACTGGCAGGAGCCATATGGTTGTCGCTTTATTGTATGCAATGCAATCGCGCTGTAATGCTTTACTTTATCACTAAGCGGTAGCGATAGTCGTGGAAGCATAAGATTGGCGAGACGACAACGATGCTACGATGGAGATCAAGGTGTCGCACCGGTGACGATGGTGATCATGACGGTGCTTCGCAGATGGAGATCACAAGCACAAGATGATGATGGCCATATCATATCACTTTTATTGATTGCATGTGATGTTTATCTTTTATGCATCTTATCTTGTTTTGATTGACGGTAGCATTATAAGATGATCTCTCACTAAATTATCAAGAAGTGTTCTCCCTGAGTATGCACCGTTGCGAAAATTCTTCATGCTGAGACACCACGTAATGATCGGGTGTGATAGGCTCTACGTTCAAATACAACGGGTGCAAAACAGTTGCACACGCGGAATACTCAGGTTATACTTGACGAGCCAAGCATATACAGATATGGCCTCGGAACACGGAGACCGAAAGGTCGAGCGTGAATCATATAGTAGATATGATCAACATAGTGATGTTCACCAATGAAACTACTCCATCTCACGTGATGATCGGACATGGTTTAGTTGATTTGGATCACGTAATCACTTAGAGGATTAGAGGGATGTCTATCTAAGTGGGAGTTCTTAAGTAATATGATTAATTGAACTTAAATTTATCATGAACTTAGTCCTGGTAGTATTTTGCAAATTATGTTGTAGATCAATAGCTCGCGTTGTTGCTTCCCTGTGTTTATTTTGATATGTTCCTAGAGAAAATTGTGTTGAAAGATGTTAGTAGCAATGATGCGGATTGGATCCGTGATCTGAGGTTTATCCTCATTGCTGCACAGAAGAATTATGTCCTTGATGCACCGCTAGGTGATGGACCTATTGCAGGAGCAGATGCAGACGTTATGAATGTTTGGCTAGCTAAATATGATGACTACTTGATAGTTTAGTGCACCATGCTTAATGGCTTAGAATCGGGACTTCAAAGACGTTTTGAACGTCATGGAGCATATGAGATGTTATAGGAGTTGAAGTTAATATTTCAAGCAAATACCCGAGTTGAGAGATATGGAGTCTCCAACAAGTTCTATAGCTAAAAGATGGAGGAAAATCGCTCAACTAGTGAGCATGTGCCCAGATTGTCTAAGTACAACAATCGCTTGAATCAAGTGGGAGTTAATCTTCCAGATAAGATAGTGATTGACAGAATTCTCTAGTCACCATCACCAAGTTAGTAGAACTTCGTGATGAACTATGATATGCAAGGGATAACGGAAACGATTCCCAAGCTCTTCGTAATGCGGAAATTGACGAAGGTAGAAATCGAGAAAAACATCAAGTGTTGATGGTAGACAAGACCACTAGTTTCAAGAAAAGGGCAGAGGGAAGAAGGGGAACTTCAAGAAGAACAGCAAGCAAGTTGCTGCTCAAGTGAATAAGCCCAAGTCTGGTCCTAAGCCTGAGACTAAGTGTTTCTACTACAAAGGGACTGGTCACTGGAAGCGGAACTACCCCAAGTGATTGGCAGATAAGAAGAATGGCAAAGTGAACATAAGTATATTTGATATACATGTTATTGATGTGTACTTTACTAGTATTTATAGTAACCCCTCAGTATTTGATACTAGTTCAGTTGCTAAGATTAGTAACTCGAAACGGGAGTTGCAGAATAAACAGAGACTAGTTAAGGGTGAAGTGACGATGTGTGTTGGAAGTGGTTCCAATATTGATATGATCATCATCGCACACTCCCTATACTTTCGGGATTAGTGTTGAACCTGAATAAGTGTTATTTGGTGTTTAAGCATGAATATGATTTGATCATGTTTATTGTAATACGATTATTCATTTAAGTAAGAGAATAAATTGTTGTTCTGTTTACATGAATAAAACCTTATATGGTTACACACCCAATGAAAATAGTTCGTTGGATCTCAATCGTAGTGATACACATAATCATAATATTGAAACCAAAAGATGCAAAGTTAATAATGATAGTGCAACTTATTTGTAGCACTGCCGTTTAGGTCATATTGGTGTAAAGCGCATGAAGAAACTCCATGCTGATGGGATTTTGGAATCACTTGATTATGAATCACTTGATGCTTGCGAACCATACCTCATGGGCAAGATGACTAAGACTCCGTTCTCCGGAGCGAGCAACTGACTTATTGGAAATAATACATACTGATGTATGCGGTCCGATGAGTGTTAAGGCTCACGGCAAGTATCGTTATTTTCTGAACTTCACAGATGATTTGAGCAGATATGGGTATATCTACTTGATGAAACATAAGTCTGAAATATTTGAAAAGTTCAAAGAATTTCAGAGTGAAGTGGAAAATCATCGTGGCAAAGAAAATAAAGTTTCTACGACCTGATCGCGGAGACAAATATTTGAGTTAAGAGTTTGGTCTTCAATTAAAACAATGTGGAATAGTTTCACAAACTCATGCCACATGGAACACCACAGCATAAAGGTGTGTCCGAACGTCATAACCGTACTTTATTGGATATAGTGCAATCTATGATGTCTCTTACCGATCTACCACTATCGTTTTGGGGTTATGCATTAGAGACAGCTGCATTCATGTTAAATAGGGCACCATCTAAATCCGTTGAGACGACACTGTGTGAACTATGGTTTGGCAAGAAACCTAAGCTGTCGTTTCTTAAAGTTTGGAGTTGCGATGCTTATGTGAAAAAGTTTCATCTCAATAAGCTCAAACTCAAATCAGAGAAATATGTCTTCACAAGATACCCAAAGGAGACAGTTGGGTACACCTTCTATCACAGATCCGAAGGCAAGACATTCGTTGCTAAGAATGGATCCTTTCTAGAGAAGGAGTTTCTCTCGAAAGAAGTGAGTGGGAGGAAAGTAGAGAACTTGATGAGGTAACTGTACCTGCTCCCTTATTGGAAAGTAGTTCATCACAGAAATTTGTTCCTGTGACTACTACACCAATTAGTAAGGAAGCTAATGATGATGATCATGTAACTTCAGATCAAGTTACTATCGAATCTCGTAGGTAAACCAGAGTGAGATCCGCACCAGAGTGGTACGGTAATCCTATTCTGGAGGTCATGTTACTTGACCATGACGAACTTGCGAACTATGAGGAAGCGATGATGAGCCCAGATTCCGCGAAATGGTTTGAGGCCATGAAATCTGAGATATGATCCATGTATGAGAACAAAGTATGGACTTTGATGGATTTGCCCGATGATCGGCAAGCCATAGAAAATAAATGGATCTTCAAGAGAAAGACGGACGCTGATAGTAGTGTTACTATCTACAAAGCTAGAATTGTCGCAAAAAGGTTTTCGACAAGTTCAAGGTGTTGACTACGATGAGAGTTTCTCACTCGTATCTATGCTTAAGTCTGTCCGAATCATGTTAGCAATTGCCGCATTTTATGAAATCCGGCAAATGGATAAACAAAACTGCATTCCTTAATGGATTTATTAAATAAGAGTTGTATATGATACAACCAGAAGGTTTTGTCAATCTTAAAGGTGCTAACAAAATGTGCAAGCTCCAGCGATCCATCTATGGACTGGTGCAAACATCTCGGAGTTGGAATATACGCTTTGATAAGTTGATCAAAGCATATAGTTTTATACAGACTTGCGGTGAAGCCTGTATTTACAAGAAAGTGAGTGGGAGCACTACAACATTTCTGATAAAGTATATGTGAAAGACATATTGTTGATTGGAGATAATGTAGAATTATTCTGCAAAGCATAAAGGAATGTTTGAAAGGAGTTTTTCAAAGAAAGACCTCAGTGAAGCTGCTTACATATTGAGTATCAAGATCTATAGAGATAGATCAAGAAGCTTGATAAGTTTTTTCAATGAGTACATACCTTGACAAGATTTTGAAGTAGTTCAAAATGGAACAGTCAAAGAAAAAGTTTCTTGCCTGTGTTACAAGGTGTGAAGTTGAGTAAGACTCAAAGCCCGACCACAGAAGAAGATAGAAAGAGAATGAAAGTCATTCCCTATGCCTCAGTCATAGGTTCTATAAAGTATGCCATGCTGTGTACCAGATCTATTGTATACCATACACTGTGTTAAGAGAGGGAGTACAATAGTGATCTAGGAGTAGATCAATAGACAGCGGTCAAAATTATCCTTACTGGAATAAGGATATGTTTCTCGATTACGGAGGTGACAAAAGTTCGTCGTAAAGGGTTACGTCGATGCAAGTTTTGACACTGATCTAGATGACTCTAAGTCTCAATCTGGATACATATTGAAAGTGGGAGCAATTAGCTAGAAGTAGCTCCATGCAGAGCATTGTTGACATAGAAATTTGCAAAATACATGCGGATCTGAATGTGGCAGACCCGTTGACTAAACTTCTCTCACAAGCAAAACATGATCACTTTTTGAGTCTTAATCACATAGCGATGTGAACTAGATTATTGAATCTAGTAAACCCTTTGGGTGTTAGTCACATGGAGATGTGAACCAATCACATAAAGATGTGAACTATTGATGTTAAATCACATGGCGATGTGATCTAGATTATTGACTCTAGTGCAAGTGGGAGACTGAAGGAAATATGCCCTAGAGGCAATAATAAAGTTATTATTTATTTCCTTATATCATGATAAATGTTTATTATTCATGCTAGAATTGTATTAACCGGAAACATAATACATGTGTGAATACATAGACAAACAGAGTGTCACTAGTATGCCTCTACTTGACTAGCTCGTTAATCAAAGATGGTTATGTTTCCTAACCATGGACAAAGAGTTGTTATTTGATTAACGGGATCACATCATTAGGTGAATGATTTGATTGACATGACCCATTCCATTAGCTTAGCACCCGATCGTTTAGTATGTTGCTATTGCTTTCTTCATGACTTATACATGTTCCTATGACTATGAGATTATGCAACTCCCGTTTGCCAGAGAAACACTTTGTGTGCTACCAAACGTCACAATGTAACTGGGTGATTATAAAGGAGCTCTACAGGTGTCTCCAAAGGTACATGTTGGGTTGGCGTATTTCGAGATTAGGATTTGTCACTCCGATTGTCGGAGAGGTATCTCTGGGCCCTCTCGGTAATGCACATCACTTAAAGCCTTGCAAGCATTGCAACTAATGAGTTAGTTGCGGGATGATGTATTACAGAACGAGTAAAGAGACTTGCCGGTGACGAGATTGAACTAGGTATGGGATACCGACGATCGAATCTCGGGCAAGTAACATACCGATGACAAAGGGAACAACGTATGTTGTTATGCGGTCTGACCGATAAAAGATCTTCGTAGAATATGTAGGAGCCAATATGAGCATCCAGGTTCCGCTATTGGTTATTGACCGGAGACGTGTCTCGGTCATGTCTACATTGTTCTCGAACCTGTAGGGTCCGCACGCTTAAGGTTACGATGACAGTTATATTATGAGTTTATGCATTTTAATGTACCGAAGGTTGTTCGGAGTCCCGGATGTGATCACGGACATGACGAGGAGTCTCGAAATGGTCGAGACATAAAGATTGATATATTGGAAGCCTATGTTTGGATATCGCAAGTGTTCCGGGTGAAATCGGGATTTTACCGGAGTACTGGGAGGTTACCGGAACCCCCCGGGAGCTATATGGGCCTAAGTGGGCCTAAGTGGGCCTTAGTGGAAAAGAGAAGGGGCAGCCCAAGATGGGCCGCGCGCCCCTCCCCTCCCTTGGTCCGAATAGGACAAGGAGAGGGGGATTCGTAGTAATTTCAAAAATTTCCTACGCACACGCAAGATCATGGTGATGCATAGCAACGAGTGGGGGAGAGTGTGATCTATGTACCCTTGTAGACCGACAGCGGAAGCGTTGTGACAACGCGGTTGATGTAGTCATACGTCTTCACGATCCGACCGATCCAAGTACCGTTACTCCGGCACCTCCGAGTTCTTGGCACACGTTCAGCTCGATGACGATCCTCGGACTCCGATCCAGCAAAGTGTCGGGGAAGAGTTCCGTCAACACGATGGCGTGGTGACGATCTTGATGTACTACCGTCGCAGGGCTTCGCCTAAGCACCGCTACAATATTATCGAGGACTATGGTGGAAGGGGGCACCGCACACGGCTAAGAATATGATCACGTGGATCAACTTGTGTTTCTCTGGGGTGCCCCTGCCTCCGTATATAAAGGCTCAAGGGGGGGGTGCGGCCGGCCTAGGAGAGGCGCGCCAGGAGGAGTCCTACTCCCTCTGGGAGTAGGATTCCCCCCCCAATCCTAGTTGGAATAGGATTCGCGGAGGGGGGAAAAGAGAGAGGGGGGCCGGCGCCCTCTCTCTTTTCCTATTCGGACCAAGGGAGGGGAGGGGCGCGCGGCCCATCTTGGGCTGCCCCTTCTCTTTTCCACTAAGGCCCACTTAGGCCCATATAGCTCCCGGGGGGTTCCGGTAACCTCCCGGTACTCCGGTAAAATCCCGATTTCACCCGGAACACTTCCGATATCCAAACATAGGCTTCCAATATATCAATCTTTATGTCTCGACCATTTCGAGACTCCTCGTCATGTCCGTGATCACATCCGGGACTCCGAAAAACCTTCGGTACATCAAAATGCATAAACTCATAATATAACTGTCTCGTAACCTTAAGCGTGCGGACCCTACGGGTTCGAGAACAATGTAGACATGACCGAGACACGTCTCCGGTCAATAACCAATAGCGGAACCTGGATGCTCATATTGGATCCTACATATTCTATGAAGATCTTTTATCGGTCAGACCGCATAACAACATACGTTGTTCCCTTTGTCATCGGTATGTTACTTGCCCAAGATTCGATCGTCGGTATCCCATACCTAGTTCAATCTCGTCATCGGCAAGTCTCTTTACTCGTTCTGTAATACATCATCCCGCAACTAACTCATTAGTTGCAATGCTTGCAAGGCTTTAAGTGATGTGCATTACCGAGAGGGCCCAAAGATACCTCTCCGACAATCGGAGTGACAAATCCAAATCTCGAAATACGCCAACCCAACATGTACCTTTGGAGACACCTGTAGAGCTCCTTTATAATCACCCAGTTACGTTGTGACGTTTGGTAGCACACAAAGTGTTCCTCTGGCAAACGGGAGTTGCATAATCTCATAGTCATAGGAACATGTATAAGTCATGAAGAAAGCAATAGCAACATACTAAACGATCGGGTGCTAAGCTAATGGAATGGGTCATGTCAATCAGATCATTCACCTAATGATGTGATCCCGTTAGTCAAATAACAACTCTTTGTCCATGGTTAGGAAACATAACCATCTTTGATTAACGAGCTAGTCAAGTAGAGGCATACTAGTGACACTCTGTTTGTCTATGTATTCACACATGTATTATGTTTCCGGTTAATACAATTCTAGCATGAATAATAAACATTTATCATGATATAAGGAAATAAATAATAACTTTATTATTGCCTCTAGGGCATATTTCCTTCAGCGGGCGCTATGGTAAGCAAGATGCCCAACGTCATATGGCCAACGGGAACCTTTAATGATTCTGTTAAGGAGTGGCAACAACAGTGGTTTTACATCACTGAGCCGTGCGGCAAGGAATGGGCCGCATCGCCCGAGTTTCGATCCAGCACCCCTCTGCGGCTTACATCCTGGGTCAAGAAAGGCCTGGACTGGTCCTCGTCCGACGAACTGTCGGTGCTCCAGACACGCGTTAAAGATATGGGAGATAAGAACATTGAACTTGTCAACGTAGTCCAGGTGATGTTAGTCTGCCGGATACTGCCTTGTCAACACCGGACTTGCAATCTATGGGAATTCGATCTGTCTAGGCACCAAACCTTGCGAGGGTTCTTCGGCTCCTCGCACAAGGACATCTGCAAGGTGCTTTTCAAGTCCAGTAAATCATGGCCGGACTCCGCCGAAGACCGCGAGTACCAACTATCCCGCCATGCAAGGTCGGTGAGTTTATCAAACTTTTCTATCCGCATGACCGAAAGGAAGCGCTTAACGCGTGTTTATTCAACTCTCCCAGAGCTGGACGAAGAAGGCGGAGCGGATCCATTGTCCGGCCTTGCTGCCCGAAGACCCGACCATCCCACTTCTGATGAAGATGCTGGTCCCGGCGCCTTACAAGGTGCCGAAGAAGACAGCCGATAAGGATGCCAAAAAGACCCGGGGCGGCCTTCGTCGTCGCGGCACTTCGGACATAATACCCGAAGGCTCTGATGCCCATTCCGCCTCCGAAGAGGATGAAAAGGAGGAGGAAGATGAATCCCCTGCGGGGGGAAGAAGGAAGAGGACGACCTTCGCACCCTTGGAGGCCGAACTGCCGAAAAGGGGAAGGGCTTCTCTTCCGGAGGAATCTACTGCCGCCGCCGACAGCGGCCCGGCATGGGATCCCAGGGCCCAGCCCCTGGTGAACTCGTAAGTATGTAAAATCCGAGTACGTTTAAGCATCCGGACTCATCGTGGCTTAGTATTTTAACCTTATGCCATATTTTTTGGTAGTCCGGTGAGGTCCCGTAGCAAACAATCCTCATCAGAGGACCTGATGAGCTCAAATGCTATGGAGAGCGGGACGCCCCCAAAGGCCCCTTCCTCCAAATAGGTGCATAACACTGAGGCTTTGTCCTAGAAGGACCCCGGCCAAGGAGGAAAGGAAGAAACCGTGAAGGCGGTGCCTGGAGGTCAAACCGCAGGGGCCGGACACGTGGAAAAGATTCCCATGGGGTCTGACGGCGGGGGCAATCCTGAGTTCGGCTCCCCACCGAATGCGATTCCAGAGGCCTATACGGCTCTAGAATCAAGAAGGCAGCCTCCTTCGGCTGGAGGGGGCGTGCCTGTTCCGCCGGCGACCTCTGTCCATCCAGAGGTGTCAGATGCTTTGTTGGTGGCGTTACGAGACGCCTCCATCATTGACAAACACCGTGCCCTTATGGGTGCGGTGATTGAGAAGATTCAGTCAACTGAGAGTGGACTAAACGAAGCCTGTATCAGCCTTATAAGAGGCTTTGGGTATGTTTTATAAGTTGCCGAAGAGTGTCATAGTATAGATAGTAGCCCCAGATACACTGTTCGGTGAAAGAAAGAACCGGACAGGGGATCGCATTGATGATCACAGGAAGACTCATTGAATGATATTGATTTCTCTTCTGTTTCAAGCAGATACCTGTAGCGGCTGCTGCCTCTCGTACTGCGGAGATCTCCGGACTGAATCAAAGTCTGGAGCGGGCCATAGAAGAAATTGGCCAATTAAAAATGCAGTTGAGGGATAAACAAGATATGCACAAGCGTTGCGTGCATTTATTGTGAAATAAATGTACAGTATGAAATAAGCCGCATAATTTGTGCTAGGGGTTATGACCAAAGTCGAGGCCCTCAAAAGGGCCATTGCCAAGGCCGAGGAAAAGGCGGCCACGGAGCGGACTCTTCATGAGAAACACGAGGCCAAAGTTATTAAAGCTGAGTAGGAGCTGCAAGAGGTCGTAAGTAAATGCGAGACCTTGGAGCAAAGTTTAACGGAGAAAGAGTCTGAACTCACCAAGGCTCGTCAAGCCACGAGCGATGCCCGGGGGGAAACCCAAAGTGCCCTGCAGGGGATCCAAGAGGCGAGGAAGATCGCGGCGGGTAAAGCTTTTCCCATGTAAACCAAGTATTTGAAGGGAAAACTATGTTTCTGATTGTGAATCTGAACTTCTCAGGTGTATTTGCCGAGCTACCTCACAACATATCAGATGCCGCTCAATTCTACCGAGCCGAGGGAAGGAACACCGCCGATAAGCTCTTTTGGTCGCAGTATTTGGTGCCGAATTATCCGGTGCCTTTTGCCGATCAACTGAAACAGCTGATCGGACTGCATAAGGCGGCAGAACTAGCCATGAAAGATATGGTTATCCGGCTATGGCCTGCCGAGCCGATTCCAAGAAGCTACTTCGGGCTCGTGAGGCGGCTTGTAAGCGCTTGCCCTCGACTTGACGTCATCAAGCGGTCGGTCTGTATAGAAGGAGCAGGAATGGCCTTCGCCCTCGCAAAGGTGCACTGGGGGATGATGGATGCTGAAAAGCTAGTGACCGAGGGACCGCCAGAGGGGAAGGAGCACCACAAGCCCGAATTATATTATAAGAGTGTCCTGAAAGGATCCTACCTTGCAGCGGAGCTATGCACCAAGGACATTATATTTCCATGAATGCCAATCATATTGTCCTTTGTAATGTTTGAACAAGGTCCTTTATATGTCGCCTGTTATATAAAAGTTTACCCTCCTGTGCGGCCGTTTTTATGTTAAAACTGAGAGTTGGCCAGTCGTCGGCTTCTGCCCCCACGTAAGAAGTACGGGGGTGTTCGGGATAAACCTGAGCATTCTTTATCCCAGTTTTGGGTCCTCCGAAGGAGGTGCTCAGCACAACGAACCAGGCAATCGGACTATAGGGCTTTATCACTCTCACTTAGCCATAGGAGCTTTAGTATGGTCGGTGCAGCCCCTTGTGTTCGGAAGACCGTACTAGGGGCTCTATAAGCACCTGATCGGAGAAAAAGCCGATCCATCGCACGCTGCATTGGTTATGGCATTATGCGGGAGAAATCCTTAAAGATTTTGTGACCACTCGAACAGCTGACCAGCTCTCGCCGTATCATGACAGTCAGTTTTCGGCTTTCTCTACTGAGGTGCTCATCCAGAAGAATCGGGACAGAATCGCAGTAGTTCTCCCAGTGCTACCTTAGCCGATATAGCGGAACGTAAGGTACCAAAACATGGGAGCTGGGCAAACCCAACTATTGACCCAAGACATGATTCGGAGCTGATGCATATAATGCTATAGGTTCGGGGTGCTGAACTTCCATGAAGGTGTTCGGACTTTTATTGCCGTGTTACGGGAAAAACGAAGCCCCTGGCATATTTAAGGCATATCGCTGTGTACGGATGCCACTTGATGAAATGATTTCGATAAGAAATAATCAGCAGGTAAACGTCATATAAATCCACATGTTGTATTGGAATAATACGTCTATGCATATGGGTACAAGTAATGTGAAAAAAGGAGTTGTGATAGCAGAACCTTCTGTGACCCGGGGGAAGAGCACTAGTAGAAAAAAGGTCAAATGTGCGACACATTAGTCCCGGTTTGTAACAGAACCGGCACTAATGTGTCCATTAGTGCCGGTTCCAACGGCTAGGCGGGAGGAGCTCTTTAGTACCGGTTTGTGGCGAACCTTTAGCACCGGTCCGTGCCATGAACCGGTACTAATGAGAGTGGTGGCGAGATGTTATCAGAGTGGGGTCCCTCCAGCACCTTTAGTACCGGTTCGTGCCACGAACCGGTACTAAAGGTCGTCCTGTATAAACCCTTCGTCCACCAGCACTCTGTTCTTCCCCCTTTCCCCTCTCCCTCTCCTCTGTTCTTCCCTTCTTCCTCTCGAGTTCATCACAAAATTTGCCCCAAATTTGTCAAGATTTGCAGGCCCCCATCTATTAAAATGATCACAAAGGTTAGCAACTTTGTCCTTTCATCTCTCATTGCTAGATTAGCTCTTGCATTGGTTTATATAGTGATTAATTGTGGGTTTTAGTAATTTGGGAGGAATTATATGTGGTAGTATTTGATTTATATGCAAATTGAGGTCAAAATAACACTTAGTTTGCATATGTAGGTGTGGTTTACTTAGTGCCTTCTAAATCTCCGTCGTAACCACCGTCGATCGCCCGCACCGTCCCGTCGCCGGCACCACCTTGTGGTGAGCCTCTTGTTCATGAAATTTTATATAAAAAATTGATGTTTGTGTGATTTGGATATATAGTTACTCGTATAATTATCTTACCTGTACGTTGTTTGTTATACATAGTGCCATGGTTTTGATATCCGTCCCCGTCCCCGTCGGCCCTCGCCCTTGTTATGATTCGGATGTGGTATATTCTCTTTTAAAACTATTTGTTGCATTTCGTGTTTATGACAAATTATGCCCATCAAGTTGACATAGATATTTGTATGTAGGAGGTAGTTGAACCGGAAATTCCAACCGACCCTATTGTCGAGAGGTTAAATTTAGTTGAAAGAGAAAACGAGGATTTGAAAGAAAAATTGAAAAGAATTGAGGGGGAGAAGATAGAATTGGAGTTGCATGTTGCCGATGTCGTTGATGATCACAAGATTAAGATGGAGAAAATGCGCTTGAAGATTAGAAAGATTAGAAAATATGCGATTCATATTGAGGCTTGGTATCATTATGCTGTTGGATCAATTGTTACCTTAGTTGCGATCTTGATCACATTTGTTGTTGCATTTAAATTCTTTAGCTAGAGAGTTATTTGTTTGTTGCATTTAAGTGTTGTATGAACTTTATGTATTGTATTAATTTGGTGTTTTCGGTGTTGTGTATTGAAGATGAGCCGACAATGGATGTACGATGACCGATGCTCTCCCGAGTTCATTAATGGCATGCATACTTTTCTGCTTGCGGCTGAGGCAAACAAGCGGGCGGATGGTTTTATGCCTTGTCCATGTGCTGGCTGTAAGAATGGTCACAATTACTCTATGTCAAGAACCATTCACGTCCACCTGTTTGAGTCCGGTTTCATGCCCCACTATAATGTTTGGACCAAGCACGGAGAAAGAGGGGTTATGATGGAAGACAATGAAGAAGAAGAGGAGGACGACAGCTATCCTGGCCATGGGTTCCCTGAATACGATGATACAATAATGAGGGAAGAAGCTGAGCCGGTAATGCGGGAAGAAGCTGAGCCGGCAATGCGGGAAGAAGCTGAAGAAGAGGCATCGGATGAGCCCGTTGATGATCTAGGTCGGGCCATTGCCGATGCAAAGAGAAACTGCGCAAGTGATTTGGAGAAGAAGAAGTTGCAGCGCATGTTAGAGGATCACAAAAAATTGTTGTACCCGAATTGCGTAGGTGACAAGAAAAAGCTGGGCACCACACTGGAATTGCTACAATGGAAGGCAGAGAATGGTGTATCTGACAAGGGATTTGGAAAGTTGCTGGTAATGATAAAGAATATGCTTCCAAAGGACAACGAATTGCCCGAGAGTACGTACGAAGCAAAGAAGGATGTCTGCCCTCTAGGGTTAGAGGTGCAGAAGATACATGCATGCCCTAATGATTGCATCCTCTACCATGGTGAGTACGAAGATTTAAACGCTTGCTCGGTATGCGGTGCATTGCACTATAAGATCAGTCGCGATGACCCTGGTGATGTCGAGGGGAGCGCCCCAGGAAGAAGATTCCTGCCAAGGTGATGTGGTATGCTCCTATAATACCACGGTTGAAACATTTGTTCCAAAACAAAGAGCATGCCAAGGCGATGTGATGGCACAGAGAAGACCGTAAGAAAGACAGAAAGTTGAGAGTACCCGCTGACGGGTCACAATGGAGAAAAATCGAAAGAAAGTATGGGAAGGAGTTTGCAGATGACGCAAGGAACGTATGGTTTGGTGTAAGCGCAGATGGCATTAATCCTTTTGGGGAGCAGAGCAGCAACCATAGCACCTGGCCTGTGACTCTATGTTTGTATAACCTTCCTCCTTGGTTGTGCATGAAGCGGAAGTTCATTATGATGCCAGTGCTCATGCAAGGCCCTAAGCAACCCGGCAACGACATTGATGTGTACCTAAGGCCATTAGTTGAAGAACTCTTACAACTGTGGAATGGAACAGGTGTACGTGCGTGGGATGAGCACATGGGGGAAGAATTTGACCTAAAGGCATTGCTGTTCGTGACCATCAATGATTGGCCTGCTCTCAGTAACCTTTCAGGACAGACAAACAAGGGATACCGCGCATGCACGCACTGTTTGGACAATACCGACAGTATATATTTGGCTAATTGTAAGAAGAATGTGTACCTGGGACATCGTCGATTTCTTCCGAGCAGGCATCCCGTAAGAAAGAAAGGCAAGCATTTCAAAGGTGAGGCGGATCACCGGACGAAGCCTCGCCACTGTACTGGTGCTGATGTACATGATATGGTCAAGGATTTGAAGGTGGTCTTTGGAAAGGGTCCTAGTGGACAACCTGTTCCGAATGACGCTGACGGACGCACACCCATGTGGAAGAAGAAATCTATATTTTGGGACCTGCCCTATTGGAAAGACCTAGAGGTCCGCTCCGCAATCGACGTGATGCATGTGACGAAGAATCTTTGTGTGACCCTGCTTGGCTTCTTGGGCGTGTATGGGAAGACAAAAGATACACCTGAGGCACGGGAGGACCAGCAACGTATGCACGGAAAAGACGGCATACATCAGGGTCATGTAAGCTACGCTCTTACCAAAGAAGAGAAGGAAATCTTCTTTGAATGCCTGCTCAGTATTAAGGTACCGTCTGGCTTCTCGTCGAATATAAATGGAATAATAAACATGGCAGAGAAAAAGTTCCAGAACCTAAAGTCTCATGACTGCCACGTAATTATGACGCAACTACTTCCGGTTGCATTGAGGGGGCTTCTACCGGAAAACGTTCGATTAGCCATTGTGAAGCTATGTGCATTCCTCAATGCAATCTCTCAGAAGGTAATCGATCCAGAAATCATACCAAGGCTAGAGAATGATTTGGTACAATGTCTTGTCAGTTTCAAGTTGGTGTTCCCACCATCCTTCTTCAACATCATGACGCACGTCCTAGTTCACCTATGCGAAGAGATTAACGTTTTGGGTCCTGTATTTCTACACAATATGCTCCCCTTTGAGAGGTTCATGGGAGTCTTAAAGAAATATGTTCATAACCATGCTAGGCCAGAAGGAAGCATCTCCAAGGGCCATGAAAATGAGGAGGTCATTGAGTTTTGTATTGACTTTATTCCTGACTTTAAGCCGATTGGTGTTCCTGAATCGCGGCATAAGGGCAGACTGGATGGAAAAGGCACGCTACGAGGGGAACAAATAATATGTATGGACGCACATTCTCTCACTGAAGCACACTACACAGTTCTACAGAATTCCTCCTTGGTGGCTCCGTATATGGATGAACACAAGAATTTGCTACGCTCCAAACACCCGGAGCGGTCTGATGACTGGATTACACGTGAACAAACCAGGAGTTTCGCCAGCTGGTTGCAGACACGTACCATGCATGACGCCTCTATTGAAGATGACATGTACTTGCTGTCCTAGTTACCATCTTCGAATATAATGACTTTCAAAGGGTACGCGATAAATGGTAATACATTTTACACGATCGCCCAAGATAAGAAGAGCACCAACCAAAACAGTGGTGTCCGCTTTGATGCAGAAACCAAGACGGGAAAGGAAACATATTATGGTTATATACAGGACATATGGGAACTTGACTATCGACGTGGTTTGAAGGTCCCTTTGTTTCGGTGCAAATGGGTCAATATGACACGAGGCGGGGTAACGGAAGACCCGCAGTACGGAATGACAACAATGGATCTCAACAATCTTGCGTATGCAGACGAACCATTCGTCCTAGCCAATGATGTGGCACAGGTTTTTTATGTGAAGGACATGTCTACCAAGCCGAGAAAAAGAAAAGATAAGGAAGCGAATGCATCGTACGATGAGCCAAAGTCGCACATAGTTCTTTCTGGGAAGAGAAACATCGTGGGAGTGGATAACAAGACAGACATGTCAGGAAATTATGAAAAGTTTGATGAAATTGCTCCATTCATAGTGAATATTGACCCGAGCATCCAGTTAAATGATGAAGATTTTCCATGGCTACGGCGCAAAGGGACACACGCGAAGAAAAAGTTTCACACCCAAAGATCTGGGATGTGATCGGCTTCACTATCATCACTTTCTTCTGTGTTCCACACCCAGGAGGGAATCTCTGTAATAGTTAGGGTAGCTAGTTATGTGTTTTGGCATTTGAAACGCGAAAAAAATTTATGTGCAAACAAACTGGATGCACTTCGTGTACAAAATGGACAATCTCTTTCGAAGTATTAGGGTTTCGGACGAAAACTCATCTGTTACAAAGGCATTTCATTTTTGAAATAACCTAAGCATTACCAAATTGAATATAATGATAAAACACACTAATATTAAACATAAGAAAAAAGAATCACTGAAAAATCTATTTTCAAAGTTAAGTTATTCACAAACTAGTGATTTATAGAAATTTCAAATAATTCAAAATTTAAACTATTCAAATTTGAAAACTACGGGCACTAACAGAAAGTTTGTAATTTTTTGTACCTAAAGCAGAAATATTCACAAAGAAACTCTAAATAGAGCAAAAACAACTCAAAAATAAATAAAGCAAAAAAAACAAGAAAATAAAAAAGCCCGCCTACTGGGCCAAAGCGGCCTGCATACGACTAGAAACCCAACGTGTTGTTGGGCCAGGATGCACGCCCGCAAAGGCCCTGTAGGCCCACAGGACAGCACAGAACAGGTAGGCTCAGTAGGCCTACTTTGGAGAGGAGCTCGAGAGAGCTACTGCACTAGGGCTTATAAACCAGTGCGGACGCCCCTCGGCTACCGAGGTGGGACTAAACTTGCCGCACCGCACCTGCGCCAGCACACCCCCTTTAGTACCGGGTCGTGGCTCCAACCGGTACTAAAGGGGGGGGGGTCTTTAGTACCGGTTGGTGCCACCACCCGGTACTAAAGGGGTGTCGTTCCCGCCGCTTGGCCTGGCCAAAACAGACCTTTAGTACCGGTTGGTGGCTTCAACCGGTGCTAAAGGTTGTTCTATATAAGAAAACACTTCAAAAAATTTGTCAGTTTCTCATCTCCCTCTGCTTCTTTCTCCTCTGCCCCGTCACCGCCGCCCCTCGCCGCCGCCCCCGTCGCCGTCCGTCGCTGTCCCCGTCCCCGTCGTCCATGTCGCCGCGCCCCGTCGTCGCGCCCCACCCCGTCCTCCCGTCGTCCCCGCCCGGCCCGTCCCCGTCCCTGTCATCACCGCCCGTCTCCGTCCCCATCGCCGCCCCCCGTCGTCGCGCCTCACCGGTGAGCTCCTGCCCCGGCCGTACACACACACACACACTGTGTTATAGAAATATTAGAAATGTTAGTTATATAGAAATGTTTTTTAGTTATAGAAATATTAGAAATGTTAGTTATATAGAAATGTTAGTTATATAGAAATATTAGAAATGTTAGTTATATTAGAAATGTTAGTTATATAGAAATGTTAGTTATATAGAAATATTTGAAATGTTGGTTACATAGAAATGTTAGTTATATTAGAAATGTTAGTTATATGGAAATATTAGAAATGTTAGTTTTAGTTATAGAAATATTAGAAATTTTAGTTTTAGTTATAAAATTTAGAATTTGCATATATGAAATCACAATCCATCATTTAAAAAATGTTACTTTACTTTTGCGGCATATAGTATTTGTTGTCGACGATGCCTGGCCCGCATCCTCGCCGTCGACCCGTTCGCGACGACGTCCTGCTTCAGAGGACCCATGTCCGGGACTGGGCTCCGCCAGGCTGGCACTGGGAGGTGCTACCTTCAGGGGCGCGACGCTTGGTGAGGAACCCGGCCCCGGGTCCCGCCGTCGACCCTGATATCCTTCGGTGGCGTTTGCGTGGGCCACTTTCGGTGCGGAGGGAGCCGGCCCCGCCGGAGGTGGTACGTCATCGTGTCAGGGAGGAGGACAAGCACGTCCATCGCTACATGGCTGCTATGGACGTCAGGTTCTCTAATACCTGGCAGGTTCTTTGAGGAGATCACCCGAGCTATGATCCATTGATGGTTCCTTCACTTTGGTTGTCCACCCCCTAGATTACTCTCTAGTATTCGATCTTTATTAGCTTGCTAGCTAGCTAGTGATGTATTCGATATATAATATTCGAGACAATGTATTCGAGATTATATCTATTATTCGAGACGATGTATTCGAGATTATATCTATTATTCGAGACGACGTATTCGAGATTATATTCGATGATGCTTATTATGTACTATGATTGATTCAGTTTTTCCTTATTAATTGATTGCATCCATGCAATGTAATTTGAATATATTTCTTTTGGATTAGTTAAATAAAACCTATGGCAGACAATACCGGCAGAGAGGGAGAAGAGGCCCTGTTCAATATCATACGCAATCCTCGCGGGCCAGATGATGATCAGAATGAAGAAGATTATGACGGCTCTGAATATCTAAACAACACCGGGGAGGGTGATATGATATTCGATCGCGACGACCGAATTGATGAAGTCATGAACTATGAACATGATGAAGAAAATGTTGATCTTGAAACAACAAAGACCGGCGAGGTATATATATTTATATAAGCAGGCATCTGGTGATCATCACATGTTTTAAATGACTTGAAGATATATTAACGAATCGATCTTTCTTCTTTCAGCCATACGGATCGAGCAAATCTTTAGGCAACAGGAAACAAGGCCTGAACAAAAAGTTGAAGGAGGGCGTAAAGTACAATATCGAGGCCATCAAACCTAATGGCGAACCATTAGCGCCTAAGAAGATTGCGGACAAGTTCATTCGTCAGTGCGGAGTTCTTGTGAAGGACCAACGCCCGATCTCCCTTCAAGAATGGAGAGAGCCAGCAAAGCCACGTCCAGGAGTTACTTTTGTCGATGACAGACAAAAACTTCTGCTTTGGGAAACGCTCATGGAACATTTCACCCTACCAGATCATTTCACAGATGCAGATGTGGAGAAAGTCAATGACGTTGCTCTTAGGAAGATGGGGGTTGCATTCGGCAACCACAAGAATCGTGTATGGGACAAGTACGTCAAGGGAGGAAGGAAGACTCCAGTATTCGAGGGAACACTAGAGAAGCAAAGTGCTCATTGGGACGATTTCGTGAAATTCAAGGATTCGGAATTATCTAAGGAACGGTCGAGAATAAACAAGGCCAATGCCGCAAAAAAGGATAAGTTCCATAAGCTGGGGCCAGGTGGCTATGCGATGGGAATGCCTAAGCGGGATAAGTCTAAGAAAGAGATGGAGGATGCAGGTGTCACTCCAGAAACATTGAGCTGGCCCCCCAGGTGCAGGACTTGGTTCTATGCGCATGGGGGGGAGTTGGACCCGAAGACAGGCAAAGTTTCGAAGAAGGCATGTTTGGACGGAGCCGAAGATAAGCTACTTGTTGCAATAGAAGAGGCTCGATCGGGGGTGTTCGAGCCCAACAGAGAGAACGACGAGCTTACGCGTGCCCAGGGAAATCCTGAACACCCGGGAAGAACATGAGGCAAGGGCGATATTCCATGGTATGAGGGGTTTTCGGACTGGAACGCCGACTACAGAACCCGTGTGAGAAAGAAGATTGCGGAGGAGAAGAAGAGGAAGATGGAGGAGGAGCAGAGGAAGCTGGACTATGAACGCCTTCAAGGCCTAGAATCAGCGCACGTGGACTTGGCAGTCAAATTCCAGCGGCAGCAGGAGCAGATCGACTCACTTAGCCAGCAAAGGGGGTCTCAGCAGCTGTAGCAGCTAGCGGATGATCCAGCATTGGATAGCACCGTCCCATCCATGCCGAGAAGCAGCGTGGGTTCCGCCCCGGGCGACTAATTGCTGGATAGCTACCTAGTGGATGACATCATGGAGAACACTAACTGCGAGCTACACTTCAAAATGAAGAACAGATCCATGAAGGTGGTGGATGCCCTTGCTTTTACAAATCCCCCCGAGGAAACCTTCCATTGCAACCCGATTCCAGCGGGCTATGCTCGTGTCTTGGTTGATAAGGTGGTGGACCAATATTCGGGGCTAGAGGTTGACATTTCTGGAGGTGACGAGGAGCACACGCTGGGAGAGGCCAACCATCGTATCATCCTATGGAGAAAGGATTGCATCATCTTTTGAAGGCCACCGACACCGTGTCATCCGACTCCTCGTCGAAGTCCGCCACCGAGTCAGCAGACTCCCGCTCCTCCAAGTCCACCAACGCGTCAGGCCACTCCTCCAAGTCCGGCACAGCTTCAGGCCACTCCTCCTCCTCCAAGTCTGGCAAAGCGTCAGGCCACTCCTCCTCCAAGTCTGGCACAGCTTCAGGCCACTCCTCCTCCTCCAACTCAGCCATGTCAGCCGTCTTCGCCACCTCAGCAATCACGGAAGAGAGCCGCCTTAGCTATGGTGCGTAGCGGTACAAGTCGAGGTAGTATTGGAGGTACAGGCGGAGGCAAGCGATTTCAATATGGTCCAAGCAGCCTCGCGCATCTTCCGCAGAGGCCTTACGACAAGTCTGAGGAGGAAAACACAGCCATATCGAAGGCCGAGGTGGAAGCCCATTTTGCACCGAAACCGCCACTGCCGCCAAGGGAGAAAGTGCCTGAGGAATAGATTGACCACTTCATTCATATGGCTAGACCACCAGCTCCCAAGCCTGTTGACACAGACTATGAGCGCCACCTCAGGAAGTTAAATCGAGCACGTCTACAGAAAGAGGCGAGCTCGAGCTCGAGCAAATCAGCTGGCAAAACATGCGCTAAAACCGTTCCCCAGCTGGGAGAACAGGCAGCGCAATCAATCCCCCCGCTTGTTGTGCCAACAACACATGAGAGTACGCGCGCCCAATATTATTGTGGGCAAACCGTTTATGTTCTCAAGCTGGGCCATGTGGTAATAACCGAGGAGCATATTGAGTAGGCTGAAATGCTCAAGATCACTGTTGGACAACTCCTTGATATTGAGCCCATGCCTCTGATTGCAGAGGAGGAAATAAAACAGAAATATGTCTGGGGCCAACCTTTGGTCGAGCCAGACGAGGTCAAGAAGCTCCCAACGAGAATGTATGAATTGCATCAATGGTACATGGACATTACCAAGAATTCCAATCGAGAGTCCCTCATGGTGAATGTCAAGAAGGATCATTACTACCATGAGAAAGCTGTGTCCGTTGAGTATTTAGAACTATTTCAGTTATACAATCAAGACGCACTCGACAAATCTATCGTCAGTTGCTATTGTTTGTAAGTGATTTCTTTCTGTAATTTAAGTCTCAAGCTAGCTGTAGTGATCATTTTGATCAATCATTACCTGTAATTATCCTCACTATATTCTTTTTTCTGTGGTATTATGTAGGATGAAGATTTATGAAATGAAAAAAGGTGGACGCTATGGCATTGGGTTCGTTGACCCAAATACCATTAATGAATACACATGGAAATTAGATCCATATTACGAAAAAAGTGTAGAGGAAAGCATGCTAGAGTTCTTCAAGCGCCTCAAGTACAATGAAGATATACTACTTCCTTACAACTTCGAGTGAGTCACACTGTCTTGTACTACAAATTCTGTTTTTGCCTACTAGCTAGCTACATGTTTTTGCTTACATATGCCTGCTTAATTAAGATATGCAAACGTGTGTGCATGCAGATTTCACTGGATCTTGTTAATCATTAAAGTTGATGAAGGAACAATTGAAATACTAGACTCACTATTTAAGAAAGCAAGTGACTACACCATCTTGTCTGGGATAGTCAACAGGTAATTTCAATCATTATTAACTATATCTCGGCCTATTTACTTCGTCATTTCCTAACATGAACTATTTAATAACCCCTTTATTCATTTTCTTTGTCGGCGGGCAGGGCTTGCGCAAAGTTCATCAGCGTCACTCCAGGCCAATGGAACCGAAAGCTGAAATGGTATCGACCCAAGGTAAGTAATTAAGTAGTACTAGCTAGCTAGCTGCCATCTCTTTAATTATCATGCTTGATTAATTATTATCTGATCAAATTCCATTCTCGTAAAGGCCCTGAAGCAGGCGCCGGGGAATAATATGTGTGCATACTACGTTTGCGAGAACATTCGCATGATGGCGTCCGAAAGGAGCAGATCTCAAAGACAGGAGTGGGTACGTTTGTCAGAACACTATTCACAATTTTTACACCATTATCGATATCTAGTCACACAACTAATACACATGCATATTGATCTCCTTCTTAACAGTTCAAAGAGGTGCGGGAGCAGCTCCTACCAACGGAGCGCATACAAGCAATTCAAGAGGAAATAGCGGGATTTTTGCTCGACCAGGTCATAGATCCCAAAGGAGAATACTATTACCCGCTACCGCCCCCATGAACCACTTCCAATTGTTATCGTGCTCCGAAGGCACCAATTAGGCTAATGCCACTAGCTCCGAAAGCACCAATTAGGAGAAATTGTATATAGCTAGCTAATTGTATATATATATACATGTGTGTATATATGTGTGAATTAATTAATGGTGGTTGTAAGACATTCGATGATATATATATATATGATCGGTTCTACTAGAAATTCTTTTTATATATATGCATAACGTGTACAATATGTAGTATCATAAAATACCAGCAAATGAAAAACAATTAAATGGAAAACACAAAATTAAATGAAAAATAAATCATAAACCCCAAAACCCCCCAACCTTTTAATACCGGTTGGTGTCACCAACCGGTACTAAAGGGCTCCTTGCCCCGGGAGCTGGCTCGTGCCACGTGGTTGCCCTTTAGCACCGGTTCGTGCTGAACCGGTACTAAAGGGGGGGACCTTTAGTGCCGGTTACCGAACCGGCACTAAAGGGCCTTACGAAGCGGTGCTATTGCCCGGTTCTACACTGGTGGAGGTTGAGTGCGGATCCGTATTATAGCCGGACGTTCACTGCGGGGAATGTCTGAGGATTCCCTAACGCGTTCAAGCTGCCTCCGTGTAGTCCGTCCTGGTTGGTGCAAAGGTGAACCTGCGAAGGAAATATAAGAAATGTTTACGTGCTGGAGGGCGATTGAACCGCTGAGTTCGGCCTGTCATGGCCTTCGCCGGAGTGTTTAGTTGAGCTCTGGACGAGCCGGGGTATCCTTCCACGAAATAGTTCGGAGCCCTTGACGGTGTCCGGGAGCCTGGAAGTCGACTCGAGGTTCGGCTGCAAGGTGCTGCTCGTTGTTTCTGCTGCTAAGGCAGTGGTGTATTTGTTTGTGCCGAAGGGAGGTTCGGCCCTGCCATGAACCGTGATGACGCCGCGTGGACCGGGCATCTTGAGCTTATGGTAGGCACAATGTGGCACGGCATTGAATCGAGCAAACACGGTTTGCCCGAGCAGTGCTTGATAATCACTGGTATGACGCCTCTAAAAGTGGCTTTAGTGGGTTTGATCGCCGAACAATCAATGTCCATCTTGCGCACTGTGTCCTGGTAAAGCAGATTTAAACTGCCGCCTCCGTCCATAAGGACTCGAGTGAGGTGGAACCCGTCTACTATTGGGTCGAGGATTAGTGTGGCTGGATTGCCCTGATTGGCGTTAACCGGACGATCCGTGCGGTTGAAGGTGACCGACCCTAATTTATATTGTGGGACGGCTAGTTCCGTTGAGTCGCCATCCCTAAGGGTGCATATCTGGTCCGAGTTGGCAATTTGGGTGGTATTTACCACATTCACCGATTGAATATGGGGGGAAATTTCTTTTGCCCTCCTGTATTCGGTGGTCTGGGCTCTTCGTCGCTGTCGTCGCTTTGAGACACCTCTTCGTCTTTGGCGCCTGCCTTGCCGGCTTGTTTGAAGACCCAACATTCTCTGTTGGTATGGGTGGCTGGCGTTTCTGGGGTGCCATGAATTTGGCATTGGCGATCAGTATGCGGTCCAGACTGGATGGACCCGGATTTTTATTTTTGGGTGGCCCTTTCCACTGACCGGACTTTGAGCCCCTGAACCCATCATTAACTGCCGT
This sequence comes from Triticum urartu, assembly GCF_056163025.1. Lineage (NCBI taxonomy): Eukaryota > Viridiplantae > Streptophyta > Magnoliopsida > Poales > Poaceae > Triticum > Triticum urartu. Next base: position 52,192,605 of record NC_141876.1, read on the forward strand.
ATTTTTTGCATTTTCACCATATTTGCGGCGCTTGTGTTTGTTGCGTCGTGGTGTGCCGTTGCTATCCCTGGCTTCTGATATGCCAGGTTTGCTTGATGTATTGGTACTATGAGCCAACCAGCTATCTTCGCCCGCACAAAAGCAGGTCATAAGTGTCGTGAGGGCTGCCATGGATTTTGGCTTCTCTTGGCCGAGGTGCCGGGCGAGGCATTCGTCGCAGATATTATGCTTAAATGCCGCTAAGGCCTCTGCATCCTGATAGTCGACAATTTGGTTCTTCTTGGTTAGGAACCGGGTCCAGAATTTCCTGGCAGATTCCCCTGGCTGCTGAGTTATGCGACTTAAATTGTCAGCGTCCGGCGGACCACATAAGTGCCCTGGAAATTGTCCAGGAATGCCTCTGCCTGGTTCTCCCAACTTCCGATGGAGTTTGCCGGCAAGCTATTGAGCCAATGCCGAGCCGGCCCTTTGAGTTTTAGCGGGAGATACTTGATGGAATGTAGGTCATCCCCGCGGGACATGTGAATGTGGAGGAAAAAGTCTTCTATCCATACTGCGGGATCTGTAGTACCATCGTATGATCTGATGTTTACGGGTTTAAACCCTTGTGGGAATTCGTGATCCATTACTTCATCAGTGAAGCATAAGGGGTGTGCAGCGCCTCTGTGCCGGGCTATATCGCGACGCGGTTCATATGAGTCTTGTCTGCCGTGTTCGGCTCGGCCGGATTTGCTTTTAGTGTATCCGGCATGACGATCATCGTCGCGTATTGGTGCGCGCCCCCGTGATCCGTAGATCGATCTTGCATGTTTTGCCTTGTTTTCCAATATGTCCCGCAGGTCCCGCATGTTGCCCCGGGCCTTGGTATTTTTGTTTGATTGGTGGCGGGGTGCGGGCTGGACTTCGGGCTGAAATGCCTTTTTGTCTTGGCCACGAGGTGGTCCGTCAGCCGCATCATACGCTGGTGATGCGGGTTTCAATGCGTCCTCCTCGAGGTGAGGTAGCAACCTATGCTTTGGATAACTCTTGGTTGGGTGCTCGAGTTCGTATTCCTCGGCCACAAGGACTTCGGTCCATTTGTCTGCTAGCAAATCTTGATCAGCTTGAAGCTGTTGTTGCTTTTTCTTAAAGCTATTTGCTGTGGCTATAAGCCGGCGCTTGAAGCGCTCCTGTTCGACGGGATCCTCAGGCATGATAAATTCTTCGTCGCTGAGGCTCACCTCGTCTTCGGAGAGAGGCATGTAATTGTCCTCCTACGATTCTCCATCTGCTGCCTGCTCTGGAGGGCTAGCTTGTTCACCCTCCCGCTCTAAATCGTGCTGGGGGGGATTGTTGTCGTCTTCAGCACTATCCGGAGTGTTATTGTCTCTTGTGCCGGTATCACTACTTTTGCTATGGCGGGACTTAGAGCGGCGCCGCTGACGTTGGCGCTTGGGTTGCTCCTTGGAGGGGTCATCCTCTGCTGTTTCACCGCCATTGCCTTCTTTGGGGGTGTCCACCATGTATATATCATATGATGCGGCGGCAGTCCAGCGCCCTGTGGGCGGTGGTTCCTATTCGTCACCTGCATCGTCGTCCATACCGTTGATGTCTTCGGAGTCGAAGTCGAGCATGTCGGTTAAATCATTGACAGTGGCTACTAAGTGGGCGGTGGGTGGGGAGCGAATTTCTTCATCGTCCGCATCCCATTCTAGCTGGACATAGTTCAGCCAAGGTTCTCCTGACAAGGAGAGAGACCTTAATGAATTTAGCACGTCGCCGAGAGGTGAGTGCTGAAAGATATCCAGGAGGTGAACTCCATGATCGGCGCCCAATTGGATTCGATAGGCACGGACGTAGGCGGCTCGGAGTCCGTGGCCAGAGATGAATCCAGTTGTTCGGCAACACGGCTCTCGTAAGGGGTGAAGTCAGCATCCGGCTCTATCGCCACTAAGATTGCGACCTCCATGGCGGGGTCTATCCATCCGTCCTCGGATGGCGCAATTTTCTCCGGATTGAAGGACGGAGTAGTTGTAGGTGTGTGATACGTCTCCGTCGTATCTACTTTTCCAAACACTTTTGCCCTTGTTTTGGACTCTAACTTGCATGATTTGAATGGAACTAACCCGGACTGACGCTATTTTCAGCAGAATTACCATGGTGTTATTTATGTGCAGAAACAAACGTTCTTGGAATGACCTGAAACTTCACGGAGCAACTTTTCAGAAAATATGAAAAATACCTGCAAAAGATGAAGGCCAGGGGGCCACCACCTGTCCACGAGGGTGGGGGGCACGCCCCCTACCTCGTGGGCCCCCTATTGCCTCTCTGAGTCCAACTCCAACTCCATATATTGTGTTTCGGGGAGAGAAAAATCAGAGAGAAGAAATCATCGCGTTTTACGATACGGAGCCGCCGCCAAGCCCTAAAACCTCTCGGGAGGGCCGATCTGGAGTCCGTTCGGGGCTCCTAAGAGGGGAATCCGTCGCCATCGTCATCATCAACCAACCTCCATCACCAATTTCATGATGCTCACCGCCGTGCGTGAGTAACTCCATCATAGGCTTGCTTGACGGTGATGGGTTGGATGGGATCTATCATGTAATCGAGTTAGTTTTGTTAGGGTTTGATCCCCAGTATCCACTATGTTCCGAGATTGATGTTGCTATGACTTTGCTATGCTTAATGCTTGTCACTAGGTCCCGAGTGCCATGATTTCAGATGTGAACCTATTATGTTTTCATCAATATATGAGTGTTCTTGATCCTATCTTGCAAGTCTATAGTCACCTATTATGTGTTATGATCCGTTAACCCCGAAGTGACAATAATCGGGATACTTACCGGTGATGACCGTAGTTTGAGGAGTTCATGTATTCACTATGTGTTAATGCTTTGTTCCGGTTCTCTATTAAAAGGAGGCCTTAATATCCCTTAGTTTCCGTAAGGACCCCGCTGCCACGGGAGGGTAGGACAAAAGATGTCATGCAAGTTCTTTTCCATAAGCACGTATGATTATATTCGGAATACATGCCTACATTACATTGACGAACTGGAGCTAGTTCTGTGTCATCCTAGGTTATGACTGTTACATGATGAACCGCATCCGGCATAATTCTCCATCACCGATCCATTGCCTACGAGCTTTCCATAAATTGTTCTCCGCTTATTTACTTTTCCGTTTCTATTGCTATCATCACTACAAAATACCAAAAACATTACTTTTACTACTGTTACCTTTTGTTACCGTTATCACTACTATCATATTACTTTGATACTAAACACTTTGCTGCAGATATTAAGTTTCCAGGTGTGGTTGAATTGACATCTCAGCTACTAATACTTGAGAATATTCTTTGGCTCCCCTTGTGTCGAATCAATAAATTTGGGTTGAATACTCTACCCTCGAAAATTGTTGCGATCCCTTATACTTGTGGGTTATCAAGACTATTTTCTGGCGCCATTGCCGGGGAGCATAGCTCTATTCTTTGAGTCACTTGGGATATATATCTGCTTATCATTATGAAGAACTTGAGAGATCCAAAAACCAAGATCTATCCCTCAACTACGAGGGGAGGTAAGGAACTGCCATCTATCTCTGGACTTGATTCACCTTCTGTTTTGAGTAAGCTTGCGACACCTACACCTGCTTCTGCTATTCGTTCCCGATATGTCGCATGTTATTGATGATGCCACTTCTGCTATGCATGATACTTATGATGAAACTACCTCTATGCCTGACACTACTGTGCCACTTAGTGATTTTCTTGATGAACAACTTGATAGGGCTAGAGAGATTGAAAATGTTGAATCTAATGATACTGATGAAAGTGATGATGAAGAATCACTTGTTATTCCTAAGGGTTATGTTTTTGATCAAGAAGCTTCTTTAGCTATTTTAGCTTGCAAAAATAGAAATGAACTCAAAAGGTTATTAGCTAAATGGAGTAAGCAATCTCTAAATGCTAGAATGAAACCTGACCCTGCTTTTGCTACTTCACCTATCTTTGTTACTGATAAGGATTATGAATTATCTATTGATCCTGATATAATTACTTTGGTTGAATCTGATCCTTTTCATGGTTATGAATCTGAAACTGTTGTGGCACATCTGACTAAACTGAATGATATAGCCACCTTGTTCACTAAAGATGAGAGAACTCATTACTTTTATATCCTTAAAATATTTCTATTCTCATTAAAAGGTGATGCTAAGATATGGTTTAATTCTCTTGATCCTGGTTGTGTGCGTAGTCCCCAGGATATGATTTATTACTTCTCTGCTAAATATTTCCCTGCTCATAAGAAACAAGCTGCTTTAAGGGACATATATAATTTTGTGCAAATTGAAGAAGAGAGTCTCCCACAAGCTTGGGGGAGGCTTCTCCAATTACTTAATGCTTTGCCTGATCATCCTCTTTAGAAAAATGAAATACTTGATATCTTTTATATTGGACTAGCCGATGCCTCCAGAGATTACCTGGATAGTTGTGCTGGTTCTGTTTTCGGGAAAGAACACCGGATGAAGCTGAAATTCTATTGAATAATATGTTGACAAATGAAAATAATTGTACACCTCCGGAGCCAATTCCTGAGCCTATTCCTAAACCAACTCCGAAGAAGAGGGGTATTCTATTTCTCAGTCCTGAAGATATGCAAGAGGCAAAGAAGTCTATGAAAGAAAAAGGTATTAAAGCTGAAGATGTTAAGAATTTACCTCCTATTGAAGAAATACATGGTCTTAATTTACCGCCTGTTGAAGAAACATATAATCTTAATCCATTACCTATTGAAGAAACTCATGGTCTTGATAACCCGACACAGGTAGTAAAGGTAAATTCTCTCTATAGATATGATAAAGCTGAAATCCCATTTACTAAATTTGCTAGCCCATGCTTAGATGAGTTTGATAAATTTATGGCTAAGCAAGAAGATTTTAATGCTTATTTTGGTAGACAATTGAAATACAATTCAAATATGCTTGAACACTTGGGTGATTATATGGCTAATGTTAAAGGTGAACTTAAACTTATTAGTAAACCTGCTTCTATGGTTACCACTCAAGTAGAACAAGTACTTAAAGCTCAAAATGACTTGCTCAATGAATTGAATAGTAAAGATAATGATAATGTTGTTAGAGTTATGACTAGAGGTGGTAAAATGACTCGGGAACCTTTGTATCCTGAAGGCCATCCTAAGAGAATTGAGCAAGATTCTCAGAAATAATATAGATGCACCTAGTTTGTCTAAAAAGAAGAAAAAGAAAAATGATAGGACTTTGCATGCTTCTAGTGATCCTATTGTTGAAACACCTGAGAATCCAAATGATATTTCTATTTCTGATGCTGAAACTCAATCTAGTAATGAACCTGAAACTAGTAATAATGTTAATGATAATGTTCATGATGATGCCCAACCTAGTAATGATAATGATATAGAAATTGAACCTGTTGTTGATCTTGATAACCCACAATCAAAGAACCAACGTTATGATAAGAAAGACTTTGTTGCTAGGAAACATGGTAAAGAAAGAGAGCCTTGGGTTCAGAAACCCATGCCTTTTCCTCCCAAATCATCTAACAAAAAGGATGATGAGGATTTTGAGCGCTTTGCTGAAATGATTAGACCTATCTTTTTGCGTATGCGATTAACTAATATGCTCAAAACCAATCCTTATGCTAAGTACATGAAAGATATTATTACAAATAAAAGAAAGATACCGGAAGCTGAAATTTCCACCATGCTTTCTAATTATACCTTTAAGGGTGGTATACCAAAGAAACTTGGAGATCCAGGAGTACCCACTATACCATGCTCTATTAAAATAAATTATGTTAAAACCGCTTTATGTGATCTTGGAGCCGGTGTTAGTGTTATGCCTCTCTCTTTATATCGTAGACTTGATTTGAATAAGTTGACACCTACTGAAATATCTTTGCAAATGGCTGATAAATCAACTGCTATACCTATCAGTATTTGTGAGGATGTGCCTGTTGTAGTTGCAAACGTTACTATTTTAACGGACTTTGTTATTCTTGATATTCCCGAGGACGATAGTATGTCTATTATTCTTGGAAGACCCTTTTTGAATACTGCAGGGGCTGTTATTGATTGCACTAAAGGCAATGTTACTTTTCATGTTAATGGTAATGAGCATACGATGCACTTTCCGAGGAAACAACCTCAAGTTCATAGTATCAATTCTATTGGAAAAATGCCATCGATTATATTTGGAGGTTTTGAATTTCCTCTTCCTGCTGTCAAGAAGAAATATGATATTCTTATTATTGGGGATTTGCATATCCCCGTTGAGGTAACATAGTGTTATTTGAAATTTCTCCGGTTCCATATTATTCGGAATGAGTTTGTTAACAAGACTTGATCAGCCTTGTTGGTGGATTCCTTTTGGTGATCATGAGATGGATGAAACTAGGAGGCACAACCTTCTGTACCCCACTTTTACTTTCTGTTATTTATATTAAATAAAATAAAAACAAATATTTTTCTGTCTGTTATCTGATTATCCATGCAATATAAAAATACCTCGAAAATAAAAGTTCTCCAAATGCCCTGAAATTTAAATATGATTTTTTCTAGAATATTTGAGAATATTTGGCACTGAGAACACAGCAGGGGGGTCAACCACCTGCCCACGAGGGTGGAGGGCGCGCCCTATCCCCTGGGCACGCCCCCTGCCTCGTGGGCCCACGGTGGCCCTCCTTCACTTATCCTTTCACCCACACACTCCTTCTTCCTCCCACAAACATGAATAACCAGCTCAAACCCGAGTCCAAGCTCGTTTTGCTGCCATTTTCAATCTCCTTGCTCAAAGCACCTTTCACAAAACTGCTTGGGGAGATTGTTCCTTGGTATGTGACTCCTCCATTGGTCCAATTAGTTTTTGTTCTAGTGCTTTATTAATTGCAATTTTTTGCTGCTTAGGTGACCCTGTTCTTGAGCTTGCATGTCAAATTTATGTGGTTCCAAGTAGTTTTGATGCATGATATAGGCTCTAGGCACTTGTAGGAGTTGTTGCTATCAATTTTATCGAGTTTGGTTTACTTTTATTTTGAAGTTACTAAAAATTTCAGAATTTTTCAGAAAATGATGAGGAGACTTTTGAGGGGCTCATCGAGCCAAAGCTCGAAGGAAAAGGCACCGAAGCCTAAGTATAATCTGCCTCGCACCGCGGAGATTCGGGCGTGTGAATGGCCTTCCGAGGATTTCTTGAGAGCAGCCGGGATTTATGAAGATTTTCATGAATTGGCTAAGAATGCAGGCCTTACCTCTTTCCTCCACGACCAATGCAATCTGTATATCTTACTCACAAATATCTTTGTGCAAAACTTTCATTTCCATTCTAGGAGCTCACCACCTACGGTGAAGTTTTATTTATATGATGAGCATAAGGAGATGTCACTTTATGATTTTTGTCGGGTTTGTTTAGTCCCTTTTGAGGGCAAGACAGAAAAACCACATCGTGATGATGTGGAGGGGTTTATTGATACTATCACTGTAGGGGAAACAAGGAAGATTTCCGATGCACGAATCACTAGCATACATTTTCCTGTTTTACGTTATTTTGCATTATTTGCTAGTCGTTGCTTAATTGGTCGCGGAAACTGTGGAAACCTTAGTATCCCTGATATTATTATTTTGCTCCACGGTTTATATGGTGATAACTCTGTTAGTATGGGCGGCATTATTGCCAAACGGTTATGTCTAAACCGTACAAAGGGCCCCATCTTTGGAGGCATCTATGCTTCACGCCTAGCTGCATATTTTAACATACCTATTAGGCATTATGAGAAGGAAGAAAAAGTGCTGCCTCGTGTTTATCTAGATTATAAAAGTATGGTGGCACATGATTTTATTGTTAAGAATAGGGAAGGAGAGCTTAAATATCAATTGTTTTTAATAAACATCATCCTGAGACTATTACCCTGCCTGCCCCTTCTTTATTTGATTTATCTATGGGCCAGTACCTTGTTCCGTTGAAGGCTATTCAGGCCTACCGGAACCCTGCACCAGCCATGGAGCCAGAGCCGGAACCACAAGTTGATCATTCACGACAGTCTAATTACCAGTGGGGTCCGGAGATGATTGTCAGCCAGTGGCAATCGGAGTCTTCCTCTTCTTCTCAGTACGACCCCAACTACTATTATGGATATCCGCCAGGCCAGCCGTGGTCATAGACCAAATTAGGCCAAAAGCCTAAGCTTGGGGGAGTACGTATTTCCCACCGACATTACATTTATGCTCACACACTCATTGCTAGATGTCAGTGCTCATACTTTTTCATTGTATCATCCATGGTAGTTTATTTTCCTTTTTATGCTTTCTTCTTGTGTGTTTAATAAACCTTAAGAAAAACCAAAAGTAATAATTAGTTGTAGCTTTTAATCAGTTTAATTTCCATGCTTGTAGTAATAATTAAAAAGAAAACCCAAAAAGATTTCATGTTCTTCTTTTGCTTGTTGGGAGCTTTCCCGTCTAAATAGTTTTATTTCTTTTCTTTGGGGGTCGATAGGAGAAGACCATAATTAAATTGTTGAAGTGGCTCTTATATGCATTATTGTTTATCTGACAAAAGAGCCCATATTGCCTTGTCTTCTCCTGTTTATTGAATGCCTGCAGATTCCAGCTTAGTCCAATGCACGTGCACTATTATTATTATTCGCATCGTTCGGTCGTGCAAGTGAAAGGTAATTATGATGATATATGATGGACTGGCTGAGATGAGAAAAGCTGGTATGAACTCGACCTCTTTTGTTTTTGTAAATATGATTAGTTCATCGTTCCTGATTCAGCCTATTATGAATAAACATGTTTGCAATGACAACTAGAGATCATAGTTTCTTGTGCCATGCTTGATTAGCTATTAGTTATAATGGTTTACCTTGCGTGCCAACATGCTATTGAGATAGTTATGATGTGGTATGATAGGGTGGTATCCTCCTCTGAATGAGTTAAGTGACTTTACTTGGCGCATGTTCACGCATGTAGTTGAAACAAAATCAACATAGCCTTCACGATATTTATGTTCATGATGGATTATATCCTACTCATGCTTGCATTCGGTGTTGATTAATTTTAATGCATGTTCATGACTGTTGTCGCTCTCTAGCTGGTCGCTTCCCAGTCTTTTGCTAGCCTTCACCTGTACTAAGAGGGAATACTGCTTGTGCATCCAAACTCCTTAAACCCCAAAGTTATTCTTATTCCACACGAGTCCACTATACCTACCTATATACGGTATCTACCTGCCGTTCCAAGTAAATTTGTATGTGCCAAACTCTAAACCTTCAAATAAATATCCTGTTTTGTATGCTCTAATAGCTCATACATCAACTAGGGTTGTTTATATCTTCCATGTTAGGCGGGTTATTCTCAAGAGGAGTAGACTCCGCTCCTCACTCACGAGATAAATGGCTGGTCACCGGGATGCCCAGTCCCATGCTTTATGCAAAATAAATCAAAATAATTGCAAACAAAACTCCCCCTGGGACTCTTGTTAGTTGGAGGCACTCGTTGTTCGAGCAAGCCATGGATTGATGCTTGTTGGTGGAAGGGGGAGTATAAACTTTACCATTCTGTTTGGGAACCGCCTATAATGTGTGTAGCATGGAAGATATCGCCATCTCTTGGTTGTTATGTTGACAATGAAAGTATACCGCTCAAAATATTATTCACCTCTGTTTCAAAACCGAGCTCTGGCACCTCTATTAATCTCTGCTTCTCTCTGCGAAGGGCCTATCTATTTACTTTCATGCTGAGTCATCATCCTCTTATTAAAAAGCACCAGCTGGAGAGCACCGCTGTCATTTGCATTCATTACTGTAAGTTTACATTGAGTATGACTTGACTGGATCTATTTTACCATGAATTACAATGTCTAGTCAGTCCTTGGTCTTTAAAGGTGCTCTGCATTTATGTTTTGCGGTCTCAGAAAGGGCTAGCGAGATACCATCTTCTTATATCATATTATGATTGTTTTGAGAAAGTGTTGTCATCCGAGATTTATTATTATGGCTCGCTAGTTGATTATGCTATTGATATGAGTAAACTAGAGACCTATGCGTTATTGTGAATGTGGTTAGTTATAATCTTTGCTGAAAACTTGAATGCTGGCTTTACATATTTACAACAACAAGAGCAAACAGAGTTTGTAAAAGTTTTTCTTTATCACTTTCAGTTTGTCAACTGAATTGCTTGAGGACAAGCAAAGGTTTAAGCTTGGGGGAGTTGATACGTCTCCGTCGTATCTACTTTTCCAAACACTTTTGCCCTTGTTTTGGACTCTAACTTGCATGATTTGAATGGAACTAACCCGGACTGACGCTGTTTTCAGCAGAATTACCGTGGTGTTATTTATGTGCAGAAACAAACATTCTTGGAATGACCTGAAACTTCACGGAGCAACCTTTCAGAAAATATGAAAAATACCTGCAAAAGATGAAGGCCAGGGGCCCACCACCTCTCCACGAGGGTGGGGGCGCCCCCCCTAACTCGTGGACCCCCTGTTGCCTCTCCGACTCCAACTCCAACTCCATATATTGTGTTTAGGGGAGAAAAAAATCAGAGAGAAGAAATCATCGCCTTTTACGATACGGAGCCGCCGCCAAGCCCTAAAACCTCTCGGGAGGGCTGATCTGGAGTCCGTTCGGGGCTCCGGAGAGGGCAATCTGTCGTCATCGTCATCATCAACCATCCTCCATCACCAATTTCATGATTCTCACCGCCGTGCGTGAGTAATTCCATCGTAGGCTTGCTGGACGGTGATGGGTTGGATGGGATCTATCATGTAATCGAGTTAGTTTTGTTAGGGTTTGATCCCTAGTATCCACTATGTTCTGAGATTGATGTTACTATGACTTTGCTATGCTTAATGCTTGTCACTAGGGCCCGAGTGCCATGATTTCAGATGTGAACCTATTATGTTTTCATCAATATATGAGTGTTCTTGATCCTATCTTGCAAGTCTATAGTCACCTATTATGTGTTATGATCCGTTAACCCCGAAGTGACAATAATCGGGATACTTACCGGTGATGACCGTAGTTTGAGGAGTTTATGTATTCACTATGTGTTAATGCTTTGTTCCGGTTCTCTATTAAAATGAGGCCTTAATATCCCTTAGTTTCCGTAAGGACCCCGCTGCCACGGGAGGGTAGGACAAAAGATGTCATGCAAGTTCTTTTCCATAAGCACGTATGACTATATTCGGAATACATGCCTACATTACATTGACGAACTGGAGCTAGTTCTGTGTCACCCTAGGTTATGACTGTTACATGATGAACCGCATCCGGCATAATTCTCCATCACCGGTCCATTGCCTACGAGCTTTCCATATATTGTTCTCTGCTTATTTACTTTTCTGTTGCTATTGCTATCATCACTACAAAATACCAAAAACATTACTTTTACTACTATTACCTTTTGTTACCGTTATCACCACTATCACATTACCTTGCTACTAAATACTTTGCTGCAGATATTAAGTTTCCAGGTGTGGTTGAATTGACAACTCAGCTGCTAATATTTGAGAATATTCTTTGGCTCCCCTTGTGTCGAATCAATAAATTTGGGTTGAATACTCTACCCTCGAAAACTGTTGCGATCCCTTATACTTGTGGGTTATCAGTGTGATCTCCCAAACACTGTTTGACGGCATAGCTAAATCATGCTTGTCGTGATTGTGCGGCGCACCTGACATGGGCTCGAATCCGTCAAAGATCAAGTCTCCACGGATGTCGGCAGTGTGGTTTAAGTTTCCGAATCTGACCTGATGGCCAGGGGCGTAGCTCTTGAGCTGCTCCAGATGGCCAAGCGAGTTGGCCCGCAGTGCGAGGCCCGAATACGAGGATCTATCCGGGGTGGAAAACCTCACCCTGGATCGCACCGTTACCGATGATCGAAGGAGCCATCAAGCCTTATGGTGGCGGCACAGTGGAACTCTCAATGAAAGCACCAATGTTGGTGTCAAAACCGGTTGATCTCGGGTAGGGGGTCCCGAACTGTGCATCTGAGGCGGATGGTAACATGAGGCAGGGGACACGATGTTTACCCAGGTTCGGGCCCTCTTGATGGAGGTAATACCCTATGTCCTGCTCGATTGATCTTGATGATATGAGTATTACAAGAGTTGATCTACCACGAGATCGTAGAGGCTAAACCCTAGAAGCTAGCCTATGGTATGATTGTTGTTGTCCTACGGACTAAACCCTCCGGTTTATATAGACACCGGAGGGGCTGGGGTTAAACATAGTTGGTTACAAGGGAGGAGATCTACATATCCGTATTGCCAAGCTTGCCTTCCACGCCAAGAAAAGTCTCATCCGGACACGGGACGAAGTCTTCAATCTTGTATCTTCATAGTCCAACAGTCCGGCCAAAGGATATAGTCTGGATGTCCGGAGACCCCTTAATCCAGGACTCCCTCAGTCGCGGTGGCCGGCAGCTCGGCATGTCGGCGGCGGCTGGATCCCGGGGCGGCGGCCCTGGAAGGTGGCGGCGGGTGAAGCTTGGGCTTCCCGCGGCGACATGTCGTGGTGTTGTCCCTATCCAAGACGGATCTGCATCGCCGATCTCGTGGTTTCGCCGTGGATTGGTTCAGATCAGAAACGGTGATGAGCGTGCGGATCCATCTTGGCGACTCTCACAGTTTCGCAAGGGGGTGGGAGCCCTCCTCCCAGGCTCCAGTGGTGGCGCATTCAGGCAGTGGCCGGTGTTCCAGGGCTCCTACAGTGGCATTGCTGTTGCGGTTGGTCGTCGGATCTAGGCGGCTAGATCTAGGGCTTTGAAGGCGGTCGAGACAGTGCACATGTTGTCGGGTGGATTTTTTGGGACGAATCCGGGTGAAAACTTGGTCTTCGGTCGTTGGTCAAGCCTGTGATGACGATGCCCTTATCATCGTTTCCTTCATGAAGGCATCATCGAGGTGAAGCTCCCAACCCCACCCAATACTTCTGGGGAAAACCCTAGATCAGCCGATCGGATGATGATGGCATTCATGTGTCGTTACCCCCTTGAGAGCGGCATTCTTGGAGATGCACTCGGGCTCGAGGGACCAGCGGATGGCTTCTTCAATGGAGCGGTGTTTCTTTCTACATACTCGTGGCGGCGGTTCTCGGCGGCATGGTGCAGTGGAGGCTTGGCGTCAGATGTGTGGCGATGGACAGCGCAGGAGGTCAACGTTGTCTGGCGTCATGGTGGCGTCGATGGCAGAGAGGCCTGACAAGGTTGATGCGTCAATACATGTTTTGAGGATGGATTGAGGGAAGACGGAGGTGACGGCCCTTTGCAACGTGTGCGTGTGGTACTCACTGAGAGTGTGCCGGACCGGATTGTTACCGAGTCCTGCCTATATGGCTTGGATGGGGCATCCGGCGTTTGATGTTAGTCTTTTGTGCGATGTCTGTTTGGTATTTGGCCCAGACATTTGACACCCCTTCATCAAAAGGATAGGAGTAGCGACAAGTGTGGTCTAGATGATGACCTCGGGCTTACTGTTGTATTGCTTTGTAAGGTCTTTGTGAATAATATATAATATGGCCGTATGTATCTCCCAGATGCAGAGGCCAGGGTGATTCCTTCTTTTCTAAAAAAAATCTTTGACTCATAGTATTCATGAAAACACATGATTTTCACTTTAAGTGTAATTTCACCGAAATTTCGGAAATTTCATTAATGTTGGTACATACCGAAATATTTTTCTTTGGATTAAATTTTTTCAGGCGGCAGTGCACACAAAATTCAAATTATTCTTTGGGTTTTTAAAATATTTGGTTGGATCCTATTCAAATTCAAGTGGAAGTTCGGTGGCCGAAATGGGATGACCGAATTTCATAAAACTCGGTGATTTCGGCGAGGGTTGGAATATTTGTGAATCTATTTCAACTTCACAAATGGATTACAACAAATTGATAGCTTGGTTTGGGTCCATTCAATGAAAATAGAACCGGGTCCTACGGCGGCTACGGCATGCAGCAGCTACTCTTCCCGTGCACCTGCAGCCAGGCTCCCCATACTGTCGTAACTGCGGCGCCCGCTCCGGTGCCGGCAACGGCCCTGTGCCCAGAACTGGCACCACCACCACAAGCCGCCGCCAGGGCGCCGCTTTGCACAACACTACCACTACCACTGCAGCCAGCAGCAGTTGTACCGGATCTGAACCCAGTGATGCCGGGACCGCCGGGCGCCTTGAGCATCAGTGGATTGGTCTGCATGAACGCCGGGGTGGCAGACGAGGTGGCGACCGGCGGCGACCGGCACGTCTGAGATCCCGTTTGGTGGCTGCCCGCGCTGCAGCTTTCGTCGTCGTGCATGGAGAGATTGCTAGTTGATCTCTGTGTTGTTGGGAACTCGATCAAGGTTATAGGCTTTTTAGAACAAAAATCCCCGGTGTCTGTGTTGCAATGTGTGTAATCTAACAACTTAAGTCACAGAAACATCAAATATATATCGACTCCTTTTTGTAAGAAAGATTTTCTAGAAAAGAAATGCTTATATCTTTGACTCGTAGTATTCATGAAAACACATGGTTTTCACTTTAAGTGTAATTTCACCGAAATTTCGGATATTTCATTAATGTTGGTACATACCGAAATATTTTTCTTTCGATCAAAATTTTTCAGGCGGTAGTGCATGCAAAATTCAAATTATTCTTTGGGTTTTTAAAATACCTGGTTGGATCCCATTCAAATTCAAGTGGAAGTTTCGGTGGCCGAAATTGGATCACCGAATTTCACTAAAACTCAGTGATTTCGGCGAGGGTTGGAATATTCCTGAATCTATTTCAACTTCACAAATGGATTACAACAAATTGATGGCTTGGTTTGGGTCTGTTCAATGAAAATAGTACCGGGTCCAGCTCCTGCTTTTTTGAAACATACAACACACGGACAGGCGCAAGCACTACACGCGTTCACTAAAAAAACATGTATTATAAGAGGAAAACAAAGGTAGTCTAATCTTATTTTATTTTTTAGACAAGTCTAATCTTATTTGATCTATGCATTTATTATGGAAATGGGCACGCTCCGTTCCGGTATGATCTCTGCAATTTTTCTGAAAGCACCTGGTCTCCGCAAACCATTCCAGCGCCAGAAATGGGCCGGCCCATTTAACTATAGGCAGCGAGCCGTTTGGGGGAATTCTAGAAAGTTCCCCGAACCTATTTTTTTCTTCCTTTACCGGTTATCCAGTTCATTTTTCCTTTTTATTAGTTATTTTTTTTCAAGTTATAATTTTTACATTTTTAAAAAATATTCGCTTTTTCGAAAAATGATCGGGAAGCTTCAAAAAATGTTTGTGTTTTTAGAAATTGTTCCAATTTTCAAAAAATGTTTGTGTTTCAAATTTTGTTCCCAAATTCAAAAAATGTGCCCCGGAATTTAAAAATTATTGGTGTTTCCCCTAAATTGTGAAAAATGCCAATACATGTTCTTGTATTAAAAATATGTTCGCATATTCAAGAAAACTTCATGTCTGAAAAATTGTTTGGGAATTTCAAATTTTGTTCAGAAATTCAAAAAAATGTTAGTGTTTTAGAAAATATTCAGGAATTTCAGAAAATATTTTTTTCAATTCATTAATTTTTTAGAAATTTAAAAAAGTGTTTGCATTTTAGAATTTTTGTTCGGAATTTTCAAAGTTTTGTTCAAAAATTCATAAAAAATCGTGGTTAAGTTTTTCAGAATTTCATGACTTGCTCACAACTTCAGAAAGTGTTCACAATTTTCAAAAGAAAGTTCACGCTTTGATTTTTCATTTTTCATTAAATGCTCTTTTTCATAAATTCAAAAAATGGCCGCACTTTTTCGAAATATACACTCTCAGAAAAAATTACACTTTTTCCCAAAAGTGTTTCTTGATTTGTTTTTTTTATTTTGCTGCAGTAACATTTTTCAGTTCGCCACTGTACCATGGGTTGGTTCGCTAGTTTATCGACTCGGTTCGCTACAATCACGTAGCTCGGTTGTACGATTGTAGGCGGTACTCCATAATCAATCACTTTGGTTAGCTTGGGTGACGTAGTCAGGCTGCCTCGCGCTTATTTGACGCCTACCTAGCTTCTGGGGCCTACATGGGTCTTCCCGTCCCCCCCCCCCCCCCCCATGCTTTTAGGGTCTCTGAGGTTTGAGAAAAAAATCACCGTAAAAATCTCATCGTGTTTGGACTTTGATAGGTTTGGTTTTTCTGCAAAACAAAAACACGCAGAGAACAGGAACGGGCACTGGACACTAAATTAGTAGGTTAGTCTAAAAATAATATAAATTGACATATAAAGCATACAAAAGTGATAGTATAATAGCATGCAACAATTAAAAATTAGATGCGTTGGAGATGTATCACACGGCACAAACCTTCGTCCAGTTTTCAGCTAATTCATGACATGAATGAAGACGGAACCAAAGTACTTCACAATACTCGGTAGGTGCTCTCTTGGTCGAAGCCATGCTACTTCTTGAGTTTGCGTTGATTTTTTCTTTGAAGAGGAAAGGGTGATGCAACAAAGTAGAGATAAGTATTTCCCTTAGTTTGAGAACCAAGGTATCAATCTAGTAGGAGACAACGCACAAATCACCAATACCTGCACAAACAATCAAACAACTTGCACTCAACGTGATAAAGGGGTTGTCAATCTCTTCACGGTCACTTGCAAAGGTGAGATCTGATAGAGATAGATGAACGATAAAGTAAATATTTTTGGTATTTTTGATTTATAGATCGAAAAGTAAAAGATTACAAAATAGTAGATCAGAAACTTATATGATAGAAAATACACCCGGGGGCCATAGGTTTCACTAGAGGCTTCTCTCAAGATAGCAAATAATACGGTGGGTGAACAAATTACTGTCGAGCAATTGATAGAAAAGCGGGAAGTTATGATGATATCTAAGGCAATGATTATGAAATATAGGCATCACGTCGTGTCAAGTAGACTGAAACGATTCTACATGTACTACTATTACTCCACACGCCGACCGACTCCTGCCTGCATCTAGAGTATTAAGTTCATGAAAAACAAAGTAACACATTAAGTAAGATGACATGATGTAGAGGAATAAACTCAAGCAATATGATGTAAACCCCATATTTTTATCCTCGATGGCAACAATACAATACATGCCTTGCTGTGTCACTGGGAAATGACACCGCAAGATTGAACCCAAAGCTAAGCACTTCTCCCATTGTAAGAAAAACCAATCTAGTTGGCCAAACCAAACCGATAGTTCGAAGAGAATTACAAAGATATCAAATCATGCATAAAAGAATTCAGAGAAGATTTAAATAATATTCATAAATAAGGTGATCATAAATCCACTATTCATCGGATCTCGACAAACACACCGTAAAAGAAGTTTACATCGAATAGATCTCCAAGAACATCAAGGAGAACATGGTATTGAGAATCAAAGAGAGAGAAGAAGTCATCTAGCTACTAGCTATGGACCCGTAGGTCTCTGGTAAACTACTCACACTTCATCGGAAGAGCAATAGAGTTTATGTAGAAGCCCTCCGTGATCTAATCCCCCTCCGACAGGATGCCAGAAAAGGCCCCTAGATGGTATCTCACGGGTACATAAGGCTGCGGCGGTGGGAAAGTGATTTCGTGGATGCTTCTGGTGGTTTGGGAATATATGTGAATATATAGGCGAAGGAATTAGGTCAGGGGAGTCACGGGGGACCCACAAGACAGGGGCGTGCCCTACCCCCCTAGGCGCGTCCTCCAACCTTGTGGCCGCCTCGTGGTTCCACCGACTTGATCTCCAAGTCTCCTGGGTGTCTTCTGGTCCAAGAAAAATCATCGCGAAGGTTTTATTCCGTTTGGACTCCATTTGGTATTCCTTTTCTACGAAACTCTAAAACAAGGAAAAAACAGAAACTGGCATTGGGCTCTAGGTTAATAGGTTAGTCCCAAAACTAATATGAAATAGCATATTAATGCATATAAAACATCCAAAACATATAATATAATAGCATGGAACAATAAAAAATTATCGATACATCGGAGACGTATCAAGCATCCCCAAGCTTAATTCCTGCTCGTCCTCGAGTAGGTAAATGATAAAAATAAAATTTTTGATGTGGAATGCTACCTAACATATTTATCCATGTAATTTTTCTTTATTGTGGCATGAATGTTCAGATCCATAAGATTCAAAGCAAAAGTTTAATATTGACATAAAAACAATAATACTTCAAGCATACTAACAGGGCAATTATGTCTTCTCAAAATAACATGGCCAGAGAAAGCTTATCCCTACAAAACCATATAGGCTGGCTATGTTCCATCTTCATCACACAAAATGTTCAAATCATGCACAACCCCGATGACAAGCCAAGAAATTGTTTCATACTTTTGATGTTCTCAAACTTTTTCAACTTTCACGCAATACATGAGCGTGAGCCATGGACATAGCACTATAGGTGGAATAGAATATGGTGGTTGTGGAGAAGACAAAAAGAAGGAGATAGTCTCACATCAACTAGGCGTATCAACGGGCTATGGAGATGCCCATCAATAGATATCAATGTGAGTGAATAGGGATTGCCATGCAACACATGCACTAGAGTTATAAGTTTATGAAAGCTCAAAAGAAAATTAAGTGGGTGTGCATCCAACTTGCTTGCTAATGAAGACCTAGGGCAATTTGAGGAAGCCCATCTTTGGAATATACAAGCCAAGCTCTATAATGAAAAATTCCCACTAGGATATGAAAGTGACAACATAGAGACTCTCTATCATGAAGATCGTGGAGCTACTTTGAAGCATAAGTGTGGAAAAAAGATAGTAACATTGCCCCTTCTCTCTTTTTTCTCTCGTTTTTTTGGTTTGGCTTCTTTGTTCTCCCCCTTTCTCTTTTTTTGTTCGTCCTCACATGGGACAATGCTCTAATAATGAAGATCATCACACTTTTATTTACTTACAACTCAAAAAGTACAACTTGATACTTAGAACAAAATATGACTCTATATGAATGCCTCCGGCGGTGTATCGGGATGTGCAATGAATCAAGAGTGACTGTAAGTGCATCTAGTGCCACCCCTAGTTGGTTTTGGAGTATTGACGACAAACCTGGTTGAGGGACTAATGTGTTTGTGAGAATTACAGGATAACACAGGTAGAAGTCCATCATTGATTCGGTTTTCCTACCAGAGATGACCCCTAAAAATGTATGAAGACATTGAAGACAAAGGTGGTATGTGAAGACATTCACATTGAAGACTATGACAAGAGAAGACATCGCGTGAAGACTATGGAGCGCGAAGACTTAGTTGTTTCATCGTTTCCTTTTCTTCTTTGTTGAGTCATAGGAACCACCGTACTATTAAGTGGGGTCCAAGTGAACCAGTCAGAATGACTGTAGTGATGCTTAACCAAAATCCTATGTCTTCGAGCGAAAACAATGAGCAAATCTTATCCAGAGCTGGATAAGTCAGCTTTGCTTGTAGCCCAAGTAAAGTTGACGTGTGTGTTTGAAATCTGACCGTTGGAACATGTGTCAGTTCCTTAGTGACCCAGGGTCATTTCGGACAAATCAGGTCGGGCTGCCTAGTGGCTATAAATAGCCCACCCCTTACAACATAAATTGGTTGGCTGCCCAGAGTTAGTGCACGGCTTTTGTCGTATGAGAGCAACCCACCTCGTAACCTTTGAGAGAGAAATCCTTGCAAGGACAAAGCCCTAAAAACCCAAAGCCAAAGAGTGTTAGGCATCACTGAAGTCTTCCTGTCTGTGTGATCTGAAGACTTATTACACTTGAGGACTGTGAATCCTCCAGCCGGTTAGGCGTCGCGTTCTGAGCATCCAAGAGTCATTGTGGATCGCCGGTGAACGAAGTCTGTGAAGGTTTGGAAGTCTACCTTGAAGACTTACCAGAGTGATTGGGCGAGGACTGGGTGTCCTTAGCTCAAGGGGAACAAGGTGAAGACGCGGTCTTCTGAGTTAAATCTCAGCCTCCCTAACCAGACGTACAATTATCACACCAACTGGAACTGGTCCAACAAATCATTGTCTTCAACGAGCTACTGGTTCTATCCTTCCCATCTCTTTATTTGCAGTTGGTCCTTGTGAAGTCATTGCTTGTTTTCATTATCTTTTTGTCTTCACTATGTGACTGCTTGTTCTGATTGGTTTCATACTATCTTCCATCCTGATCCATACTGCCTAGCTGCTATTAGTCTTTGTGCTTTCACTTCATTGAATACTTGACTATGGCTTGCCTAGTGTAGTCTACCTTCCGTTGCATGGTAATAGTTTTATTTCTATCGTTTGTCTTCGAAACTCCCATGTTTTGAAGACTTTCTTAAAAATCGCCTATTCACCCCCCCTCTAGTCGATCACTAGCACTTTCAATTGGTATCAGAGCAAGGTACTCCCTTGTTCTGTGTGATTCGGTTTAACCACCTGGAGTTTTAGCTATGTCGACTGCAGGGATAATCAAAGTCTCCGCTGCGTGCTCAGTCTTCGATGGAACTGAATATCCCTACTGGAAGAATAAGATGCGCATGCATCTTGAAGCCATTGATGTCGACCTCTGGTATGTCGTCAAGAATGGCGTCCCCAAGGCTGGTAAAGGTGTCACCGCTGCTGATGTCAAGAAGTTTGTTCAACTGGATTCCACTGCCAAGAATATCATTTGTGGTCATCTGACCAAAGGGCAGTATGGCCGTGTGAGTGCTCTAGAAACATCCAAGCTAGTCTGGGACTGGCTCTCCAAGGTTAACGAAGGTGTCTCAACCCAGAGAGATCAAAGGATCAATGTCCTTCGCAACCTCTTCAACCGCTTCAAGAGAAACGACAATGAGAATGTTCAGCTCACGTTTGATCGACTCACTGACATCACAAATGAGCTTCAAGCTCTCGGCGCTACTGAGATCACCAATAATGAAATCGTCAAGACACTTCTGAGATCACTTGACAGCTCGTTTGACACCCTAGCCCTGATGATTCAAGAACGCCCTGACTTCAAGAGACTCGATCCGTCTGACATACTCGAAAGGCTCAACACACATGAGTTTCAGCTTTCTAAGAAAAGAGACATCTATGGTCCCAACTATGGCCGAACTCGTGCCTTGAAGGCAAAAGTTGCTTCCTCCTCTGAAGAAGAATCTGACTGCAGTTCTGATGATCCTGAAGACATTGGAAAGGAGCTTGCTATGCTTGTGAAGAAGTTCCAGAAATTCACCAAGAAGAAAGGCTTCAGAAAGTCCTCACGATCCAGCTCAAGGAATGATGAAGCTTCTGCTCATGACTACAAGAAGAGAACATGCCACAAGTGCAAGAAACCTGGTCACTACATCTCTGAGTGTCCGCAGTGGGACAATGAGAACAAGAAGAAGAAGAAGAAGAAGAAGAAGAGCAAGGAATATGATTCTGACGAAAGGAAGAAGAAGAAATACTCTTCTTCCAAGTCTTCCTCAAAGTCTTCATCACACAAGAAGAGCTCATCTGGCAAGACTCATGCGTTTGTTGGCAAGGAAATGGATTCAGAGGAGGAGTCTGCTTCTGAGGAGGCAGAGGTGGAGTCTGAGGAGGAGTCCGATTATGGCGTTGCAAGTCTGGCTACAGCCTACGTTGCCAAGTCCATCTTCAACACTGAAGACAATGACTTTGTCACCGACGCCGATGCTAATGACAAGGACAACTCCGCTCCCAGCTACTGCTTCATGGCACGCGGTGCCAAGGTAAACTCACGCACTACTCACTATCAAACATCCAGTGAAGATGACTCTGATTGTGGTTCCAAACCCAGCTACAAAACACTTGCTAAAATTGCCACTGAACAACAGAAAGCTATGGAACATATTCAAAAACTGTTAGACAAAATCAATGACCTATTAGACGCTGAAATGACTCGATCTCAGTCCTTAATTGAAGACATAAAAAATCTTCATGTTAAGTATGAGGAACTTGAAAGTCGTCATGAAACGCTCTCAACAACTCATGAAAAGCTTTCCTATGATTATCTAAGAACTTGAGAAATTGAGAGCGGCTCATGAAGATCTTCAAAAGGAAAACGAGTCACTTCGCACCAAACAGATCAGTCCCGCTCAGGAAGGATTTGAACCACCATGTCTTAAATGCATTGAGCGTGATAACACTACTTCTGTTGCTGGATGTTCTACTGCTGCTACTATTGCAATATCTTCAACTGTTGATGTGGTAACTAACCCCTCTGCTGAGGATGCCACTGCTATTGCTGATGAAAATGCTAGGTTGAAGACATTGCTTGAAACAGGGATGTACAAAAGTCTCAAAGGGCATCAGACACTATGTGATGTCCTCAAAAGGAAGATTCTGAACCGAAACCCTAGGAAAGAGGGTGTTGGGTTCGAAAGGAAAATGAATGCTGATGGCTCTTACTGGAAACCTAAGCAGTACCCCAAAACCACATGGGTTGCTGCACAGGAACCTTCAGTGGATCCATCCACCCTATCTGGCTTCACTTGTGCTAATCCCATCATCATTGATGAATCCTTTGATGCAAACTATAAACTGTTTAAAAATCATAATGATGAAGTGTTTGCCAGGTATATTGGTACTAACTGCAGGAATGGGCCACCTATGAAGAAAGTCTGGGTGCCGAAAAGTGTTTGGAGAATCTTACTGTGAATGTCGTCATGACACCACAAGTGAAGAAGACAAACCCCAGACCACAGGCTTCATATGGTCCAAAGACTTCATACAAACAGAGGACTCACATAAGTCGCACTAACGCAAATGTTTTGCAGGGAAACCATACTTAGGCCTATGAATACGAGCGTGTTTCATCAAACCGCCATGTTCATAAGACCCAGAACTACTCTGTTTATTCTTATGAGTACTATTCTCCACCTGCAAGACTATTTGCTAGGGCTCCAAAGCCAAAGTTCTCAGATGCTGCACTTAAACTCATTGCTTCGAAGCCACCCTTGAAGATGTGGGTGGCTAAGAAAGCTTAACTCTCTTTTGTAGGGAAAGGTCTCCAACCGAAAATCAAATGCGTCTGAAGCTATTGCTGGGGACCTTAAACATCTTACAGGGCGCAAGATCAAATGCCCAAATGGTCTTATTATGTATTTTGTTCCTGAGTCGCTTGCTACTTGCCCTATCAGTCCTAACCTCGATCTAAGCTTTAATAATTCTCTTGCTCGTCAAATGTTTATGCTTCACAATGCTCTTCGTGAAGCCTATCCCCCTAACTACACTGTAGGGTATGACACCAGCTGCTTTAGAATGGATTATTGATAGTGGATGTACTAATCACATGACTGGCAAGCGAAGTCTTCTCATGGACTCAACCCTACGTCCATCTGACAAAAGTGACATCACATTTGCTGATACTAGTAAAAGCAAGGTATTGGGTCTAGGTAGAGTTGCAATCTCAAAGGATCAGCACATGGATAAAGTGATGCTTGTTGAATCCCTTGGTTTCAACTTAATGTCCGTCTCAATGCTTTGTGATTTGAACATGATTGTGATATTTGGAAAATATCGTTGCCTAGTTCTAATGGAATCTAACAAGTCTCTAGTCTTTGAAGGGTATCGGAAAGATGATTTGTACATGGTAGATTTCTCAACAGGACCACAGCTTGCCGTATGTCTTCTTGCAAAAGCTTCAGAATGCTGGCTCTGGCATCAGAGGCTAGGGCATGCTGGCATGAGGAACTTGCACACTCTTGCAAAGAAGAAGCACGTCATAGGCATCGAGGGCGTCAAGTTCAAGAAGGATCACTTATGCGGTGCCTGCGAAGCTGGAAAGATGACGAGGGCCAAGCATCCCTCGAAGACAATCATGACAATGACTCAACCCTTCGAACTGCTACACATGGACCTCTTCGGCCCTACTCACTACTCAACCCTTACTACTACTGCTTGTCTCTATGGCTTCGTCATTGTTGATGATTATTCAAGATATACATGGGTGCATATAATCCTCTACAAGACTAAAGTGCAGGATGTCTTCAGACGCTTCGCCAATCGAGCCATGAACAACTATGGCGTCAAGATCAAGCACATCAGAAGTGACAATGGCACTGAATTCAAGAACACCAGCCTCGACACTTATCTTGATACATTGGGCATCACTCATGAGTTCTTAGCTCCGTACACGCCTCAGCAGAATGGCATCGTGGAACGCAAGAACAGAACACTCATTGAGATGGCTCGGACAATGCTCGATGAATACAAGACTCCAAGGAAGTTCTATCCTGAAGCTATTGATATTGCATGCCATGTCATCAACCGTGTTTATCTTCACAAGCTTCTGAAGAAAACATCCTATGAACTCCTCACTGCTAAGAAGCCAAACGTCAGTTACTTCAGAGTATTTGGTGCCAGGTGTTGGATCAAGGATCCACATCACACTTCAAAATTTGCACCGAAAGCACATGAAGGTTTTATGCTTGGTTACGGAAAGGATTCGCACTCCTACGGAGTCTTCAACCTCTTCCACTATAAAGTGGTTGAAACTATGGATGTGCGGTTCGATGAGACTAACGGCTCGCAAAGAGAGCACCTGCCAAATGTGCTAGATGAAATTCCACCCAGTGAATCCATCAAGCTTATGGGAACTGAAGAAATCATACCGTCTGAAGTACAGCCTGAAGAGGAACTTATCATCTTTGCACCTGATCAACCTGAAGACAATGCTCAGCCTGAAGACAATCCTTCAAATGATGACAATGATCAGCAAGAGAAAAATCTTCGTCCAGTTCATCCTCGTGTTGCAAATGAAGTACAGATTGAGAAGATAATTGATAACATCAATGCACCTGGTCCACTCACTCGTTCAAGGGCAACACAACTAGCAAATTTCTGTGAGCAGTTTGCATTCGTCTCAATATCTGAACCCAAGAAAGTTGATGAAGCCTTCATGGAACCTGAATGGATTCAAGCTATGCAAGAAGAGCTTCAACAGTTCGAGCTGAATAATGTATGGGAACTGGTCAAGTGTCCTGATCCTCGTAAACACAATATCATAGGCACTAAATGGATATATCGCAACAAGCAAGATGAGCATGGTCAAGTTGTCAGAAACAAGGCTCGTCTCGTTGCTCAAGGATACACTCAAGTTGAAGGAATTGACTTTGATGAAACATTTGCTCCTGTGGCTAGGCTTGAAGCCATACAAATACTGCTAGCCTATGCAAATCATCATAACATCCTTCTGTATCAAATGGATGTGAAGAGTGCCTTTCTCAATGGCAAGATTGAAGAAGAAGTGTATGTTGCACAACCGCCTGGCTTTGAAGATCCAAAACATCCTGACATGGTTTACAAGCTCAACAAGGCAATGTATGGCCTTAAACAAGCCCCTCGTGCTTGGTATGACACACTCAAAGACTTCCTGAAGAGCAAAGGCTTCAAACCTAGTTCCTTGGATCCCACACTCTTCACGAAGACATATGATGGTGAACTGTTTGTGTGCCAAATATATGTGGATGACATTATCTTCGGGTGTACTAATCAGAAGTACAGTGATGAGTTTGGATACATGATGCAAGAGCAATATCAGATGTCCACGATGGGTGAGCTGAAGTTCTTCCTTGGTCTTCAAATACGGCAGCAACGCAAAGGCATCTTCATATCTAAAGAGAAATACCTCAAAGATTGCTTGAAGAAGTTTGGAATGCAAGACTACAAGGGTTATACGACGCCAATGCCTGCCAAGAGTCATCTGGATTCTGACGCCAATGGTAAAGAGTTCGATGAAAAGGTATACCACTCCATGATTGGTTCTTTGCTTTATTTATGTGCATCTAGGCCAGATATCATGCTTAGCGTTTGCATGTGTGCCCGATTCCAAGCGGCACCAAAGGAATCGCATCACTTAGCTGTGAAGCGAATTCTTCGATATTTGGCTTACACCCCAACACTAGGATTATGGTATCCAAAGGGCTCAGAGTTTGATCTAGTTGGATTCTCGGGTGCTGATTATGCTGGTGACAAGGTGGATCGCAAGTCTACATCAGGCACATGTCACTTTCTGGGACGATCACTTGTGTGTTGGTCTTCAAAGAAGCAGAACTGTGTATCTCTGTCCATTGCTAAATCTGAATACATTGCTGCTAGATCTTGCTGCGCTCAGCTTCTATGGATGAAGCAAACACTCATAGACTATGGCATTCATCTGAAGCAAGTGCCACTCTACTGCGATAATGAAAGCGCCATCAAGATCGCCAACAACCCTGTTCAGTACTCGAAGACAAAGCACATTCAGATCCGTCATCACTTTCTCAGAGATCGTGTCATGAAGGAAGATATTGATATCATTCACGTCAGCACTGAAGAGCAACTGGCAGATGTCTTCACAAAGCCCTTGGATGAGAAAAGGTTTTGCAAATTGTGGTGTGAGCTAAATATCTTGGAATCCTCAAATGTCCTGTGATCATGCACACATCCTAACACTTATGCATGTTGATGACTTAGATGTACAAACACACGAAGTAACGTATATCTTCAACTAATGAAGACTTACACTCTAAGTGTGAATACATTAACGTGGAATTTGACTTTGGAGCGCCACGATAATTGTGCGCCGTGTCTGGGTCTAACACTTCCTATACGGTGGGTAACGCCACCACCAAACTTTTGTTTAGAATACTTTCTGTTGGCATTACATTTGCAAAGTCTTCGCATTTGATTTGTCTTCAATGTTAACATGGCTTCATGTTTATCTTCAATATATTGATTTGGTTTCTGTCCTCTACGGCATTCACTTATAGCTATGTCTTCTAGTTGAATCTTTTGAACTAAGTGAATGTGATCGGACCCTAACCGTTCTATGCTCCCGTCTCAAATCTATCTATCCAAATCATATGCATTCTATTGAAACTGTCGAATGTCTTCTCTGCGTCCTTGTCAGCAGAAGATACAGAGACAAACATTAATCTGTTTTCAATGCTCAATCCTTTTTACCTGAAACCCGGAGAAGCGGGAACAACCACCCGACAATCCAGGCGTATGTGGGAACGTGGAACAACCTCCGATGTGTTGCATGATCGCCATGTGTCCTTCAGATGTGAACCGCCGGGGGCACCTGCGTAATAACGATGTGCCGTCCCTGTCCCTATAAATAGACGCCTCACCCCAATCATTATCTCTTCTTCCACTTCTCTCTCGCACAAACCCTAGCGCCACCGCTAGCCCTCGACGACGCTGGCGACGAAGCGCTTAGCTGCCGCGACCTCACCGACCCCATCCTCACGCCGGCCGCGGATATCGTCTTCTCCGCCATCGCCGTAGGTGTCCTCCGTCGCCAAGTTAGGGCAAAGGAAGATCGAACTACTTGGCCTCATCTCCTACTCTGTCTAGTAGTTCCTCGAGTGGTAAATAAAAACTCTTTTTACAGTCTTTTTGATCAGATAGATTCATCCTTTTCAACCACAAGTGGTTTCTGTTCCTACAAAGTTGGATCTATCCTGTTCTGCATCTCATAGCATGCCTAGTATGTTCACTTATGCTTCACAAAGTAGTTAGATTCCTCACTTGTACTTATTCGTGGATTCGTACAAATTTGGAACCAACTCTCTACATATGAGTGAATGTCTTCGTACTATGGGGTCAATGTCTTCTAAACTGATTTATCTTCAAAATCTTCTAAGAATGCATATGACCTCTTCCCCTTCCCTCGCATCTCTAATGCTGTCACAGGTACATGTCCGTGGGAGAATCCCTTGGTTCTCATAGTCTGCATTCATTTGCAGAGTTCTTACAGCATCACATAAATTCTCCTAAAGCCAGTTCATGTCTGACCAGTAGACGGAAGACTTTGACAGTGTTGAAGCCTTTCAGTCTAAACTTCATGGCAACAGAAAAATCAGTCAGGAAGGGCGGCAGACAGCGCCGTGAATACACTGCTAAGGACCTGCCACCTGATCTCTATGAGTTATACAAGTCAGATCCAGAAGAGACCTATGGAGAACACAAGAACCGAATCCAATGGATTCGAAGACATTGGGTAGAGGAATGGTTCAAGTACAGGTTTGTCACCGATGAATATGCTGAAAAGAATGCCGTCAAGGGCCCCTGGGGAGATATCATATACAAAGGTCTTCAGCCCAAGTCGAAGTATGAAGCTATTGCTCAAGGCTTCTACCCCTGCATGATTCGTGGATCTCAGCCTGCTAATGCCGACCCATCCTCTCTTTTATTGTGTCGTGAAGATAATCTCTTCAAGCGCAACTATCAGTTTGCAAAGAACTCGGCCAAGGAAAACAAGAAGTCTTTGGGATTAGACTTCAATCCAGGCCCCTCTGCGCCACGTGCTGACGGCACACGCGAAGCTGAACCCAATCTTGTTGGGCCCTTCTACAACTTAGAAGGTCTCATCACTCATGTAATGGTTCAAGGGGCAGACGTGGACCAACCTGCAGATGACGTTGATTCTGACGAAGCGCCTGCACCACCGAAGCCTGTGAAGCAAAAGAAACCAAAGGCTTCAAAGCCCTCTTCTGCACCAAAGGTCTCACGGGCGAAGCCTCTAGCCACTGCACCTCCTGAAACCAGTGTGCAGTCTGAAGATCTCTCTCGCATCTCCAAGTCTGACAAGTTGAAAAAGCCCATGCAACCAACTGGTCAAGCATTGACCCATGTTGCTGTTTTGAGAAACGAGAATGACGCCATTAATCTGTCTAGCAACGACGATCTTGGCGATGATGCTCTTGAGCAATTGATAAAGAGCAAGCAAGAGGCGGAAATCTTCAATGATCTTCCCCTCTTTGATGTGGAAATCCTGGACAAATTTATTGATGAGTGGTTTGACAGCCCAGACCTCAGTTTTGATGATCTTCAGCTCCCAATAGGCCTCAGTGTCTCCTTCCACGGAGCCATTGCTCCTGAGTTGGCTCTTGCATAGAAGATTGTTGAGCTGAAGCAAAAGATTGATTATGAAAAGGCTCAGTTCAAGAAGCACATGGCCAAGCTCAATGTTGAAGACATTCAAAACTTCAAGGTCATGATGCATGAGCTCAAGGAGGCATTCCACAAGAAACGAGAAGAAGCAAAAGGTTCTCGTGATTGCATGAAGAATCTTGCTGCCAAATGTGTTCAAGGCTACAATGAAGCTGAAAAGCGCAAGGCTTTGGGGCGACCAGGCATCGACCCCAGAATGGCTGCCAAGAAGAAGAAGAAGCCAGCTGTGGCCGAACCAGAAGCATCAAGGCAGGAAGAACCTCGCATTGTCTTCCCGGCCAGTATGACAGGCTCGAAGCCTAAGGTCCCCACAGTGGCTTCGGAGTTCAAGAAAACTAGATCTGCTGAAGCCGAAGCCAGAAAGCGCAAGACCAAAGCCACCACTGATGATGCTCCACCAACCAAGAAAAGAAAAACAAAGAAGAGAGACCGGGCTGCTTCCACAGAGCCCCTTGTCGTCGAACCAATTTCTATTGCTCGTCCTCCATCTGCACACCAAGAACGTCGTTTGGTAGTTCATGAGCCTGCTTCCACAGAGGCTCCTGAAGCTGAAGAGAATCCAGCTGTTGACCCCACCGCAGCTGAAGACATTGGTCATCAAGACAATGTTGAAGATGATGAAGTCCTTCCTCAGATCGAGCACAATTTGGTATCATCGCCTGTTCTCACGAACAGCGAACTCATCAGCATTGGTCGTCCATTGACGCCAATTGCTCAGGATGACTCATGGGCTGATCACCCTCAAGAATCCCCTCGTGATGAAGAAACACCAGTTACTCCCCCACCATAGGTCACCACTCCGATGATTGACAATGAAGACCTTGAGGCCCAACCAACTCCATCTCCACAGGCGTCGCCAGCGTTTCGCAGGCTTCGCAAAGGACCAAGGCCACAGGTCACATTGTCAAGTGTTCCAGAAGGAGAAGAGCGCCAATCCGTTTCACGCGAAGTCTTTCCTGAAGCCTCTCCTACTGCAAACATCCCTGAATCTGAAGCCAAAACGGCTGAAGATATTCCGGCTGCATCAGCCGATGACCAAGAAGAAGAACCAAGAGATAAAGAAAGAGTTTCTGCACCCCCGTCCAATCCTGAAGTTGTTCTCGAGGAGAACGTGTCTGACCCTCTAGCTCCTGAAGTGGAGGTTACCAATACCGAGGCTGCCACCAACACTGAAGCCAATGACGTTGTCATGGCTGAAGCTAATGTGGCGCCTAAAGCTAATGTGGTGCCAGATGTCGCTGCACCTGAAGCTAATGTTGCACCTCATGCAAATCTGCAGCTTGAAGCCAATGCCTCTGCCCCTGTACCACCTCCCAGGCCACACACCATCGAGCAAGCATATGATCGTGGTCAGCTTGTTACGGTCCGCTGGTCAATTCTGGTTCCTCCGCTTGCTCCCGGACCTCAATTTGCCTATCATGTGGAGCATAGGCCTCAGGTCCAGAAGCCAAAGCCAAGGCTACCACGGTTTCCAGGTACTGCAATGTCACCAGGATCGTTTAATCTGAATGGATTCAAGGCACATAACACATTCTTTGACAATGACAAGAACCCCTACACAAGGCCAAGAATCTCCTCAGATCGATTCTGGAGTTATCAGCAGCGAAGCTACTATTCTTGCATCTTGTACAATCAGGGGCGCATCTTCCCACATATGCGTCTTGACTGTGAAGCCATTGCTGGACTGCCATGCCTTGAAGAAGCCCTTGAATGCTTCCGTGATGCGGGTCTGCTCAACTTTGTGACTGCCAAGGAACACTGGAATGAAGAACTTCTACTTCAATTCTATGCTACCCTCCACATTCGTGGGTACAACAGGGATCCAAAGACTTGGATCCTTGAGTGGATGACGGGCGATGTCCATCATGAAGCTAAAGCCCAAGACATCATTGAGCTTACATCCCTGCCCACTCCTGGCGAATATTATGAACCAGGTTGTCAGCAACACCAGAATGCTTTGGAGAGCATTTTCCAGAAGCCAGAGCCTAACATGAGCCAAATGCTGAGCATGATGAAGCCTCTGCCACGCGACGCTGAATACCCAACGGAATTCTTTGTCAAAGACCTAGAGTATCTGCCCCGCACCATTTACCATATCATCAGAAAAACTCTATGTCCTGTCAAAGGACATTCATCTGAGGCGAAGCTTGAAGGAGCAATGAAGACTTTGGTTTTCTATATCTTCAATGGCATCAGCTTCAATGTTCAAGACTTCTTTATCAGGCAGTTGGCTGCATTTGGCTCCAACATCTTTGGTCTGAAGTTCTATGCTCCATGGGTAATGCGCCTTATCAAGCTTCACTCTGCCTTCAACTATCAGCCATCTGCGCGCAATCATCTCGTATTCTTGCCCGGCGTTGATCTGTATGTTGAAGCCATTTACCCAGAGCCTGCAAAGGATCCAATTTATCTTCACAATGTTGATCATCAAAGCTTCACCCATCCCATTGAAGGAGTTCAGGCCGCCTCTCGTGTTTATCCCTTGGCTGGCAACACACATGCCCCTCGCGCCCAAACTGAAGCCACTGGAAGCACCATTGCCCAAAGGCCTAGGAAGCAATCTCGTGTTCTCAATGACCGAGAGCTTCTAGTCGCTCTACATCAGAAACAGGATAAGCATCATGACTGGCTTAAGCGTCAGATGCAAAGCCTCTTGGTGGACATCAATCGCATTCGCAATCTTGCCACCAAGAATGCCTTTGTTACACATGAAACCTGTCGGAGGTCCTGGAAGAGTTTGACATTGCTCACTGCTGAAGCAGATCTTCAAGACGATGGCTTCACAGAAAGATTCAAGTTTGACTCCACTCCTCCAAGGAATGCTCACTTGCGTCGGACTCCCTCACTTGAAGACTCTGACTATTCTTGCTCAGCTGCAACGGTGAATGCCAGAGTCATAGATGATCAAGATGATGCCACTTCACCACCTCCACCTTCAGCGTGTGTCGACACTGCACCAAGTTCTTCTGCACCACCGGACCTCAACGACGACCCTGCTACTTCGCCTACTCCTCATGGGAACGAGTAGAAGCTCTATGTCTTCAAACCTTTTTGGTCCTTACTGACAAAAGGGGGAGAAGCATATGAGTTGATAGTCTTCAATCGGGTCCATATGGGTGGTTGCTATAGTTTTGCCAAGTGTTTACAACTCTCGCTTTTGATACATTTGGTTCGTTTTTGAGTTGTAACACTTAAACTTGATGGTCGTATGCTACCTTTTCGACACTATGTGATGCGATGATAAATTCCGCATGTGCGACGATAAATTCCGCATGAAGTCATTTTGCAGACGTCCATTCTTCATTATGCATGTCATTATCTTCGATATATCCTTTCATGCATGATGAATTGTCTTCATAAGTAGAAGAGGAGCTCCGCAAGTACAACCTGCCATGTGCATTTGCATTCAAAAGCAAAATACGTATATGCATATCTTCAGGGGGAGCCTTCCTGCTACTTACGAAGATGATACGTCCATTTTGCATCATGCTTTTATATCGATATTTATTGCATTATGGGATGTTATTTCACATTATGTCACAATACTTATGGCTATTCTCTATTATTTTATAAGGTTTACATAAAGGAGGGAGAATGCCGGCAGCTGGAATTCTAGGCTGGAAAAGGAGCAAATATTAGAGACCTATTCTGCACAACTCCAAAAAGTCCTGAAACTCCACGGAATACCTTATAATAAATAATGAAAAATCCTCGCCAAAGATGAAGACCAGGGGGCCCACACCCTTTCCACGAGGGTGGGGGCTCCCCCCTAGGGCGCGTCCCCTACCTCGTGGGCCCCCTGGTGGCTCTCCGATGACCATCTTCTGCTACATGAAGTCTTTCGTCGAGAAAAAAATCAGAAGCAACCTTTCGGGACGAAACTCCGCCGCCACGAGGCGAAACCTTGGTGGATCCAATCTAGAGCTCCGGCAGAGCTGTTCTGCCAGGGAAACTTCCCTCTCGGAGGGGGAAATCATCGCCATCATCATCACCAACGCTCCTCTCATCGGGAGAGGGAAATCTCCATCAACATCTTCATCAGCACCATCTCATCTCAAAACCCTAGTTCATCTCTTGTATCCAATTCTTATCTCCAAGCCCGGGATTGGTGCTAGTAGGTTGCTAGTAGTGTTAATTACTCCTTGTAGTTGATGCTAGTTGGTTTAATTGGTGGAAGATCATATGTTCAGATCCTTAATGCATATTATTACCCCTCTGATTATGAACATGAATATGCTTTATGAGTAGTTACGTTTGTTCCTGAGGACAAGGGAGAAGTCTTGCTATTAGTAGTCATGTGAATTTGGTATTCGTTTGATATTTTCATGAGATGTATGTTATCTAGCCTCTAGTGGTGTTATGTGAACGCCGACTACATAACACTTCACCATTATTTGGGCCTAGAGGAAGGCATTGGGAAGTAATAAGTAGATGATGGGTTGCTAAAGTGACACAGGCTTAAACCCTAGTTTATGCGTTGCTTCGTAAGGGGCTGATTTGGATCCATATGTTTCATGCTATGGTTAGGTTTACCTTAATACTATTTTTGTAGTTGCGGATGCTTGCAATAGAGGTTAATCATAAGTGGGATGCTTGTTCAAGTAAGAACAGCACCCAAGCACCGGTCCACCCACATGTCAAATTATCAAAGTACCAAACACGAATCATATGAACGTGATGAAAACTAGCTTGACGATATTCCCATGTGTCCTTGGGAGCACTTTTCCTTATATCAGAGTTTGTCCAGGCTTGTCCTTTGCTACAAAAAGGATTGGGCCACCTTGCTACACTTTATTTACTTTTGTTACTTGTTGCTCATTACAAATTATCTTATCACAAAACTATCTGTTACCACTTATTTCAGTACTTGCAGAGAATACCTTGCTGAAAACCGCTTATCATTTCCTTCTGCTCCTCGTTGGGTTCGACACTCTTACTTATTGAAAGGACTATGATAGATCCCCTATACTTGTGGGTCATCAAGACTCTTTTCTGGCGCCGTTGCCGGGGAGTGAAGCGCCTTTGGTAGGTGGAATTTGGTAAGGAAAAATTTATATAGTGTGCTGAAATTTACTGTCACTTGTTACTATGGAAAGTAATCCTCTGAGGGGCTTGTTCGGGGTATCTTCACCCCGACCAGTAGAGCAAAGAGTTTCTCCTCAACCTACTGAACCTATTGAAAATGAAATTCCTTATGAGTATCCTTCGGGTATGATAGAAAAACTGCTAGCTAATCCTTTTACAGGAGATGGAACAAAGCATCCTGATGAACACCTAATATATGTGGATGAAGTTTGTGGATTATTTAAGCTTGCAGGTATACCCGATGATGTTGCTAAGAAGAAGGTCTTCCCTTTATCTTTGAAGGGAGACGCATTGACATGGTATAGGCTATGTGATGATACGAGATCATGGAA
Source organism: Triticum urartu (assembly GCF_056163025.1). NCBI lineage: Eukaryota > Viridiplantae > Streptophyta > Magnoliopsida > Poales > Poaceae > Triticum > Triticum urartu. The sequence continues at coordinate 52,226,909 of NC_141876.1, forward strand.
CTATAGAAGATTGAAATTGGAATTTCATCAAAAGTATTACCCTATGCATCTTGTTCATCGTGACCGCAATTATATATATAATTTTTGGCCTCGCGAAGGAGAAAGCTCGCTCAAGCTTGGGGGAGGCTTAAATCAATGTTATATTAATGCCCCAATCATGAGCTTCCAAGAGAAACAATTCTTCAAAAAAATTATGCTCAGCTTTCTGAAAATAATCGCACCATGCTCGATACTTCTTGTGCTGGCTCTTTTATGATGAAGACTATTGGATTTAGATGGGATTTATTGGATAGAATTAAACGCAACTCTGAAGATTGGGACCTCGACAATGGTAAGGAGTCAGGTATGACACCTAGTTTTGATTGTGTTAAATCTTTTATGGATACCGATATTTTCCGTAAGTTTAGCACTAAATATGGAGTTGATTCTGAGATAGTAGCTTCTTTCTGTGAATCTTTTGCTACTTATGTTGATCTCCCTAAGGAGAATTTGTTTAAATATCATCCTCCCATAGAAGTAAAAGTAGCAGCACCAATTAAAGTTGAAGAAAAGACTGTCACTTATAATGATCCTATTGTTCCTACTTGTTATGTTGAGAAACCACCTTTCCCTGTTAGGATAAAGGATCATGCTAAAGCTTCAACTGTGGTTCGTAAGAGCAATATTAAAACATATACACCTCCGGAGCAAGTTAAAGTTGAACCTAATATTGCTATTGTTAAAGATCTCTTGTCTGATAATATTGATGGGCATGTTTTCAGGTCTGCGGTGAAACTGCTAGAATTGCTAAACCTTGTGCTAAAGATAAAAATAGACATGTGGTAGGCATGCCTGTTATTTCTGTTAAAATAGGAGATCATTGTTATCATGGCTTATGTGATATGGGTGCTAGTGCTAGTGCAATACCTATTGAATTATACAAAGAAATTATGCATGACATTGCACCTGTTGAGTTAGAAGAAATTGATGTTACTATTAAACTTGCTAATAGAGATACTATTTCACCAATGGGAATTGTTAGAGATGTTGAAGTCTTGGTGTGCGAAAACTAAATATCCTGCTGATTTTCTTGTTCTTGGTTCCCCACAAGATAGCTTTTGTCCCATTATATTTGGTAGACCCTTCTTAAATACTGTTAATGCTACCATAGATTGCACAAGGGATGTTGTTACTGTCGGCTTAGATGATATGACTCATGAGTTTAATTTCTCTAAATTTAGTAAACAACACCGTGAAGAAGAATTGCCTAGTAAGGATGAAATTATTTGTCTTGCTTCTATTGCCATACCTCCTAGTGATCCTTTAGAACAATATTTGCTAGACCATGAGAATGATATGTTTATGAATGAAAGAAGGGAAATAGATGAAGTATTCTTTAAACAGGAACCTATTCTGAAACACAATTTGCCTGTTGAAATCCTAGGGGATCCCCCTCCACCTAAGGGTGATTCCATGTTTGAGCTTAAACCGTTGCCTGATAATCTTAAATATGCTTATCTTGATGAAAAGAAGATATATCCTGTTATTATTAGTGCTAACCTTTCAGAGCATGAAGAAGAAAGATTATTGAAAACTCTGAGAAGCACCGTGCTACTATTGGATATACTCTTGATGACCTTAAGGGCATTAGTCCCACTTTATGTCAATATAAAATAAATTTGGAAGCAGATGCCATACCAGTTTGTGATCCTCAACGATGTCTGAATCCTAAAATGAAAGAAGTGGTAAGAAAAGAAATACTAAAGCTTCTGGAGGCAGGTATAATTTATCCCGTTGCTGATAGTCAGTGGGTAAGTCATGTTCATTGTGTCCCTAAGAAGGGAGGTATTACTGTTGTTCCTAATGATAAAGATGAATTGATTCCACAAAGAATTATTATAGTTTATAGAATGGTAATTGATTTTTGCAAATTAAATAAGGCTACTAAGAAAGATCATTACCCCTTACCTTTTATCGATCAAATGCTAGAAAGATTATGCAAACATACACATTACTGCTTTCTAGATGGTTATTCTGGTTTCTCTCAAATACCTGTGTCGGCTAAAGATCAATCAAAGACTACTTTTACATGCCCTTTTGGTACTTTTGCTTATAGACGTATGCCTTTTGGTTTATGTAATGCACATGCTACCTTTCGAAGATGCATGATGGCTATATTCTCTGACTTTTGTGAAAAGATTTGTGAGGTCTTCATGGACGACTTTTCTGTCTATGGATCTTCTTTTGATGATTGCTTGAGCAATCTTGATCAAGTTTTGCAGATATGTGAAGAAACTAATCTTGTCTTGAATTGGGAGAAGTGCCACTTTATGGTTAATGAGGGTATTGTCTTGGGGCATAAAGTTTCTGAAAGAGGTATTGAAGTTGATAAAGCCAAGGTTGATGCTATTGAAAAGATGCCATGTCCCAAGGACATCAAAGGTATAAGAAGTTTCCTTGGTCACACCGGATTTTATAGGAGGTTCATTAAGGACTTCTCAAAAATTTCTCGGCCTCTGACTAATTTATTACAAAAAGATATACCATTTGTCTTTGATGATGATTGTGTAGAAGCATTTGAAATACTTAAGAAAGCATTAGTCTCTGCATCTATTGTTCAGCCACCTGATTGGAATTTACCCTTTGAAATTATGTGTGATGCTAGTGATTATGCTGTAGGTGCTGTTTTAGGGTAAAGAGTTGATAAGAAATTAAATGTTATCCATTATGCTAGTAAGACTCTAGACAATGCTCAAAGAAATTATGCTACTACTGAAAAAGAACTTTTAGCAGTTGTATTTGCTTGTGATAAGTTCAGACCTTATATTGTTGATTCTAAAGTAACTATCCACACTAATCATGCTGCTATTAAATATCTTATGGAGAAGAAAGATGCTAAAACTAGACTTATTAGATGGGTTCTCTTGCTACAAGAATTTGATTTGCATATTGTTGATAGAAAAGGAGCTGAGAACCCCGTTGCAGACAACTTATCTAGGTTAGAGAATGTTCTTGATGACCCACTACCTATTGATGATAGCTTTCCTGATGAACAATTAAATGTCATAAGTACTTCTTATAGTACCCCTTGGTATGCTGATTATGCTAATTACATAGTTGCTAAATTTATACCACCTAGCTTCACATACCAACAAAAGAAAAAGTTCTTCCATGATTTGAGACATTACTTTTGGGATGACCCACATGTTTATAAAGAAGGAGTAGATGGTGTTATTAGACGTTGTCTACCTGAGCATGAACAGGAACAGATCCTACGCAAGTGCCACTCCGAAACTTATGGAGGACACCACTCGGGAGATAGAACTGCACATAAGGTATTGCAATCCGGTTTTTATTGGCCTACTCTCTTCAAGGATGCCCGTAAGTTTGTCCTATCTTGTGATGAATGTCAAAGAATTGGTAATATTAGTAGACGTCAAGAAATGCCTATGAATTATTCACTTGTTATTGAACCGTTTGATGTTTGGGGCTTTGATTATATGGGACCTTTTGCTGCCTCTAATGGATATACACGTATTTTAGTTGCTGTTGATTACGTTACTAAGTGGGTAGAAGCTATTCCAACTAGTAGTGTTGATCATAACACTTCTATTAAAATGCTTAAAGAAGTTATTTTTCCGAGGTTTGGAGTCCCTAGATATTTAATGACTGATGGTTGTTTCACATTTTATTCATGGTGCTTTCCGTAAAATGCTTGCTAAATATGACGTCAATCATAGAATTGCATCTCTGTATCACCCACAGTCTAGTGGTCAAGTAGAATTGAGTAATAGAGAACTCAAATTAATTTTGCAAAAGACTGTCAATAGGTCTAGAAAGAATTGGTCCAAGAAACTTGATGATGCATTATGGGCCTATAGAACTGCATATAAAAATCCTATGGGTATGTCTCCTTATAAAATGGTATATGGAAAAGCATGTCACTTACCTCTCGAACTAGAACATAAGGCATATTGGGCTATTAAAGAGCTCAACTATGATTTCAAACTTGCCGGTGAAAAGAGGTTATTTGATATTAGCTCACTTGATGAATCGAGAACCCAAGCTTATGAAAATGCCAAGTTGTTTAAAGAAAAGGTTAAAAGATGGCATGACAAAAGGATACAAAAGCGTGAGTTTAATGTAGGTGATTATGTATTGCTATACAACTCTCGTTTAAGATTTTTTGCAGGAAAACTTCTCTCTAAATGGGAAGGCCCCTATGTTATCGAGGAAGTCTATCGTTCCGGTGCCATAAAAATCAACAACTTCGAAGGCACAAATCCGAAGGTGGTAAACGGTCAGAAAATTAAACATTGTATCTCAGGTAATCCCATAATTATTGAAACCAATATTATTGAAACCGTAACCCTGGAGGAATACATAAGGGACACTTTCTAGAATGTTTCACACTCCGAAAAGGAATAGGTATGTGGTACGGTAAGTAAACCGACTCCAAAACAATTTTTAAGGCAATATTTCTCCGTTTTGGAATATTTAGAAAAATAGAAAATTAAATAGCAGTCCGGGAAGGACACGAGGGCCCCACGAGGGTGGAGGGCGCGCCCTACCCCCCTGGGCGCGCCCCCCAACCTCGTGAGCACCTCGTGTGCCTTTCGGACTCTGTTTTCTTGCATGATACGTATTTTGGTCGGTAAAAATTCACTATATATTCTCCCGAAGGTTTTGACCCCCGTATCACGCAAATATCCTCTGTTTTTGTTTCGAGCTGTTGCTGCTGCAGATTAGAGCAAGATGTCTTCTCAAGAGTCAGTCGGGGAGAGCCGGGTATCTAATCCGGCACCGGAACCAAGGGCGAACAGCGACTCTGACCACTTCGGGCCAGCAACGGAGGAGGAGATGGAGGCTGACTTAATGAGGGTAGATGCCATGGAGGATCAAGAAGTCACCTCTCGCTTCCGAGCTGGGTTCACGATGGGGGAACTACAGAGCTCAGCTATTCCAAACTCGGTTATCCCTTCCAATGTTAGATTTCTTTCTTATGAAAATATGAAGAGGAGTGTCACTTGTTCTCCCGCTGCTATGAAACACCCTTGGGTGCAAGGAGCTTTAGCCATTACAAGAAAGCTTCATAAGGGAACAATGGACCTCAAGCAGCAAGTCAACAAGCTCGAAGAGGAGAATCGTATCCTGAGAGGAATCATCGCCAAGAATATTACACCAACAACAAAGAATGAGATATAATCACATGGGTATGGGAACTCCCCTTGGCAACTGCCAAGCTTGGGGGAGGTGCCCCGGTATCGTATCACAATCACAACTCCTATCTTTACCATTTTCCTTAGTTCGATCCTATTAGTATTATTTTGATCTAGTAGAATAAAGTTTATGGCATGATCTAGTTTTAAGTTTTGCTTTATGATCTCTCTATGTAATCGAGTCCGTGAGCTATATAATAAAGATTAGTGTTGAGTCAAGGGCTTGATTTTCTTGCTATGATCTTGGGTGAATAAAAGAAAAGAGAAAAAGAATAAGAAGAAACAAAAGTTCATATTGATCTCATTGATAGTATTGACTTCACATAGAAAGAGTGTGATGATTAAAAGTTGTTGGGAGTTGGCAGACATAGCTTTGGTCATCGTTGCAATTAATAGGAAGTAATAAGGAAAGAGAGGTTTCACATATAAATATACTATTATTGACATCTTTTATGATTGGGAGCACTCATCAAAATATGACATGCTAAAGAGTTGATGTTGGACAAGGAAGACAATGTAATGGGTTATGTTTTCTTATATCTGAGATAAAGTATGTTGTCATGGATCATCCAACATGTTGAGCTTGCCTTTCCCCCTCATGCTAGCCAAATTCTCAGCACCAAGTAGAGATACTACTTGTGCTTCCAAATACCCTTAAACCAGTTTTGCCATGAGAGTCCACCATATCTACCTATGGATTGAGTAAGATCCTTCAAGTGAGTTGTCATCGGTGCAAAGCAATAAAAATTGCTCTAAATATGTATGATTAGTGGGGGAGAAATAAGCTTTATATGATCTTGTGATGTGGAAGTAATAAAAGCAACGGACTGCATAATAAAGGTTCATATCACAAGGGGCAATATAAAGTGACGTTCTTTCGCATTAAGATTTTGTGCATCCAACCCTAAAAGCGCATGGCAACCTCTGCTTCCCTCTGCGAAGGGCCTATCTTTTATTATTATCTTCTACCTTATGCAAGTGTCATGGTGATCTTCACCACTCCCTTTTTCATTTTATCCTTTGGCAAGCCCAGCATGTTGGAAAGAACCTGATATATATATATATATATATATATATATATATATATATATATATATATATCTAATTGGATGTAGGGGGGCATGAGTTATTATTGTTGACATTACCCTCGAGGTAAAAAGGTTGTGGGGCGAAACTATAAGCCCCTATCTTTCTCTGTGTCCGATTAAAACTCTGTAACCACAAGTATTGCGTGAGTGTTAGCAATTATGAAGGACTAGATGATAGTTGAGTATGTGGACTTGCTTTTTAGCTCTGACATAGACTCTTTCTGATGTTATGATAAATTGCAATTGCTTCAATGACTGAGGTTATAGTTTGTTGGTTCTCAATAAGGTTTCTGATTCATACTTTTGCATTGTGAATAGATCATCACTTGAACATAAGTAATCATATGACAATATCTATGTATCTTGCTGTTATGAGAATAATCATGATGCCCTCATGTCTGTATTTTATTTTTATCGACGCCTCTACCTCTAAACATGAGGACATATTTATTGTTATCGGCTTTCGCTTGAGGACAAGTGAGGTCTAAGCTTGGGGGAGTTGATACGTCCATTATGCATCATGCTTTTATATCGATATTTATTGCATTATGGGCTGTTATTTCACATTATGTCACAATACTTATGGCTATTCTCTCTTATTTTATAAGGTTTACATAAAGGAGGGAGAATGCCGGCAACTGGAATTCTGGGCTGGAAAAGGAGCAAATATTAGATACCTATTCAGCACAACTCCAAAAGTCCTGAAACTCCACGGAATACCTTATAATAAATAATGAAAAATCCTCGCCAAAGATGAAGACCAGGGGGCCCACACTGTCGGTGTCAAAACCGGCGGATCTCGGGTAGTGGGTCCCGAACTGTGTGTCTAGGCCGGATGGTAACAGGAGGCAGGGAACACGATGTTTTACCCAGGTTCGGGCCCTCTTGATGGAGGTAAAACCCTACGTCCTGCTTGATTAATATTGATGATATGAGTAGTACAAGAGTAGATCTACCACGAGATCAAGGAGGCTAAACCCTAGAAGCTAGCCTACGGTATGATTGTTGTATATGGAGTTGATTGCCTACGGACTACAACCCTCCGGTTTATATAGACACCGGATAGGGTTAGGGTTACACAGAGTCGGTTACAATGGTAGGATATCTTCAATATCCGCATCGCCAAGCTTGCCTTCCACACCAAGGAAAGTCCCATCCGGACACGGGACGAAGTCTTCAATCTTGTATCTTCATAGTCCAGGAGTCCGGCTGAAGGTATAGTCCGGCTACCCGAACACCCCCTAATCCAGGACTCCCTCAGTAGCCCCTGAACCAGGCTTCAATGACGACGAGTCCGGCGCGCAAATTGTCTTCGGCATTGCAAGGCGGGTTCCTCCTCCAAGTCCTTCATAGAAGATTGTAAACACCAAGAGTAGTGTCCGGCTCTGAAAAATAAGCTTCCACATATTGCCATAGAGAGAATGATATAAACACAAATCAAATCTGCTGACGTATTCCGCAGTGCGTCATCACACTACGGCCAAGTCCTTTACTCGAATCGTTTTTACTTTTCCACCTCAGCATGTTTTGCGAGGCGGTTTCCTTGGCACGTCTTGTCAAAGCAGAGATCGTGTACCCCCTTTACAGGATTCTCATCAATACGAACGTGGGTAACCCAACCGCGCCATTTATCACGGCGCTTGGGAGGCAAGCGAGTTTTACTAGGCTGGTGGGGACGCACAACCGCATTCGCCCATATAAGGGGATAAGGATCCACCTTTTTACCTACGCCTTCTTCCTCCTTTGCCAATCCATCTCCTGCGCACCCGAGCTCCAGCGCCCAAGCCCGCACTTCCCACCTCAACCTTCTCCAGCAATGTCCGGAGCGGGAGGCAAGTGGATGGTCTCCTCCGCTACGGAGGGCCAAGTCAAGAAGCTAAGGAAGGCCGGATACCTTTCTAAGGACATCGCGCACCGGCTTCCTGAAAAGGGGCAGCTTCTCCCCACCCCAAGGCCCCATGAGAGGGTAGTATTTCTTCCCCACTTCCTCCACGGACTGGGTTTTCCACTCCACCCATTTGTCCGGGGGCTCATGTTCTACTACGGCCTGGATTTCCATGTTCTGGCCCCGAACTTCATCCTCAACATCTCGGCATTTATCGTTGTGTGCGAGGCTTTCCTCCGCGTCCGCCCTCATTTCGGCCTCTGGCTCAAGACCTTCAATGTCAAGCCCAAGGTGGTGCACGGCAGCCAGGCGGAGTGCGGAGGCGCCATGGTGGGCAAGATGGCCAATGTCCTATGGTTCGAGGGCTCTTTTGTGGAGACCCTAAAGGGGTGGCAATCCGGGTGGTTTTACATCACCGAGCCACGCGATCCGAACTGGATCGCAGCCCCCGAGTTCCGATCCGGACCCCCCACGCGGCTTATGTCCTGGAAAGAGACGGGCCTGTCGTGGGGTGACGAAAAAGAGGTGACCGGATTGCAAACATGCATCCAGTCCCTGGTGAACAAGCCAATCCGGCTTGTTAATGTAATCCAGGTTATGCTCATCCGTTGGATCCTCCTGTGCCAACAACGTGATTTTAATCTGTGGGAGTTTGACCCGGCGCAGCACCAAACCCTTAGCAGGCTCTTCGACACGACGTACGAAGATGCCTGGAAGGTGCTATTCAAGGGCGCCGAGGCTCCCGCATCCGCTTCCGAGGACCGCGGATACAGCTCGTAGTGTCACGCTAGTGAAGTAAACTATCTTCACCTTTTACAGGATGTTAAGCTTTTTTCATAGTTTGACTCTATGCGGGATCTAAACTCCCTTACCTTTGATAGGCTTGGCGAGCGATATCCAGACCAATTAACAGTCCGGCTCCGCTGCCCGAAGACCCAGCCCCAGCTCTACTAGTGAAGCTGCTGGTTTTGGCGCCTTATGTGGTGCCGGAGAAGAAGGCCAAGAAGAAGAAGACCACGGGGACTCGAAAGAGTGCCCGCAACGTGGTGGTGTCGGACTCGTCATCCGACGAGTCCGAGACGCCCTCTTCCCATGAAAACGGGGAGGAGGAAGAAGAAAACTCTCCCCCCAGCGGAGGGAGGAGAGAAGAGGAAGGCCGCCCCAACGGGGGAGGCCGAGGGGTCCAGGAAAAGGAAGACCCCTCCGCTGGACTACTCCCCCGACGTCGAAGAGGGCAGAGAGGAGTGGCCGAACAGGGCCAAGCGTCCGGCGAAATCGTAAGTTCGGATATCAGAGTAACTCATGATGTTCTTTTGTTGCCCAGCTTTCCCTAATGTCGAACGTAATTATGCAGCCCGCCCCGGGCCGAATTCAACGAATCGTCGGGCGGCTCCCTGGACTCATCGGACGTGAATTTAGTTCCGCCCGCTGTCTCCCCCCGCACTGCAGACGACGCCGAAGTGGCGTCACGACAAGCTCCGGGGCAGGAGGAGGTGGTCCCGGAGGAGCCGCAAGGCAACCTCCCGGACTCCAGGAGTGAAGGGGATAAGGCCCCCTAGGGCTCCAAGTCCGGCTTTGTGCCGGACACCGCACCGGAATCTTCCAAAGTTCCAGACCGCGGTAGGCGAACTCCTTCCAAGAGGAGCAAGCCTTCTGAGCCGGCAGCCACCGTCCAACTGCGGGTGCCGGACAATCTGCCGGAGGTGCTTGACGGCGCCTCCATCGACGAGGGGCACCGTACTATTATGAGTACGGTGATCCAGAAGGTTCAGTCCGCCAAGAGCGGACTGACTGAAGCTTGCGCTAGCCTTCTAACAGGCTTCGAGGTAAGTAAAAATATGTAAAAATATTACCGCATAGACAGTAGCCCCTGATGCTCTGTTTGACGTTCGGAAAGAAAAGCCGAATAGAGGATCTATTAAATATCGCAGGAGTCTAACAAAAAAGAGTCAATATGCGTATGCAGGCTTCGCTGCTATCCACCACCGCACTGACTGCGGAGGTGGGTGTCCTGAAGCAGGACCTCGAGCGGACCGAGCGAGAGCTTGGCCTTGCCAAGCGGTGGCTCGAGGAGAGAGAAGGTAAGAAATACCTTACAGAAAAAGTGCCTATAAAAAGGTGTGATTGCAAAAAGAGTAACAGGATTGTACTGCTTATTGTAGGGGCCACGACTGAGGTGGCGACCCTTAAGCAGGCGCTGTCTGAGGCCGAAAAGAAAACGTCCACGGAGCGCACCGAGCGAGACAGACTTGGGGCTCAGTTCGGCGAGGTGCAGCAAGAGCTTCACGCTCTCATGAAAAAACATGAGAGTTTGGAGCTTGAGTCAAGGCGCAAGCATCCGAGCTCGCGACGGCCCTTGAGACTGCCAAGTCTGCCAAGGCCGAAGCCCAAAAGGCCCTCCAAGAGTTGGAGGAGATCAGGAAGATAGCAGCGGGTAAGGCATTCTTCATGCAAGGCAGAAATATAAAAGTAAACTACTTGTTACTTACCCGAATCCGGAGCTCTCCAGGGGCATTCGCAGATCTTCCCCGCAGCGTATCCGACGCCGCCGCATTCTACCGAGATGAAGAGGGCAGCTCGACGGAGAAGGTGTTCTGGTCTCAGTATTCTGAGGCCGGACACCCTGTGCCTTTGAGCAACCAGCTGAAACAGCTGGTCGAGCTCCACAAGGCGGCCAAACAGGCCATGAAGGGCTTCATAGTTCGGCTGTGGCCTGGAGAGGCCCTGCCTGGGAGCTATTTCGGGCTGGTGCGGCGGCTGGTGGAGGCTTGTCCGAGGCTCGAGGTCATCAAGCGCTCCGTCTGCATCGAATGTGCCCGTCGGGCCCTTGCCCATGCAAAGGTGCACTGGGGTAAGCTGGACGGTGAGAAGCTTGTGAAGGACAGGCCGCCGCCGGGGAAGGAGCATCGCAAGCTCGAGAACTACTACAAGGATGTTCTTGCAGGTGCCCGCCTTGTGGCGGATGAATGTACCAAGGATGTGATTTTTGAATGAACTCGCTCATGTTTATCCTGTGCGCTGAAAACTTGTTCATATGCGCTAAGCAATGCTTATTGAATTTAAAATATTACTTTCTGTGCGGCCGTTTATCAAAAAATTGAGAGAAGGCCAGTCGTTGGCTTCTGCCCCCATGTCACTAGTGCTGGGGTGTTCGGGATAAACCTGAGCGCTCTTTTTCCCATAGTTGGGTCCTTCGAGGGAGGCGCTCAGCACAACGAACCAGGCAATCGGACTATAATGCTTGAACACTCTCACTTAGCCATAGAACTCTATAATTTTAAATTTCGGCGAAGCCCCTAGTTCGGAAGACCGAGTTCGGGGCACTATCCACGCCTTGGCCGGACAAAGCCAGCTCCTCGCTCGAGCGGCATAAGTCTTTAGGGACTCAAAAAACCTCTGGAACAGCGACCGGTCTCTCGCCTTATCATGACAGTCAGTTTTAGCTTTCTCCACTGAGGTGCTTAACCCAGCTGAACCGGGGCACAATCCCAGTGGTTCTCCTAGTGCTACCTTAGCCGATAGAGCGGAACGTAAGGCACCAAAACATAGGAGCCGGGAAAACCCAACTATTGACCCAAATCATGATTCGGAGCCGATGCATATAGTTCTATAAGTTCGGGGTGCCGCACTTGTGAAAGTGTACGGACTTCTCACACCATTATGAGGGGTACTGAAGCCCTGGCGTGTTTGCTGTACCATGGTGTACGGGTGCAATCATGTCATTTAATAAACATAAATGTGAAAAGAAGATAATGCAAAAAATAGACAAGAAGCTAAGCATTGTTTATAGAGAGGCTATTTATCAAAGCCGAACGGTACAAATAGTGCGGTAAGCAAAAGATATTGGACTATTAAGTATGTCCTGACCAGGGGCAGGCCGCAGAATTGTATTTAGAACAGGTATACCGCTCGTAACAGAGACCACTTGGGAGTTCCGTAATGCGGCATGGCTTGTCTGCCTCCCTGGATCTTGCATTGTTTGTGCGGCAGTCGAATTGACGAACAGGTCGTCCGAAGTATGGAGTCCTGAAAGTAAGAAAAAAATTAAAAAAAAGAGTCTGGCAGCCCCTAGTACGTTTTAAGCCGTATTTTGGGCGTGCCGTTATTGTGCCCCTTCCCCTGTGCCCATGGTATTTCAAGGGCGTAGTTATGTACGCGAGGTACTGGTTTCGCTATGTCGCGAAAGCTGGGGTTGGGGCCGCATTGCTACGCTTGCTCAGAGTGTGCCAGGCGGTCCTGCTGTGGGTTACTCCGGGCGCGCTTGGCAGTGTCTGGCTTTTAATGGCCGGACTGGAGAATTGCCTGAGAAGGCTACTTTGTACCTCCGCTGCGAGAGCCGCCGTATGCTCCTCCGTACGGAGGGAGCGTTCGGTGTTTTCGTTGACCGTAATTACTCCTCGAGGGCCTGGCATCTTGAGCTTGAGATATGCGTAGTGCGGCACCGCATTGAACTTTGCGAATGCGGTTCGTCCGAGCAGGGCGTGATAGCCACCGCGAAACGGGACTATATCAAAGATTAACTCTTCGCTTCGGAAATTGTCCGGGGATCCGAAGACCACGTCAAGTGTTACTGAGCCTGTACAGTTGGCTTCTACACCTGGTATAACGCCTTTAAAGGTCATTCTTGTGGGCTTAATCCTTGAGGGATCTATGCCCATTTTCTGCACTGTATCCTGATAGAGCAGGTTCAGGCTACTGCCGCCGTCCATGAGGACTCTTGTGAGATGAAATCCGTTGATGATTGGTCGAGAACCAATGCGGTGAAGCCGCCATGACGGATGCTAGTGGGATGGTCCCTTCGATCAAAAGTGATCGGGCAGGAGGACCATGGGTTGAACTTTGGGGAGACTGGCTCCATCGCGTATACGTCCCGTAGCGCACGCTTCCGCTCCCGCTTGGGAATGTGGGTTGCGTATATCATGTTCATCGTCTGCACTTGTGGAGGAAAGCCCTTCTGTCCATTGTTGTTCGGCGGCTTGGGCTCCTCGTTGTCGCTGTGCAGCCCCTTATCTTTGTTTTCGGCCCTTAACTTGCCTGCCTGCTTGAACACCCAACAATCCCTGTTAGTGTGATTGGCTGGCCTTTCGGGGGTGCCATGTATCTGGCACAAGCGATCGAGTATTCGGTCCAAACTGGACGGCCCTGAGTATTCTTTTTGAATGGCTTTTTCCGCTGACCGGATTTATAGCCTTTGAATCCGGCATTGACTGCCGTGTCTTCATTGCTGTCGCTGTTAACGCGGCGTTTTTGCTTATTCCGACGTGTCCTGCCACTTTTGTCCTTGGTATCCGAATTACCAGGGTTCTTTGATAAGTTGTTACTGCAAGCTAGCCAGCTGTCTTCTCCCGCGCAAAAGCGGGTCATGAGTGTCGTGAGGGCTGCCATGGATTTTGGCTTTTCCTGTCCCAGGTGCCGGGCGAGCCACTCGTCGCGGATGTTATGCTTGAGGGCTGCTAGGGCCTCTGCGTCCGGACAGTCGACTATCTGGTTTTTCTTTGTTAGGAACCGTGTCCAGAATTATCTGGCCGATTCCTCTGGCTGCTGAATTATGTGGCTTAAGTCGTCGGCATCCGGCGGTCGCACGTAAGTGCCCTGGAAGTTGTCAAGGAATGCGGCTTCCAGGTCCTCCCAAGAACCGTTTGAGTCTGCTGGCAAGCTGTTAAGCCAATGCCGGGCCGGTCCTTTAAGTTTGAGCGGGAGGTATTTGATGGCGTGTAGATCATCACCGCGTGCCATGTGGATGTGAAGGAGATAATCCTCGATCCATACCGCCGGATCTGTTGTGCCATCGTATGATTCGATGTTTACGGGTTTGAAACCCTCTGGGATTTTATGATCCATTACTTCATTCGTGAAGCATAGCGGGTGTGCGGCGCCTCTGTAATGGGCTATATCACGACGCAGCTCGGAAGAGCTATGTCTGTTGTGTTTGGCCCGGCCGGATTTGTTGTATCCGGAGTGAAGATCATTGTCACATGCCGTAGGGCGCCTGCGCGATCCGTAGATCGATCTTGTTTGTCTTGCCTTATCCTCCAGTATGTCTCGCAGGTCGGGCACATTTTCCCGTGCCTTAGTTGAGCGGCGTCGGGGCATGGCTTGGGTGGAGGGCCGAGAGGCCTCTCTGTCGCGGCCGCGAGGTGGCCGGTCTGCCATGTCATGCGCTGGTGATGTAGGTGCTTCCTCCTCTGATCGGGGTAGCGGCCTGCGCTTCGGGTAACTCTTGGAGGGGTGTTCGAGTTCATACTCTTCGGCCGCAAGGACTTCAGTCCATCTGTCAGCTAGCAAATCTTGGGCAGCTCTAAGCTGTTGCTGCTTTTTCTTGAGGCTGCTTGCCGTGGCTAAAAGCCTGCGTTTAAAACGCTCTTGTTCGGCGGGGTCTGATGGTATGACGAATTCGTCGTCATCGAGGCTTGCCTCGTCTTCGGAGGGAGGCGTATAGTTATCATCCTCGACCTCTCGGTCTGCTGCTCTCTCATGAGGGTTGGCTTTTCCATCTTCCTGTGCCGAATCTTGCTGAGGTGGGTGTTCTTCGGCGCTATCCGGGGTAGTATTATCTCCCGTGTCGGAATCACCGTTTTTTGCTTTGGCGGGATTTAGAGCGGCACCGCTAACGCCGGCGCTTTGGCTGTTTCTTGGGGGCGCCATCCCCCACTGTTCCATCGCCATCTCCATATTTTGGAGTATCCACCATATATATGCCATATGACGAGGTGGCCTTCCAGCGCCCTACAAGTGCTGGTTCCTGTTCGCCTCCTACATCGTCGTCCATGCCGTCAATGTCTTCGGAGCTGAAGTCAAGCATGTCGGTTAGATCGTTGACAGTGGCTACAAAGTGGGTGGTGGGTGGGCTTTGAATTTCCTCATCGTCCGTATCCCACCCTCCTGACCGTAGTCCGGCCAGGGCTCTCCTGATAAAGAGAGAGACTTAAGAGAATTCGGGATGTCACCAAAAGGCGAATGCTGAAAGATGTCTGCGGTGGTGAACTCCATTATCGGTGCCCAATCGGATTCGATTGGCAGGGGCGCGGGGGGTTCGGAGTCCGGGGAGGAGTCCGGATCCTTGGAGTCACGGGTCGTGCAGAGTGCGGGGCTAGCGTTCGGCTCGATCACTTTCGGGATCGCAGCCCCTGAGGTGACGTCCAACCGCTCATCCTCGATTGGCGCAATAGGCTCCGAGTTAGGGGACGGAACCGATGCGTGTGCGGCCTCCAGGACACTGTCCGGGGGCAGAGCTAGATCATGCCCCTCGAGATAGTGCGGCGTGCTTGGCCGTGGCTCGAGCCCGTTGAAGATCAAGTCTCCGCGGATGTCAGCCGTGTAGTTTAAGCTTCCAAACCTGACTTGATGGCTAGGGGCGTAGCTTTCGATCTGCTCCAGGTGGCCGAGCGAATTGGCCCGCAGAGCGAAGCCGCCGAAGATGAAGATCTGTCCGGGGAGCAAAGTCTCACCCTGGACCGCATCGTTGTTGATGATCAAAGGAGCCATCGGGCCTAAAGGCGACGACACAGAGGAACTCTCAATGAAAGCACCAATGTCGGTGTCAAAACCGGCGGATCTCGGGTAGTGGGTCCCGAATTGTGCGTCTAGGCCGGATGGTAACAGGAGGCAGGGAACACGATGTTTTACCCAGGTTCGGGCCCTCTTGATGGAGGTAAAACCCTACGTCCTGCTTGATTAATATTGATGATATGAGTAGTACAAGAGTAGATCTACCACGAGATCAAGGAGGCTAAACCCTAGAAGCTAGCCTACGGTATGATTGTTGTATATGGAGTTGATTGCCTACGGACTACAACCCTCTGGTTTATATAGACACCGGATAGGGTTAGGGTTACACAGAGTCGGTTACAATGGTAGGAGATCTTGAATATCCACATCGCCAAGCTTGCCTTCCACGCCAAGGAAAGTCCCATCCGGACACGGGACGAAGTCTTCAATCTTGTATCTTCATAGTCCAGGAGTCCGGCTGAAGGTATAGTCCGGCTACCCAAACACCCCCTAATCCAGGACTCCCTCACACACCCTTTCCACGAGGGTGGGGGTGCCCCCCCCAGGGCGCGCCCCCCTACCTCGTGGGCCCCCTAGTGGCTCTCCGATGACCATATTCTGCTATATGAAGTCTTTCGTCGAGAAAAAAATCAGAAGCAACCTTTCGGGATGAAACTCCGCTGCCACGAGGCGGAACCTTGGCGGATCCAATCTAGAGCTCCGGCAGAGCTGTTCTGCCAGGGAAACTTCCCTCCCGGAGGGGGAAATCATCGCCATCGTCATCACCAACGCTCCTCTCATCTGGAGAAGGCAATCTCCATCAACATCTTCATCAGCACCATCTCATCTCAAAACCCTAGTTCATCTCTTGTATCCAATTCTTGTCTCCAAGCCCGAGATTGGTGCTAGTAGGTTGCTAGTAGTGTTAATTACTCCTTGTAGTTGATGCTAGTTGGTTTAATTAGTGGAAGATCATATGTTCAGATCCTTTATGCATATTATTACCCCTCTAATTATGAACATGAATATGCTTTATGAGTAGTTACATTTGTTCCTGAGGACAAGGGAGAAGTCTTGCTATTAGTAGTCATGTGAATTTTGGTATTCGTTCGATATTTTGATGAGATGTATGTTGTCTAGCCTCTAGTGGTGTTATGTGAACGTCGACTACATAACACTTCACCATTATTTGGGCCTAGAGGAAGGCATTGGGAAGTAATAAGTAGATGATGGGTTGCTAAAGTGACACAAGCTTAAACCCTAGTTTATGCGTTGCTTCGTAAGGGGCTGATTTGGATCCATATGTTTCATGCTATGGTTAGGTTTACCTTAATACTTTTGTTGTAGTTGCGGATGCTTGCAATAGAGGTTAATCATAAGTGGGATGCTTGTTCAAGTAAGAACAGCACCCAAGCACCGGTCCACCCACATATCAAATTATCAAAGTACCGAACGCGAATCATATGAACGTGATGAAAACTAGCTTGACGATATTCCCATGTGTCCTCGGGAGCGCTTTTCCTATTATAAGAGTTTGTTCCGGCTTGTCCTTTGCTACAAAAAGATTGGGCCAGCTTGCTGCACTTTATTTACTTTTGTTACTTGTTGCTCGTTACAATTTATCCTATCACAAAACTATCTGTTACCACTTATTTCAGTACTTGCAGAGAATACCTTGCTGAAAACCGCTTATCATTTCCTTCTGCTCCTCGTTGGGTTCGACACTCTTACTTATCGAAAGGACTATGATAGATCCCCTATACTTGTGGGTCATCAGAAGACAATACTTAAATCCTTTACAATTTCACATACTTTTATCCCCGTTGAAAACTTCAACCAGTTTGCCATCAATCACCAAAAAGGGGGATATTGTAAGTGCATCTAGTGCCACCCCTAGTTGGTTTTGGAGTATTGACGACAAACCTGGTTGAGGGACTAATGTGTTTGTGAGAATTGCAGGATAACACAGGTAGAAGTCCCTCATTGATTCGGTTTTCCTACCGGAGATGACCCCTACAAATGTATGAAGACATTGAAGACAAAGGTGGTATGTGAAGACATTCACATTGAAGACTATGATAAGAGAAGACATCGTGTGAAGACTATGGAACGCGAAGACTTAGTTGTTTCATCGTTTCCTTTTCTTCTTTGTTGAGTCATACGAACCACCGAACTGTTAAGTGGGGTCCAAGTGAACCAGTCAGAATGACTGAAGTGATGCTTAACCAAAATCCTATGTCTTCGAGCGAAGACAATGAGAGCAAATCTTATCCAGAGCTGGATAAGTCAGCTTTGCTTGTAGCCCAAGTAAAGTTGCCGTGTGTGTTTGAAATCTGACCGTTGGAACACATGTCAGTTCCTTAGTGACCCAGGGTCATTTCGGACAAATTGGGTCGGGTTGCCTAGTGGCTATAAATAGCCCACCCCTTACAGCATAAATTGGTTGGCTGCTTAGAGTTAGTGCACGGCTTTTGTCGTTTGAGAGCAACCCACCTCGTAGCCTTTGAGAGAGAAATCCTTGCGAGGACAAAGCCCTAAACACCCAGAGCCAAAGAGTGTTAGGCATCACTGAAGTCTTCTGTCTTGTGATCTGAAGAGTTATTACACTTGAGGACTGTGAATCCTCCAGCCGGTTAGGCGTCGCATTCTGAGCATCCAAGAGTCATTGTGGATCGCCGGTGAACGAAGTCTGTGAAGGTTTGGAAGTCTACCTTGAAGACTTACTAGAGTTATTGGGCGAGGACTGGATGTCCTTAGCTCAAGGGGAATAAGGTGAAGACGCGGTCTTCTGAGTTAAATCTCAGCCTCCCTAACCAGACGTACAGTTGTCACAGCAACTGGAACTGGTCCAACAAATCATTGTCTTCAACGAGCCACTGGTTCTATCCTTCCCATCTCTTTATTTGTAGTTGGTCCTTGTAAAGTCATTGCCTGTTTGCATTATCTTTTTGTCTTCACTGTGTGACTGCTTGTTCTAATTGGCTTCATACTATCTTCCATCCTGATCCATACATGTATGAAGGAATTATGAACGGTGGCTTTGCCACAAATACAATGTCAACTACATGATCATGCAAGCAATATGACAATGATGGAACGTGTCATAATAAATGGAAAGGTGGAAAGTTGCATGGCAATATATCTCGGAATGGCTATGGAAATGCCATAATAGGTAGGTATGGTGGCTGTTTTGAGGAAGGTATAGCGATTTCTGCATATCTTTGTTTTCAGTACTCTTCAAAGCAGTTCACCGATGATTACCTCTCAAACCACCTGCATGGTCAAGAGACGAGGAAGGTATTCATTCAACACCCATGGTACAATATTGAAATCTTCTTGAAGAGGACGAAGATTGGGCGGACAATTGTCCATAGCTATTGTCCTAAAGTTGCAAGGACATTCAACATCACTGAAGGCTCAATATTTTCCTTCTGCTTCTGCAGTTTCCCAGATGAGATTCATCTGTCTATTTACCATGTATGATGCTACTTTCCAAAGGTTTTTGATGTTGCATGTGAAACTTGGTGCTGTTGTGTAATTGGGTAACTGAGCGCCGAAGCTATCTGATGTAATTCGATTATGAAATCCTGGTTGTCGTTATACGGATATGAAATATCTGGTGTGTTTTATAAGAAATGTCAATTTGATTACTACATGGATTATCAATAATAGGCTAATTACCCTGCTTATTGGGGTTTTCTATTGCAGACGGTTACTCAGACCACACCATGGGCGATGAACTCAAATAACACACACGGTTCCTAGAAAGTAGGCGTGGTCGATCAATTAACAATCACACACGGCTTCCGACAGAGAACTGTTTGCGTTAGGCCACCTTGCACAAACGTTTCCATACAAAAAATTGTGTGTGATATACATACGAACTGAAATATTTTTCTGGGATTCGCCGTGTGAGATGTACATACGAACGGAAACGATTGGGTTTCAATGCCTCGCCAGATCACACACGAGCTCATTTTGTGTGCCAGGAGGGCCTATCCTCGATGGTTTCTGGGTCATGTGGGAAGGACCCCCTATCACCCACACTCACTTGGCGATGGTTCCAAGCGCCATCGCGGAAAGGGGTTAAAGACTGTTTGTATAGCAGGTCTCTGCACGAGTGAATATCAATTTCATCATAGTTTTCATCACTAGTGTCGTCAACAAGTAAATCATCATCACCTAGCAAATCATCTTCATCACTATTGAAATCAACATACTCGGTGTGTGATACCTTAGGGCCTTTAGCCATGAAGCATCTTCCAATTCCTTCATTTGGTGAGTCAAATATGTCATAGGAGTTGGATGACACAAGTGTGAGACCAATGCTACCTCTTGAGCACTGTGTTGGTTTTCCCTTGAAGAGGAAAGGGTGATGCAGCAAAGTAGCGTAAGTATTTCCCTCAGTTTTTGAGAACCAATGTATCAATCCAATAGGAGGCTACACGCGAGTCCCTCGCACCTACACAAAACAAATAAATCCTCGCAACCAACGCGATAAGGGGTTGTCAATCCCTACAAGGTCACTTACGAGAGTGAGATCTGATAGATATGTAATATTTTGGTATTTTTATGATAAAGATGCAAAGTAAAATAAAAGGCAATGAAAATAACTAAGTGTTGGAAGATTAATATGATGGAAGATAGACCCGGGGGCCATAGGTTTCACTAGTGGCTTCTCTCAAGAGCATAAGTATTTTACGGTGGGTGAACAAATTACTGTTGAACAATTGACAGATTTGAGCATAGTTATGAGAATATCTAGGTATGATCATGTATATAGGCATCACGTCCGAGACAAGTAGATCGACTCCTGCCTGCATCTACTACTATTACTCCACACATCGACCGCTATCCAGCATGCATCTAGAGTATTAAGTTCATAAGAACAGAGTAACGCTTTAAGCAAGATGACATGATGTAGAGGGATAAACTCATGCAATATGATATAAACCCCATCTTGTTATCCTCGATGGCAACAATACAATATGTGCCTTGCTGCCCCAACTGTCACTAGGAAAGGACACCGCAAGATTAAACCCAAAGCTAAGCACTTCTCCCATTGCAAGAAAGATCAATCTAGTAGGCCAAACCAAACTAATAATTCGAAGAGACTTGCAAAGATAACCAATCATACATAAAAGAATTCAGAGAAGATTCAAATATTGTTCATAGATAAACTTGATCATAAACCCACAATTCATCGATCTCAACAAACACACCGCAAAAGAAGATTACATCGAATAGATCTCCACAAGAGAGGGGGGGAACTTTGTATTGAGATACAAAAAGAGAGAAGAAGCCATCTAGCTAATAACTATGGACCCGAAGGTCTAAGGTAAACTACTCACACATCATCGAAGAGGCTATGGTGTTGATGTAGAAGCCCTTCGTGATCGATGCCCCCTCCGACGGAGCTCCGGAACAGGCCCCAAGATGGGATCTCGTGGATACAGAAAGTTACGGCAGTGGAATTAGGGTTTTGGCTCTGTATCTGATCGTTTGGGGGTACGTAGGTATATATAGGAGGAAGGAGTACGTCGGTGGAGCAACAGGGGGCCCACGAGGGTGGAGGGCACGCCTGGGGGGGTAGGCGCGCCCCCCCTACCTCGTGGCTTCCCTGTTGGTTGCTTGACGTAGGGTCCAAGTCTTCTGGATCATGTTCGTTCCGAAAATCACGTTCCCAAAGGTTTCATTCCGTTTGGACTCCGTTTGATATTCTTTTTCTGCGAAACTCTGAAATAGGCAAAAAAAACAGCAATTCTGGGCTGGGCCTCCGGTTAATAGGTTAGTCCCAAAAATAATATAAAAGTGAATACTAAAGCCCAGTAATGTCCAAAACATAAGATAATATAGCATGGATCAATCAAAAATTATAGATACGTTGGAGACGTATCAAGCATCCCCAAGCTTAATTACTGCTCGTCCTCGAGTAGGTAAATGATAAAAACAGAATTTTTGATGTGGAATGCTACTTGGCATAATTTTCAATGTAATTCTTCTTAATTGTGGCATGAATATTCAGATCCGAAAGATTCAAGACAAAAGTTCAATATTGACATAGAAATAATAATACTTCAAGTATACTAACTAAGCAATTATGTCTCTTCAAAATAACATAGACAAAGAAAGTTATCCCTACAAAATCATATAGTCTGGCTATGCTCTATCTTCACCACGCAAAGTATTTAAATCATGCACAACCCCGATGACAAGCCAAGCAATTGTTTCATACTTTTGGTGTTCTCAAACCTTTTCAATCTTCACGCAATACATGAGCGTGAGCCATGGACATACCACTTTAGGTGGAATAGAATGGTGGTTGTGGAGGAGACAAAAAGGGGGAAGATAGTCTCACATCAACTAGGCATATCAACGGGCTATGGAGATGCCCATCAATAGATATCAATGTGAGTGAGTAGGGATTGCCATGCAATGGATGCACTAGAGCTATAAGTATATGAAAGCCCAACAAAAGGAACTAAGTAGGTGTGCATCCAACTCGCTTGCTCATGAAGACCTAGGGCATTTTGAGGAAGCCCATCATTGGAATATACAAGCCAGGTTCTATAATGAAAAATTCCCACTAGTATATGAAAGTTATAACATAGGAGACTCTCTATTATGAAGATCAGGTGCTACTTTGAAGCACAAGTGTGGTAAAAGGATAGTAGCATTGTCCCTTCTCTCTTTTCTCTCATATTTTTTTATTTGGGCCCCTTTTTTATGGCCTCCTTTTTTCGTGCGGAGTCTCATCCCGACTTGTGGGGGAATCATAGTCTCCATAATCCTTTCCTCACTTGGGACAATGCTCTAAAAATGATGATCATCACACTTTTATTTACTTACAACTCAACAATTACAATTCAATACTTAGAACAAAATATGACTCTATGTGAATGCCTCCGGCGGTGTACCGGGATATGCAATGAATCAAGAGTGACATGTATGAAGGAATTATGAACGGTGGCTTTGCCACAAATACAATGTCAACTACATGATCATGCAAAGCAATATGACAATGATGGAGCGTGCCATAGTAAACTGAATGGTGGAAAGTTGCATGGCAATATATCTCGGAATGGCTATGGAAATGCCATGATAGGTAGGTATGGTGGCTGTTTTGAGGAAGGTATATGGTGGGTGTATGATACCGGCGAAAGGTGAGCGGTATTAGAGAGGCTAGCAATGGTGGAAGGAAGAAAAGTGCGTATGATCCATGGACTCAACCTTAGTCATAAAGAACTCATATACTTATTGCAAAAATCTACAAGTTATCAAAGCAAAGTATTACGCGCATGCTCCTAGGGGGGATAGAATGGTAGGAAAAGACCATCGCTCATCCCCGACCGCCACTCATAAGGAAGACAATCAATAAATAAATCATGCTCCGACTTCATCACATAACGGTTCACCATACCTGCATGCTACGGGAATCACAAACTTTAACACAAGTATTTCTCAAATTCACAACTACTCAACTAGCATGACTCTAATATCACCATCTCCATATCTCAAAACAATTATCAAGTATCAAACTTCTCATAGTATTCAACACACTCATAAGAAAAAAATATTTAATCTTGAATACCTAGCATATTAGGATTATTTAAGTAAATTACCATGCTATTTAAGACTCTCAAAATAATCTAAGTTAAGCATGAGAGATCAATAGTTTCTATAAAACAAATCCACCACCGTGCTCTAAAAGATATAAGTGAAGTACTAGAGCAAAACTATATAACTCAAAAGATATAAGTGAAGCACATAGAGTATTCTAATAATTTCCGAATCATGTGTGTCTCTCTCAAAAGATGTGTACATCAAAGATGATTGTGGTAAACTAAAAATAAAAGACTCAAATCATACAAGACGCTCCAAGCAAAACACATATCATGTGGTGAATAAAAATATAGCTCCAAGTAAAGTTACCGATGGAAGTAGACAAAAGAGGGGATGCCTTCCGGGGCATCCCCAAGCTTTGGCTTTTTGGTGTCCTTAGATTATCTTGGGGGTGCCATGGGCATCCCCAAGCTTAGGCTCTTGCCATTCCTTGTTCCATAATCCATCAAATCCTTACCCAGAACTTGAAAACTTCACAACACAAAACTTAAAGTAGAAAATCTCGTGAGCTCCGTTAGCGAAAGAGAACAAAAGACCACTTCAAGGTACTGTAATTAACTAATTATTTATTTATATTGGTGTTAAAACTACTGTATTCCAACTTCTCTATGGTTTATAAACTATTTTACTAGCCATAGATTCATCAAAATAAGCAAACAACACACGAAAAACAGAATCTATCAAAAACAGAACAGCCTGTAGTAATCTGTAGCTAGCACAAGATATGGAACCCCAAAAATTCTAAAATAAATTGATGGACGTGAGGAATTTATCTATTAATCATATTCAAAAAGAATTAACTAAATATCACTTTCCAAATAAAAAATGCAGCAGTTCTCGTGAGCGCTAAAGTTTCTGTTTTTTACAGCAAGATTAACAAGACTTTCCCCAAGTCTTCCCAACGGTTTTACTTGGCACAAACACTAATTAAACACAAAAAACACAACCAAAACATGGGCTAGATAAATTATTTATTACTAAACAGGATCAAAAAGCAAGGAATAAAAATAAAATTGGGTTGCCTCCCAACAAGCGCTATCGTTTAACGCCCCTAGCTAGGCATAAAAAGTAAGGATAGATCTAGGTATTGCCATCTTTGGTAGGCAATCCATAAGTGGCTCTCATAATAGATTCATAAGGTAATTTAATTTTCTTTCTAGGAAAGTGTCCCATGCCTTTCCTTCATGGAAATTGGAATCTAATATTTCCTTCCTTCATATCAATAATTGCATCAATCGTTCTAAGGAAAGGTCTATCAAGAATAATAGGACATGAAGGATTGCAATCTATGTAAAGAAAAATAAAATCTACGGGCACATAGTTCCTATTTGAAACAATAAGAACATCATTAATTCTTCCCATAGGTTTCTTAATAGTGGAATCCGCAAGGTGCAAGTTTAAAGAGCAATCATCAAAATCACGGAAACCTAACAAATCACACAAAGTCTTTGGAATCGTGGAAACACTAGCACCCAAATCACACAAAGCATAGCATTCATGATCTTTAATTTTAATTTTAATAGTTGGTTACCACTCATCATAAAGTTTTCTAGGGATAGAAACTTGCAACTCAAGTTTTTCTTCATAAGATTGCATCAAAGCATTAACGATATGTTTGATAAAAGCTTTATTTTGACTACAAGCATGGGGAGAATTTAGCATGGATTGCAACAAGGAAATACAATCTATAAAAGAGCAGCTATCATAATTAAATTCCTTGAAATCCAAAATAGTAGGTTCATTAACATCTAGAGTTTTGATCTCTTCAATCCCACTTTTATCAAATTTAGCATCAAGATCTAAAAACTCTGAATTTTTGGAACGCCTTCTAGGTAAAGGTGGATCATATCCAATCCCATCGTTATCAAGATTCATATTGCAAAACAAAGATTTAATAGGGTACACATCAATAACTTTTAGCTCTTCATCTTTATTATCATGGAAACTAGAAGAACACGCTCTTATAAAGGAATCTTTCTTAGCACGCATCCTAGCGGTTCTTTCTTTGCACTCATCAATGGAAATTCTCATGGCTTTGAGAGACTCATTTATATCATGCTTAGGAGGGATAGATCTAAGTTCTAAAGAATCAACATCAAGAGAAATTCTATCAACCTTCCTGGCCAAATCATCAACTTTAAGCAATTTCTCTTCAAGCAAAGCATTGAAATTCTTTTGTGAATTCATAAATTCCTTAACACTAGTATAAAATTCAGAGGGCATATTATTAGAATTTTCATAAGAATTGTTGTAGGAATTACCATAATTATTAGAGGAGTTACTAGGATGAGGCCTAGGATTAAAGTTTCCTCTATACGCGTTGTTACCAAAATTATTCCTACCAACAAAATTCACATCCATAGATTCATTATTATTCTCAATCAAAGTATACAAAGGCATATCATTAGGATCATAAAATACACTCTTAGTAGCAAATAATTTCATAAGTTCATCCAACTTTCCACTCAAAACATTAGTTTCTTCTATCGCATGCACTTTTTTATTAGTAGATCTTTCAGTGTGCCATTGAGAATAATTAACCATAATATTATCTAGGATTTTAGTAGCTTCTCCTAAAGTGATTTCCATAAAAGTGCCTCCCGCGGCCGAATCTAAAAGATTTCTAGAAGCAAAATTCAATCCGGCATAAAAATTTTGTATAATCATCCATAAATTCAAACCATGTTTTGGGCAATTACGTATCATTAATTTCATCCTCTCCCAAGCTTGTGCAACATGTTCATGATCAAGTTGCTTAAAATTCATAATATCGTTTCTAAGAGAGATGATCTTCGCGGGAGGAAAATACTTAGAGATAAAAGCATCTTTGCACTTATTCCAAGAACCAATACTATTTTTAGTCAAAGACCAAAACCAAGCTTTAGCACGATCTCTAAGCTAAAAAGGAAATAGCTTCAATTTAACAATATCATTGTCCACATCTTTCTTATTTTGCATATCACACAAATCAACGAAGCTATTTAGATGGGTAGCGGCATCTTCACTAGGAAGGCCGGAAAACGGATCTTTCATGACAAGATTCAGCAAGGCAGCATTAATTTCACAAGATTCAGCATCCGTAAGAGGAGCAATTAGAGTGCTAATAAAATCATTGGTGTTGGTATTGGTAAAGTCACACAATTTAGTGTTACCTTGAGCCATCGTGACAAGCAAGCAATCCAACACACAAGCAAACGAGGAACGGGCAAAAAAGAGGCAAATAAAGAAAGAGAGGGAGGATAGAGAGAGAGGGTGAATAAAACGGCAAGGGTGAAGTGGGTAGAGGAAAACGAGAGGCAAATGGCAAATAATGTAATGCGGGAGATAAGGGTTGTGATGGGTACTTGGTATGTTGACTTTTGCGTAGACCCCGCGGCAACGGCGCCAGAAATCCTTCTTGCTACCTCTTGAGCACTGCGTTGGTTTTCCCTTGAAGAGGAAAGGGTGATGCAGCAAAGTAGCGTAAGTATTTCCTCAGTTTTTGAGAACCAAGGTATCAATCCAGTAGGAGGCTACGCGCGAGTCCCTCACACCTACACAAAACAAATAAATCATCGCAACCAACGCGATAAGGGGTTGTCAATCCCTACACGGTCACTTACGAGAGTGAGATCTGGTAGATATGATAAGATAATATTTTTGGCATTTTTATGATAAAGATGCAAAGTAAAATAAAAGGCAATGAAAATAACTAAGTGTTGGAAGATTAATATGATGGAAGATAGACCCGGGGGCCATAGGTTTCACTAGTGGCTTCTCTCAAGAGTATAAGTATTTTACGGTGGGTGAACAAATTACTGTTGAGCAATTGACAGAATTGAGCATAGTTATGAGAATATCTAGGTATGATCATGTATATAGGCATCACGTCCGAGACAAGTAGACTGACTCCTGCCTCCATCTACTACTATTACTCCACACATCGACCGCTATCCAGCATGCATCTAGAGTATTAAGTTCATAAGAACAGAGTAACGCTTTAAGCAAGATGACATGATGTAGAGGGATAAACTCATGCAATATGATATAAACCCCATCTTGTTATCCTCGATGGCAACAATACAATATGTGCCTTGCTGCCCCAACTGTCACTAGGAAAGGACACCGCAAGATTAAACCCAAAGCTAAGCACTTCTCCCATTGCAAGAAAGATCAATCTAGTAGGCCAAACGAAACTAATAATTCGAAGAGACTTGCAAAGATAACCAATCATACATAAAAGAATCCAGAGAAGATTCAAATATTGTTCATAGATAAACTTGATCATAAACCCACAATTCATCGGTCTCAACAAACACACCGTAAAAGAAGATTACATCGAATAGATCTCCACAAGAGAGGGGGAGAACTTTGTATTGAGATACAAAAAGAGAGAAGAAGCCATCTAGCTAATAACTATGGACCCGAAGGTCTGAGGTAAACTACTCACACATCATCGGAGAGGCTATGGTGTTGATGTAGAAGCCCTCCGTGATCGACGCCCCCTTTGGTGGAGCTCTGGAACAGGCCCCAAGATGGGATCTCGTGGATACAGAAAGTTACGGCGGTGGAATTAGGGTTTTGGCTCCGTATCTGATCGTTTGGGGGTAAGTAGGTATATATAGGAGGAATGAGTACGTCGGTGGAGCAACAGGGGGCCCACGAGGGTGGAGGGCGCGCCTGGGGGGCGCACCCCCCTACCTCGTGGCTTCCCTGTTGGTTGCTTGATGTAGGGTCCAAGTCTCCTGGATCATGTTCGTTCTGAAAATCACGTTCCCGAAGGTTTCATTCCGTTTGGACTTCGTTTGATATTCTTTTTCTGTGAAACTCTGAAATAGGCAAAAAAAACAGCAATTCTGGGTTGGGCCTCTGGTTAATAGGTTAGTCCCAAAAATAATATAAAAGTGAATAATAAAGCACAATAATATACAAAACAGAAGATAATATAGCATGGAGCAATCAAAAATTATAGATACGTTGGAGACGTATCAACCAGTAACACCTTCATCTTGAGTATATTCGAAGTCGGAGTGATAACTTCTCTCGGAGTAGTTGTCGGAGTCGGAACCGGATACCCATTCACCAACGTGAGCTTGATGTCTTCATCTTGTGTAGCTCTTTGATGACTTGTCCTTCCTTTCCGAATCCTTGCTTCTACGAGAGGGTCTTTGTTCATAACAATCATCTCTACTCCTTCTCTCTCTTGGTGGTGATTCATCTCTTTTAATTCTCCTCTTAGGTGAATCTTCTCTTTTCTTGTAGGGAGTCGTACACTCATTGGAGTAGTGTCCGGGTCTTCCATAATTGTAGCAATTATGATCACGACTAGAAGATCTTTTGTCATTGTAGGACCTTGATTTGAAACTTTTTCTTTTCTTCTATTCTTGTAGAATTTGTTGAAGTTCTTCACCATTAAGCTCAATTATTCATTGAAGACTTGTTTCTCACTTGATGTTGTAGGAGCATCAGTTGAAGCTTTATAAGCACCACTTGACTTGTTGTGGACCTGTTCCTTATCCTTGAGTGACATCTCATGAGCAACAATTCTACCAATGACTTCTATTGGCTTGAGACCTTTGTAGTTGGGCATCATTTGGATCAAGGTGCACACGGTATCATATTTTTCATCCAAGGCTCTTAGGATCTTCTTGATGATGAATTTGTCGGTCATCTCTTCGCTTCCTAAGCCGACAATCTCATTTGTAATGAGAGCAAGCCTGGAGTACATATCAGCGACTCCTTCACCATCCTTCATTTTGAACTTGTCAAGTTGAATTTGAAGCACATCCAATTTGGATTCCTTGATGGACTCGGCACCTTCGTGCATATCAACCAAAGTATCCCAAATTTCCTTTGCATTCTCAAGGCGGCTGATTTTGTTGAATTCTTCGGGGCACAATCCATTCAACAGAATATCGCAAGCTTGAGTGTTGTATTACAACATCTTCATTTCTTTCGTAGATGCTTCACAATCTGATTCTTTTCCATCCTCAAAGAAATCACCTTGCAAGCCAATGCGCACAATAGCCCAAACGACGGGGTTATGACCAAGAATATGCATTTTCATCTTATGCTTCCAACTAGCAAAATTAGTACCTGATACGTCTCCAACGTATCTATAATTTTTGATTGTTCCATGCTATTATATTATCTGTTTTGGATGTTTATGGGCTTTATTATGCACTTTTATATTATTTTTGGGACTAACCTATTAACCCAGAGCCCAGTGCCAGTTTCTGTTTTTTCCCTTGTTTCAGTGTTTCCCAGAAAAGGAATATCAAACGGAGTCCAAACGGAATGAAACCTTCGGGAGCATGATTTTTGGAATGAGCGTGATCCAGGAGACTTGGAGTTGAAGTCACGGAAGCTTCGAGGTGGCCACGAGGCAGGGAGGCGCGCCTGCCCCCCTAGGCACGCCCCCACCCTCGTGGGCCCCTCGTGGCTCCCCTGACCGACTTCTTTCGCCTATATATGTCCATATACCCTAAAAACATCGAGGAGCAGAATAGATCGGGAGTTCCGCTGCCAGAAGCCTCCGTAGCCACCGAAAACCAATCTAGACCCATTCCGGCACCCTCCCGGAGGGGGAATCCCTCTCCGATGGCCATCTTCATCATCCCGGCGCTCTCCATGACTAGAAGGGAGTAGTCCACCCTCGGGGCTGAGGGTATGTACCAGTAGCTATGTGTTTGATCTCTCTCTCTCTCATGTTCTTGAGGTGGTATGATCTTGATGTATCGTGAGCTTTGCTATTATTGTTGGATCTTATGATGTTTCTCCCCCTCTACTCTCTTGTGATGAATTGAGTTTTCCCTTTGAATTTATCTTATTGGATTGAGTCTTTAAGGATTTGAGAACACTTGATGTATGTCTTGCATGTGCTTATCTGTGGTGACAATGGGATATCACATGATCCACTTGATGTATGTTTTGGTGATCAACTTGCGAGTTCTGTGACCTCGTGAACTTATGTATAGGGGTTGGCACACGTTTTCGCCTTGACTCTCCGGTAGAAACTTTGGGGCACTATTTGAAGTTCTTTGTGTTGGTTGAATAGATGAATCTGAGATTGTGTGATGCATATCGTATAATCATACCCACGGATACTTGAGGTAACACTGGAGTATCTAGGTGACATTAGGGTTTTGGTTGATTTGTGCCTTAAGGTGTTATTCTAGTATGAACTCTATGATAGATTGAACGGAAAGAATAGCTTCGTGTTATTTTACTACGGACTCTTGAATAGATCGATCAGAAAGGATAACTTTGAGGCGGTTTCGTACCCTACCATAATATCTTCGTTTGTTCTCCGCTATTAGTGACTTTGGAGTGACTCTTTGTTGCATGTTGAGGGATAGTTATATGATCCAATTATGTTATTATTGTTGAGAGAACTTGCACTAGTGAAAGTATGAACCCTAGGCCTTGTTTCCTAGTATTGCAATACCGTTTATGCTCACTTTTATCATTAGTTACCTTGCTATTTTTATATTTTCAGATTACAAAAACCTATATCTACCATCCATATTGCACTTGTATCACCATCTCTTCGCCGAACTAGTGCACCTATACAATTTACAATTGTATTGGGTGTGTTGGGGACACAAGAGACTCTTTGTTATTTGGTTGCAGGGTTATTTGAGAGAGACCATCTTCATCCTACACCTCCCATGGATTGATAAACCTTAGGTCATCCACTTGAGGGAAATTTGCTACTATCCTACAAACCTCTGCACTTGGAGGCCCAACAACGTATACAAGAAGAAGGTTGTGTAGTAGACATCAAGCTCTTTTCTGGCGCCGTTGCCAGGGAGGTTAGCGCTTGAAGGTATATCTTTAGATCTTGCAAACGGATCTTTTAGTTTCTTGTTTTATCACTAGTTTAGTCTATAAAAGAAAACTAAAAATGGAATTGAGGATACCTCATATGCTTCATCTTTTTAATGTCTTCCATGAAAACAAGGATTCCGATAATTGTGCCAAAGTGTTAGAAGAAGAATGCATTAGAATGTTTGGCACTAAATCTTTGTATGATGAGCATGATTGAAATGTTGTTAGTATGAATTCCTTGGATATCTATGATGCTAATGATATGCAAAGCCACAAGCTTGGGGATGCTATGTTTGATGAAGATGATATTTTTTGTCCCCCAAGTTTTGATAAGCAAATTTATTATGATGAGAGCATGCCCCCTATTTATGATGATTATTGTGATGACTTGTATGCTATAAAGATTAATGATATCCATGAAAATTGTCATCATGATTTTAACTTTCAATTGGATTATGCCTCACATGATAGTTATTTTGTTGAGTTTGCTCCCACTACTATTCATGAGAAGAAATTTGCTTATGCGGAGAGTAATAAAAATTATATGCTTGTAGATCATGAAAAGAATGTTTTATGTGATACTTATATTGTTGAATTCATTCATGATTCTACTGAAAATTATTATGAGGGAGGAATATATGCTTGTAGGAGTTGCAATAATATCAAGTTTCCTCTCTATGTGTTGAAAATCTTGAAGTTATCCTTGTTTTACCTTCCTATGCAAGTTGATTCTTGTTCCCATAAGTTGTTTTATCACAAAATCCCTATGAATAGGAAGTGGGTTAGACTTAAATGTGCTAGTCATATTCTTCATGATGCTCTCTTTATGTTTCAACTCTTATATTTTATGTGAGCATCATTGAAATCATAGGGGCGTTAAACGATGGCGCTTGTTGGGAGGCAACCCAATTTTATTTTTGTTCCTTGCTTTTTGTTCCTGTTTAGTAATAAATAAATCATCTATCCTCTATTATAATTTTGTTTTTTATATTTTAATTAGTGTTTGTGCCAAGTAAAGCCTTTAGGACCTTCTTGGGTGATTGTTATTTGATCTTGCTGTAAAAAATAGAAAGTACGCACTCATGAGAATAATTTTCATCTCTTACCAGAGAGCGATAAAATAACAATTCCACTTGCAGTAGATTAATAAACAAATTGCCTAGGACTTCCTAATTTCTAAGGATTTTTGGAGTTACATAAGTATTCGAAACATATAGATTACTACAGACTGTTCTGTTTTTGACAGATTCTATTTTCTATGTATTATTTGCTTATTTTGATGAATCTATGAGTAGTATCGGAGGGTATAAACCATAGAGAAGTTGGAATATAGTAGATATTACACTAATATGAATTTAGAATGAGTTTACAATAGTATCTAAGTGGTGATTTATTTTCTTATACTAATGGAGCTTACGAGTTTTCTGTTAAGTTTTGTGTTGTGAAATTTTCAAGTTTTGGGTAAAGATTCGATGGACTATGGCATAAGGAGTGGCAAGAGCCTAAGATTGGGGATGCCCAAGGCACCCCAAGGTAATATTCAAGGACAACCAAGAGCCTAAGCTTGGGGATGCCCCGGATGGCATCCCCTCTTTCTTCTTCATTCAACGATAACTTTACTTGAACTATATTTTTATTCACCACATGATATGTGTTTTGCTTGGAGCTTCATTTTATTTTTCTTTTGTTTTGCTTGCTGTTTGAATAAAATACCAAGATCTAAAATTCTTAAATGTTAGAGAGTCTTCACATAGTTGCATAATTATTCGACTACTCATTGATCTTCACTTATATCTTTCGGAGTAGTTTGTAATTTGCTCTAGTGCTTCACTTATATCTTTCTAGAGCACGGTGGTGGTTTTATTTTGTAGAAATAGATGAACTCTCATGCTTCACTTATATTGTTTTGAGAGTTCTTTAGAACAGCATGGTAATTTGCTTTGGTTATGAAATTAGTCCTAAATATGATAGGCATCCAAGAGGGATATAATAAAAACTTTCATATAAAGTGCATTGAATACTATGAGAAGTTTGATACTCGATGATTGTTTTGAGATATGAAGATGGTGATATTAGAGTCATGCTAGTTGAGTAGTTGTGAATTTGAGAGATACTTGTGTTAAAGTTTGTGATTCTCGTAGCATGCACATATGGTGAACCGTTATGTGATGAAGTCGGAGCATGATTTATTTATTGATTGTCTTCTTTATGAGTGGCGGTCGGGGACGAGCGATGGTCTTTTCCCACCAATCTATCCCCCTAGGAGCATGCGCGTAATACTTTGTTTCGATAACTAATAGATCCTTGCAATAAGTATGTGAGTTCTTTATGACTAATGTTGAGTCCATAGATTATACGCACTCTCACCCTTCCACCATTGCTAGCCTCTCTAGTACCACGTAACTTTCGCCGGTACCATAAACCCACCATATACCTTCCTCAAAACAGCCACCATACCTACCTATTATGGCATTTCCATAGCCATTCTGAGATATATTTCCATGCAACTTTCCACAGTTCCGTTTATTATGACACGCTCCATCATTGTCATATTGCTTTGCATGATCATGTAGTTGACATCGTATTTGTGGCAAAGCCACCATTCATTATCTTCATACAAGTCACTCTTGATTCATTGCATATCCCGGTACACCGCCGGATGCATTCATATAGAGTCATATTTTGTTCTAAGTATCGAGTTGTAATTCTTGAGTTGTAAGTAAATAAAAGTGTGATGATCATCATTATTAGAGCATTGTCTCAGTGAGGAAAGGATGATGGAGACTATGATTCCCCCATAATTCGGGATGAGACTCCGGACGAAAAAAAAAAGAAAAAAAAGAGAAGAGGCCAAAGGAAAAAAAAGCCCAAAAATGAGAGAAAAAGAGAGAAGGGGCAATGCTACTATCCTTTTACCACACTTGTGCTTCAAAGTAGCACCATGATCTTCATGATAGAGAGTCTCCTATGTTGTCACTTTCATATACTAGTGGGAATTTTACATTATAGAACTTGGCTTGTATATTCCAATGACGGGCTTCCTCAAAATTGCCCTAGGTCTTCATGAGAAAGCAAGTTGGATGCACACCCACTTAGTTCTTTTGTTGAGCTTTCATACACTTATAGCTCTAGTGCATTTGTTGCATGGCAATCCCTACTCACTCACATTGATATCTATTGATGTGCATCTCCATAGCCCGTTGATACGCCTAGTTGATGTGAGACTATCTTCTCCTTTTTTTGTCTTCTCTGTAACCACCATTCTATTCCACCATAGTGCTATGTCCATGGCTCATGCTCATGTATTGCGTGAAGATTGAAAAAGGTTGAGAACATCAAAAGTATGAAACAATTGCTTGCTTGTCATCGGGGTTGTGCATGATTTTAATATTTTGTGTGATGAAGATAGAGCATAGCCAGACTATATGATTTTGTAGGGATAGCTTTCTTTGGCCATGTTATTTTGAGAAGACATGATTGCTTAGTTAGTATACTTGAAGTATTATTATTTCTATGTCAATATTAAACTTTTATCTTGAATCTTTCGGATCTGAATATTTGTGCCATAATAAATAAAAATTGCATTGAGAAATATGTTAGGAAGCATTCCACATCAAAATTCTGTTTTTATCATTTACCTACTCGAGGACGAGCAGGAATTAAGCTTGGGGATGCTGATACATCTCCAATGTATCTATAATTTTTGATTGTTCCATGCTATTATATTATCTGTTTGGATGTTTATGGGCTTTATTGTGCACTTTTATATTATTTTTGGGACTAACCTATTAACCCAGAGCCCAGTGCCAGTTTCTATTTTTTCCCTTGTTTCAGTGTTTCGCATAAAAGGAATATCAAACGGAGTCCAAACGGAATGAAACCTTCGGGAGCGTGATTTTTGGAACGAACGTGATCCAGGAGACTTGGAGTTGAAGTCAAAGAAGCTTCAAGGTGGCCACGAGGCAGGGAGGCGCGCCTGCCCCCCTGGGCGCGCCCCCCACCCTCGTGGGCCCCTCGTGGCTCCCCTGACCGACTTCTTTTTCCTATATATGTACATATACCCTAAAAACATCGAGGAGCAGAATAGATCGGGAGTTCCGCCACCAGAAGCCTCCGTAGCCACCGAAAACCAATCTAGACCCGTTCTGGCATCCTGCCGGAGGGGGAATCCCTCTCCGATGGCCATCTTCATCATCCCGGCGCTCTCCATGACGAGGAGGGAGTAGTCCACCCTCGGGGCTGAGGGTATGTACCAGTAGCTATGTGTTTGATCTCTCTCTCTCTATCTCTCGTGTTCCTGAGGTGGTACGATCTTGATGTATCGCGAGCTTTGCTATTATAGTTGGATCTTATGATGTTTCTCCCCCTCTACTCTCTTGTGATGAATTGAGTTTTCCCTTTGAAGTTATCTTATCGGATTGAGTCTTTAAGGATTTGAGAACACTTGATGTATGTCTTGCATGTGCTTATCTGTGGTGATAATGGGATATCACATGATCCACTTGATGTATGTTTTGGTGATCAACTTGCGAGTTCCGTGACCTCGTGAAATTATGCATAGGGGTTGACACACGTTTTTGTCTTGACTCTCCGGTAGAAATTGGGGGCACTCTTTGAAGTTCTTTGTGTTGGTTGAATAGATGAATCTGAGATTGTGTGGTGCATATCTTATAATCATACCCACGGATACTTGAGGTGACATTGGAGTATCTAGGTGACATTAGGGTTTTGGTTGATTTGTGTCTTAAGGTGTTATTCTAGTACGAACTCTATGATAGATTGAACGGAAATAATAGCTTCGCGTTTTTTACTACGGACTCTTGAATAGATCGATTAGAAAGGATAACTTTGAGGTGGTTTCGTACCCTACCATAATCTCTTCGTTTGTTCTCCGCTATTAGTGACTTTGGAGTGACTCTTTGTTGCATGTTGAGGGATAGTTATATGATCCAATTATGTTATTATTGTTGAGAGAACTTGCACTAGTGAAAGTATGAACCCTAGGCCTTGTTTCCTAGCATTGCAATACCGTTTATGCTCACTTTTATCATTAGTTACCTTGTTGTTTTTATATTTTCAAATTACAAAAACCTATATCTACCATCCATATTGCACTTGTATCACCATCTCTTCGCCGAACTAGTGCACCTATACAATTTACCATTGTATTGGGTGTGTTGGGGACACAAGAGACTCTTTGTTATTTGGTTGCAGGGTTGTTTGAGAGAGACCATCTTCATCCTACGCCTTCCACGGATTGATAAATCTTAGGTCATCCACTTGAGGGAAATTTGCTACTGTCCTACAAACCTCTGCACTTGGAGGCCCAACAACGTCTACAAGAAGAAGGTTGTGTAGTAGACATCAGTACCATCAAAGTAAGGACCTCTACGGTGGTAATTTCCCTCGCTAGATGCCATACTCTACTAGGTTGTGAAACCAAGGTTATGATCACCAAAGCTATGGAAATCAAGGCAAATGGAGACCAAAGCTCTGGTACCATTTGTAGGAATGAAAATAGGTCTATAGGGGGGTGATTAGACTACTTGACCAAATAAAAATCTAACATTTTCCAAATTTTAAGTGTTGGCAGATTTCAGCAACTAGTACAAGTCAAGCAATTCTAAGAGTGTAACAGCGAAAAGTAAAACATTGCATATGAAGGTAAAGGGAAGGGTTTGGAGAAGGCAAACACAATGTAGACACGGAGATTTTTGGCGTGGTTCCGATAGGTGGTGCTATCATACATCCACGTTGATGGAGACTTCAACCCACGAAGGGTAACGGTTGCGCGAGTCCTCGGAGGGATCCATCCATGAAGGGTCCACGAAGAAGCAACCTTGTCTATCCCACCATGGCCATCACCGACGAAGGACTTGCCTAACTCGGGTAGATCTTCATG
The DNA here is from genome assembly GCF_056163025.1 of Triticum urartu. Classification (NCBI taxonomy): domain Eukaryota; kingdom Viridiplantae; phylum Streptophyta; class Magnoliopsida; order Poales; family Poaceae; genus Triticum; species Triticum urartu. Next base: position 52,263,902 of record NC_141876.1, read on the forward strand.
AAGTAGGCGATCTCCTTGCCCTTACAAACTTCTTGGTTCAACTCCACAATCTTGTCGGAGGCTCCCAAGCGACACCTAACCAATCTAGGAGACACCACTCTCCAAAAGGTAATGGATGGTGTGTTGATGATGAACTCCTTTCTATTGTGCTTCAAATGATAGTCTCCCTAACACTCAACTCTCTCTCTCACACACATAGATTTGGATATGGTGGAAAGATGATTTGAGTGGAAAGCAACTTGGGCAAGGCTAGAGATCAAGATTCTTGTGGTAGGATTGGAATATCTTGGTCTCAACACATGAGTAGGTGGTTCTCTCTCAGAAAATGAGTAGTTGAAGTGTAGACACGTTCTGATGGCTCACTCTCATATGGAGAAGGGGGTGGAGGGGTATATATAGCCTCCACACAAAATCCAACCGTTACACGCATTTGACCCAACTCGTTCAGACCGAATAGAAGAACTCGGTGAGACAGATTCAGTTCAAAATGTGAACGTTAGAAATCTCGGTGGGACCGACTGGAACAACTTGGTGGGACTGATGTGTTAGGGCTAGGGCAAAACCTCCTCTCGGTGAGACCGATTGCTTGAACTCAGTGAGACCGATTTCAACAAAGGGCAAACAGAGAGTTGGTCAAGCAAACTCGGTGGGACCGATTGCCCATCTCGGTGAGACTGAAATAATTGCAACATGCAACAGAGAGTTTGCAGGGCCATCTCGGTGAGACCGAGATCCGTATCGGTGTAACCCAATTGCTAGGGTTTCTGGCAGTGGCTATGTCAACTGAACTCGGTGGCGCCGGATGGATCATTTCAGTGGGGCCGAGTTTGACTTTGAGTTTTGGACATATTTGGAAGAGAAAGTGGTTGAGGGTTTTGGAGCAATATCACTAAGCACTTGGAGAAAGTAGACCATTAAGCAACACCTCATCCCCTTTTAATAGTATTGGCTTTCCTATGGACTCAATATGATCTTGGATCACTAAAATAGAAATGGAGAGTCTTGAGCTTTTGTCAATATGTGTCCTTAGCATTTTGAGGAGTCCACATCTCTAGTCCATGTCATGCCAATCATTGAACTTTCTAAAATATTTAGCTTGAATGGATATTAGTTCAATGAGCTATATGTTGTTATGAGTTACCAAAACCACCGGGGGACTAGTTGCACTTTCAGAAAGCCGTCCAGGAACGAAGGCACTTTGATTTTTGGAGATAATCTCAGAAAGAAAATGTTTCATTCGGTTTGCAAGGAGTTTCGAAATCACTTTATAGACCACATTACATAAGCTAATCGACCAAAATTGTGTTATAACTTCCGGGTTGTCAATCTTCGGGGTGAGCACAATAATTGTGTTGTTCCACCCCTCATGGATCTTACGAGAATTGACAGCAAGTAACACTTCACCAATCAAGTCCTCTCCAATTATGTGCCAAACCTCTTGTAAACTACAGAATGTAGGCCGTCTGGGCCGGGGGCCTCGAGGTCAACTTAACCAATAATGCATGAGTTATGTGTTCCACAAACTTATACTATTGAAAATAAGATTGAGTTCAATGGACGTGGAGCTTCTGCTCCCGGTGCATATGCACCTGGATGAATAGTAAAATGTCAAAATAGTAGGAAAAGGTTCAGAAAAACGTAGGTTAATGTTTCACATGCGTACAAAATTTCATGGTTGAAAACCATTCTCGATGCTCCCGGCAAAAAAAAAACGATGCTGCAAAAGTGCTATTTTTGGAAACATTTTGGAGCCTGATTTTTCTTTTCTCTAGACCTCCATGAATGTCATTCTATCATCAAACTGTTCAAGCAGTTGAAATTTACCAACACACAAAAAAATGATTTTTTTTCTAAATAAGTAACTTATATTCATTTCACTTTTCATCGAGTGCATATGCACCCCGGGAGCAAAAGAAGGGACACTCTGGAGTACTAGTATATGCTTTAGTCCTTAAAAAAAGTACTACTCCCTCTGTTCCTAAATACTTGTCTTTTTAGGCATTTTAACAAGTGACTACATACGGAGCAAAATGAGTGAATCTACACTCTAAAATATGTCTACATACATCCGTATGTAGTAGTCATTTGAAATGTCTAGAAAGACAAGTATTTAGGAACGGAGGGAGTATATGCTTTGCGCCTCTGCTTGGGCACCACATCACGCATGGTCTACCTACACACATAAAAATAAAACGCATCACTCATGGTCACGCGTCATGACATATGCCCCCGCTTATTCTCTTGCCACAAGCGAGCGAGCAACGCTGTTCCTTCCAGCAAAAGCCAGAGTCAAGACCGGGCATGCACGCATGGCGCACATCTCCAAATCATTTTAAAAATTATTCCAAACAAGATGGAAAGAATTAAACGTGTACCGTGTACGCAAGACATTCAATGAATCATATACTACTGTACTGTACATTGCATTATTGCTTGGGACCAGAGCATTCAAAATTGATGCTAAAGAATGTTTTCTTTTTGCGCGCGGCAACGCCAAAGAATGTTGTAGTCCGTTTCGACATTACGCGATCACTTGTTTGAGGTCTCCCGCACCAATTGCCTAGCAGACATGCTCATGCCTCACTCAAAATAGAAAGATCGAATCTTGTTTCTTTTTCATGACTTTGTTAATGCCCTGTTGGTACAAGTTCAGTTCTTTCTGTCTCTTGCGAAATGATTGGAGGGTAAGAATTGACGAGTCTTCTGAAAGTGCCCTTCTAATCCCTAGCTCAAATGACAAGCATCATCATGGTCCCTCTATCCTTACTTTCAAAGCGCTCTTATTTTCTGCCATCAATTTTTGACCATCAATTAGATTTCTGATATGTTAATTATATTATATGTTATAAAAAACAGTTCTTGATTAAATTAATGATCAAAATTCAACCATGAACAAGTGTAGCCATGTAAATAGAGACAAAGGGAGTATTTGTTGTCTTAGGGGTTGTTTGGATCACACGCCAGCCAGCCCACCAAAATTGGCTCGCCAAAGATTTGGCCAAGGATTCTGCCGCCATGATCTCGCCAACGCGCGGGCATAGAAATTGAACCGCCATGATCTCACCAACGCGCGGGCATAGAAATTGAACGGGGCAACCAAAATATTGGCCCTGGCGCTGATTCAAGCGAAGCATGTGGGAGCAGTCAACGACCAAAAAATTGGTTGGGCAAGCCGCGGCTGCAATCCAAACAGCCCCTTACATTCGCTGGAATCTACAACGACGTTTTGGGTCAATGGCTTTCAATGTATTAGTAGTACATTTTGATTACCAGTCGTTTATTTATTTTGTACTCCCTCCATATCAAAATATAAAATGTTTTTAGGCTAGTTTAACCTAAAAAACAGCTTATATTTTGGTATAGAGGTAGTAGGATTCTCTAGAAAATACTCCCTTTATGGGTTAAATCAGTGTTCGTTTAAATTATAAAACACAAATTAATTGGCAACTAACAAGTTGTGATGATATAAACATCCTTAATCAAACGAGCTGACTATTGAAGAGCACACACAAGATATTTAACTTGGTTTTGTCTCTGATGAGCTAGAGCCTGGAGGTACAACACACCAATGTATCCAACCACAAATTGGTTCTGTCTCATTTATTTTTGATTTTAAACCAGCCTTTTTGTGCACTTGGTACAAAAAGAGGGAGACCCAATGATTTTATCAATTTTTGCTACTTTACAGACAGACATATCATCCCCCAATTTCTATCTTCCCTTCCAACTCTTCGCACTCCCTCCTGAGCAAATCTCAGGTGTCCTATCTAACATCATGTTCTAACATTTCATCATCCTGATTACCTCCTTAAGGGAGAACAACAATTTTGCATCCTCCCACTTGACACTCACTACAAAACATGTAGGTCAGGAGGCCAACCGACACATCAACTGCTCAAATGGATCCCATATTCGTCACTTCGCAGTCCTAATTTAGGAGAACAACGCAGTCTGTCCAACAAGTGCCAGCGAGTTGGCATTTCCTGAAAAGAGTAATAACCAAGGGATTCCCTAAGCTTGCGCAGACTGAGTTGGCATTCGCGTATGGTTATGTTCACCCTCGTATGTCACAATGAGCATCGACGGATCATCCACGCAACGTTCAACATGCTTCCGCGCAGGGCAACCCCTCACACTGCTGCATTTGTAGTACCCCCTGCATTTTGAGTTCAGCCATTGGTTAGTCTTCTCCAGGGAAAAATCAAACTTAGAAACATGTTGGGTTGGAAATAAAAATAGAAGTACAACGAGCCATGTTTCTATATCCGGTGTTTATTAAAAAGAGGAAAAATTCTGTGCCAATTCAGAGGACCATATTTATGTGGTTGCCATTACTGTACAGCTATATTTGTGTGTTTTATCATCAGGCAATTTAAGCCAGAGACATGGTGGGCAAGTCATTTGGATAGGATTATTATATGTATATGGTGGGTGAATCACGATAGCATGATCTCGGTTGAATTAAGAAGTGGTCACTTTAAGACTCATGATTGATATATTTTCCAAAAGTGGCATGGGAAAGAAAGAATGGCATCATCCACGAAGTAATTAGTTAATGTCATAGCAATTAAGGCATCGACACCTCATGGATACCGAATCGCATAGAGGATAGAAAACAAACATGTACAGCACCCAAGAAAACACATTCCTTGGATAAAGTGTGTTCTGATTATCATTGACACATTAGTTATCACAAGGCACTTGAGTGCTCATGGTTGTATCAGTCGTGCATTCCATAATAGCATGTAAATGATCACATCTTTACCAACAAAGTTGATGTGCTATGGTGATTACAGCATCATCATGACTAATTTCTATCACTGTATAATAAAAATGTTAGCAAAGAAAAACCACCCTACAAAGTATCAAATGTGCAGTACACAACTAGAAAGATTACATTACTAAAGAATACCTGGGATGAGGGGAACCCTTAATTGGCTTCTGCCCATACTTCCTCCAGGAGTATTCGTCTGGAGGTATATCAGCAATTTTATTACTAATTGCGGGAACTTTAATCGTCCTCTTCACCCGCAACTTCCTGCTGAAATAGGGTAGATAACAATTATCATGGTGCCCTGTCTTGAATCAAAAGAATCAGAAACACCAAAGATAGCAGATTTACTACCTTCTCTTAGAACAATGGCACCTGCCAGTTGCAGCACACTTGCCATTTCCATCCTCCCCACGTCCCGAGCACCGCCTCCTCGGCGCCTGCTGCGCGTTCACCGGGTCGCTCATAGCAGGCCCACCGATCAGATGGAAGGAGGAAGACTTGGCATCCAGGCTGGCCACACTGCCGTCCATGCTCAAAGATGACATGAAGGACCTCGCGGACGACATCGTCCCGGTGCCACTGGGGCTGTCAAACTTGAGGTTGATCCCACTGTTGCTTCTCTTGAACATCTCGGCCCGCATCTTCTGCTGCTGGTGCTGATGCTGCTGCTGGAACTGGTTGTACCGCGACGAGTCGCCGAACTGGAAGTGCGCGGACAACGGCTGCACCAGCTTGGGAGGCCCTCCGATCGGGTGCGCGGCCTGTGATGAATCCAGAATGCTGTTTCTGCTGCTAGGATACACCTGAGCCGAGCTGGTCGAAGGGTGCGCGCTGTTCAGCACCACCACCGGGGTGTTGTTGTCCAGGAAGCTCTTCTGGCTCAAGAACCCCGGGGTCTGCCTTCTGCTCACCAGCTTGGCTCTAGGATGGTGGGTTCCCCCTCCTTCGTTGCCGTTGCCGTTGCCGTTGCCGAGGAGGGAGACCACCTTCCTGAACTTGGCACAGGCTTCGTCCGTCCCCAGCGCTATGCTCCTGAGCTGCGCCGGGTCCTGGGTCTGGGCGAGCAGGCCGAGCACTCTGTGGCAGCTCTCCACGGCCATCCTGTTGGCCTCCTCCACCTCCTCCATTTTTACTTTCTTGAGAAGCTCACCAGCACCTCGGCTACTCGGCAGCTCTCACCGTACCGCAGCAGATCTGTAGAGCAGGAAATGGGAGAGAAAACTCACTCAGATCTCAAGAAAAGCTCACCAAGGCTGCTACTCTGTATTACTCGCATCAGCCATCACAGGAGCAACAGGCTGAGGACCAAGAAAGCGTCCCCGGACCGGATCACGGCGGAAGCCAGTCCGGCAGAAGCGGCAGGAGTGGGCACCGAGAGAGAGAGAGAGGATGAACCCGCGGCGGCAAGAAGCGACCCTAGCAGGCGATTTTGTTGCGTGCGGACGCATCAAGCGGGGGCAACAACCCCACCACCACCGCCACACCCTCCCAAGATTCCCCCAAGAAAGAGAAGCGCTCGCCCGCGCAAGCAAGCACGACGGCGCCGAGCCCGCCCGCCCACTCACCTCGGGGAGGGGGATCCTCTCGCGCGCGCGATGAATCCAGAACCGCGGCCGCGAGCTCGCTCGGAGTCGACGGACGACGGTCGTCCCGTCCCCCACCACCACCGGAGACCAGCTAGTGGAAGAAGGTGTGAACGAAGGAGCGGACGGAGACCAGGCCGGGGTGGAGAAGAAATTAGGAGTAATTCTCCGTCCCCATTTGTTTTCTTGCAGCCGAGGCCGCCGGCCTGTATAATATTGCTCCCCGGCCCCCCACGCCGTGGAAAATTCGTCGCCACTTGGCCTAGTTTTATCGCGGCGCCGCGTTAGGAAACGCTGCCGCTGGGCGGATCCGGGCCGTCGGAGCGGCGACGGACGGCAGGAGATCTATATTTGGGGAAGGGTTTTAGTTTAGTTTAGTTTAGCGGTGAGATGGGATGATGGGGTGGGTCAAAACGTCAAAGGAGGGAGGGACATGGGTCGGTCAGTGTGGTGTGGGGTGAAGTGATTTGTTGACCATTGCCACTCGGCTCACATGGAAAAGGTCAGGGAGGCACACATGCGGACGATTTGTTCCTCCATACTTTAATGTGCCGGATTTGGACTAGGGTCGTAGTAGAAACTTTACCTAACTCACATGATGATGAATAATTATGTAAAGATTTTACATCGCCATCTGTACTTTTTTTTATTGTTCATTGTTTCATATATGAGGTCTACACTTCAAACATGGTTTCCGCAACAATTCGGTTTTCCACCGGATACTCTTCATCCAAATAAAAGCATTTTGGTCTCATATATGAGGTCTACACTTTCTCGGTTATTTCCGCATATTTTGTCGTGGTGCTTGTAGATACCATTGCCTAGAATAGCATGCGATATCCAGCTGTCTCTTCGTTCAATACGAATTGAATGCGGAGTCCGAACTCCTATGATAAGATGAGAACGGGAATGGAGGAAGCCGGGAAGGGAATGCTTGTCCGAAGAACATGCTTGGCGTGTGGGGCATCGTTGATTCGATGCTGCTGCATTATGATACTGCAATAATGGAATTTTATCTACAGATAGATGAGGAGTGGCGCCATTATTACGAGCCCATGATTGATTTTTCTCTATCCATACATACACGAGTAGTAGTACGAGTAGCAGACACGTGAGTCGTCGGGCCCTGGATCACATGCTCCTGTTTACGTACAAGCATCCAGGTTGCCCAAAGGTCAAAAGACAGCTCCCACCTCCCAAGGAATGTCACATGCAGCTTCTCTCCTTTTGTTTAACTTTTTGTACCAAACAATGCGCTTGCAATTTCCTCGCACTCCGGTTAGTCCTGCACACAAATCATAATCAGCATCTAGGGTGATGACTGTAAATTGATGTGAATAAAATTTTAATTGCTAGAGTGGATATTTTTTTTGAAAAGGGACGATTTATTACTTAAAAAGTTAAGCATTACACCCCGGCTCAACATAACTAAGTTGCAGACAGCCAAACAAGGTCCTCTCATACAGACAAAAATAAAAAGGCGAAATACAAAGAAACATGTAGAGTCTGTATAATGCCTAAAGCGGAGGGGGGAGGGGGTCAATCTTAACATCATGTTGTCACCCATGTTGGGTAAAAGTATCACTCGCCGCAGCCTCCAAATATGTACACACCTCCGTAAACAGATTTGATTCTTCACGCGTTATAGAGATGACCATAAACGAGAAGTCCCGGTACATATGTAGATAACCCGCATCGGAGAAGTACTTTTACCGTTAAAAAACCTTATCATTTCTACATAGGTAAAGCGACCAAATAACGGCAAGCAGGGCCGGCCCTAGGGTATGGCCGGCGGGGCGACGGCCTAGGGCCCAGGCGAGGGAAGGGTCCATGATGGAGTATTTATATATACTATAGCCCAACAAAAAATAGATAAAAAATACAAAAGAATTAAAAAAAATAGAAATAAGAGGCTCATCAGATAGCTAGCTAGCGACCCCGATCGATTAGCAAATACGAAGCGCGTCATGCGGTGTGACACACGCGAGTTGCCAGGCACACGACTGCTCGTTTTCCTTCGTAGGTTCGTCGCCCGTGACGCCCATCGGCCTCCTCTTTCGGCGCCTTGCCGCGCCGCCCTCGCCTCGGTTGTTGCTGCCCGCTGGAGCTGCACGCACCGACGCCGCACGACAGTCCGGCAGCTTGGCCATCGGGCATCCGGCAAGGCGGCACCACGACAATACCTAGTATATATCCGACTGCAAGTCTTGAAGTCTACAACGCGGCCGTCTTCAATCCCTAAAATTCTGCAAGTGAGTACGTTTGAACGTTTCCATCCATGTTCCTTAGTTGTTGTCCACCCCCTAAATGTCAATTTGACAATTTCAGTAGTTTATTATTCTTTATTTAGTATGTACGTATTCAACTATACATCCATGATCCATCCTCCAATTTTAGTATGCACGAAATTTTAAAATTTTCTAATCCAATCTATTATTTTTTTGTCATTCTATGTACATGTCTAGGGTTTCATTTTGTGATCTTTTTAGTATTATTCTTGGTGATAGAGTCAGTTCGAATTTGGTATTTTTTGTTCTTGATGGAATCATTTGAATTATTACAGTTAAATTTTAAAGTAAAGATGTGTTTGAAAGTTACTCTTAATAAGTTATATATATAACGCACACACATACATATATATGGTCTTAGGACTTAGGACATAGGGGCCCATGTCGTCGAGTTTGCCTAGGGCCTCCCGAAACACAGGGCCGGCCCTGACGACAAGCACTCCCACCCTGAGAAGAGTTATAAACCTGTGATCAATCCCATGTAACCAGTTACCATATACATTAGCAATACTACAGGGAGGATACAAATCAGAAGCTATTTGGATGACAGACCATATAAAATGAGTCAATTTGCATTGGAATAATAAATGTTTCATTATCTCATCATGGTGACGAAAGACACATTACGGACTTCCATATTCCTCTTAATAAGGTTATCTTTAGTAAGAATGACTCCGCGATGAAGATACCATGCAAAGATTTTATTCCTTTTTTAAACCAAAGGTTTTATTCTTAAGAGGTATCTTCATCTTCTAGATATTCTTATTATTATCAACTGGCACATCAAACTGGATTAACACTCTATACATAGACCCATTGTTAATTGTCCATTTCCATGGAGGTTCCATTATGTGATGCACCGACTTAATCATGCACTAATCATGCATGCAAATGCGCACGATCAAGATCAGAGACTCACAAAAAGATATTACAACACAACTCTAGACACAAATTAAAGTCATACAGCTTTATATTACAAGTCAGAGCCACGAAGGCTCGAATACATAAGTCAACGGAAGCAACAACATGCGAGTACAGACATAAGTAAACAAGTCTGCCTTAAAGAAGGCTAGCAAAACAACGATAACTAGATCGAAAAGGCGCAGACCTCCTGCCTGGGATCTCCTAACTACTCCTAGTCGTTGGCGGTCTCCATGTAGTAGTAGGCTCCATCGGGGTAGTAATAATCGTCGATGGGATCAGCTGGCTCCTAGGCTCCGTCATCTGATCGCAACAATCGGGTAGAGGGGAAAAGAGGTAGCAAAGCAACTATGAGTACTCATCCAAAGTACTCGCAAGACTTACATCAAATCTATACAAAGTATGCATTTGTATCAAAGGAATGGGGCTTTATCCTTGGACTTAACTACAGAAATGCCAGAATGGAAGGGAAGACCTAGCCTATCAAGGACTAGAATCTTGCATGCTCTTTCAGTATTAGAAGAGTGCAGATTAGCATATTATAAAGTAACAAGTATATTGTAGTAATGACCCGAGATCCTTCCTCTACTCCCTGCGGGAAAGCGGTCCTGGAGCCATCATATCCATTTAGTGTCTCTAGTATCTAGTCCTAGTTGTAATAGATCAGGATACAACTCCGAGCGTCTGTTACCATGGACACGACTATTCGAATAAATATTTCCCTATGATGCGGCTTGAAGCTACGTTGGTATTTCCTCAAAGAGGAAGGGGTGATGCAACACAACAGCGTTAGGTATTTCCCTCAGATGTGAAACTAAGGTTATCGAACCAGTAGGAGAACCAAGCAATACAACGTAAACAGCACCTGCACACAAATAACAACTTCTCGCAACCCTACGTGTAAAAGGGGTTGTCAATCCCTTTCGGGTAGCGGCGCCCCAGATGAGCAAACGAACGTGAATAAAACTGCAGTAGATCGATAGATCGAACGCCAAATAAAATAAATAAGAATAAATTACAACAAGGTATTTTTGTATTTTTGGTTTAATAGATCTGAAAATAAAGCAAAGGAAAATAGATCGCAAAGGAAAATAATATGAGAAAGAGACCCGGGAGCCGTAGGTTTCACTAGTGGCTTCTCTCGAGAAAAATAGCAAATGGTGGGTGAACAAATTACGGTTGGGAAATTGATAGAACTTCAAATAATCATGACGATATCTAGGCAATGATCATTATAAGCATCACGTCCAAGATTAGTAGATCGACTACTGCCTTCATCTACTACTATTACTCCAAACATCGACCGCTATCCAACATGCATCTAGTGTATTAAGTTCATGGAGAAACGGAGTAATGCAATAAGAACGATGACAGGATGTAGACAAGATCTATCTATGTAGAGATAGACCCCATCGTTTTATCCTTAGTAGCAACGATACATACGTGTCGGTTTGTTGGGGAACGTAGTAATTTCAAAAAAATTCCTATGCACACGCAAGATCATGGTGATGCATAGCAACGAGAGGGGAGAGTGTCGTCCACGTACCCTTGTAGACCGTTAAGCGGAAGCATTATAACAACGCGGTTGATGTAGTCGTACGTCTTCATGATCGACCGATCCTCAACACCGAACGTACGGCACCTCCGCGTTCATCACACGTTCAGCTCGATGACGTCCCGCGAACTCACGATCCAGTAGAGCTCGAGGGAGAGTTTCGTCAGCACGACGGCGTGGTGACGATGTTGATGAAGCTACCGTCGCAGGGCTTCGCCTAAGCACCGCTACGATATAACCGAGGTGGATTATGGTGGAGGGGGGCACCGCACACGGCTAAGAGATCAACAAATCAATTGTTGTGTCTTTGGGGTGCCCTCCTACCCCCGTATATAATGGGGGGAAGGAGGAGAGGGCCGGTGTAACACCCTCGATGCGACTATAGCTCCCACGTGTCGAGGTACGACTTAGAGACATAATCGCATTGAAGGCATATGTCGCAAGTTAGGCAATCTTCACAACATCCCATGTAATATGATAATAAAAGGGGAGATAACATAGTTGGCTTACACTCGCCACGTCAATCAAGTACATAAATAACATTACATCATCCAAACACTCATGGCCCGACTACGGCGCCAAAATAAAAGAGAACCCAACATGCGACACGGTCCCGTTCACCCCCAACTGGGCACCACTACTGATCATCGGAAAAGGAAACATAGTATCGTTGGGAGTCTTCGTCGAACTCCCACTTGAGCTCATACGCGTCTCCTGGAGCGGAATCATCAGGCCCTGCATCTGGTGTAATAGTAATTTGTGAGCCACAGGGACTCAGCAATCTTGCACCCTCGCGATCAAGACTATTTAAGCTTATAGGTATGGCAAGGTAAATGTAAGTGGAGCTGCAGCAAGCGACTAGCAAGTATGGTGGCTAACTTATTCGCAAAAGAGGGAGCGAGAGGAGGCAAAGCACGAGCGAGAAACTAGAGAGCAACCTGCATAAACATTACTCCAACACCGTGTCCACTTCCCGGACTCCGCCGAGAAGAGGCCATCACGGTAACACACTCGGTTGATTCATTTTAGTTAAGTTAAGGTTCAAATTATCTACAACCGGACATTAACAAATTCCCATCTGCCCATAACCGCGGGCACGGCTTTCGAAAGTTCAAATCCCTGCAGGGGAGTCCCAACTTAGCCCATGACAAGATCTCACGGTCAACGAAGGAATAGACCTCCTCCCAAGACGTTCCGACCAGACTCGGTATCTCGGTAACTCAAGACACTTCGACAGGTTAAAACAAGACCAGCAACACCGCCCGAATGTGCCGACAAATCTCGATAGGAGCTGCACATATCTCTTTCTCAGGGCACACTCAGATAAGAAATCCGCACAACTAAAACCAGCCCTCGAGTTTCCCCGAGGTGGCGCTGCAAGGGGCTCTAGTTTGGACCAACACTCAGAGGAGCACTGGCCCGGGGGGGTTAAAATAAGATGACCCTTGAGTCTGCAGAACCCAAGGAAAAGAAAAGGCTAGGTGGCAAATGGTAAGACCAATGTTGGGCATTGCTGGAAAAGCTTTAATCAAGGCGAACTATCAAGGGGTTCCCATTATAACCCAACCGCGTAAGGAACGCAAAATCCGGGAACATAACACCAATATGACGGAAACTAGGGCGGCAAGAGTGGAACAAAACACTAGGCGAGAGGCCGAGCCTTCCACCCTTTACCAAGTATATAGATGCATTAAGATAACAAGATAATATAATGATATCCCAACAAGTAAATAAATGTTCCAACAAGGAACGGCCTCAAATCTTCACCTGCAACTAGCAACGCTATAAGAGGGGCTGAGCAAAGCGGTAACATAGCCAATCAACGGTTTGTTAGGACAATGGTGGGTTAGAGGTTTGACATGGCAATTTGGGAGGCTTGAAAGCAAGTGGTAGGCATCATAGCAATGGCATAGCAAAAGAGCGAGCAAACTAGCATAGCAAAGATAGTAGTGATTTCGAGGGTATGATCATCTTGCCTGCACAGTTGTCAGAGTTGACTGGATCCTCAAAAGCAAACTCAATGGGCTCCTCGTTAGCGAACTCGTCTCCCGGCTCTACCCAAACAAGACAAACAAGCAACAAGGATATAATCAAACACGTGCAAACTCAAACAACACGATGCAAAGATGATATGCTATGCGGGATGCGATGCGGGATGCAAAATGCAAGATATGACAGGAAATGCATGAACCTGGCCTCAACTTGGAATTCCAAGGGTGCCACTGGAAAGGTGAGATGAAATCGCTTGAAAACGATATAAAGAACGCCGGAATCGGAGTTACGGTTTGGAAATGGCAAGCGATTCAAAAATGGCACCGGTCTGCGATTTACAGCAAGTAGGCATCTAAATGCAATGAGATGAACATGCTGCAGCACCCAAACATGGCAACAAAATACATGTCAGGGTAGAATTCAAGATGCTTAACAAAAGTCTAGCACTGAGCTACGGCCAATTCATCCATTAACAGGTTCAAACAAGCATGGCAAAAATGCAAATGAGAAACAGATCTCAGACTTAGTGAAATTAACACCTGTCTGGAATTTCAGATCATATAGCCCTCTTCGGAGCAACAAAACAACATACTATAGGACCTGAACATGAAAAATAAAGACATGGCATGGAGCTACTCAACAAGCTTAACAAAAGTCCCTTAGTGACCTTGAGCCAAAAAGGACCAGAAAATACAATTGCAAGCATGTGAACATAGCAAAAACATAATCAGTTTCAGACTTGGTGAAAAACTGACACATGCTGAAATATAACTCAAGTAGGCATGTTTACGAGCTCGATGCACTCACTACGGTGCAAGTCATGGCAAGGCAAGCATACACCCATAAAGAAGGCACAAAATACAAGCTATACATGTCAAGAACAATGGCATAGCATGCACGGATCAACTACAATAACATCGGCAAAATCGCAAACAAGTTGACGATCTGTCCAGATTCGCAGCGAAGCAAAAGTAGAGCTCGATTGACTCCAGCTAGGGTGCTCCATAATTGCAAACAAAGACACGGATGGATAGAGCACTACAAGATTAACAAAACTCCCTTACTGATCATTCTCAAAAGAGGCACGGATCACTAGGAAACAACAAGAACCTATGGCTTCATGAGGTAAACAATCCCAGGACTTAGTGAAATCACAAAGTCCCTGAAAACAGAATTAGCAAGTGCACCACTTTGCAAGCTTGCACAAGTCACCACACACATCCTAAAAATATATGGGTTGCACCTCTGGAAAGATAACAAAACCCTTAACAAAACATATGAAGAACTCACGGGCATAGCATGCACACATTAATCATGGCAAAAATAACAAAAGTGCTAAACGGAGTAACAGATCTGACAATTAACTCAAGTAGCCCTCTTCTAACAGCATTTCGGGCATCGAGTTGAGCTCAAATGAAAATGATGCAATGGAACTAAATGATGTACTCTCTGAGATGAACATTTTGATATGCTATATGCATGAATCGGAGCTACGGATGCAAAGTTACGGGACCTTGAACAAGAGCATATGGACTGAAAATTTAAGGACTTAGAGAAAAAAACAACCAGATCTAGGGTTTCTTCGGCGGGCACGCGAACCGAGGCGAAGACTGCGGCGACCGGCGGGCGGCGGCTCCGGCGAGCTCGGTTCGTCGGCGGGGAGCTGAGGGAGAGGCAAGACCGGCGATGAGGCAGCGGCGCGGGGCGGCGGCGCTCGCCGGCGGCGAGGCGGCGGGGCGCGGCGAAGGCGGCGCGGCGTCGGAGCGGCTCGGGGCGAGGCGGCGATGGCCGGCAATGGCGCGGCGGCGGCGGTGCCCGCCGGCGCCGAGGATGACGGCGGCGGGGACTGAGGAGCGGGGCGCTCGGCTCGGCCCGGCTCGGGCCTCGGGAGGGCCAGCGATGGGCTTCGGCGGGCCGGCCGTGCGGCGAAGTGGGCGCGGTGGCTCGGCCAGTCAGTGGGCGACACGTGGCGCGGTGGGGGCGTCGGACATGTCCGGCCCGCTCCGGACACGTCCGGCGGCGGCGGATCTGGTATTTTTAGGGTTAGGGGGGAGAGGATCCGCGAATTTGGAAGGGGGGTGTATATATAGGCATAGAGGGAGCTAGGAGAGTCCAAATGAGGTGCGGTTTTCGGCCACGCGATCGTGATCGAACGCTCTAGGACATGGAGCAGAGTTTGGTGGGTTTTGGGCCAAATTGGAGGGGTGTTGGGCTGCAACACACACGAGGCCTTTTCGGTCCCTCAGTTAACCGTTGGAGTACCAAACGAAGTCCAAATGGTACGAAACTTGACAGGCGGTCTACCGGTAGTAAACCAAGGCCGCTTGGCAAGTCTCGGTCCAATCCGAAAATGTTTAATCCCCACACATGAAAGAAAGCTAGAAATGGCCACCGGAGGAGAACGAAGCGCCGGAATGCAAAACGGACAACGGGAAAAAAATGCTCGAATGCATGAGACGAACACGTATGCAAATGCAATGCACATGATGACATGATATGAGATGCATGACAATGACAACAACACACGGAGACAAAACCCGAACCCGAGATAATAAAATAACTTAACGCCGGAAACGGCAAGAGTTGGAGTACAAATAGGGAAAGTTACATCCGGGGCGTTACAGCCGGCCAGGGGAGAGGCGCGCCCAAGGGGGGGCAATCCTACTCCAAGTAGGTTTGCCCCCTCCATTTCCTATTCCAAGAAGGAGAAGGGGGGAGGAGGAGGTGGAGAGAAGGAAGGAGGGGGGTCGCCGCCCCTTCCCCTTGTCCAATTCGGATTGGGGCAAGGGGGGCCGCGCGCCACACCTGGCTGCCCTCTCTCTTCTCCACTAAGGCCCATAAGGCCCAATAGGTTCCGGGGGGGGGTCCGGTAACCCCCGGTACTCCGGTATATGTCAGAAACCTCCCGGAACCCTTCCGGTGTCCGAACATAGTCATCCAATATATCAATCTTTACGTCTCGACCATTTCCAGACTCCTCGTCATGTCCGTGATCATATCCGGGACTCCAAACTACCTTCGGTACATCAAAACACAAAAACTCATAATACCGATCGTCACAGAACTTTAAGCGTGCGGACCCTACATGTTCGAGAACTATGTAGACATGACCGAGACATGTCTCCGGTCAATAACAAATAGCGGAACCTCGATGCTCATATTGGTTCCTACATATTATACGAAGATCTTTATCGGTCAAACCGCATAACAACATATGTTGTTCCCTTTGTCATCGGTATGTTACTTGCCCGAGATCAGTTGAGAGGGGTACGACACTTCCTGCCATACAGAATTTCAAAAGGGGCCTTGCCCGAACTTGCTTGAAAACTGTTGTTGTAGGAGAATTCAGCATAAGGAAGACAATCCTCCCACTTCATGCCGAAGGAGATCACACAAGCCCTGAGCATATCTTCAAGAATCTGGTTGACACGCTCGACTTGACCGCTTGTTTGAGGATGGAAAGCTGTGCTGAAGCGGATGTTAGTGCCCATGGCCTTCTGAAAAGAATCCCAAAACTTCGAGGTAAAGATGCTACCACGGTCTGAAGAGATCACTTGAGGAATACCGTGTAGAGAGACAATACAAGAGGTATAGAGTTCCGCCAATTGAGCTGCAGTGATCGACTCTTTGATAGGCAGAAAGTGAGCCACTTTGGTGAGTTTGTTGATGACAACGAATATAGCATCATTGCCACGCTTGGACTTAGGAAACCCAGTCACGAAGTCCATTTCAATGTGGTCAAACTTCCATTCTGGAATGGCAAGAGGTTGGAGGAGACCAGCTGGCCTTTGGTGTTCTGCCTTCACTCTTCTGCAGACATCACATTCATTCACGAATTGAGCGATCTCGCGCTTCATTCGAGTCCACCAATAAGCTTGCTTAAGGTCCTGATACATCTTCGTGCTCCCAGGGTGGATGGAGAGGAGAGAAGTGTGAGCCTCGTTCATGATCACCTTACGGAGGTCACCTCTGGGTACAACAATACGATCCTCGAAGAAGAGAGTGTCCTTGTCATCAAGGCGGTAGCACTTGTACTTGGACTGACTCTTGGCAATCCCAATCTTCACCTTTTTCACCATAGCATCAAGAAGCTGCGCTTGGCGAATCTGGTCTTCCAAGGTAGGAGAGACTTGAAGGTTGGCAAGGAAACCTTGAGGAACAACTTGCAGGTTAAGTTTGCGGAAAGCTTCACAAAGCTCGGGTTGATAAGGCTTAAGAATCAGACTGTTGCAGTAGGCCTTTCTGCTCAAAGCGTCAGCAATCACATTGGCCTTGCCTGGAGTATACTCGATACTCGGATTATACTCTTGAATCATTTCAACCCATCGAGTTTGCCTAAGGTTGAGATTAGGCTGAGTGAAGATGTACTTGAGACTCTTGTGATCAGTGAAAATGTCCACTTTTCTTCCCAATAGAAGATGTCTCCAAGTCAAAAGAGCATGCACAACTGCCGCCAACTCGAGATCATGAGTGGGGTAGTTCTTCTCATTAGGCTTCAACTGGCGACATGTATAAGCAACAACTTTCTTCTCTTGCATCAATACTGCGCCAAGACCTTGGAGAGAGGCGTCACAAAAGACCTCGTACAGCTTGGATTCATCAGGTGGAGTCAGAACTGGAGCAGTGATCAATTTCTCTTTCAAAGTGTTGAAAGCAATGTCACACTCCGGAGACCAAACGTACTTGACGTGCTTCTGGAGAAGGTTTGAGAGAGGCTTCGCAATCTTGGAAAAGTTTTCAATGAATCTTCGGCAATAGCTTGCGAGACCGAGAAAACTGCGGAGTTGCTTCATGTTCTGAGGAGGTTCCCAATTCACAATTGCAGACACCTTCTCAGGATTCACGGAAATGCCCTTGGCAGAGATGATATGACCAAGATAAAGAACCTCATCAAGCCAAAATTCACACTTGGAGAACTTGGCATAGAACTGATGTTCCCTGAGCTTATCAAGAACCAAACGCAAGTGCTTGGCATGATCTTCCTTGTTCTTCGAGAAAACCAGAATGTCGTCGAGATAGACCAAAACGAAGTCATTGGTGTAGGCGTTGAAGATGAAATTCATCATGCGAGAGAACGTCGGAGGAGCGTTGGCGAGGCCAAAAGACATGACAGTGTATTCATATGAACCAAAGCTTGTTCTGAATACTGTCTTGGGAATATCTTCTTCACGAATGCGAATCTGGTGATAACCCACACGGAGATCAAGTTTGGAGAATACTTGGGCACCTTTGAGTTGTTCGAATAGCTCATTGATGTTGGGAAGTGGGTATTTGTTCTTGATGGTCTTCTTGTTCACTGGACCGTAATCAACACAAAGTCGGTCCGTTCCATCCTTCTTCTTCACAAAAAGAACACCACAACCCCACGAAGAAGAACTAGGCCGGATAAGACCCATTTTCTCTTGCATATCGAGTTGCTTCTTCAGCTCCTTCAACTCTTCAGGTCCGAGCTTGTAAGGACGTTTGCACACAGGTTCCGTGCCAGGCTCAAGATCAATAACGAATTCAACTGGCCGGTGCGGAGGCATTCCTGGAAGCTCTTCTGGAAAGACGTCTTGATATTCGCAAACGACTGGAATTTGAGAGATGGCATCCAATTCACCCTTCTCATTGAGAGAAAACAGACGGATAGTATCATCACGAGCGGAAAAGACAATTACATCCTCAGATGAATGAGTCAATTGAATCTGCCTGGCTGCACAATCAAGCTGAGCCTTGTGCTTAGAAAGCCAATCCATCCCGAGAATAAGATCAATATCCGAGTCACCAAGAACATTTGGAGAGGACAAGAACTTATAGTCACCCAAAGTGATAGTAACATCCGGAACGCATACTCGAGATGTCATTTGACGGGCCGGAGAGACGATAGCCAACCGTTTCGGCAACACTTGAGTAAAAAAATCATGCTTAGATGCAAAAGGTCTTGAGATGAAACAATGCGATGCACCAGTGTCAAAAAGAACTTTTGCGGGAATATCATTAACAGGAAGGTTACCCATGATCACATCTGACGAGTCCTCTGCCTGAGCTGCATTCATCAAATTGACCTTGGCGTGCTTGGGGTTATGCTTGACCACAGCTGTACTTGCCGATATGACAGGAGGAGGAGGAGGAAGACGCCTCTGGTTGAAACACTTGTTGGCATAGTGACTCTTCTGTTGTGTAGCGACCAGACCTCAAACAGTCTGATCTCTGTGCTCCGGTGTCATCCCTGGATCAGTAATGCTGACACCACACAGTACTCGGAGGATTTATAGCAGAGTAGCAATCACACACTTATTACATTGAGTGTCTCAAAAGAGAACTTATTACAATAAATATGGCTTAAGGCCATCTAATAACGATAACAGCGGAAGGCTTGGAAGATAAGTGAGTCCATCAACTCCAACGGCATCACTGAGTATAGAACCACGACCTAAAACTCCTTAATCATCGTCTGAAAAGTCTGCAACATCAACATTGCAGCCCGAAAATGGGTCAGCACATGGAATATGCTGGCACGGTAACACATAGAGAGTAATGGAATGCAACAGCTATACTATATGCATATTTGGCTGGTGGAAGGCTCTATGGTTACTGTTTTTGCGTAAAGCCAATTTTTCCCTACTTCAAAGGAATAAAATTAATTACTATCATGGTGGTTGTGAAACATTGAGAATGGTTGACAGCATCCTCAATCCCAATTAAGTAACATCATTAAAACCCATCCAAATTAATTTTAGAGTAACATGTTGAGATTCACATGATAATCCAGGTACTAGATACTCAGGATGTCCATAACCAGGGACACGGCTAACCATGATTAGTTTATTACACTCTGCAGAGGTTTGCGCACTTTTCCCCACAAGACTCGATCGCCTCCGTTTGGTTTCTCGCACTGCAGGGTGTTTGAGAAGACGGATGACCGAGACACAGTCTTTCAGAAGCGCTAGCACCTTACGACGGGTAGACCGGTACACCTACTTTCCCCTACATCTGCTAGTCTACCACTGTAAGAATTCGCACAACTTAGTCAACTATGCCAGAGCCCATAATGGCTTGTGGCTGCACACGGAAGTTTCTAGTATGAAAAATCTCATGATCCCTTTGAGCCTGGGTGGCGGTCCAAATAAAAACAGGCAAGTCCTGGTAACCCCAGGTGCCTCAATCCACCCAGATGTGTGTTAGGTTGCCACCTTAGATAAACCCTTAATTATAATTCTCACATCTGTCATGGATATCACTCACCCAATCCACGTCTACTAGCATAGCATGGCATAATAAGCAAACGTAGAAGTAACTCTCAAAGGTTTGATAATAAACAGGTAATAGGTACTACCTCATCTACTTCCCATCCCACAATTTAATTAGATCCTAATCATGCAATGTGTGAGGATTGATCTAATGCAATAAAACTGGGTTGTAGAAAAAGGTATGATCAAAGTGTTACTTGCCTTGCTGATGATCCGCGTAACCTAGAGATTCGAAGTAACAAGCGGCGCACTCCAGGTATTCTATCGCAGACAAACAACAAGCATACAATAAGTACTCATCTAATGCACAGGTAAAACTCAAATAGAAGATCTAACCAGAAAGTTCAACTTAAGAACCCTGGTTTGCAAAAGAATCAAATCGAACGAAGCAAAAAAAAATCAAACGGCGAAAGAAAACAACTTCGTTCTAGTAATCTGGATCTAGGGCAAATTTTACAGTAGCAAAAACATGTTTAAGTTGATTATTCGGAAAGAGGGTTTCGAGACGAAACTCCAGGCACTTGAATCGCCTGATTCCGATAAACGAGCGAAAAGTTATACTAAACGAAAATCGGATCAGAAATCGCGATCAGAAAATAACCGCGGAAAATCCGACGAAAAAGAAAAACGACGAACAGAATTTTTTTTAAAAAAATACTGCACGGAAAACGAGGCGGCAGCGAACCTCGAAAGGCGCGCGGCTCCGGCGGCGGCTAAAGGCGGCGGCGGGCTAGGGTTTCACAGGGCTGGGCTGGCTCTCTCTCTCGCCCGGGCGGGTGCTATATAAAGGCCTGGCCGGCGGTTTCCTGGCCGGGTACGGCCCGTAGTCGGTTACGCGTTTTTTTATAAATCCGCTCGGAAGAAAAATAAAAAGAAATACTAAACGGACTCCAAAAATCACGAAATAAATTTTGCCGGGCTCCTAAAATCAAGCCCGATAAAGTGAACATTTATCTGGGCCCAAACTACAACTTTGAGAAACGCGCATTTTTCCTAAATTCAAATAAAAATACCGAAAAACTCCGAAATAAATCTTATTTGATTTTTTTATTAAATCTTCAATATTTCTATATTTTGAGAAAGTCATTTTATTCCATCTCTCATATTTTTGTAATAGAAATAATTGATGATAAAATAAATAAAATCAAATGATCCTGTTTACATAATTTGAGAAAACTCAAATACGTAGATAACGAAATCCCCAACTCTCTCCGTGGGTCCCTGAGTTGCTTAGCATTTTCTAGGATCAAAACCAAAAGCAAAATAAAATATGATATGCATGATGACCTAATGTATAACATTTCAAATTGAAAATTTGGGATGTTACAAACCTACCCTCTTTAAGATGAATCTCGCCCTCGAGATTCGGGTTGGCTAGAAAATAGGTGAGGGTGGTTTTTGAGCAAATCTTCCTCTCGCTCCCAGGTGGCTTCATCCTCCGTGTGGTGGCTCCACTGAACTTTACAAAACTTGATAACCTTGCTGCGAGTAACTCGACTGGCAAACTCGAGAATCTTGACTGGTTTCTCCTCATAGGTCAAATTGTTATCCAACTGAATTGCTTCAAATGACACTGTGTCTCTCAAAGGTATGTCGGCCATCTCCGCATGACACTTCTTCAACTGAGAAACGTGAAACACATCATGCACTCCTGTTAATCCTTCTGGCAATTCCAACTTGTAAGCCACTTCTCCCATACGCTCCGAAACTCGATATGGTCCTACAAATCGTGGCGCTAACTTCCCCTTAACTCCAAAGCGCTTAATCCCTCGAAGTGGGGATACTCGAAGATAAGCTCTATCTCCGACTTCGTTAACTGTCTCCTTGCGTTTAGAATCTGCGTAGCTCTTCTGCCTGGACTGGGCTACCTTGAGCCTATCACGAATCAACTTCACCTTCTGTTCAGACTCTTTAATCAGATCTGGTCCAAACAACTGGCGGTCTCCAACTTCGTCCCATGACAACGGTGTCCTGCACCTCCTTCCGTACAAAGCTTCGAAAGGTGCCATCTTCAAACTGGTCTTATAGCTATTATTGTAAGAGAACTCTGCATATGGCAAATTATCGTCTCAACTAGATCCAAAATCTAGTGCACAAGCTCTCAGCATATCCTCCAAAATCTGATTGACTCTCTCGGTCTGTCGATCTGTCTGCGGATGAAAAGCTGTACTAAATTCTAACCTAGTACCCAAAGTTTCATGTAACTGCTTCCAGAACTTTGAGGTAAACTGGGTTCCTCTATCTGATACGATGCTCCTCGGAACTCCATGCAAACATACGATCCTGCTCATGTATATCTTTGCCAACTTAGGACTGGTGTAAGTGGTCTTTACTGGGATGAAATGTGCTACCTTCGTCAACCGATCAACTACAACCCAAATCGAGTCATAGCCTGAACAAGTCCTTGGTAATCCCGTGATAAAATCCATGCCTAGCTTATCCCACTTCCATTCGGGTATCGGCAATGGTTGCAACAATCCTGCTGGCTTCTGATGCTCTGCCTTTACTCTCTGACATACATCACAAACTACTACATACTCCGCAATATCCTTCTTCATTCTGGTCCACCAGAAAATATCCTTCAAATCCAAATACATCTTGGTATTTCCTGGGTGAATCGAATATGGTGAATCATGTGCCTCTTGCAAAATCAACTTTCTGATCTCCGGGTCATTGGGCACGTAAACACGGTCTTCAAACCATAGGGTGTCGTGCTCATCCTTACGAAATCCTTTAGCTTTTCCTTTGCTCAGTTTCTCCTTTATAGCGACAATCTCTTTGTCAGTTTTCTGAGCCTCTCTGATTCTATCCATCAAAGTTGACTGAATTTACAATGTTGCTACATAGCCTCTCGGAACTATTTCCAAACATAGTTCACGAAAATTTTCTGCTAACTCCTTGGGTATTTCTCCTGTCATTAACGTATTGACATGGCTCTTGCGGCTTAATGCATCAGCTACTACATTAGCTTTTCCGGGATGGTAATGCAATTTCATATCATAATCCTTGATGAGCTCCAACCATCTCCTTTGTCTAAGATTCAACTCCTTCTGCGTGAAAATGTACTTCAAACTCTTATGATCCGTGTACACCTCACAATGATTTCCAATGAGGAAATGTCTCCATGTCTTCAATGCATGCGCTACGGCTGCTAACTCCAAATCATGCATAGCATAATTCAATTCGTGAGGCTTCAGTTGTCGTGAAGCATACGAAACAACTCTTCCTTCCTGCATAAGCACTGCTCCAAGTCCTCGACGTGAAGCGTCGCAATACACCTCATAATCCTTGGTTTGATCTGGCAAAATCAACACTGGTGAGGTAACCAAACGTTTCTTCAACTCCTGGAAACTTGCCTCACACTCCTCAGTCCATTTGAACTTAGTATCCTTCTTCAACAACTCCATCATAGGTTTCGCGATCTTTGAGAAATTCTCAATAAATCTCCGGTAGTATCCTGCGAGTCCAAGAAAACTCTGGATCTCTCCAACTGTTGTTGGTGCTTCCCACTTGGTCACGGTTTCAACTTTAGCGGGATCTACTGCTATACCTTCTCTAGATATAACATGTCCGAGGAATCCTACTTCCTTCAACCAAAATTCACATTTGCTGAACTTGGCATATAATTGATGTTCTCTGAGCTTTCCAAGTACCAAACGCAAATGCTCCTTATGCTCCTCTTCATTCTTCGAATATACCAGGATATCATCAATGAACACTACGACGAACTTATCCAAAACTCCATAAACACTTTGTTCATCATGTTCATAAAATAGGCAGGCGCGTTAGTCAGACCAAATGACATAACGGTATACTCATACAGTCCATATCTTGTGGTGAATGCTGTCTTAGGTATATCCTGTTCTCGAATCTTCGACTGGTGTTATCCTGATCGCAAATTGATCTTAGAAAACACTTTAGCTCCTTGCAATCGATCAAACAGATCGTTGATCATTGGTAGCGGGTACTTGTTCTTGATTGTTACTTCGTTCAATCCTCGATAGTCAACAACCATCCTTAACGATCCATCCTTCTTCTCTACTAGAAGTACTGGTGATCCCCAAGGTGAAGAACTTGGGCGAATATATCCCTTATCCAGTAACTCCTTAATCTGCTTCTTAATTTCCACCAAATCTTTTGCTGGCATCCTATATGGTCTCTTCGATATTGGCCCAGTGCCTGGCAATAGCTCAATCAAAAACTCAATATCTCTATCCGGTGGCATGCCTGGCAACTCTTCGGGAAATACATCAGGAAAATCCTTTACCACTGGTACTTCCTCCTGCACAACTCCTGATAAGGAATTTACTTGTGTCCTGTTTGGCGCATGTCGGGATACATACTTGATCCTTCTTCCTTCTGGCGTTGTGAGCAAAATTGTCTTACTGGCACAATCGATGTTTCCTCCATACATCGATAGCCAATCCATACCAAGAATCACATCCAGACCTTGGGATTCCAAAATAATTAAATCCGTTGGGAAAACATGCCTTCCTATACTTAATGGCACTTGAAAACATTCTTGACTGGCCATGTACTCCGCTCCTGATGAGCTTATTAGCATAGGTGTTTTAAGAATCCTAGTGGGCAGGCTATACTTTTCCACAAATCCCCTTGATATGTATGAATGCGATGCACCAGTATCAAAAAGAACGAGTGCAGTAAATGACTTAACCAAAAACTTACCTATTACTGCATCGGGCTGAGCTTCAACCTCCTCCACATTAACGTGGTTCACCTGTCCCCTGTTGAAAGGGTTCGGCTTCTTTCCAGAGCTTCCATTTCCGTTTTGTCCTTCAGGACAGTCATTTGCATAATGTCCTGGCTTCGAACACTTATAGCAAGTGACGTGGCTCAAGTCCTTCTTGGCTGGGGTTGATGGAGTGTTGCGGTTCTGGCCATTGCTTCCTCCATTCCCATTACCATTCTTGGTGCTATTGTGGTTGTGCGAGCTACCTACTCCATGGGTATGCTGAAAATGTCCTCCCGGCCTAGGGGTAAAACGAGGCTTCTGCTGAGCTCCTGAATTATACTTTCCTTTTCCATACTTCCTCTTGCGGTTCTCAATTTGCTGCTGCTTCCCTTCAATCATAAGAGCACGATCTACCAACTCCTGGTAGTTGTTGAAGGTGGCTACCATCAGCTGCATACTCAACTCATCATTCAGTCCTTCTAGGAATTTCTCCTGCTTAGCTGCATCCGTAGCAACGTCATCTGGGGCATAACGTGCTAGCTTACTAAACTCCTCCACATACTGGCCAACGGTCCGTCCTCCTTGGCGTAAGTTACGAAACTCACGCTTCTTCATGGCCATTGCTCCTGCTGAAACATGGGCAGTACGGAAAGCCTACTGAAACTGGTCCCATGTGACAGTGTCGACTGAGAAGGTGGCTGTGAAATTCTCCCACCAAGATGCTGCGGGTCCTTCTAACTGATGTGCGGCAAACTTAACCTTCTCCACATCTGTGCATCCTGTTGTGGTCAACTCCCTAGCTATCTTGCGGAGCCAATCATCTGCTACAATCGGCTCGGTGCTACTGGAAAACACCGGCGGATTCAGCCTAAGAAAACGGGCTAAGTGGTCAACAGGTGGTGGTGGTGGGTTGTTTTTGTTGTTCCCCTGATTCTGATTCTGAACTAGCAACTACATCAAGGTGTTCTGCTGCTAGATCAACTGAGTGAGCTCCGGCGGAAAGGTAAATCCGGGGTCACATCTCGGAGGCATCTAAGGGTTTAGAAAAGATGAGATATAAGAATAGAGGGGGTCTAAAGGGAAAACACTACCCATATGCACATGAGGCAAAAGCACACAATTCACTCCAATCAATCAAACAAGGGCATACAATCGATCTAGCTATCGCAAAAGTGCTCGGACTACTAAATTTTACATGGTGGACTACTACTACTGATGAGGTGGTCTACTAGAAATATTCTACGGTTGTAGACTCCATGATATCGGCTCCTGCTTCATCAACATAGACATCATCGCTACTATCTTGTTCCGAGTCGGTGCCGTCAATGATGATGTAGTCCTTCGGGCTAATCTCCTTGGGTTCTTCGTCTTCATCTACTGGTGTTGGGCCTCCCATAAATATTCCAATCTTCATAGTTAGGTCGGCATTCTTATCCACCAATACTTCAATTTCTTCTTCATAATCTTCGCGTGTAGCCTTGAGTTCTTCCTCCAGTTCCTTGATTCTAGTCTTAGCCTTCTTCAGATCTATCATGTCGGCGCACATCTGATTCTCCTGTCATCGAATGTGCTGGTTTAACTCCTGAATAAAAGCTGCAATTGATCTATCCTTCTTGGTGCTGATCATCTCTCAGTGTTCATCTCGGCGCCCACAAATCTGGTAGATAGTATCCTTAAGATCCTTGCGGTAGACTTCTCCAATGCGTCCCATGGCGATGTGAGCTGCCATGCTCTTTCCTAGACTCCAAGTTGGTGCATCAAAAGAAAACTCTATGGGCTCAGTGACTGGCATGAACGTCCTTCCTGGAACTTGAACTTGAATCATCCAGCGCTCTTCTTCAGGTAAAGTGGCGTTGTAGATTCCCGTGAAGCTTGGTACTCCTATGTTCAGGTATCTAGTGACTTCCTTAAAGTGGCGTCCAAAGGGTGTATCTTCATCCGGTTGGGTGAACTTGTTCCTTGCATCCGTCATCCTAAAGAGTAGAAAAGATGAGAAGTCAGAAGAGAAGAGAGTGAGTAGTGATCTAGGTCTTTAGCTCAGTGGTCGTGTCCTACAGTCAGCGTGTGCTCTGATACCATCTCTGTAGCGACCAGACCTCAAACAGTCTGATCTCTGTGCTCCGGTGTCATCCCTGGATCAGTAATGCTGACACCACACAGTACTCGGAGGATTTATAGCAGAGTAGCAATCACACACTTATTACATCGAGTGTCTCAAAAGAGAACTTATTACAATAAATATGGCTTAAGGCCATCTAATAACGATAACAGCGGAAGGCTTGGAAGATAAGTGAGTCCATCAACTCCAACGGCATCACTGAGTATAGAACCACGACCTAAAACTCCTTAATCGTCGTCTGAAAAGTCTGCAACATTAACGTTGCAGCCCGAAAACGGGTCAGCACATGGAATATGCTGGCAAGGTAACACATAGAGAGTAATGGAATGCAACAGCTATACTATATGCATATTTGGCTGGTGGAAGGCTCTATGGTTACTGTTTTTGCGTAAAGCCAATTTTTCCCTACTTCAAAGGAATAAAATTAATTACTATCATGGTGGTTGTGAAACATTGAGAATGGTTGACAGCATCCTCAATGCCAATTAAGTAACATCATTAAAACCCATCCAAATTAATTTTAGAGTAACATGTTGAGATTCACATGATAATCCAGGTACTAGATACTCAAGATGTCCATAACCGGGGACACGGCTAACCATGATTAGTTTATTACACTCTGCAGAGGTTTGCGCACTTTTTCCCACAAGACTCGATCGCCTCCGTTTGGTTTCTCGCACTACAGGGTGTTTGAGAAGACGGATGACCGAGACACAGTCTTTCAGAAGCGCTAGCACCTTACGACGGGTAGACCGGTACACCTACTTTCCCCTACATCTGCTAGTCTACCACTGTAAGAGTTCGCACAACTTAGTCAACTATGCCAGAGCCCATAATGGCTTGTGGCTGCACACGGAAGTTTCTAGTATGAAAAATCTCATGATCCCTTTGAGCCTGGGTGGCGGTCCAAATAAAAACAGGCAAGTCCTGGTAACCCCAGGTGCCTCAATCCACCCAGATGTGTGTTAGGTTGCCACCTTAGATAAACCCTTAATTATAATTCTCACATCTGTCATGGATATCACTCACCCAATCCACGTCTACTAGCATAGCATGGCATAATAAGCAAACGTAGAAGTAACTCTCAAAGGTTTGATAATAAACAGGTAATAGGTACTACCTCATCTACTTCCCATCCCACAATTTAATTAGATCCTAATCATGCAATGTGTGAGGATTGATCTAATGCAATAAAACTGGATTGTAGAAAAATGTATGATCAAAGTGTTACTTGCCTTGCTGATGATCCGCGTAACCTAGAGATTCGAAGTAACAAGCGGCGCACTCCGGGTATTCTATCGCAGATAAACAACAAGCATACAATAAGTACTCATCTAATGCACAGGTTAAACTCAAATAGAAGATCTAACCAGAAAGTTCAACTTAAGAACCCTGGTTTGTAAAAGAATCAAATCGAACGAAGCAAAAAAAATCAAACGGCGAAAGAAAACAACTTCGTTCTAGTAATCTGGATCTAGGGCAAATTTTACAGTAGCAAAAACATGTTTAAGTTGATTATTCGGAAAGAGGGTTTCGAGATGAAACTCCAGGCGCTTGAATCGCCTGATTCCGATAAACGAGCGAAAAGTTATACTAAACGAAATTCGGATCAGAAATCGCGATCAGAAAATAACCGCGGAAAATCCGACGAAAAAGAAAAACGATGAACAGAATTTTTTTTTTAAAAAAACTGCACGGAAAACGAGGCGGCGGCGAACCTCGAAAGGCGCGCGGCTCCAGCGGCGGCGGCGGCGGGCGGCGGCGGCGGCTAAAGGCGGCGGCGGCGGGCTAGGGTTTCACAGGGCTGGGCTGGCTCTCTCTCTCGCCCGGGCGGGCGCTATATAAAGGCCTAGCCGGCGGTTTCCTGGCCGGGTACGGCCCGTAGTCGGTTACGCGTTTTTTTATAAATCCGATCGGAAGAAAAATAAAAAGAAATACTAAACGGACTCCAAAAATCACGAAATAAATTTTGCCGAGCTCCTAAAATCAAGCCCGATAAAGTGAACATTTATCTGGGCCCAAACTACAAATTTGAAAAACGTGCATTTTTCCTAAATTCAAATAAAAATACCGAAAAACTCCGAAATAAATCTTATTTGATTTTTTTATTAAATCTTCAATATTTCTATATTTTGGGAAAGTCATTTTATTCCCTCTCTCATATTTTTGTAATAGAAATAATTGATGATAAAATAAATAAAATCAAATGATCCTATTTACATAATTTGAGAAAACTCAAATACGTAAATAAAGAAATCCCCAACTCTCTCCGTGGGTCCTTGAGTTGGTTAGGATTTTCTAGGATCAAAACCAAAAGCAAAATAAAATATGATATGCATGATGACCTAATGTATAACATTCCAAATTGAAAATTTGGGATGTTACATGTTGGCACTTGTTGCACGTGACCTCTGAAAGCGGACGGTGATACGGAGCACTCGATCTTGGAGCTTGAGACGAAGTCTTGTTCTGAAAGCCAGGGTTGGGTGGGTGGAAAGAACCACTGCCACCTTTACTCTTCTGCTGAAACGGCTGACGGAACGGAGGAGGAGGAAGCCAAAACTTCTGTTGCTTGGCCACTTGAGTAGAGGAAGAAGGAGTAACATCTCTGACTCGCTTCTTGGAAGCATCATACCTCAACTGAGCAGCCTCTTGCTTCAGTGCCATGTTGTAGAACTCATCGTATCTCAAGGGCTCAAAGAGGACAAGAGCTAGCTGAATTTCTTCCCTGAGACCACCCCTGAACTGATATATCATGCTCTTCTCATCAGGGACGTCCTGCTTGGCAAAGCGGGCGAGCTTCTGGAACAACTTGTTGTAGTCATAGACAGATAAAGAGCCTTGCTTCAGATTGCGGAATTCCTCACGCTTGCTTTCAACCACGCTCTGCGGAATATGATGAGCTCGGAAATCTCAATGGAAATCATCCCAAGTGATAACACGTCCACCTCTGGAATCCTTGTACTGCTGGAACCATTCTGCAGCTTGATCTTTGAGTTGGAAGGAAGCGAACTTAACAAAGTCCTCAGGCCTGACGTTACTGCACTCGAAATGCTTGCACAGATCCACAAGCCAATCGTCAGCATCGGTTGCCTCAACACAATTGCTGAAAGTCTTTGGCCCGTTAGCAAGGAACTGGTTGAGTGTAGCAAAGTGACTCTGATTGCTGCCTTGATTCCCATGACTGCCTTGATTGCGCTCTTGAAGAATTTGCATGATCAACTGTGTATTTGCATTGGTTGCAGCCATCACAGCTTGCCATGCCTCCGGAGGAGGTGGAGGTGCTGGCGGATCAGGATTCGGAGTCGTGCGCGTTGGAGGAGCCATCCTGAAGAGGTTGACCACCATTAGCACATTGATAGACAAATAATGAAGCTGAATCCAACAGAATGAAAATTGCAACATATAGTCTTCACATCCGAACAAAATGAATGAATGCATTCCTCTTGAAATGGTCACATATCCATAAATTGAGAAGCCACATAGAATTAAGGTAGAGAAATAAATCAACAAGGTACGGATCAAGAACGAATAATCGGTAAGAAATCCCAATCTCAAACCATTATCCGTGGAAGAAGAACTAGAGCTACTAGAATTCCCACCTATGAAACTCCCGAACCTTTCCGGTTATGCAATCAGGTGTTGGGGATACAGGGGAAGCATAATATCTCACCCAAACTAGCAAATCCTACATCCAGCTGTATCCATCCTTCAACACATAACCAAGAAACCTTCGGAAACCATCTACCTCAACCTTCGAAAAGCATCCGTTATACAAGTTATGGCGATACTCCCGAACTCCCGCCCCAGTACTGGGTGGCGTCGAGGTTATCTCACCAATGAACTGCATAAAAGAGATTTTCGATGTCGGCGTACTAAACTCAGGTATTCCAGAACTGTAACGATAAAATTATGATGACAACACCTCAGAGCTCAACTCCCCGGGACACTTCCACTAAACCCCTGACAGGAGGCACCAAGACAATGTTCTCATCATAAAACCATCGGAACGATTCCAAGATACCCACGTGATCCTAAATTTTTTTTAGTGAAATTTGAGAAGAGAAGAGTCAAAACTCTACGTCAGGATGCCTTACCAGAGCGATGAGGAGACTGGGAAGTAAAAAGAATTCCTAAACTCTCCAATATATAATTCCTAAATGACTCAAAACATTTTTCTAGACACAACTCGGCCGCTAAAAACGATCAAGCAATGGGGCTCCTAAGGTCGGGGAAGGCTCTGATTACCAACTTGTAACACCCTCGATGCGACTATAGCTCCCACGTGTCGAGGCACGACTTAGAGACATAATCGCATTGAAGGCATATTTCGCAAGTTAGGCAATCTTCACAACATCCCATGTAATATGATAATAAAAGGGGAGATAACATAGTTGGCTTACACTCGCCACGTCAATCAAGTACATAAATAACATTACATCATCCAAACACTCATGGCCCGACTACGGCGCCAAAATAAAAGAGAACCCAACATGCGACACGGTCCCGTTCACCCCCAACTGGGCACCACTACTGATCATCGGGAAAGGAAACATAGTATCGTTGAGAGTCTTCGTCGAACTCCCACTTGAGCTCATACGCGTCTCCTGGAGCGGAATCATCAGGCCCTGCATCTGGTGTAATAGTAATCTGTGAGCCACAGGGACTCAGCAATCTCGCACCCTCGCGATCAAGACTATTTAAGCTTATAGGTATGGCAAGGTAAATGTAAGTGGAGCTGCAGCAAGCGACTAGCAAGTATGGTGGCTAACTTATTCGCAAAAGAGGGAGCGAGAGGAGGCAAAGCACGAGCGAAAAACTAGAGAGCAACCTGCGTAAACATTACTCCAACACCGTGTCCACTTCCCGGACTCCGCCGAGAAGAGGCCATCACGGTAACACACTCGGTTGATTCATTTTAGTTAAGTTAAGGTTCAATTTATCTATAACCGGACATTAACAAATTCCAATCTGCCCATAACCGCGGGCACGGCTTTCGAAAGTTCAAATCCCTACAGGGGAGTCCCAACTTAGCCCATGACAAGATCTCACGGTCAACGAAGGAATAGACCTCCTCCCAAGACGTTCCGATCAGACTCGGTATCTCGGTAACTCAAGACACTTCGACAGGTTAAAACAAGACCAGCAACACCGCCCGAATGTGCCGACAAATCCCGATAGGAGCTGCACATATCTCTTTCTCAGGGCACACTCAGATAAGCAATCCGCACAACTAAAACCAGCCCTCGAGTTTCCCCGAGGTGGCGCTGCAAGGGGCTCTAGTTTGGACCAACACTCAGAGGAGCACTGACCCGGGGGGGGGGGGGTTAAAATAAGATGACCCTTGAGTTTGCAGAACCCAAGGGAAAGAAAAAGGCTAGGTGGAAAATGGTAAGACCAATGTTGGGCATTGCTGGAAAAGCTTTAATCAAGGCGAACTATCAAGGGGTTCCCATTATAACCCAACCGCGTAAGGAACGCAAAATCCGGGAACATAACACCGATATGACGGAAACTAGGGCAGCAAGAGTGGAACAAAACACTAGGCGAGAGGCCGAGCCTTCCACCCTTTACCAAGTATATAGATGCATTAAGATAACAAGATAATATAATGATATCCCAACAAGTAAATAAATGTTCCAACAAGGAACGGCCTCAAATCTTCACCTGCAACTAGCAACGCTATAAGAGGGGCTGAGCAAAGCGGTAACATAGCCAATCAACGGTTTGTTAGGACAATGGTGGGTTAGAGGTTTGACATGGCAATTTGGGAGGCTTGCAAGCAAGTGGTAGGCATCGTAGCGATGGCATAGCAAAAGAGCGAGCAAACTAGCATAGCAAAGATAGTAGTGATTTCGAGGGTATGATCATCTTGCCTGCACAGTTGTCAGAGTTGACTGGATCCTCAAAAGCAAACTCAACGGGCTCCTCGTTAGCGAACTCATCTCCCGGCTCTACCCAAACAAGAGAAACAAGAAACAAGGATACAATCAAACACGTGCAAACTCAAACAACACGATGCAAAGATGATATGCTATGCGGGATGCGATGCGGGATGCAAAATGCAAGATATGACAGGAAATGCATGAACCTGGCCTCAACTTGGAATTCCAAGGGTGCCACTGGAAAGATGAGATGAAATCTCTTGAAAACGATATAAAGAACGCCGAAATCGGAGTTACGGTTTGAAAATGGCAAGCGATTCAAAAATGGCACCGGTCTGCAATTTACAGCAAGTAGGCATCTAAATGCAATGAGATGAACATGCTACAGCACACAAACATGGCAACAAAATACATGTCAGGGTAGTATTCAAGATGCTTAACAAAAGTCTAGCACTGAGCTACGGCCAATTCATCCATTAACAGGTTAAAACAAGCATGGCAAAAATGCAAATGACAAACAGATCTCAGACTTAGTGAAATTAACACTTGTCTGGAATTTCAGATCATATAGCCCTCTTCGGAGCAACAAAAAAACATGCTATAGGACCTGAACATGACAAAGAAAGACATGGCATGGAGCTACTCAACAAGCTTAACAAAAGTCCCTTAGTGACCTTGAGCCAAAAAGGACCAGAAAATACAATTGCAAGCATGTGAACATAGCAAAAACATAATCAGTTTCAGACTTAGTGAAAAACTAACACATGCTGAAATATAATTCAAGTAGGCATGTTTACGAGCTCGATGCACTCACTATGGTGCAAGTCGTGGCAAGGCAAGCATACACCCATAAAGAAGGCACAAAATAAAAGCTATACATAGCAAGAACAATGGCATAGCATGCACGGATCAACTACAATAACATCGGCAAAATCGCAAACAAGTTGACGATCTGTCCAGATTCGCAACGAAGCAAAAGTAGAGCTTGATTGACTCCAGCTAGGATGCTCCATAATTGCAAACAAAGACATGGATGGATAGAGCACTACAAGATTAACAAAACTCCCTTACTGATCATTCTCAAAAGAGGCACGGATCACTAGGAAACAATAAGAACATATGGCATCATGAGGTAAACAATCCCAGGACTTAGTGAAATCACAAGTCCCTGAAAACAGAATTAGCAAGTTCACCACTTTGCAAGCTTGCACAAGTCACTACACACATCCTAAAAATACATGGGTTGCACCTCTGGAAAGATGACAAAACCCTTAACAAAACATATGAAGAACTCACGGGCATAGCATGCACACATTAATCATGGCAAAAATGACAAAAGTGCTAAACGGAGTAACAGATCTGACAATTAACTCAAGTAGCCCTCTTCTAAAAGCATTTATGGCATCAAGATGAGCTCAAATGAAAATTATGCAATGGAATGAAATGATGTACTCTCTGAGATGAACATTTTGATATGCTATATGCATGAATCGGAGCTACGGATGCAAAGTTACGGGACCTCGAACAGGAGCATATGGACTGATAATTTAAGGACTTAGAGAAAAAAACAACCAGATCTAGGGTTTCTTCGGCGGGCACGTGAACCGAGGCGAAGGCTGCGGCGACCGGCGGGCGGCGGCTCCGGCGAGCTCGGTTCGTCGGCGGGGAGCTGAGGGAGAGGCAAGGCCGGCGACGAGGCAGCGGCGCGGGGCGGCGGCGCTCGCCGGCGGTGAGGCGGCGGGGCACGGCGAAGGCGGCGCGGCGTCGGAGCGGCTCGGGGCGAGGCGGCGATGGCCGGCAATGGCGCGGCGGCGGCGGTGTGCGCCGGCGCCGAGGACGACGGCGGCGGGGACTGAGGAGCGGGGCGCTCGGCTCGGCCCGGCTCGGGCCTCGGGAGGGCCAGCGATGGGCTTCGGCGGGCCGGCCGTGCGGCGAAGTGGGCGCGGCGGCTCGGCCAGTCAGTGGGCGACACGTGGCACGGTGGGGGCGTCGGACATGTCCGGCCTGCTCCGGACACGTCCGGCGGCGGCGGATCTGGGATTTTTAGGGTTAGGGGGGAGAGGATCCGCGAATTTGGAAAGGGGTGTATATATAGGCGTAGAGGGAGCTAGGAGAGTCCAAATGAGGTGCGGTTTTCGGCCACGCGATCGTGATCGAACGCTCTAGGACATGGAGCAGAGTTTGGTGGGTTTTGGGCCAAATTGGAGGGGTGTTGGGCTGCAACACACACGAGGCCTTTTTGGTCCCTCGGTTAACCATTGGAGTACCAAACGAAGTCCAAATGGTACGAAACTTGACAGGCGGTCTACCGGTAGTAAACCAAGGCCGCTTGGCAAGTCTCGGTCCAATCCGAAAATGTTTAATCCCCACACACGAAAGAAAGCTAGAAATGGCCACCGGAGGAGAACGACGCGCCGGAATGCAAAACGGACAACGGGAAAAAAATGCTCGAATGCATGAGATGAACACGTATGCAAATGCAATGCACATGATGACATGATATGAGATGCATGACAATGACAACAACACACGGAGACAAAACCCGAACCCGAGATAATAAAATAACTTAACGCCGGAAACGGAAAGAGTTGGAGTACAAATAGGGAAAGTTACACCCGGGGCGTTACAGCCGGCCAGGGGAGAGGCGCGCCCAAGGGGGGGCAATCCTACTCCAAGTAGGTTTGCCCCCTCCATTTCCTATTCCAAGAAGGAGAAGGGGGGAGGAGGAGGTGGAGAGAAGGAAGGAGGGGGGTCGCCGCCCCTTCCCCTTGTCCAATTCGGATTGGGGCAAGGGGGGCCACGCGCCACACCTGGCTGCCCTCTCTCCTCTCCACTAAGGCCCATAAGGCCCAATAGGTTCCGGGGGGGGGGGGGGGTCCGGTAACCCCCGGTACTCCGGTATATGTCAGAAACCTCCCGGAACCCTTCCGGTGTCCGAACATAGTCATCCAATATATCAATCTTTACGTCTCGACCATTTCCAGACTCCTCGTCATGTCTGTGATCATATCCGGGACTCCAAACTACCTTCGGTACATCAAAACACAAAAACTCATAATACCGATCGTCACAGAACTTTAAGCGTGCGGACCCTACATGTTCAAGAACTATGTAGACATGACCGAGACATGTCTCCGGTCAATAACAAATAGCGGAACCTCGATGCTCATATTGGTTCCTACATATTATACGAAGATCTTTATCGGTCAAACCGCATAACAACATACGTTGTTCCCTTTGCCATCGGTATGTTACTTGCCCGAGATTCGATCGTCGGTATCTCAATACCTAGTTCAATCTCATTACCGGCAAGTCTCTTTACTCGTTTCGTAATGCAAAATCCCGCAACTAAATCATTAGTCACATTGATTGCAAGGCTTATAGTGATGTGCATTACTGAGAGGGCCCAGAGATACCTCTCCGACAATCGGAGTGACAAATCCTATTCTTGATCTATGCCAACTCAACAAGCACCATCGGAGACACCTGTAGAGCACCTTTATAATCACCCAGTTACGTTGTGACGTTTGGTAGCACACAAAGTGTTCCACCGGAACTCGGGAGTTGCATAATCTCATAGTCATAGGAACATGTATAAGTCATGAAGAAAGCAATAGCAACAAACTAAATGATCATCGCGCTAAGCTAACGGAATGGGTCAAGTCAATCACATCATTCTCTAATGATGTGATCCCATTAATCAAATGACAACTCATGTCTATGGCTAGGAAACTTAACCATCTTTTATTCAACGAGCTAGTCAAGTAGAGGCATACTAGTGACACTCTGTTTGTCTATGTACTCACACATGTACTAAGTTTCCGGTTAATACAATTCTAGCATGAATAATAAACATTTATCATGATATAAGGAAATAAATAATAACTTTATTATTGTCTCTAGGGCATATTTTCTTCAGTCTCCCACTTGCACTAGAGTCAATAATCTAGTTCACATCTTTATGTTGATTAGTTCACATCTCCATGTGACTAATACCCAAAGGGTTTACTAGAGTCAATAATCTAGTTCACATCGCTATGTGATTAACACCCAAAGAGAGATCATGTTTTGCTTGTGAGAGAAGTTTAGTCTACGGGTCTGCAACAGTCAGATCCGTATGTATTTTGCAAATTTCTATGTCTACAATGCTCTGCACAGAGCTACTCTAGCTAATTGCTCCCACTTTCAATATGTATCCAGATTGAGACTTAGAGTTATCTAGATCGATGTAAAAAGCTTGCATCGACGTAACTCTTTACGACGAACTCTTTTATCACCTCCATAACCGAGAAATATTTCCTTAGTCCTTTAAGGATAATTTTGACCGCTGTCCAGTGATCTACTCCTAGATCACTATTGTACTCCCTTGTCAGAATCATGCTAAGGTATACAATAGGACTGGTAAACAACATAGCATACTTTATAGAACCTATGACTGAGGCATAGGGAATGACTTTTCATTCTCTTTCTATGTTCTGCTGTGGTCGAGTTTTGAGTCTTTACTCAACTTCACACCTTGCAACATAGGCAAGAACTCCTTTGACTATTCCATTTTGAACTACTTCAAAATCTTGTCAAGGTATGTACTCATTGAAAATATATCAAGCGTCTTGATCTATCTCTATAGATCTTGATGCTCAATATGTAAGTAGCTTCATCGAGGTCTTTCTTTGAAAAACTCTTTCCAAACACTCCTTTATGCTTTCTAGAAAATTCTACATTATTTCCGATCAACAATATGTCATTCACATATACTTATCAGAAATGTTGTAGTGCTCCCACTCACTTTCTTGTAAATACAGGCTTCACCGCAAGTCCGTATAAAACTATATGCTTCGATCAACTCATCAAAGCGTATATTCCAACTCCGAGATGCTTGCACCAGTCCATAGATGGATCGCTGGAGCTTGCACATTTTGTTAGCACCTTTAGGATTGACAAAACCTTCTGGTTGCATCATATACAACTCTTCTTTAAGAAATCCATGAAGGAATACAGTTTTGACATCCATTTGTCAGATTTCATAAAATGCGACAACTGCTAACATGATTCAGACAAATTTTAAGCATCGATACGAGTGAGAAAATCTCATCGTAGTCAACACCTTGAACTTGTCGAAAACATTTTGCGACAATTAGAGCTTTGTAGAGAGTAACACTACTATCAGCGTCCGTCTTCCTCTTGAAGATCCATTTATTCTTAATGACTCACTGATCATCGGGCAAGTCAATCAAAGTCCATACTTTGTTCTCATATATGGATCCCATCTCAGATTTCATGGCCTTAAGCCATTTCGCGGAATCTGGGCTCATCATCACTTCCTCATAGTTTGTAGGTTCGTCATGGTCTAGTAACATGACTTCCAGAAAGGATTACCATACCACTCTGGTGCGGACCATACTCTGGTTGTCCTACGAGGTTCGGTAGTAACTTGATCTGAAGTTTCATGATCATCATCATTTAGATTCCTCACTAATTGGCGTAGAAATCACAAGAACTGATTTCTGTGATGAACTACTTTCCAATTCGGGAGAAGGTACAATTACCTCATCAAGTTCTACATTCCTCCCATTCACTTCTTTCGAGAGAAACTTCTTCTCTAGAAAGGATCCACTCTTAGCAACAAAGATATTGCCTTTTGGATCTGTGATAGAAGGTGTACCCAACAGTTTCTTTTGGGTATCCTATGAAGACGCACTTTTCCGATTTAGGTTTGTGCTTATCAAGCTGAAACTTTTCACATAAGCATCACAACCCCAAACTTTAAGAAACGACAACTTAGGTTTCTTGTTAAACCACAGTTCATATGGTGTCGTCTCAATGGATTTAGATGGTGCCCTATTTAACGTGAATGCAACTGTCTCTAATGCATAACCCCAAAACGACAGTGATAAATCGGTAAGAAACATCATAGATTGCACCATATCTAATAAAGTACGGTTATGACATTTGGACACACCATTACGCTGTGGTGTTCTAGGTGGCGTGAGTTGCGAAACTATTTCGCATTGTTTCAAATGAAGACCAAACTCGTAACTCAAATATTCTCCTCTACGATCAGATCGTAGAAACTTTATTTTCTTGTTATGATGATTTTCCACTTCACTCTGAAATTCTTTGAAGTTTTCAAATGTTTGAGACTTATGTTTCATCAAGTAGATGTACCCATATCTACTCAAATCATCTGTGAAGATCAGAAAATAACGATACCCGCCGCGAGCCTCAACTCTCATCGGACTACATACATCAGTATGTATTATTTCCAACAAGTCTGTTGCTTGCTCCATTGTTCCGGAGAACGGAGTCTTAGTCATCTTGCCCATGAGGCACGGTTCACAAGCATCGACTGATTCATAATCAAGTGATTCCAAAAGCCCATCAGCATGGATTTTCTTCATGCACTTTACACCAATATGACCTAAACGGCAGTGCCACAAATAAGTTGCACTATCATTATTAACTTTGCATCTTTTGGCTTCAATATTATGAATATGTGTATCACTACGATCGAGATTCAATAAACCATTCACCTTGGGTGTATGATCATTGAAGGTTTTATTCATGTAAACAGAACAACAATTATTCTCTGACTTTAAATGAATAACCGTATTGCAGGAAACATGATCAAATCATATTCATGCTTAATGCAAACACCAAATAACATTTATTTAGGTTCAACACTAATCCCGAAAGTATAGGGAGTGTGCGATGATGATCATATCAATCTTGGAACCACTTCCAACACACATCGTCACTTCACCCTTAACTAGTCTCTGTTCATTCTGAAACTCCCATTTCGAATTACTAATCTCCGCAACTGAACTAGTATCAAATACTGAGGGGTTGCTATAAACACTAGTGAAGTACACATCAATAACATGTATATCAAATATACCTTTGTTCACTTTGCCATCCTTCTTATCCGCCAAATACTTGGGGCAGTTCTGCTTCCAGTGACCAGTCCCTTTGCAGTAGAAGCACTTAGTCTCAGGCTTAGGTCTAGACTTGGGCTTCTTCACTTGAGCAGCAACTTGCTTGCCGTTCTTCTTGAAGTTCCCCTTCTTCCCTTTGCCCTTTTCTTGAAACTAGTGGTCTTGTCAACCATAAACACTTGATGCTTTTCTTGATTTCTACCTTTGTCGATTTCAGCATCACGAAGAGCTTGGGAATCGTTTCTGTTGTCCCTTGCATATTATAGTTCATCATGAAGTT
This sequence comes from Triticum urartu, assembly GCF_056163025.1. Lineage (NCBI taxonomy): Eukaryota > Viridiplantae > Streptophyta > Magnoliopsida > Poales > Poaceae > Triticum > Triticum urartu. The sequence goes on from NC_141876.1 coordinate 52,304,156, forward strand.
CTAGTAACTTGGTGATAGTGACTGGAGAACTCTGTCAATCACTTCCTTATCTGGAAGATTAACTCCCACTTGATTCAAGTGATAGTAGTACTCAGAGATTCTGAGCACATGCTTGTCAGAGGTCTCATACCTCTCGACATGGGCATGAGTATGAAATACCAATTTCAACTCTTAGAACATCTTATATGTTCCGTGGCGTTCAAAACGTCTTTGAAGCCCCTATTCTAAGCCGTAAAGCATGGTGCACTAAACTATCAAGTAGTCATCATAAGCTTGCCAAACATTCATAACGTCTGCATCTGCTCCTGCAATCGGTCTATCACCTAGCGGTGCAGCAAGGACACAATTCTTCTGTGCAGCAATGAGGATAATCCTCATATCACAGATCCAATACGCATCATTGCTACTAACATCTTTGAACTTAGTTTTTCTCTAGGAACATATCAAAAAAACGGGGAGCAGCATTGCGAGCTATTGATCTACAACATAGTTATGCAAATACTATTAGGACTAAGTTCATGATAAATTAAAGTTCAATTAATCATATTACTTAAGAACTCCCACTTAGATAGACATCCCTCTACTCATCTAAATGATCACGTGATCCAAATCAACTAAACCATGTCCGATCATCACGTGAGATGGAGTAGTTTTCAATGGTGAACATCACTATGTTGATCATATCTACTATATGATTCATGCTCGACCTTTTGGTCTCCAGTGTTCCCAGGCCATATCTGCATATGCTAGGCTCGTCAAGTTTAACCCGAGTATTCTGCATGTGTAAAACTGTCTTACACCCGTTGTAGATGAACGCTGAGCTTATCACACCCGATCATCACGTGGTGTCTCGGCACGACGAACTTTGGCAACGGTGCATACTCAGGGAGAACACTTTTACCTTGAAATTTAGTGAGAGGTCATCTTATAATGCTACCGGCAAACAAAGCAGAATAAGATGCATAAAGGATAAACATCACATGCAATCAAAATATGTGACATGATATGGCCATGATCATCTTGCGCCTTTGATCTCCATCTCCAAAGTACCGTCATGATCTCTATCGTCACCGGCATGACACCATGATCTCCATCATCTTGATCTCTATCAATGTGTCGTCACATGATCGTCTTGCCAACTATTGCTATAGCATAGTGATAAAGTAAAGCAATTTACATGGCACTTGCATCTTATGCAATAAAGAGACAACCATTAGGCTTCTGCCAGTTGCCGATAACTTTAACAAAACATGATCATATCATACAACAATTTATATCTCATCACGTCTTGACCATATCACATCACAACATGCCCTGCAAAAACAAGTTAGACGTCCTCTACTTTGTTGTTGCAAGTTTTACGTGGCTGCTACGGGCTGTGCAAGAACCGTTCTTACCTACGCATCAAAAACCACAACGCAGTATAGTGATTGCTTGTTGATCTTCAGAAAGAACCCTGTTCATTGAATCCGATTCAACTAAAGCTGGAGAAACAGACACCCACACTAGCCACCTGTGTGCGAAGCACGTCGGTAGAACCAGTCTCGCGTAAGCATACGCGTAATGTCGGTCTGGGCCGCTTCATCCAATAATGCCGCTGAATCAAGAATCAACTAGTAACGGTAAGCAATATGTATATACCCATGCCCACAACTCCTTTGTATTCTACTCGTGCATCTAACATCTACGCATAAACCTGGCTCGGATGCCACTGTTGGGGAACGTAGTAATTTCAAAAAAATTCCTACGCACACGCAAGATCATGGTGATGCATAGAAAATAGAGGGGAGAGTGTCGTCCACACACCCTCATAGACCGCTAAGCGGAAGCGTTATAACAACGCCGTTGATGTAGTCGTATGTCTTCACGATCGACCGATCCTCAGCACCGAACGTACGGCACCTCCGCGTTCAGCACACGTTCAGCTCGGTGATGTCCCGGGAACTCACGATCCAGTAGAGCTCGAGGGAGAGTTTCCTCAGCACGACGGCGTGGTGATTATGTTGATGAAGCTACCGTCGCAGGGCTTCGCCTAAGCACCACTACGATATAACCGAGGTTGATTATGGTGGAGGGCGGCACCGCACACGGCTAAGAGATCAACAGATCAATTGTTGTGTCTTTGGGGTGCCCCCTAGCCCCGTATATAGAGGGGGGGAAGGAGGAGGGACCGGCCAGGGGAGAGGCACGCCCAAGGGGGGAAATCCTACTCCAAGTAGGTTTGCCCCCTCCCTTTCCTATTCCAAGAAGGAGAAGATGGAAGGAGGAGGTGGAGAGAAGGAAGGAGGGGGGCCGCCGCCCCTTCCCCTTGTCCTATTCGGATTGGGGCAAGGGGGGCTGCGCGCGATCTCCTGGCTGCCCTCTCTCTTCTCCACTAAGGCCCATAAGGCCCAATAGCTTCCGGGGGGTCCGGTAACCCCCGGTACTCCGGTATATGTCTGAAACCTCCCGGAACCCTTATGGTGTCCGAACATAGTCATCCAATATATCTATCTTTATGTCTCGACCATTTAGAGACTCCTCGTCATGTCCGTGATCATATCCGGGACTCCGAACTACCTTAGGTACATCAAAACACAAAAACTCATAATACCGATCATCACAGAACTTTAAGCGTGCGGACCCTACGGGTTCGAGAACTATGTAGACATGACTGAGACATGTCTCCTGTCAATAACCAATAGCGGAACCTGGATGCTCATATTGGTTCCTACATATTCTACGAAGATCTTTATCGGTCAAACCGCATAACAACATACGTTGTTCCCTTTGTCATCAGTATGTTACTTGCCTGAGATTCGATCGTCGGTATCTCAATACCTAGTTCAATCTCGTTACCGGCAAGTCTCTTTACTCTTTCTGTAATGCAACATCCCACAACTAACTCATTAGTCACATTGCTTGCAAGGCTGATAGTGATGTGCATTACCGAGAGGGCCCAGAGATACCTCTTCGACAATCAGAGTGACAAATCCTATTCTTGATCTATGCCAACTCAACAAGCACCATCGGAGACACCTGTAGAGCACCTTTATAATCACCCAGTTACATTGTGATGTTTGGTAGCACACAAAGTGTTCCTCCGGAACTCGGGAGTTTCATAATCTCATAGCCATAGGAACATGTATAAGTCATGAAGAAAGTAGTATCAACAAACTAAACGATCATCGTGCTAAGCAAACAGAATGGTCAAGTCAATCACATCATTCTCTAATGATGTGATCCCGTTAATCAAATGAAAACTCATGTCTATGGCTAGGAAACTTAACCATCTTTGATTCAACGAGCTAGTTAAGTAGACGCATACTAGTGACACTCTGTTTGTCTATGTATTCACACATGTACTAAGTTTCCGGTTAATACAATTCTAGCATGAATAATAAACATTTATCATGATATAAGGAAATAAATAATAACTTTATTATTGCGTCTAGGGCATATTTCCTTCACGGTTCCCCTTCTGTCACTGGGATCAGGCACCGTAAGATCAAACCCACTACAAAGCACCTCTTCCCATTGCAAGATAAATAGATCAAGTTGGCCAAACAAAACCCAAATATCAAAGAAGAAATACGAGGCTATAAGCAATCATGCATAAAACAGATCAAAGAAACTCAAATACTTTCATGGATATAAAAAGATAGATCTGATCATAAACTCAAAGTTCTTCGATACCAACAAACACACCGCAAAAAGAGTTACATCATATGGATCTACAAGAGACCATTGTATTGAGAATTCAGCGAGAGAGAGGAAGCCATCTAGCTACTAACTACGGACCCGAAGGTATATAAAGAACTACTCATGCATCATCGAAGAGGCACCAATGGAGGTGGTGAACCCCATCCGAGATGGTGTCTAGATTGGATCTGGTGGTTCTGGACTCTGCGGCGACTGGAATTGATTTTCGTCAACTCCACTAGGGTTTCTAGAATATTGGGGTATTAATAGAGCAGAGAGGCGGTCCGGGGGGCACCCGAGGTGGGCACAACCCACCAGGGCACGCCTGGGCCTCCTGGCGCACCCTGGTGGGTTGTGCTCTCCTCGGAGCACCCCCAGGCGCAGCCAGGGCCCATTAGGTGTCTTTTGGTCCAAAAAAAATATCCGTAAAGTTTCGTTGCATTTGGACTCCATTTGGTATTGATTTCTTGCGATGTAAAAAACATGCAAAAAACAGCAACTGGCACTTGGCACTGTGTCAATAGGTTAGTATCAAAAAATGATATAAAATGACTATAAATTATTATAAAACATCCAATATTGATAATATAATAGCATGGAACAATCGAAAATTATAGTTACGTTGGAGACGTATCATCATCCCCAAGCTTAACTCCTACTCTTCCTCGAGTAGGTAAGTGATAAAAACAGAATTTTTGATGTGGAATGCTGCCTATCATGTCATATCATATTTCTTTTCTTTATAGCATGGACATTTGGACTTTTATATTGTTCAAAGCAATAGTGTAGTTTTGACATGATAATTTAAATACTCAAGCATATCAACAAGCAACCATGTCTTTCAAAATATCAACGCTAAAATAAGTTATCCCTAGCCCATCATGCTCAATCATTGATCCATTCATGAAATACACTCGCATATTAGCTACACCCAATACTCAAGTACGATCATATTGCCTCCTAGTTGGTGCTTTTATAAGAGAAGATGGAGACTCAAATTCAAAATAAAAATTGCATAAAGTAAAAGAAAGGCCCTTCGCAGAGGGAAGTAGAGATTTGTAGAGGTGCCAGAGCTCAAAGCAAAAAAACTTAGAGATAAAACATTTTGGGAGGTGTATCCTTCCCACCAATGAAAATGACTTAGAGTTCCCAACACTTTCCATGCTAGATATATCATAGGCGGTTCCCAAATAGAAAATAAATTTTATTCCTTTTTCAACCATACTTTCACTTTCCATGGCTAGCCATATCCACGGTTGCCCTCCATACCAACACTTTACAAGGAATTTATTATTTGACAACATCAATTAAATTCATTTTTCAATTTGGGACTGGGAATCCCTAGTACCTTTGCCTTACTCTCGTGCAATGACAAGTGAATAAACACTCATCATGAGAATAACACATCTAGCATGGAAAATATTAGCCACCCCTCACCGCTCCGCGAGCCAAACGAACACACAAAAGAGAAGTTTATTTTGAAAATTAGAGATGGCACATACAAATTTGCTTAGAACGGGAAAAGAATACCACATATAGGTAGATATTGTGGACTCATGTGGCAAAACTGGTTTGAAGATTTTTGGATGCACAAGTAGAGATCATACTTAGTGCAAAATGAAGGCTAGCAAAAGATTGAGAAGTGACCAACCAAGAAACAAATAATCTCATAAGCGAACGTTAAGCATAATTAACAACGAATAATGCACCACAAGTAGGATATAATTTCATTGCATAACTATTGACTTTCGTGCTTGCATAGGGAATCACAAACCTTAAGACCAATATTCTTACTAAAGCATAATTACTCATAAAGATGACTCACATATCACATCATCATATCTCAAAACTATTACTAAGAATCAAGTTTATTTTATCCAATGATCTTCATGGAAGTTTTTATTATATCCTCCTTGGATATCTATCACTTTGGGACTAATTTTCATGTCTTGCTTTTGACAAGCTCAAATAAATATAAGTGAAGATCATGAGCATAATTTTTTCTCTTTCTCTCAAATTAATCTAAGTGAAGCAAGAGATAATTTCTTGAAAAATACTAAAGCACACCGTGCTCAAAAAGATATAAGTGAAGCACTAGAGCAAGTCCATAGCTCATAAATATTTAAGTGAAGCATAGAGAGCTATTCTAACAAGTCATGACATAATTCTGGTCTCTCAAATAGGTGTGTCTATCAAGGAATCAAGACTTAAAACACAAAATAAAACAAGCAAAGACACATATCATACAAGACGCTCCAAGCAAAACACATAGTATTTGACGAATAAAAATATAGCTTCGGGTAAAATACCGATGGTTGTTAGAAGAAAGAGGGGATGCCACTCGGGGCATCCCCAAGCTTAGTTGCTTGCTATCTTTTGTATAATGGCTTGGGATGCTGGGGCATCCCCAAGCTTAGGCTATTCTTACTCCTTATTCCTCCTTCCATCGTAAGATAACCCAAAACTTGAAAACTTCAATCACACAAAACTCAACAAAACCTTCGTGAGATCCGTTAGTATAAGAAAATAAATCACTACTATAAGTATTGTACCAAACCAATTCATATATTTTTTGCATTATATCTACTGTATTATAACTTTTCTATGGCAAAAACTCATCAAAGAAAACCATAGAGCCATCAAAATAAGCACACGACGCAAAGAAAACAGAATCTGTCAAAACAGAACATTCTGTAGCAATCTGACTATTTCGATAACTTCTGGAACTCCAAAAATTATGAAAAATTTGGGCGACCTGAGAAATTTGTATAGTAATCTATTGCAATAATAATTGGCATTTTATCATGCTCTGGTAAAAAGTGAGAATTGTTTTCGTGAGAGCAAAAGTTCTGTTTTTCAGCAAGAGCAAACAACTATCACCCAAGAAGATCCTAAAGGCTTTACTTGGCACAAACACTAATTAAAACACAAAAAACACAATAACAACAGTAGAATAATTGCTAACACTCAAGAACATAAAGCAAAACGCAAAAATAAATTTTATTCATTGGGTTGCCTCCCAACAAGCGCTATAGTTTTACGCCCTTAGCTAGGCATAAAGCAAGGATCTAAGTTTTATCATCTTTATTTCGATATCCATAAGATTCCCTCAAGATTGATTCATATGGTGGCCTAATTCTTGTTCTAGGAAAGTGTTCCATACCCATCCTCAAAGGAAATTGGAGCTTACTATTGCCTTCTTTCATATCAATCATGGCACTGATAGTGCGTAAAAACGGTCTACCAAGAATAATTGGACAAGACAGATTGCAATCAATATTAAGAACAATAAAATCTATGGGCACATGATTCCTATTTGCAAGAACAAGAACATCATTAATTATTCCCATAGGCTTTTTAATAGTAGAATCCGCCAAGTGCAAATTTAAAGAACATTCTCAAGATCGGTAAGACCAAGCACATCACAAAAAGATTTCAGAATTGTAGAAACACTAGCACCCAAGTCACACAAATCAAAACACTCATAATTTTTAATATTGACTTTGATAGTAGGTTCCCATTCATCATGCAATTTTCTAGGAATTGAACCTTCCAATTCCATTTTTTCTTCAAAAGCTTTCATCATAGCATCAACAATATGTTTAGTAAAAGCTTTATTTTGTTCATAAGAATGGGGTGAATTTATCATGGATTGAAACAAAGAAATACAATCAATCAAAGAGAAATTATCATAATTTAAGTCTTTGTAATCCAAAAGAGTGGGCACACCACTAGTTAAAGTTTTGACCTCTTCAAACCCACTTTCATCAATTTTCTCAACAAGATTTTCACCCTCCGAAATATTGGGACGCCTTCTAGCTAAAGTTGACTCTTCTTCAGTCCCTTTTTCATCAGTCTTAACTTTACTAAACAAGGAATCAATCGAAGAAACACTAATCATTTTAAGATCTTCATCACTTTTGTGAAAGTAATCACTAGAAAACGCTTTTTCTAAAAATTCTCTTTTAGCTCTAAGCATAGCGGTTCTTTTCATATAGAAACATAAAGAGCTTTAATTGATTCATCAACCTTAGGCACAGAAATTTTCATCTTGAGATTTTCCACATCATGAGATGTAACATCCCAAAATTCTAAATTTTGGAATGTTATAATAAATATGTAGATTTGATCGTTGCTTGATTGTGATGAGTGAATTTGAGTGGAATTCGAAACTTTTTGAAAGTTAAATGAGAGGGAATAAAAGGACTTTCCCAAACTTTCATTTTGCATTTATGGTCTCCGTGAATTCAAATTCTTTTCATCACAAAACCCTGGAGTGAAGGTAATATGACTTCTTCCATTTAACTAAATGATAAAGGGGTTTGAAAAGATTCGGAATTTCATTTGAAAATATTTCAAAATTCAGAACTTTAAGCAACTCAATGATTTTCATGAGAGAAGATAAAATGACTTCTTCAAAACATATGAAATATGAGTTGGAAGTTAAAAGGATCAAATTCAAAGTCCTTTTGGAAATTATTTTCAATTTGGAGTTATTTGGGTTTTATTCAAATTATTGTTCTCCAAAATAAAAACATATGGAAAACAGGGTAACATGATTCCCTACATCATAAAATTGGAGATAAATAAATTTGAAGTCATTTTGGTATTTCTAAAATGATTTTCATTGGATTTTAGTAGGGGCAGTAGCACTCTTTGAATTATTTGATTTTTTCTTAATTTTATTTGACTAGACAAAAATGTTCACGTTGTAAAAAAAATTCTGAAAATTTTGATATATAAAATGCCTATGTTAATTTTTTATTTTATGTTGTTTTTTTCTGTTGTTTGTAAATGTTTTAAAAAAACCTTCCCGTCGAACTGGGCCGACCCAGCTCCCAGCCGAGGCCCAGCCCAGCTCGCCCGACCGCTCCCGTCTCCGCCTCCGACACGGCGTCCGCCGCCGCCGCGCCCCGTGTCCGACTGGGACACGTCCCGCCGCCGCCGCCTTTGCCTGACCCCTCCTCCAAGCTACCTCTCCCCTCCCTCCTATAAGTACCCCGGGCCCGCCCCCGTTTCTCCTCCCTCGAGCGTCGCGCCCCCTCGCCTCCCGCCGCCGCTGCACTTCGCCGCCGCAGTCGCTGCCCCACCGCACCACTCGCCTGCTTCGCCGCACCACCGCGCCCTCCGCCGTCGCCCGTCGTCTGCCCCGCCGCCCACAGCCGTCGCCGGAGCCGCCGCCCGCCTCGCCGTTGACCGCCGCGGGCTAAACCCTGTTTAACCGATAAAGAATCGCTCGGTCTAGTTTATTATTTTTAGTTCGGTTTTTATTTCGGTTCTTTTCGGTTAGTTAGGTTTAGATCAGTTTAGTTATTTAGGTTAGTTTAATTAGCGGACGTTCGTCCGTTAGTATACGTAGCGAACGGTTTTCGTTCATTAGCGTTCTGTAGTGAGCGTTCGCTCGATAGATTTTTCCTTTTTCTTTTAATTTCTGCCAAGGACCTATCCATGAATATTTTATTTACAGATTGTCCCTGATTTTCAATCGATCACTACTTTTTGCTCATTAGTTAGAATTAGACGAAACCAACGCCCAATTCTTCGTTACGATCCCCTCTTTCTATTAAAATAACTTAAACATGTTTTTGAAAGTTTTAAAATTTGAATTAGACCAGATTTGAATTCAAACTTCGTTTGATCATAACTTGAGTTTTATAACTCCGATTCAGTTGATTCTTTTTGCAAATTGAAGCTCTTGACCTAAACTTTCTGATAAGGCCAAATACACATAATTTTGGTACTTTTAGAAATTGTTTTGTGTTGCAAGAGTTATTTGCTTGGTTTTTGATGCTTTCCGAACTGTTCTTCGTTCTTTCCGACCTTTTGAGTGATTGCTTATGTGTGGTTACTATTGCTTGCTTACGATAGATTGACTGGAGTGTGACGAGTAGAACTATCAGGAGTTTTGAGTGCGAATCATCTTCATCAACAGTACAGGAAAGTTCACACTTTGATCATACCTCTTTACTACCCAGTTTCATTGCATTAGATCAATCCTCAAACACTTGCATGGTTAGGATCTAATTAAATTGTGGGTTTTGGGAGGTAGCTGAGGTAGTACCTATTCACCTATTTATTATCAAACACGGGGAGTTACTTCTACGTTGCTTATACTGCTATGCTATGCTCGTAGACGTGGATTGGGTTTGAGTGTATTCATGACAGATGTGAGTTTGTTAATTAATGGTTCAACTTAAGGTGGCAACTTAAATAGACATCTGGGTGGATTGAGGCACCTAGGGAATCCAGTGATTGCCTGTATTTTTTGGAAATCCCGGGGTACTGTGTGATTCTCCTATGGACTGCCACCCAGGCTCAAACGGATCCTAATATTATTCATGCTAGAAACTTCCTTATGCAGCCACATGCCATTATTGGCTCTGGCATAGTTGTGTAAGTTGTGGGAAACCTTTCCATGATGGGCTAGCAGATGTAGGGGATTGTAGGTGTACATGCCTATCTATCGGTTAAGGGGACCTCTTCGGAAAGACTGTGTCTCGGTCATCCGTTTCTCAAACATTATGTAGTGCGAGAAATCCAACAGAGGAGATCGAGTCTTGTGGGGAAAAGTGCACAAACCTCTGCAGAGTGTACAAACTAATCATGATTAGCCGTGTCCCCGATTATGGACATCTTGAGTATCTGGTTCTTGGATTATCATGTTGATCTCATCGCTCTAAATTAATTTTGTTGGGTTATTAATTACCTTTTAATTGGGATTGAGATGGGGTTTACCATTCTCAATGTTTTCAACCAACTTTGTAGTTAAATAAAATGTATTCCTTTGCAGTAGGGAAAAATTGGCTTTTCGCAAAAACATTATAACCATAGAGCTTTTCCACCAGCCATATATGCATGTAGTGATAGCTATTATTCATCATTATCCTATGGTGTGAATTTGCCAATACATTCAATGTACTGACCCTTTGTGGCTGCAATGTCTCATGTTGCAGGATTCTTACGAAGAGTAAGTGATACGTTAGGGTTACGATTTCTACACTCAACTTTATCGTTGGTGTTGATGGGACTCCACAACCTTGTCGTTACTTCCTCTATTTTTGGATTGAGGTAATAGTATTTATGTTATTTTATACATGTGATTTACCCCTGTTATAAATCCTCGAGTACTTTGTGTGTCAGCATACCGATCCAGGGATGACACTTAAGCACAGAGACTTGATTGTCTGAGGTCGGGTCGCCACATGAGAAATTCTATCAACACTTCTAGACAAATCATCAATCTTATTCAACTTTTCTTATCTGGAAGTGTTGAAAACTTTTTGCATATTGATAAATTCTTTAATATTATTCTCAAGATCAGAGGTGTTCCTATTATTATTATAAGATTGATTTCCATAGGAATTACCATAATTATTAGATGAATTACTAGGAGAATGCCTAGGATTAAAATTACCTCTATAAGCATTGTTGTTGAAATTATTTTGAGAGATAAAATTCACATCTATGGCATCACTATTTTGTTCAATGAAGGTAGATGATACGTCCATTTTGCATCATGTTTTCTTACTATTATTTATAATGTTTTTATCTATAATAATGCTTTTTGGAGTAATTCTAATGCCTTTTCTCTCATAATTTGCAAGGTACACACCAAGAGGGAGAATTCCGGCAGATGGAAATCTAGACCTGAAAAAGCTACGTCAGGCTACCTATTCTGCACAACACCAAATGAGCTAAAAGTTCACGGATATTTTTTATGGAATATATAATAATTATTGGAGCAAATAACTACCAGAGGGGGGCCACCAGGTGGGCACAACCCACCTGGGCGCGCCAGGGCCCCCAAGCGTGCCCTTGTGGGTCGTGGCCTCCTCGGCCCACCTCTGGTGCCCATCTTCTGGTATATAGGTCATTTTGACCTAGAAAAAAATAAGAGGAGGACTTACGAGACGAAGCGCCGCCGCCAGAGGCGAAACTTGGGCAGGAGCACTTTTGCCCTCCGGTGAAGCGATTCTGCCGGGGAACTTCCCTCCCGGAGGGGGAAATAATCGTCCTCATCATCACCAACAACTCTCCCATCTTGGGGAGGGCAATCTCCATCAACATCTTCAACAGCACCATGTCATCTCAAACCCTAATTCATCTCTTATGTTCAATCTTGTTACCGAAACTATAGATTGGTGCTTGTGGGTGACTAGTAGTGTTGATTACATCTTGTAGTTGATTACTATATGGTTTATTTGGTGGAAGATTATATGTTCAGATCCAATATGCTATTTAATAATCCTCTGATCATGAGCATGTTTATCATTTGTGAGTAGCTACTTTTGTTCTTGAGGTCACGGGAGAAATAATGTTGCAAGTAATCAAGTGAACTTGATATGTGTTCGATATTTTGATAGTATGTATGTTGTGATTTCCTTAGTGGTGTCATGTGAACGTCAACTACATGATATTTCACCATATTTGGGCCTAAGGGAATGCATTGTGGAGTGGAAATTAGATGGTGGGTTGTGAGAGTGACGGAAACTTAAACCCCAGTTTATGCGCTATTCCGTAAGGGGCCGATTGGATCCCAAAGTTTAATGCTATGGTTAGAATTTATTCTTAATACTTTTCTCGTAGTTGCGGATGCTTGCGGGAGGGTTAATCATAAGTAGGAGGTTTGTTCAAGTAAGAACATCACCTAAGCAGCGGTCCACCCACATATCAAATTATCAAAGTAGCAAACACAAATTGAACCAACATGATGAAAGTGACTAGATGAAATTCCCGTGTACCCTCAAGAACGCTTTTCTTATCCTAAGAGACCGTTTTGGCCTGTTCTTTTCCTCAAAGGGATTGGGCTACCTTGCTGCACTTTTGTTACTACTATCGTTACTTGCTCGTTACAAATTATCTTGCTATCAAACTACTTCGCTACTTACAATTTCAGCACTTGCAGACATCCTTACTGAAAACTACTTGTCATTTCCTTCTGCTCCTCGCTGGGTTTGACACTCTTACTTATCGAAAAAGAGCTACAATTTATCCCCTATACTTGTGGGTCATCAGTAGACAAAGGCATATCATTAAAATCAATAGGAGCACTTTTACTAGCAACCAATTTCATAAGAGCATCAACTTTTTCACTCAAAGAAGAAATTTCTTCAATCAAATTAACTTTTTTACTAGTTGGAGCTCTTTTGGTTTGCCATTGCGAATAATTTTCCATAATGTTATCAAGCAATTTGGTGGCTTCACCCAAAGTAATTTCCATAAAAGTACCACCCGCGGCGGAATCTAAAAGATTACGAGAAACAAAATTCAACTCTGCATAAACATTTTGTATGACCATCCAAAGATTTAACCCATGAGTTGGGCAATTCCTTAGCATCATTTTCATCCTTTCCCAAGATTGTGCAACATGATCATGTTCAAGTTGCTTGAAATTCATGATCTTGATTCTAAGGGAAATATTTTTTGCGGGCGAAAAATACTTAGTGATAAAAGCATCTTTGCACTTATTTCAAGTTATGAAAAAGGTTTTCGCAGGGATCATGTTATGAAAAAGGTTTTCCCTTTATCTTTGAAGGGAAAAGCATTGGCATCGTATAGGCTATGCGATGATATTGGATCATGGAATTGGAATCGTTTGAAATTGGAGTTCCACCAAAAATTTTATCCTATTCATCTAGTTCATCGTGATCGGAATTATATTTTTTTTGGCCTCATGAAGGATAAAGTATCACTCTAGCTTGGGGGAGGCTTAAGTCAATGTTATATTCATGCCCCAATCATGAGCTCTCAAGAGAAATTATTATCCAGAATTTTTATGCTCGGCTTTCTCGTAATGATCAAACCATGCTTGATATTTCTTGTGTTGGTTCTTTTTTAAAGAAGACTATTGAACTCCGGTGGGATCTTTTGGAAAGAATTAAATGCAACTCTGAAGATTGGGAACTTGATGAAGGTAAAGAGTCAGGTATTAAAATTAAATATGATTGTGTTAAATCTTTTATGGATACCGATGCTTTTCAAAAGTTTAGCACTAAATATGGACTTGACTCTGAGATAGTAGCCTCCTTTTGTGAATCATTTGCTACTCATGTTGAACTCCCTAAAGACAAGTGAATATCACCCACCTATTAAACAAGAAATTAAAGAACCGGTACTAGTTAAAGAAGAAACTATACTTTATAATGTTGATCCAGTTGTTCCTTCTGCTTATATTGAGAAACCACCTTTCCCTGTTAGGATAAAGGAACATGATAAAGGTTCAACTGTGGTTAACAAAAGCTATATTAGAACACCTAAACCTGATGAACAAATTAAAGTAGAACCTAGCATTGCTTTGGTTAAAGATCTCCTAGAGGAAGATATAGATGGGCATGTTATTTACTTCTGCGAAGAAGCTGCTAGATTGCCAAACCTGATAAAAAGGATAAACATAGACATGTTGTTGGCATGCCTGCCATCTCAGGTAAAATAGGAGATCATTGTTATCATGGTTTATATGACATGGGTGCTAGTGTGCATGCTATCCCTTACACTTCATATAAAGAAATTATGAAAGACATAGCACCTACAGAGTTAGAAGACATAGATGTTACTATTAAACTTGCTAATAGAGACACCATATCACCATTTGGGATTGTTAGAGATGTTGAAGTCTTGTGTGGTAAAATAAAATACCCTATTGATTTTCTTGTTTTTGGTTCTCCACAAGATGGCTTTTGTCCCATTATCTTTGGTAGACCTTTCTTGAATACAGCTAATGCTAAGATAGACTGTAAGAAACAAACCATCGGTGTTAGTTTTGGTAATGAGTCTCATGGGTTTAATTTTTCCAAGTTTAGTAGAAATATTTATGAAAAAGAATTGCCTAGTAAGGATGAATTAATTGGTCTTGCTTCTATTGATGTTCCACAAACCGATCCTTTAGAACAATATCTGCTAGACCATGAAAATGATTTACATATGCATGAAAGAAATGAAATAGATAAAATTTTCTTTGAACAACGTCCTCCGCTTAAACACAATTTGCCTATTGAAACTCTAGGAGGTCCTCCTCCACCTAAGGTGATCCTTTGTTTGAATTAAAACAATTGCCAGACACTTTGAATTATGCTTATCTTGATGAAAAGAAGATATATCCTGTTATTATTAGTGCTAACCTTTCAGGACATGAAGACGAAAGATTATTGAAAGTTTTAAGGAAGCATCGGGCTGCTATTGGATATACTCTTGATGATTTAAAGGGCATTAGTCCCACTCTATTTTAGCACAAAATTAATATGGAACCTGATGCTAAACCCATTATTGATCACCAATGTCAGTTAAATCCAAAAATGAAGGAAGTGGTAAGAACGGAAATCTTAAAACTTATGGAAGCAGGTATAATCTATCCTATAGCTGATAGTAGATGGGTAAGTCATGTTCATTGTGTTCCTAAGAAAGGATGTATTACTGTTGTTCCTAATGATAAGAATGAACTTATTCCACAAAGAATTGTTACAGGCTATAGAATGGTAACTAATTTTAGAAAATTAAATAAAGCAACTAGAAAAGATCATTACCCTTTGCCTTTTATTGATCAAATGCTTGAAAGATTTTCTAAGCACACACACTTTTGCTCCCTTGATGGATATTCTGGCTTTTCACAAATACCTGTTTCCCAACCTGATCAAGAAAAGACCACTTTTACTTGTCCCTTTGGAACCTATGCTTATAGACGTATGCCTTTTGGTTTATGTAATGCACCTGCTACCTTTCAAAGATGTATGACTGCTATATTCTCTGATTTTTGTGAAAAGATTGTTGAGGTTTTCATGGATGACTTTTCTGTTTATGGGAAGTCTTTTGATAATTGTTTAAGCAATCTTGAGCGAGTTTTGCAGAGATGTGAACAAACAAATCTTGTCTTGAATTGGGAGAAGTGCCACTTTATGGTTAATGAAGGCATTGTCTTGGGTCATAAAATTTCTGAAAGAGGTATTGAAGTGGACCAAGCTAAGGTTGATGCAATTGAGAAAATGCCATGTCCTAAAGATATAAAAGGTATTTGTAGTTTCCTAGGTCATGCTGGTTTCTATAGGAGATTTATCATAGACTTTTCTAAAATTTCTAGGCCTCTTACTAGTCGCTTGCAAAAGGATGTTCCTTTTGTTTTTGATGATGATTGTTTAGAAGCCTTTGAAACACTCAAGAAAGCCTTAATTTCTGCACCTATTGTTCAACCACCTGATTGGAACTTGCCTTTTGAAATTATGTGTGATGCTAGTGATTATGTTGTTGGTGCTGTTCTAGGACAAAGAGTTGATAATAAATTGAATGTTATTCATTATGCTAGTAAAACTCTAGACAGTGCTCAAAGAAATTATGCTACTACTGAAAAATAATTCTTAGCAGTGGTGTTTGCTTGTGATAAATTTAGACCTTATATTGTTGATTCAAAAGTAACTATTCACACAGACCATGCTGCTATTAAATATATTATGGAAAAGAAAGATGCTAAACCTAGACTTATTCGATGGGTTCTCTTGTTACAAGAATTTGATTTACATATCATTGATAGAAAAGGAGCTGAGAACCCAGTAGCTGATAACTTGTCTAGGCTTGAAAATGTGCTTGATGACTCACTACCTATTGATGATAGTTTTCCTGATGAGCAGTTAGCTGCAATAAATGTTTCTCATAGTACTCCTTGGTATGTTGATTATGTTAATTATATTGTTGCTAAATATTTACCACCTAGCTTTACATACCAATAAAAGAAAAAAATTCTTCTATGATTTAAGACATTACTTTTGGGATGACCCACATGTTTATAAAAAAGGAGTAGATGGTATTATTAGACGTTGTGTACCTGAGCATGAACAGGGAAAAATCCTACGGAAATGTCACTCCGAAGCTTATGGAGGGCATCATGCTGGAGATAGAACTGCTCATAAGGTATTGCAGTCTGGATTTTATTGGCCTACTCTCTTCAAGGATGCCCGTAAGTTTTTCTTATCTTGTGATGAATGTCAAAGAATAGGTAATATCGGTAAGCGTCAAGAAATGCCTATGAATTATTCACTTGCTATTGAACCATTTGATGTTTGGGGATTTGATTACATCAGACCTTTTCCTTCCTCTAATGGGTATACACATATTTTGGTTGCTTAGGATTATGTTACTAAATGGGTAGAAGCTATTCCAACCAGTAGTGATGATCACAACACGTCTATTAAAATGCTTAAGTTATTTTCCCAAGGTTTGGAGTCCCTAGATATTTAATGACTGATGGTGGTTCACACTTTATTCATGGTGCTTTTCGTAAAATGCTTTCCAAGTATGATGTTAACCATAGAATTGCATCACCCTGTCATCCTCAGTCTAATGGTCAAGTTGAACTTAGCAATAGAGAAATAAAATTAATTTTGCAAAAGACTGATAATAGGTCCAGGAAGAATTGGTCTAAGAAATTAGATGATGCACTTTGGGCTTATAGAACAACATACAAAAATCCTATGGGTATGTCTCCATACAAAATGGTTTATGGAAAAGCTTGTCATTTTCCTCTTGAGATAGAACATAAAGCATTTTGGGCAGTCAAAGAACTCAACTATGATTTCAAACTTGCTAGTGAAAATAGGTTATTTGATATTAGCTCTCTAGATGAATGGAGAACCCAAGCTTATGAAAATGCAAAATTATTTAAAGAAAAGGTTAAAAGATGGCATGACAAAAGAATTCAAAAGCGTGAGTTTAAAGTTGGAGAACATGTTCTTTTGTACAACTCTCATTTCAGATTCTTTGCAAGAAAACTCCTCTCAAAATGGGAAGGCCCATATGTCATCGAGGAGTTTTACCGGTCTGGAGCTATCAAAATAAATAATCCCGAAGGTACTAACCCGAAGGTTGTCAATGGGCAACGAATAAAGCATTATATCTTAGGTACGCCCATTAATGTTGAAAGTAATATTATCCAAACTTTGACACCGGAAGAGCACATAAAAGAGTCCTTCCGGAACACTCCAGAATCATGAAAATAAGGAGGTGTGTGATACGGTAAGTAAACGGACTCCGAAAAATCCGCAAAAACATTTTTTATTAGTTTTGGAATATTTAAGAATTTGGGGAATAAAGAAACTTCCAGGAAGCATCCCCTGGTGGGTACAATACACCAGGGCACGCCAGGCTTGGCTGGCGCGCCCAGGTGGGTTGTGCCCATCTGGGACACCTTCCGTACTCCATTTTTCTTCCGTATGCTTGTCCTCCAAGATAAAAAATCTATATATACTCCCCTAAGCTATTGATCACCGTATCGCGGAGAAATCCTCTGTTCTCTTTTCTTGCTGTTTCTGCGCAGTTCTGAAAATATGTCGTCCCAAGACTCCGACGGCGAGAGCTATGTCTCACATCTCATTGCTGGCCCCAAGACTTATGGGGATCTATCTCCTTATGGTTGAACTACAGATGATGAGGAGGATGCTCACTTGATGAGGGTTGATGATTCAAGCTCGAAGGAGGAGGATGTTCCTCTACCTCAACCTGGGGATATCCACGTGGAGTTCAAGAAGTCAAGTCTCCCTAAGAGAGCTAACCGGTCTAAAAACCAATCTATTCATTTTCGTTTTAGGCAGAAGAGCAAAGGTGATTTATGTGACAAGATCTTGAAGCTGGAGTTGGAAGTTGATGATTTAAAGGAGGAAATTTCTCTCCTCAACTATAATATGAAAAGGTTGAAGGCATAGTTGTCATCACCATCACCATCTTCTTCACCATCAAAGGAGAACTGAGTATCGGGTATGGGCACTCGCCTTGGCTTCCGCCAAGCTTGGGGGAGGTGCCCCGGTATCGTATCATCCCACTATCTTATTGTGTTTACTTATTTTAGTTCGATCTTTTCCTTTAGATGAATAAAAGTTTAGTTTGATCATTTCTTCTTTGAGAGTTGGCTTAGTGATGTATCCTTGTAATCGTGTGCAAGTTATATAATAAAGTTTAGTGTGAGTTTTTGCATTCTTTACTTTCATGTTACAAATAAAAGAAATGAAATAAAGAAAGAAAAAGAGAAAGGAAATAAATAAAAGGAAAGAAATAAATCAATAAGATCAAATATTAATCCTATGGTAGGTGATAGCACCACATAAGGAAAAGTATAAGTAGATAATTTTATTAGTGATTGACAAGCATAGTATTAGTTAATGATGCAAACGATGAAAGGACTAATAAGGGAAGAGAAGATTCACATATAAATACACTATCCTAGAAATCTTTTGTGATTGTGAGCCCTCATCAAAATATTGTATCCCAAAATTGTTGAAGTTGGACAAGGAAGACAACTTAATGATTTATGTTTGTTTATATTCACATAGAAGTCATATTGTCATAGATCCTTTAACATGTGATGCTTGCCCCTATCTTTGCTAGCCAAAAATTCCGCACTAAGTAGAGATACTACTTGTGCATCCAAAACCCCTTAAACCCAAATCTTATTTTCAAGTGTCCACCATACCTACCTAGGGATTGAGCAAGATCGCTCAAATAAGTTGTCATCGGTGCAAAAAAGTGTAACATCCCAAATTTCCAATTTGGAATGTTATACACTAGATCATCAATGCATATCATAATTTATTTGCTTTTGGCTTTGATCCTAGAAATTCTACGCAACTCAAGGACCCACGGAGAGAGTTGGGGATTTCGTTATTTTCATATTTGAGTTTTCTCAAATTTTGAGAATAAGATCATTTGATTTTAATTATTTTATCATCAATTATTTCTATTACAAAAATATGAGAGAGGGAATAAAATGACTTTCCCAAAATAAAGAAATATTGAGGATTTAATAATAATATCAAACAAGATTTTATTTTGGAGTTTTTCGGTATTTTATTTGAATTTAGAAAAAATGTGCGTTTTTCAAAATTGCAATTAGGCCCCAAATAAATGTTCACCTTGTGCGGCTTGATTTTAGAAGGCCGGGAAAATTTATTTCGGGATTTTTGGAGTCTGTTTAGTATTTCTTTTCTTTGTTTATCTGCGTGGAATAATTTAAAAAAACGCGAACCGACTTCGGGCCGTACCCGAGCGGGACTTCGCCCGGGGGCAGCCTTTAAATAGCGCCGCCCTGAGCCGCCCCAGCCCACCGCGCCCGAAAACCTAGCCGCCGCCGCCGTCGCCGGACCCGCCGCCCGAGGTAAAAAAAAAGAAAAAAAGTCGCGGTTTTTTTAGTTTCAGTTTTTTAAATAGATCGGTTTTTCCGATTTATTTATTTAGCGAGCATTCGTCCGTTCGTTCGTTCTAGCGAACGTTCGTCGTTTTTCTTTTCTCGGATTAAATCCGCGATTTTTCTGATCGCGATTCCTGATCCGATTTTCGTTTTAGTATAACTTTTCGCTCGGTTACCGGAATCAGGCGATTCAAGCGCCTGGAGTTTCGTCTTGAAACCCTCTAATCGTTTAACCAATTTAAACAAGTTTTTGCCACCGTAAAAATTTCCCTAGATCCAGAATAGTAAACGAAGCCTGTTTCTTTTGCCGTTTGACTTTCGTTGCTTCGTTTGATTTGATTCTTTTTGCAAACCGGAGTTCTTAAGTTGAACTTTCTGGTTAGATCTCTTATTTGAGTTTTAACTGTGCATTAGATGAATACTTATTGTATGCTTGTTTGTTTGTCTGCGATAGAATACCCGAAGTGCGCCGCCTGTTACTTCGAATATCTAGGTTTCGCGGATCATCAACAAGGCAAGTAACACTTTGATCATACCTCCTCCTACCCAGTTTTATTGCATTAGATAAATTCTCAAACATTGCATGATTAGGATCTAATTAAATTGTGGGATGGGAAGTAGTTGAGGTAGTACCTATTACCTGTTTATTATCAAACCTTTGGGAGTTACTTCTACGTTTTCCTATTATGCCATGCTATGCTAGTAGACGTGGATTGGGTGAGTGATATCCATGACAGGTGTGAGTTTTGTTAATTCAATGGTTTATCTAAGGTGGCAACTTAAACACACATCTGGGTGGATTGAGGTACCTGGGTATTCCAGGATTGCCTGTTTTTCTTTATGGACCGCCACCCAGGCCCAAAGGTATCATGAGATTTGTCATACTAGAAACTTCCGTGTGCAGCCACAAGCTATTATGGGCTCTAGCATAGTTGATTAAGTCATGCGAACTCTTACAGGGTAGACTAGCAGATGTAGGGGAAAGTAGGTGTAATGGTCTACCCATCGTAAGGTGCTAGCGCTTCTGAAAGACTATGTCTCGGTCATCCGTCTTCTCAAACACCATGTAGTGCGAGAAACCAAACGGAGGCGATCGAGTCTTGTGGGGAAAAGTGCGCAAACCTCTGCAGAGTGTATAAACTAATCATGGTTAGCCGTGTCCCCGGTTATGGACATCTTGAGTATCTAGTACTTGGATTATCATGTGAATCTCAACATGTTACTCTTAAATTAATTTTGTTGGGTTTTGTTTAATGATGATGCTTAATTGGGATTGAGAATGCTGTCAACCATTCTCAATGTTTACCAACTACCATGATAGTTAATTAAAATTTATTCCTTTGTAGTAGGGAAAAATTGGCTTTACGCAAAACTGTAACCATAGAGCTTTCCACCAGCCAAATATGCATATAGTATAGCAGTTTCATTCCATTACTCTCTATGTGGTACTTTGCCAGCATATTCCATGTGCTGACCCGTTTCGGGCTGCAACGTTAATGTTGCAGACTTTTCAGACGACGATTAAGGAGTTTTTAGGTCGTGGTTCTATACTCAGTGATGCCGTTGGAGTTGATGGACTCACTTATCTTCCAAGCCTTCCACTGTTATCGTTATTAGATGGCCTTAAGCCATATTTTTTGTAATAAGTTCTCTATTGAGACACTCGATGTAATAAGTGTGTGATTGCTACTCTGTTATAAATCCTCCGAGTACTGTGTGGTGTCAGCATTACTGATCCAGGGATGACACCTGAGCATAGAGATCAGACCGTTTGAGGTCTGGTCGCTACAGAGATGGTATCAGAGCACACGCTGACTGTAGGACACGACCACTAAGCTAAAGACCTAGAACACTATTCACTCTCTTCTCTTTCTGACTTCTCATCTTTTCTATTCTTTAGGATGGCGGATGCAAGGAACAAGTTCACGCAACCGGATGAAGATACACCCTTTGGACGTCACTTGAAGGAAGTCACTAGATACCTAAACATAGGAGTACCAAGCTTCACCGGAACCTACAACGCCACTTTACCTGAAGAAGAGTGCTAGATGATTCGAGTTCAAGTTCCAGGAAGGACGTTCATGCCAGTCACTGAGCCCATAGAGTTTTCTTTTGATGCACCAACTTGGAGTCTAGGAAAGAGCATGGCAGCTCACATCGCCATGGGACGCATTGGAGAAGTCTAACGCAATGATCTCAAGAATACTATCTACCAGATTTGTGGGCGCCGAGATGAGCACTGGGAGATGATCAGCACCAGAAAGGATAGATCAATTGCAGCTTTTATCCAGGAATTAAACCAGCACATTCGACGACAGGAGAACCAGATGTGCGCCGACATGATAGACCTAAAGAAGGCAAGGACAAGAATCAAAGAACTGGAGGAAGAACTCAAGGCTACACGTGAAGATTATGAAGAAGAAATTGAAGTATTGGTGGAGAAGAATGACGATCTGATCAAGAAGATCGGAATATTTATGGGAGGCCCTACACCAGTAGAAGAAGACGAAGAACCCAAGGAGATTCGCCCAGAAGACTACATCATCATCGACGACACCGACTCGGACCCAGATGATAGCGATGATGACTATGTTGATGAAGCCGGAGCAGATATCATGGAGTCTGCAACCGAAGAATATTTCTAGTAGACCACCTCATCAGTAGTAGTAGTCCACCATGTAAATACAGTAGTCCGAGCACTTTTGCAATAGTTTGATTGATTGTATGCCCTTGTTTGATTGAATGAAGTGAATTGTTTGCTTTTGCCTCATGTGCATATGGGTAGTGTTTTCTCTTTAGACCCCTCTATTCTTAAATCTCATCTTTTTTAAACCCTCAGATGCTGCCGAGACGTGACCCCGGATTTACCTTTCCACCGGAGCTCACCCAGTTGATCCAGCAGCAGAACACATTGATGCAGTTGCTAGTCCAGAATCAGAATCAGGGGAACAACAACAACAACCCACCACCACCACCACCTGTTGATCACTTAGCCAGTTTTCTTAGTCTGAATCCGCCGGTGTTTTCCAGTAGCACCGAGCCGATAGTAGCAGATGATTGGCTCCGCAAGACAGCTAGAGAGTTGACCACAGCAGGATGCACAGATGTGGAGAAGGTGAAGTTTACTGCGCATCAGCTTGAAGGACCCGCAGCATCATGGTGGGAGAATTTCACAGCCACTTTCCCTGTCGACACTGTCACATGGGACCAGTTTCAGCAGGCTTTTCGTACTGCCCATGTTTCAACAAGAGCTATGGCCATGAAGAAGCGTGATTTTCTCAACTTGCGCCAAGGAGGACGGACAGTTGGCTAGTATGTGGAGGACTTTAGTAAATTAGCACGTTATGCCCCAGATGACTTTGCTACCGATTCAGCTAAGCAGGGGAAGTTTCTGGAAGGACTAAATGATGAGTTGAGCATGCAGTTGATGATAGCAACCTTCAACAACTACCAGGAGTTGGTAGATCATGCTCTTATGATTGAAGGCAAGCAACAACAAATTGAGAACCGCAAGAGGAAGTATGGACAAGGAAAGTACAATTCTGGAGCTCAGCAGAAGCCACGTTTTACCCCTAGATCGGGAGGACATTTTCAGCATACCCATGGAGGAGGTAGCTCGCAGAATCACAACGGCACCAAGAATGGTAATGGTAATGGAGGAAGCAACGGCCAGAACCGTACCAACCCATCAACCCCAGCCAAGAAAGACCTGAGCCAAGTCACTTGCTTTAAGTGTCAGAAGACCGGACATTATGCCAATGAATGTCCTGAAGGCCAGAATGGCAATGGAAGCTCTGGGAAGAAGTCGAACCCTTTCAACAGGGGACAGGTGAACCACGTTAACGTGGAGGAGGTTGAAGAGCAGCCAGATGCAGTAACGGTAAGTTTTTGGTTAAGTCATTTACTGCACTCGTTCTTTTTGATACCGGTGCATCACATTCATACATATCAAGGGGACTTGTGGATAAGTATAACCTGCCCACTAAGGTTCTTAGAACACCTATGCTAGTAAGCTCACCAGGAGCGGAGTATATGGCCAGTCAAGGATGTTTTCAAATGCCATTGAGTATAGGTAGGCATGTGTTTCCCTCGGATTTAATCATTTTGGAATCACAAGGATTGGATGTAATTCTGGGTATGGATTGGTTGTCGATGTATGGAGGAAACATCGATTGCGCCAGTAAGACAATTTTGCTTACCACCCCAGAAGGGATAAGGATCAAGTATGTATCCCGACATGTGCCAAAAGGGACTCAAGTAAATTGTTTAACAGGAGTTGTACAGGAGGAAGTACCAGTGGTAAGGGATTTCCCTGAAGTATTTCCAGAAGAATTGCCAGGCATGCCACCAGATAGAGACATTGTGTTTTTGATTGAGCTATTGCCAGGCACAGGGCCAATATCGAAGAGACCATACAGGATGCCTGCAAAGGATTTGGTGGAAATTAAGAAGCAGATTAAGGAGTTACTGGATAAAGGTTACACTCGCCCAAGTTCGTCGCCTTAGAGATCACCAGTACTTCTAGTGGAGAAAAAGGATGGATCGTTAAGGATGGTTGTTGATTATCGTGGGTTGAATGAAGTAACGATTAAGAACAATGTCGGTGTACTAGAGTAGGGGTACCTAGTATCCCGAACTTGTGCACGGGCAGTCGCAGCATCCCGCGGCAAGGCTTGCCGGGTGACCGCCAAGGCCCTCTGTGGTTCCTTTGGAGCCATTCAAGAACAAAGTATCCAAGCCAAGGAGACAAGACCCCGGCAAGAGGAGCTTGCCGGGAAGGCCAACCAAGGCAAGGCGCTTAAGGAGACAAGACCCCGGCAAGAGGAGCTTGCCGGGAAGGCCACCCAAGGCATCTCAAGGAACTTGCTGCGACACGCCACGCGTCCCGGCAAGGCCCGGTGAGCGACAAGCTCCCGGACGCGACAAGACAACGACCGCGGCAAGGTGCTTGCCGCGGCAAGCCACCACTTTGTGCCCGCGCTCCAGCACATCCACCAACGTGTCGTTCTGGGACCCTTCCAGGCGTACGTGGTGGGAGGCTGTGCAGCCAGCGGTGAGCAGTGGCAAGCGGCGCTGACAAGATTGCCATCGTGGCGAGCGGTGGCGTCCCTGACGGTCCCTTTTGCACTGTTTAGGCGACGCAGACGGGCATTTAATGCCCTTGTCCCCTGCCGTCAGAGTTAGGTATGATACACTGTAGCAGGTAGTTGTACCTACCGCAGCACCTTTACATTTTTACCCTTTGTCTCCGTTGCCACCTGTCGGTGACCCCTTGAGCATATAAAAGGAGGCCCGTGCGCAACGTAGAGGGGGGTTCAGAGGAAGAGAACACTCACGCTCGGTCTCGTTAGCTGCTGGAGTGTACTGTAGCACTCCGCGCTCCCGAGCAAGAACTCAATACAAAGCACAAAGCAGGAGTAGGGTTTTACGCATCCGTGCGGCCCGAACCTGGGTAAACTGCTCGTGTGCTTCGCCTCGATCCTCTCTTCGTGCGACCCTCGCCCCTGCCGAACCGAAAGGGACTCGGTCCGCCAGTCCCATAGGCAAGATGCCGGGGGACTAATCCACGAACACCTATGGGACTGGCGGACCGAGTCCCTTTCGGTTCGGCAGGGGCGAGGGTCGCACGAAGAGAGGATCGAGGCGAAGCACACGAGCAATTTACCCAGGTTCGGGCCGCACGGATGCGTAAAACCCTACTCCTGCTTTGTGCTTTGTATTGAGTTCTTGCTCGGGAGCGCGGAGTGCTACAGTACACTCCAGCAGCTAACGAGACCGAGCGTGAGTGTTCTCTTCCTCTGAACCCCCCTCTACGTTGCGCACGGGCCTCCTTTTATATGCTCAAGGGGTCACCGACAGGTGGCAACGGAGACAAAGGGTAAAAATGGAAAGGTGCTGCGGTAGGTACAGCTACCTGCTACAATGTATCATACCTAACTCTGACGGCAGGGGACAAGGGCATTAAATGCCCGTCTGCGTCGCCTAAACAGTGCAAAAGGGACCGTCAGGGACGCCACCGCTCGCCACGATGGCAATCTTGTCAGCGCCGCTTGCCACCGCTCACCGCTGGCTGCACAGCCTCCCGCCACGTACGCCTGGAAGGGTCCCAGAACGACACGTTGGTGGATGTGCTGGAGCGCGGGCACAAAGTGGTGGCTTGCCGCGGCAAGCACCTTGCCGCGGTCGTTGTCTTGTCGCGTCCGGGAGCTTGTCGCTCACCGGGCCTTGCCGGGACGCGTGGCGTGTCGCGGCAAGTTCCTTGAGATGCCTTGGGTAGCCTTGCCGGCAAGCTCCTCTTGCCAGGGTCTTGTCTCCTTAAGCGCCTTGCCTTGGTTGGCCTTCCCGGCAAGCTCCTCTTGCCGGGGTCTTGTCTCCTTGGCTTGGATACTTTGTTCTTGAATGGCTCCAAAGGAACCATGGAGGGCCTTGGCGGTCACTCGGCAAGCCTTGCCGCGGGATGCTGCGACTGCCCGTGCACAAGTTCGGGATACTAGGGTACCCCTACTCTAGTACACCGACAAACAAGTACCCACTACCAATGATCAATGATCTATTTGATAGATTGCAAGGAGCTAAGGTATTTTCCAAGATCGATCTGCGATCAGGATACCACCAGTTGAAGATTCGAGAACAGGATATACCTAAGACGGCTTTTACCACCAGGTATGGGCTGTACGAGTATACCGTTATGTTAGCTGGTCTGACTAACGCACCTGCCTATTTTATGAACATGATGAACAAAGTGTTTATGGAGTTCTTGGATAAGTTCGTCGTAGTGTTCATTGATGATATCCTGGTTTACTCGAAGAATGAAGAGGAGCATAAGGAACATTTGCGTTTGGCTCTTGGAAAGCTCAGAAAACATCAATTATATGCCAAGTTTAGCAAATGTGAGTTTTGGTTGAAGAAAGTTGGATTTCTCGGACACGTTATATCCGGAGAAGGTATAGCAGTAGATCCCACTAAAGTTGATACCGTGACCAAGTGGGAAGCACCAACCACAGTTGGCGAGATCCGGAGTTTCCTTGGACTCGCAAGATACTACCGGAGATTTATTGAGAATTTCTCCAAGATTGCAAAACCTATGACGGAGTTGTTAAAGAAGGATACCAAGTTCATATGGACTGAGGAGTGTGAGGCTAGTTTCCAGGAGTTGAAGAAACGCTTTGTTACTTCACCAGTATTGATTTTGCCAGACCAGACCAAGGATTATGAGGTGTATTGTGACGCTTCACGTCGAGGACTTGGAGCAGTGCTTATGCAGGAAGGGAGAGTTGTTTCATATGCCTCAAGACAGCTTAAGCCCCATGAGTTGAATTATGCTACGCATGATTTGGAGTTAGCAGCCGTAGTGCATGCACTGAAGACTTGGAGACATTTTCTGTTTGGAAACCATTGCGAGGTGTACACGGATCACAAGAGTTTGAAATACATTTTCACGCAGAAGGAGTTAAACCTCAGACAAAGGAGATGGTTAGAGCTCATCAAGGATTATGATATGAGATTGCATTATCATCCTGGAAATGCTAATGTAGTAGGTGACGCATTGAGCCGTAAGAGCCATGTCAATACACTAATGACGGGAGAAATACCAAGGGAGTTAGCCAAAAATCTTCGAGAGTTATGTTTGGAAATAGTTCCGAGAGGCTATGTAGCAGCATTGGAGATTCATTCAACTTTGATGGATAGAATCAGAGAAGCTCAGAAGATTGACAAGGAGATTGCCTCTATAAAGGAGAAAATAAGCGAAGGAAAGGCTGAAGGATTTCGTGAGGATGAGCACGACACCCTATGGTTTGAAGACCGTGTTTATGTGCCCAATGACCCGGAGATCAGGAAGTTGATTCTGCAAGACGCACACGATTCACCATATTCGATTCACCCAGGAAATACCAAGATGTATTTGGATTTGAAGGATATTTTCTGGTGGACCGGAATGAAGAAAGATATTGCGGAGTATGTAGCAGTTTGTGATGTATGTCAGAGAGTAAAGGCAGAGCATCAGAAGCCAGCGGGATCGCTACAACCATTGCCGATACCCGAATGGAAGTGGGATAAGTTAGGCATGGATTTTATCATGGGATTACCCAGGACTCGTTCAGGCTATGACTCGATTTGGGTTGTAGTTGATCGGTTGACGAAAGTAGCTCATTTCATCCCGGTAAAGACCATTTATACCAGTGCGAAGTTGGCAAATATATACATGACCAGGATTGTATGCTTACATGGAGTTCCGAGGAGTATAGTATCAGATAGAGGAACCCAGTTTACCTCAAAGTTCTGGAATCAGTTGCACGAAACTTTGGGTACCAGGCTAGAGTTCAGCACAGCTTTTCATCCACAGACAGATGGACAGACCGAGAGAGTCAATCAGATTTTGGAGGACATGATGAGAGCTCGTGTGCTAGATTATGGATCTAGTTGGGACGACAATTTGCCATATGCAGAGTTCTCTTACAACAACAGTTATCAATCCAGTTTAAAGATGGCCCCTTTTGAAGCCTTGTACGGAAGAAGGTGCCGAACACCATTGTCATGGGATGAAGTTGGATACCGCCCATTGTTTGGACCTGATTTGATTAAGGAGTCTGAACAGAAGGTGAAATTAATTCGCGATAGGCTCAAGGTAGCTCAATCCAGAAAGAAGAGCTACGCAGATTCCAAACGCAAGGAGATAGTTTACGAAGTCGGAGACAGAGTTTATCTTCGAGTATCCCCACTTCGAGGAACAAAGCGCTTTGGTGTTAAGGGAAAGTTAGCGCCACGATTTGTAGGACCATACCGAGTTTTGGAACGTATGGGAGAAGTGACCTACAAGTTGGAATTGCCCGAAGTATTGTCAAGAGTTCATGATGTGTTCCACGTTTCTCAGTTGAAGAAGTGCCACGCGGAGATGGCTGACATACCCTTGAGAGACACAGTGCCATTGGAAGCAATTCGGTTGGACAGTGATTTGACCTATGAGGAGAAACCTGTTAAGATTCTCGAGTTTGCCAGCCGAGTCACCCGCAGCAAGGTTATCAAGTTTTGTAAGGTTCAGTGGAGCCACCACATGGAGGATGAAGCCACCTAGGAGTGAGAGGAAGATTTGCTCAAGGACCACCCTCACCTATTTTCTAGCCAACCCGAATCTCGAGGGCGAGATTCATCTTAAGGGGGGTAGGTTTGTAACATCCCAAATTTTCAATTTGGAATGTTATACACTAGATCATCAAGGCATATCATAATTTATTTGCTTTTGGCTTTGATCCTAGAAATTCTACGCAACTCAAGGACCCACGGAGAGAGTTGGGGATTTTGTTATTTTCATATTTGAGTTTTCTCAAATTTTGAGAATAGGATCATTTGATTTTAATTATTTTATCATCAATTATTTCTATTACAAAAATATGAGAGAGGGAATAAAATGACTTTCCCAAAATAAAGAAATATTGAGGATTTAATAATAAAATCAAACAAGATTTTGTTTCAGAGTTTTTCGGTATTTTATTTGAATTTAGGAAAAATGTGCGCTTTTCAAAATTGCATTTAGGCCCCAAATAAATGTTCACCTTGTGCGGCTTGATTTTAGAAGCCCGGGAAAATTTATTTCGGGATTTTTGGAGTCTGTTTAGTATTTCTTTTATTTGTTTTTTTGCGCGGAATAATTAAAAAAAACGCGAACCGACTTCTGGCCGTACCCGAGCGGGACTCCGCCCGGGGGCAGCCTTTAAATAGCGCCGCCCCGAGCCGCCCCAGCCCACCGTGCCCGAAACCCTAGCCGCCGCCGGACCCGCCGCCCGAGGTAAAAAAAAGAAAGAAAAAAAAGTCGCGGTTTTTTTTAGTTTCGGTTTTTTAAATAGATCGGTTTTTCCGATTTATTTATTTAGCGAGCGTTCGTCCGTTCGTTCGTTCTAGCGAACGTTCGTCATTTTTCTTTTCTCGGATTAAATCCACGATTTTTCTGATCGCGATTCCGGATCCGATTTTCGTTTTAGTATAACTTTTCGCTCGGTTACCGGAATCAGGCGATTCAAGCGGCTGGAGTTTCGTCTCAAAACCCTCTAATCGTTTAACCAACTTAAACAAGTTTTTGCCACTGTAAAAATTGCACTATATCCAGAATAGTAAACGAAGCTTGTTTCTTTTGCCGTTTGACTTTCGTTGCTTCGTTTGATTTGATTCTTTTTGCAAACCGGAGTTCTTAAGTTGAACTTTCTGGTTAGATCTCTTATTTGAGTTTTACCTGTGCATTAGATGAATACTTATTGTATGCTTGTTTGTTTGTCTGCGATAGAATACCCGGAGTGCGCCGCCTGTTACTTCGAATCTCTAGGTTTCGCGGATCATCAGCAAGGCAAGTAACACCTTGATC
This sequence comes from Triticum urartu, assembly GCF_056163025.1. Lineage (NCBI taxonomy): Eukaryota > Viridiplantae > Streptophyta > Magnoliopsida > Poales > Poaceae > Triticum > Triticum urartu. The sequence continues at coordinate 52,334,350 of NC_141876.1, forward strand.
ATACCTCCTACTACCCAGTTTTATTGCATTAGATAAATCCTCAAACATTGCATGATTAGGATCTAATTAAATTGTGGGATGGGAAGTAGTTGAGGTAGTAACTATTACCTGTTTATTATCAAACCTTTGGGAGTTACTTCTACGTTTGCCTATTATTCCATGCTATGCTAGTAGACGTGGATTGGGTGAGTGATATCCATGACAGATGTGAGTTTTGTTAATTCAATGGTTTATCTAAGGTGGCAACTTAAACACACATCTGGGTGGATTGAGGTACCTGGGTATTCCAGGATTGCCTGTTTTTCTTTATGGACCGCCACCCAGGCCCAAAGGGATCATGAGATTTGTCATACTAGAAACTTCCGTGTGCAGCCACAAGCTATTATGGGCTCTAGCATAGTTGATTAAGTCGTGCAAACTCTTACAGGGTAGACTAGCAGATGTAGGGGAAAGTAGGTGTAGCGGTCTACCCATCGTAAGGTGCTAGCGCTTCTGAAAGACTATGTCTCGGTCATCCGTCTTCTCAAACACCATGTAGTGCGAGAAACCAAACGGAGGCGATCGAGTCTTGTGGGGAAAAGTGCGCAAACCTCTGCAGAGTGTATAAACTAATCACGGTTAGCCGTGTCCCCGGTTATGGACATCTTGAGTATCTAGTACTTGGATTATCATGTGAATCTCAACATGTTACTCTAAAATTAATTTTGTTGGGTTTTGTTTAATGATGATGCTTAATTGGGATTGAGAATGCTGTCAACCATTCTCAATGTTTAACAACTACCATGATAGTTAATTAAAATTTATTCCTTTGTAGTAGGGAAAAATTGGCTTTATGCAAAACTATAACCATAGAGCTTTCCACCAGCCAAATATGCATATAGTATAGCAGTTTCATTCCATTACTCTCTATGTGGTACTTTGCCAGCATATTCCATGTGCTGACCCATTTCGGGCTGCAACGTTAATGTTGCAGACTTTTCAGACGACGATTAAGGAGTTTTTAGGTCGTGGTTCTATACTCAGTGATGCCGTTGGAGTTGATGGAATCACTTATCTTCCAAGCCTTCCGCTGTTATCGTTATTAGATGGCCTTAAGCCATATTTTTTGTAATAAGTTCTCTATTGAGACACTCGATGTAATAAGTGTGTGATTGCTACTCTGTTATAAATCCTCCGAGTACTGTGTGGTGTCAGCATTACTGATCCAGGGATGACACCTGAGCACAGAGATCAGACCATTTGAGGTCTGGTCACTACAAAAAGGCAATAAAATTTGCTTCTAAAAGTTTGAGATCATTTAGTGTAAGAGAAAATTGAGCGTTGTACGAACTTGGATGACAAAGAATAAAAGCAACGGACTGCATAATAAAGGTTGTCATCTTAAGGGGCAATACAACGTGACGTTCTTTTGCACTAAGGGATTGAGCATACAAACAAATAAGTGCATGGAAACCTCTGCTTCCCTCTGTGAAGGGCCTACCTTTTACTTTTATGTATTTACTTCTATGCAAAGAGTCAAAGTTTTCTTTCTATTCCTTTTATTTTCTCCTTTGGCAAGCATCATGTGGTGAGGAAAGATCTAGGCACATATGTCCAGTTGAATATAGATAGCATGAGTTATTATTGTTGACATCACCCTTGAGGTGAGTATGTTGGGAGGCGAAACTTTAAGCCCCTATCTTTCTACGTGACCGGTTGAAACGTTTTGCTCATGGGTACGAGGTGAGTTTTAGCAATCATAGAAGACTATATGATGGTTGAGTATGTGGACTTGCCAAAAGGCTCCGATACGCGACCCTTCCTGAAAAGATGATGAATTGTAGTTGCAAAGTTGACTGAGAACATAGTTTGTTGGTTTCTAATAGAGTTTTTACTTTATACTTCGATTGTGTGATGAACTATTACTTATTCATGAGAAGTATATGATAAAAGTTCTATGATAAAAGTCCTATGTTTAATTTTGTTGTTGTTATAATAATCAACATGATGCTTCTATGTCCGTATTTTGTTTTTATCGACACCTCTCTCTCAAAGAATATGGACATGTTTTTCAATTTTGGTTTTCGCTTGAGGACAAGCGAGGTCTAAGCTTGGGGGAGTTGATATGTCCATTTTGCATCATGTTTTCTTACTGCTATTTATAATGTTTTTATCCATAATAATGCTTCTTGGAGTAATTCCAGTGCCTTTTCTCTCATAATTTGCAAGGTACACACCAAGAGGGAGAATTCCGGTAGCTGGAAATCTGGACCTGAAAAAGCTACGTCAGGCTACCTATTCTGCACAACTCCAAATGAGCTGAAACTTCACGGAGATATTTTATGGAATATATAAGAATAATTGGAGAAAATAACTACTAGAGGGGGGGCCACATGTGGGCACAACCCACCTGGGCGTGCCAGGGCCCCCAGACGCGCCCTGGTGGGTTGTGGCCTCCTTGGCCCACCTCCGGTGCCCATCTTCTGGTATATAGGTCATTTTTACCTAGAAAATAAAATAAGAGGAGGACTTTAGGGATTAAGCACCGCCGCCTCGAGGCGGAACTTGGGCAGGAGCACTTTTGCCCTCCGGCGGAGCGATTCGGCCGAGGGAACTTCCCTCCCAGAGGGGGAAATCATCATCCTCATCATCACCAACAACTCTCCCATCTTGGGGAGGGCAATCTCCATCAACATATTCAACAGCACCATCTCATCTCAAACCCTAGTTCATAACTTGTGTTCAATCTTGTCACCGAAACTATAGATTGATGCTTGTGGGTGACTAGTAGTGTTGATTACATCTTGTAGTTGATTACTATATGGTTTATTTGGTGGAAGATTATATGTTCAGATCCAATATGCTATTAATACTCATCTAATCATGAGCATGTTTATCATTTGTGAGTAGCTACTCTTGTTCTTGAGGTCACGGGAGAAATAATGTTGCAAGTAATCATGTGAACTTGATATGTGTTCGATATTATGTATGTTGTGATTCCCTTAGTTGTGTCATGTGAACGTCGACTACATGACACTTCACCATATTTGGGCCTAAGGGAATGCATTGTGGAGTAGCAATTAGATGGTGGGTTGCGAGAGTGACAGAAACTTAAACCCCAGTTTATGAGCTATTCCGTAAGGGATCGATTGGATCCCAAAGTTTAATGCTATGGTTAGAATTTATTCTTAATACTTTTCTCATAGTTGCGGATGCTTGCGGGAGGATTAATCATAAGTAGGAGGTTTGTTCAAGTAAGAACATCACCTAAGCACCGGTCCACCCACATATCAAATTATCAAAGTAGCGAACACAAATCGAACCAACATGATGAAAGTGACTAGATGAAATTCCCGTGTACCCTCAAGAACGCTTTGCTTATCATAAGAGACCGTTTTGTCCTGTCCTTTTCCTCAAAAGGATTGGGCTACCTTGCTGCACTTCTGTTACTACTATCGTTACTTGCTCATTACAAATTATCTTGCTATCAAACTACTCCGCTACTTACAATTTCAGCACTTGCAGACATCCTTACTGAAAACTACTTGTCATTTCCTTCTGCTCCTCGTTGGGTTCGACACTCTTATCGAAAAGAGCTACAATTGATCCCCTATACTTGTGGGTCATCAATAGACAAAGGCATATCATTAAAATCAATAGGAGCACTTTTACTAGCAACCAATTTCATAAGAGCATCAACTTTTTCACTCAAAGAAGAAATTTGTTCAACCGAATTAACTTTTTAACTAGTTGGAGCTCTTTTGGTATGCCATTCCGAATAATTTTCCATAATGTTATCAAGCAATTTGGTGGCTTCACCCAAAGTAATTTCCATAAAAGTACCACCCGTGACGAAATCTAAAAGATTACGAGAAACAAAATTCAACCCCGCATAAATTTTTTGTATGATCATCCAAAGATTTAACCCATGAGTTGGGCAATTCCTTAGCATCATTTTCTTCCTTTCCCATGATTGCGCAACATGATCATGTTCAAGTTGCTTGAAACTCATGATCTGGGTTCTAAGGGAAATAATTTTTGCGAGCGGAAAATACTTAGTGATAAAAGCATCTTTGCTTCCAAGAATCGATACTATTGCGAGGCAAAGAAGAGATCCAAATTTTTGCAGAATCACGCAAAGAAAGTAGAAATAATTTCATCTTCACAACATCATTGTCCACATATTTTTTTGTTTTGCATATCGCATAATCCCATGAAGGTATTAAGATGGGACGCGACATCCTCATTAGGAGTACCGAAAAATTGATATTTCATAACAATCAGCAAAACAGTATTAATATCACAAGACTCTGCACTAGTGGCGGGAGGAGCAATCGGAGTGCCGATAAAATTATTGTTGTTGGTATTTGAGAAATCATACAATTTGGTGTTCTCTTGAGTCGTGATGACTACGCAACAAGATTGCACTCAAAAACAGATCCGGCAAGAAAACGACAAACGAAAAAGAGAGGCGAATAAAACGACAAATTTTTGTAAAGTGGGGGAGAGGAAAATGAGAGGCAAATGGAAAATAATGTAAATTACAAGGAGATGAGATTTGTGATTAGGAACCTGGTATATGTTGAAGATCCTCCCCGGCAACGGCGCCAGAAATTCCTTTTGATGTGGCTTGAAGCTACGTCGGTATTTCCCCAAAGAGGAAGGGATGATGCAGCACAGCAGCGGTAGGTATTTCCCTCAGATGTGAAACCAAGGTTATTGTACTAGTAGGAGGACCAAGCAACACAACATAAACAACACCTGCACAGAAATAACAACTTCTCGCAACCCGACGTGTAAACGGGTTGTCAATCCCTTTCGGGTAGCGGCGCCCTAGATGGGCAAACAGACGTGAATAAAATTGTAGTAGATTGACAGATCGAAGGCCAAATAAAATAAATAAGAATAAATTACAGCAAGGTATTTTTGTATTTTTGGTTTAATAGATCTGAAAACAAAGCAAAGAAAAATAGATCGCAAAGGCAAATAATATGAGAAAAGATACCCGGGGGGCGTAGGTTTCACTAGTGGCTTCTCAAGAAAAATAGCAAACGGTGGGTGAACAAATTACTTTTGGGCAATTGATAGAATTTCAAATAATCATAATGATATCCAGGCAATGATCATTATATAGGCGTCACGTCCAAAATTAGTAGACCGACTCCTGCCTGCATCTACTACTATTACTCCACACATCGACCACCATCCCGCATGCATCTAGTGTATTAAGTTCATGGCGAAATGAAGTAATGCAATAAGAATGATGACATGATGTAGACAAGATCTATCTATGTAGAGATAGACCCCATTGTTTTATCCTTAGTAGCAACGATACATACATGTCGGTTCCCCTTCTGTCGCTGGGATCAAGCACCGTAAGATCGAACCCACTACAAAGCACCTCTTCCCATTGCAAGATAAATAGATCAAGTTGGCCAAACAAAACCCAAATATCGGAGAAGAAATACGAGGCTATATGCAATCATGCATAAAAGAGATCAAAGAAACTCAAATACTTTCATGGATATAAAAACATAGATCTGATCATAAACTCAAAGTTCATCGATCCCAACAAACACACCGCAAAAAGAGTTACATCATATGGATCTACAAGAGACCATTGTATTGAGAATTCAGCGAGAGAGAGGAAGCCATCTAGCTAATAACTACGGACCCGAAGGTCTACAAAGAACTACTCATGCATCATCGGAGAGGCACCAATGAAGGTGGTGAACCCCATCCGAGATGGTGTCTAGATTGGATCTGGTAGTTCTGGACTCTACGGCGGCTGGAATTGATTTTCGTCAACTACCCTAGGGTTTCTGGAATATTGGTGTATTTATAGAGCTAAGAGGCGGTCCGGGGGGCACCCGAGGTGGGCACAACCCACCAGGGCGCGCCTGGGCCTCCTGGCGCCCCCTGGTGGGTTGTGCTCTCCTCGGAGCACCCCCAGGCGCAGTCAGGGCCCATTAGGTGTCTTCTGGTCCCAAAAAACTCCATAAATGTGACACCCCCGATTTGACCGTACACTAATCATACATGCAAACGTGTACAATCAAGATCAGGGACTCGCGGGAAGATATCACAACACAACTCTACAAATAAAAATAAGTCATACAAGCATCATATTACAAGCCAGGGGCCTCGAGGGCTCGAATACAAGAGATTGATCACAGACGAGTCAGCGGAAGCAACAATATCTGAGTACAGACATAAGTTAAACAAGTTTGCCTTAAGAAGGCTAGCACAAAAGTAGCAACGATCGAAAAGGCAAGGCCTCCTGCCTGGGACCTCCTAACTACTCCTCGAAGTCGAACTCCACGTAGAATCATCCTCGAGATCCTCTGGCTTCTGAACTCCATCATCTGGTTGCGACATCCGAGAAAAATTGGAAAAGGGGAAAAAGAGGAAGCAAAGCAACCGTGAGTACTCATCCAAAGTACTCGCAAGCAAGGATCTACACTACATATGCATTGGTATCAATGAAATGGGTAGTATCTGTGGACTGAACTGCAGAATGCCAGAATAAGAGGGGGATAGCTAGTCCTATCGAAGACTATGCTTCTGGCAGCCTCCATCTTGAAGCATATAGAAGAGAGTAGATGATAAGTTCACCAAGTATCATCGTATAGCATAATCCTACCCGGCGATCCTCTCCTCGTCACCCTGTTAGAGAGCGATAACCGGGTTGTATCTGGCACTTGGAAGGGTGTGTTTTATTAAGTATCCGGTTCTAGTTGTCATAAGGTCAAGGTACAACTCCGGGTCGTCCTTTTACCAAGGGACATGGCTATTCGAATAGATAAACTTCCTTGCAGGGGTGCACCACATTTCCCAACATGCTCGATCCCCTTTGGCCAGACACACTTTCCTGGGTCATACCCCGCCTCGGAAGATCAACACGTCGCAGCCCTACCTAGGCACAACAGAGAGGCCAGCACGCCAGTGTAAATCCTATGGTGCAGGGGTCTGGGCCCATTGCCCATTGCACACCTGCACATTGCGAACGCGGCCGGTAAGCAGACCTAGCCTCCCTAATACAAGAGCAGGCGTTCCAGTCCAATCCAGCGTGCGCCACTTAGTCACTGACGTCACGAAGGCTTCGGCTGATACCACGACATCGAGTGCCCATAATTGTTCCCGCATAGTTGGTTAGTGCGTATAGGCCAGTGGCCAGACTCAGATCAAATACCCAGATCTCGTTAAGCGTGTTATTTTGAAGTAACCACGAACGCCGACCAGGGCCAGGCCCACCTCTTCCCCAGGTGGTCTCAACTTGCCCTGTCGCACCGCCACAAAGTAACAGTCGGGGGCGGTCGGGAACTCAGTCCCACCACTACCTGCATGGAGCCACCTTTCCTTTCAACTCCCACATCGAATTCACATGCGGGTACTCTTCGAGCCGACCCGACTTTAGTCACCACCTGTATAGTATGTATTTATGTACCCGTGATCACCTCCCGAGTGATCATGGCCCGATAGTATAGCATGGCAGACGGACAAGAATGTAGGGCCACTAATGAAATACTAGCATCCTATACTAAGCATTTAGGATTGCAAGTAAGGGTAACAATTGAAGCAACAATGACAGGCTATGCAACAGAATAGGATTAACCGAAAGTAGTAACATGCTACACTACTCTAATGCAAGCAGTAGAGAGAAGGAATAGGCGATATCTAGTGACCAAGGGGGGGGGGCTTGCCTGGTTGCTCTGCAGGCAGAAATGGATCCTCGAAGGTGAAGTAGTCGGTCATTGGTTCAACTGCGGTCTCGGGGTCTACCGGAAAGAAGTAACGCAGGAGGAACACAATAAATAATAGAGCAACCGAAGCATCACAAAACATAACAAGGCAATACGTGTTGCTAGGAGTGACCTAGAGCAGTACTAAGTGATACCGGCGCAGGAGGGAAACATCCGGGAAAGTATTCCAGGTGTTTCGCGCTTTCGGACAAACAGACCAGAGGGAGAAATTTGCGTGTTTGCCATTCTAGGGATGTGTGGCGGACGAACGGGCTATGTATTCAAATTCGTCTCATCATTCTGAGCAGCTTTCATGTACAAAGTTTTTCCATCCGAGTTACGGATGATTTAATATTAATTTTCAAAGTTTTAATCAATTTTTGAAATTATTTTAATTCGAAAATAGAAGTTAAAATGCTACAGGTACCCAGGTCTGTGTACACATATGTGTACCCAGAGGCTGACATGTGGGCCAAGGGGGTCCCAGTTGACCGGTCAAAGTTTGACTGGTCAACAGGGGTGGGGCCCCCTTGTCTTTGACTGATTAAACTAGTTAGGTGGTTAATTAGTTAACTAGGCAATATTAATTAAGTTAATTAATAATTAAGTTACCTCATTAATTATTAATTATATTTAATTATTATGAAATTCTTTTTTTCTTCTAACAGGGACGTTGGCCCCAAAGGTCAGTGCGGCATGGGGCCAGCAGGGGCCACGGACACGCACGCGCACGCACCAGCAAGGAGCGGCTGTGGACAGGGAGAAGCCACCGAGTGGCCGGCGCGGGTGATACGTCTCCAACGTATATATACTTTTTGATTGCTCCATGCTATATTATCTACTGTTTTGGACATTATTGGGCTTTATTATCCACTTTTATATTATTTTTGGGACTAACCTATTAACCGGAGGCCCAGCCCAGAATTGCTGTTTTTTGCCTGTTTTAGGGTTTCGAAGAAAACGAATATCAAACAGAGTCCAAACAGAATGAAACCTTCGGGAACGTGATTTTCTCAACGAATAAGACCAGAGAGACTTGGACCCTCCATCAAGAAAAGAAACAGGAGGCCACGAGGTAGGGGGCACGCCTGCCTACCCTAGGCGCGCCCTCCACCCTCATGGGCCCCCTGTTGGTCCATCGACGTACTCCTTCCTCCTATATATATACCCACGTACCCCCAAACGATCAGATATGGAGATAAAACCCTAATTCCACTGCCATAACTTTCTGTATCCACGAGATCCCATCTTGGGGCCTGTTCCGGAGCTTCGCCGGAGGGGGTATCGATCACGGAGGGCTTCTACATCAACACCATAGCCTCTCCGATGAAGTGTGAGTAGTTTACCTCAGACCTACGGGTCCATAGTTAGTAGCTAGATGGCTTCTTCTCTCTTTTTGGATCTCAATACAATGTTCTCCCCCTCTCTTGTGGAGAACTATTCGATGCAATCTTCTTTTTGCGGTGTGTTTGTTGAGACCGATGAATTGTGGGTTTATGATCAAGTCTATCTATGAATAATATTTGAATCTTCTCTGAATTCTTTTATGTATGATTGGTTATCTTTGCAAGTCTCTTCGAATTATCAGTTTGGTTTGGCCTACTAGATTTATCTTTCTTGCAATGGGAGAAGTGCTTAGCTTTGGGTTCAATCTTGCGGTGTCCTTTCCCAGTGACAGTAGGGGCAGCAAGGCACGTATTGTATTGTTGCCATCGAGGATAACAAGATGGGGTTTTCTTCATACTGCATGAGTCTATCCCTCTACATCATGTCATCTTGCTTAAGGCGTTACTCTATTTTTAACTTAATACTAAGATGCATGCTGGATAGCGGTCGATGAGTGGAGTAATAGTAGTAGATGCAGGCAGGAGTCGGTCTACTTGTCTCGAACGTGATGCCTATATACATGATCATACCTAGATAGTCTCATAACTATGCTCAATTCTGTCAATTTCTCAACAGTAATTTGTTCACCCACCATAGAATACTTATGCTCTCAAGAGAAGCCACTAGTGAAACCTATGGCCCCCGGTTCTATCTTTATCATATTGATCTGCTACTACTTAGCTATTTCCTTTGCTATTTATTTTGCCTTTATTTTACTTTGCAACTTTATCATAAAAATACCAAAAATATATCTTATCATATCTATCAGATCTCACTCTTGTAAGTGGCCTTATAGGGATTGACAACCCGTATTTGCGTTGGTGCGAGGATTTATTTATTTTGTGCAGGTACGAGGGACTCGCGCGTAGCCTCCTACTGGATTGATACCTTGGTTCTCAAAAACTGAGGGAAATACTTACGCTACTTTGCTGCATCATCCCTTCCTCTTAGGGGAAAACCAACGCAGTGCTCAAGAGGTAGCAAGAAGGATTTTTGGCGCCGTTGCCGGGGAGGTCTACGCAAAAGTCAACATACCAAGTACCCATCACATACCCTTATCTCCCGCATTACATTATTTGCCATTTGCCTCTTGTTTTCCTCTCCCTCACTTAACCCTTGCCGTTTTATTCGCCCTCTCTCTCTATCCTCCCTCTCTTTCCGCCCGCCTTTCTTCCGCCATGTCTGAATCAAAAAGGGTTGGGGGTTCTCTCCAGAGTTTTAGTACTTTGGACAACCCTTCTATTCTTGCTAAGCTTATAAATAAGGATACTATGGAAAAACCTACCGGAGTTATCAATGAGAGTCTTAATAATTTTGATGAAGATGATTCTGGAATTTTTTGTTATTTACTTGATGAATCTTTGAAAGATGCTTGGTATAGACTATTAAGAATTAGGGCCAGCTATGTTCCTCAATATCAAATTGAAGTTTACTTAAATAGCTTTTATATTGCCCTTCCTTCTTCTTTTAAGCATGTCTTAGATTCTATATTTGAAGAAGGTTTTCTTGAAGGGGATGTCGTAGACACTTATGAACAAATGAAAACTATATTTGGGCACCCCATGAATGAGAAAGTTGAATCTACATCTCTTTTGCTCTCTTACCAAAATGAATCTATTAAAGAGATAAAGGCTAGCCTAGATAAATTTCCGCAATATACTTAATCTTTCTTCTACCATTAATAGCCATGTGCTTTATCAAAATAGAAGGATTAATTCTATAGATAGCAAGTTTGCTCTTTTCTTTCCTAATACCAAAGATGGCAATACCTAGATCTATTCTTGCTTGTTATGCCTAGCTAGGGGCGTTAAACGATAGCGCTTGTTGGGAGGCAACCCAATTTTATTTTTATTCCTTGCTTTTTGCTCCTGTTTAGTAATAAATAATTTTTCTATCCTCTGTTTTGGTTGTGTTTTTTGTGTTTAATTAGTGTTTGTGCCAAGTAGAACCGTTGGGAAGACTTGGGGAAAGTCTTGTTGAACTTGCTGTAAAAAACAGAAACTTTAGCGCTCACGAGAACTACTGCCATTTTTATTTGGAAAGTGCTATTTAGTTAATTATTTTTTAAGATGATTAATAGATAAATTCCTCACGTCCAGAAATTTATTTTAGAATTTTTGGGGTTCCAGATCTTGTGCTAGCTACAGATTACTACAGACTGTTCTGTTTTTGACAGATTCTGTTTTTCGTGTGTTGTTTGCTTGTTTTGATGAATCTATGGCTAGTAAAATAGTTTATAAACCATAGAGAAGTTGAAATACAGTATGTATAACACCAATATAAATAAACAATGAGTTCATTACAGTACCTTGAAGTGGTCTTTTGTTTTCTTTCACTAACGGAGCTCACGAGATTTTCTACTTTAAGTTTTGTGTTGTGAAGTTTTCAAGTTTTGGGTAAAGATTTGATGGATTATGGAACAAGGAGTGGCAAGAGCATAAGCTTGGGGATGCCCATGGCACCCCCAAGATAATCTAAGGACACCTAAAAGCCAAAGCTTGAGGATGCCCTGGAAGGCATCCCCTCTTTCGTCTACTTCTATCGGTAACTTTACTTGGAGCTATATTTTTATTCACCACATGATATGTGTTTTGCTTGTAGCGTCTTGTATTATTTGAGTCTTCACTTGTTAGTTTACCACAATCATCCTTGCTGTACACACCTTTTGAGAGAGCCATACATGATTTAGAATTTGTTAGAATACTCTATGTGCTTCGCTTATATCTTTTGAGTTATATAATTTTGCTCTAGTACTTCACTTATATCTTTTAGAGCACGGTGGTGGATTTGTTTTATAGAAACTATTAATCTCTCATGCTTCACTTAGATTATTTTGAGAGTCTTAAATAGCATGGTAATTTTCTTAAAATCCTAATATGCTTGGTATATAAGATTAATAATAAAAACTTTCTTATGAGTGTGTTGAATACTATGATAAGTTTGATACTTGATAATTGTTTTGAGATATAAAGATGGTGATATTAAAGTTGTGCTAGTTGAGTAGTTGTGAATTTGAGAAATACTTGTGTTGAAGTTTGTGATTCCCGTAGCTTGCACGTATGGTGAACCGTTGTGTGATGAAGTCGGAGTATGATTTATTTTTTGATTGCCTTCCTTATGAGTGGCGGTCGGGGACGAGCGATGGTCTTTTCCTACCAATCTATCCCCCTAGGAGCATGCGCATAATATTTTGCTTTGATGACGTGTAGATTTTTGCAATAAGTATATGAGTTCTTTATGACTAATGTTGAGTCCATGGATTGTACGCACTCTCACCCTTCCACCTTTGCTAGCCTCTCTAATACCGCGCACCTTTCGCCGGTATCATACACCCACCATATACCCTCCTCAAAACAGCCACCATACCTACCTATTATGCCATTTTCAGAGCCATTCCGAGATATAATGCCATGCAACTTTCCACCGTTCCATTTATTATGACACACTCCATCATTGTCATATTGCTTAGAATGATCATGTAGTCGATATCGTATTTGTGGCAAAGCCACCATTCATAATTCTTTCATACATGTCACTCATGAGTCATTGCATATCCCGGTACACCGCCGGAGGCATTCATATAGAGTCATATTTTGTTCTAAGTATTGAGTTGTAATTGTTGAATTGTAAGAAAAATAAAAGTGTGATGATCATCATTATTAGCGCATTGTCCCAGTGAGGAAAGTATGATGGAGACTATGATTCCCCCACAAGTCGGGATGAGACTCCGGACGAAAAATAAAAAAAAAGAAAAAGAAAAGAGGCCATAAAAAAGGAGAAAAGGCCCAAATAAAAAAAGAAGAAAAAGAAAAAATGAGAAAAAAAATAGAGAAGGGACAATGTTACTATCCTTTTACCACACTTGTGCTTCAAAGTAGCACCATGATCTTCATAGTAGAGAGTCTCTCACGTTATCACTTTCATATACTAGTGGGAATTTTTCATTATAGAACTTGGCTTGTATATTCCAATGATGGGCTTCCTCAAATTGCCCTAGGTCTTCATGAGCAAGCAAGTTGGATGCACACCCACTTAGTTTCTTTTTGAGCTTTCATATACTTATAGCTCTAGTGCATCTGTTGCATGGCAATCCCTACTCACTCACATTGATATCTATTGATGGGCATCTCCATAGCCCGTTGATACGCCTAGTTGATGTGAGACTATCTTCTCCCTTTTTGTCTTCTCCACAACCACCATTCTATTCCACCTATAGTGCTATATCCATGGCTCACGCTCATGTATTGCGTGAAGATTGAAAAAGTTTTGAGAATGTCAAAAGTATGAAACAATTGCTTGGCTTGTCATCGGGGTTGTGCATGATTTAAATATTTTGTGTGGTGAAGATAGAGCATAGCCAGACTATATGATTTTGTAGGGATAACTTTCTTTAGCCATGTTATTTTGAGAAGACATAATTGCTTTGTTAGCATGCTTGAAGTATTATTATTTTTATGTCAATATGAACTTTTGTCTTGAATCTTTTGGACCTGAATATTCATACCACAATTAAGAAGAATTACATTAAAATTATGCCAAGTAGCACTCCGCATCAAAAATTCTGTTTTTATCATTTACCTACTCGAGGACGAGCAGGAATTAAGCTTGGGGATGCTTGATACGTCTCCAACGTATCTATTATTTTTGATTGCTCCATGCTATAGTATCTACTATTTCGGACATTATTGGGCTTTATTATCCACTTTTATATTATTTTTGGGACTAACCTATAACCCGGAGGCCCAGCCCAGAATTGCTGTTTTTTTGCCTGTTTTAGGGTTTCGAAGAAAAGGAATATCAAACGGAGTCCAAACGGAATGAAACCTTTGGGAACTTGATTTTCTCAACGAATAAGACCAGAGAGACTTGGACCCTACATCAAGAAAATAAACATGAGGCCACGAGGTAGGGGGCGCGCCTGCCTACCCTAGGCGCGCCCTCCACCCTCGTGGGCCCCCTGTTGCTCCACCGACGTACTCCTTCCTCCTATATATACCCACGTACCCCAAACGATCAGATACGGAGCCAAAACCCTAATTCCATCGCCTTAATTTTCTATATCCACGAGATCCCATCTTGGGGCCTGTTCTGGAGCTCCGCCGGAGGGGGTATCGATCACGGAGGGCTTCTACATCAACACCATAGCCTCTCCGATGAAGTGTGAGTAGTTTACCTCAGACCTACGGGTCCATAGTTAGTAGCTAGATGTCTTCTTCTCTCTTTTTGGATCTTAATACAATGTTCTCCCCCTCTCTTGTGGAGAACTATTCGATGTAATCTTCTTTTTGCGGTGTGTTTGTTGAGACCGATGAATTGTGGGTTTATGATCAAGTCTATCTATGAATAATATTTGAATCTTCTCTGAATTCTTTTATGTATGATTGGTTATCTTGGCAAGTCTCTTCGAATTATCAGTTTGGTTTGGCCTGCTAGATTTATCTTTCTTGCAATGGGAGAAGTGCTTAGCTTTGGGTTCAATCTTGCGGTGTCCTTTCCCAGTGACAATAGGGGCAGCAAGGCACGTATTGTATTGTTGCCATCGAGGATAACAAGATGGGGTTTTCTTCATATTGCATGAGTCTGTCCCTCTAAATCATGTCATCTTGCTTAAGGCGTTACTCTGTTTTTAACTTAATACTCTAGATGCATGCTGGATAGCGGTCGATGAGTGGAGTAATAGTAGTAGATGCAGCAAGGAGTCGGTCTACTTGTCTCGGACATGATGCGTATATACATGATCATACCTAGATATTCTCATAACTATGCCCAATTCTGTCAATTGCTCAACAGTAATTTGTTCACCAACCGTAGAATACTTATGCCCTCGAGAGAAGCCACTAGTGAAACCTATGGCCCCCGGGTCTATCTTTATCATATTGATCTCCTACTACTTAGCTATTTCCTTTGCTATTTATTTTGCCTTTATTTTACTTTGCAACTGAAAGGATCAAGATGGACCTAGAGGGGGGGGTGAATAGGTACAAATACAAATTTTAATTGTTACTTGGCAATTTTAGGCAATAGTGCGCAATATGAAAGTGAGCCTAACAATTGCAAGTGTGATGCTAAGAGCTAAACAAGATAATCAAGTAATACAAGTAAATGAGTAGACTGACACAATATGATTTAGGTAAGTGCAGATGAGACAAGTAACCACAAGTAGAGAGTTAAGGTTAGGGATAACCGCAACTCCGAGAGACGAGGATGTAAGCCGATGTTCACTTCCTTGGAGGGAAGCTACGTCACCGTTTAGAGAGGTGGGTGTTACCACGAAGGCTCACCCTGTTCTCTCTTTGAGACAACACCACGACGGCGTTTATCAACCACTAGTGGTAGACCTTGGGGTGGTCTCCAAACCCTCACAAACTTTTTCGGGGGGTAATCACAAAGGTTGATTCCTCTCCGAAAGACTCCTACCGCCTAGGAGTCTCCAACCTCCAAGTGTAACAAGAACGATAGGAAAAGCTCAAGACTTGCTCATGTCACAAATTCCTTTGGTGCAAAGAAGGGGAATTAGTGGATCTATCACTTGGTCGGACAACTTCTCTCAAATGCTCTCAAATCCCTTGGGGATCTAAGATTTGGTGTGAAGGAGTGAGAGAGAGAGTGTAATGTGTTCTAGGGTTTGTTCAACCTGAGTGGTCAACCCCATCCCGAAGGGGAAGAAAGGCTATATATAGTGGTAGTGAAAAGCTAGCCGTTTGGCCACTTAAGGCACAGGAGCTGCCGGACGTCCGGTGGGTACCGGACGACCGGTGACATAGATCGGACCGGACGTCCGGCCGGGCAGCCGGTCGTCCGCTCGCTGGAGTATAAATCTGACCGTGAAAACAACACATGTAGCGGACATCCGGAAGGCGCCGGTCATCCGGAGCCCGGACGTCTGGTGTCATCGGACATCCGTTAATTGTAGTTCTGTTGGAGTGCACCGGATATCCGGAAGTGAGCAGACATCCGGTGACCGGACATCCGGTGTGACCGGTCTTCCGCTAATTTCAGTTCTGTGCAGACTCACCGGACGACTGGAGAGAGTCGGATGTCTGGTTGGTTGAGAGAGGCCGGACGTCCGCAGACTTCGGACGTCCGGTGAAAGTTGGACCTTTTAGCTTGGAAACCTAGTACCACTTTTGCACAAGTTAGAGGAAGAATTTATGAGATGGTATGAGAGGGAATTTTGTGGTTTTGAGCAAGTTCTTTCACGAAATCCATCGATCCCCTCTTAATAGTGCGGGATCCCTACACTCAAGAGCAAAACCGAAAACAAGGAGCCGAAGCTTTTTATCTTTGTCTTGTGTCTCTGCTCTTGGGTGATATATGTTGTTATGTCCTTAGTCATGATCCACACACACATAGCCCTTGGGACATAATCCTGAGAAATACTCGATAAACATGATTAGTCTCAATATGCATGTTGTCATCAACATCAAAATACGATTAAGGGCATGATTGCACTTTCAATCTCCCCCTTTTTGGTAGTTGATGACAACATACATGCACTTTTTAGAATAAAGCTTTGAATATCGAAAGAATTTAAAAACATTGAATATCGAAGGGTTTGTTGTGGAGCTGCCCCTCGATATGTGCAATAACTCATAGGTAAACATGAAGAGAGCCCCCCCTCACTATGATACCAACACAACCGAAACTCATACACAAGATAATCAAGATAACATCAGATTTAGAATAGGCTTCACAAGGATTCATCACTCATAGCATATAACATAAGTCGGTCCAAAGATATCATAAGTTCAATAACGGGTTAACCACATAGCATGAGTTCGATAACATGATAATAAGATAAGATCATAGCAGCATATCACATAAATAAGTGCCTACTCCCCCTTGGCAGCAAATACCCAAAAGGAGGTGTCATAACAGCATCAAAGAGCATCATCGTCATCATCATCATGAGCACCACTACCACCAGCCTCGTCAAGTAAGTCAGCCCACTCAGGACCCGAAGGAAAGCCGAAGTCAGAAGGTGGATCATCAGGAAGACGTTCATCATCACTCACATCGTAAACTCCGGAGTCTCTCAGACGAGCCTTCAAAGCATTCTTGGAGGTGACCAAGCGTGTGACAACGTCGTGATTTTGAGAGCAATGAAAGGTAAACATCTTCATCATGGCAGAGTGTGCTTTCCCAAGAAAGCGAGAGATGCGACCAAAAGGTGCGGAGCCGAAAGAAGTAGACCGAGTGGTGGAAGAAGGAACACTAGCCAAGGTACGACGAGTAGGAGCAGAAGAGTCCTTGGGATCCCAATCCTCCACCATGTGAGATGGAATGACCCACCGTTCATGCAAGTGAGTGCGGGCAATGGGAAACGGAGCAACACTCTCGATAAATGCCTGAAGGAAGGGGGCATGAGGAAAGGCTCGCTTGTGTTGAAAACAAGCCAGACAGATCTCATGGCACAGAAAGTGAGGGATATTTATCTTCCCTGTGGGAGACTCATAGAGGCGATGCATGAGATCAATGCAGTAGATGTTACATGACCCCTTGTCACCCATCTTGGGATATATGGTGCGAATAACACACTGAAAAATGATGTAGAAGGGTGAGCGCCAAATTGAAACTTGGTTCAGGACCTTATGTTTCTCCTGATTAGACATTTCACTTATGGGCTTGAGAAGATCCGCACAGACCTCTATGCTCTTGGGCTTATGGTTAGGGTCATCCTTATGGATTTTGAACCCTATGTCAGGAAAACCAAGAGCAGCAACAAATTGAGCATAGGATGCTGTGAGCATGGTGTCGGAGGTCATCCAAGTGACAGTTTTATCGGGACCAAAGTAACAAGTGGCGTAGAATTGATGAATTGCAGCATAGAATTCAAATGGTGCAGCAAGACTGGAGGACTCAATGAGCTCAATGGCTCCCGGATATTTCTCCGGATGAGTGCGGATATGCTCTAAGTCGATGCACATATGGATAGATAACCCTTTAGGAATGACTATGGTGGTGAAAATGTCGGCTTGGACATTTGTGCGAAAACGAGCATCCTGTGAATCGCTGAGAACAGTGAATTGATTTACATCACAACGAAGCTTAAGGTAAGAAGTGATGGGAACCTCATTGAACCGTTTAATGATGCGGCCGTGAGGGAGTGGAGGTTCAAGAGAGATGCGACGGGCAGCACCTAGAGGTTGAACCGGAGGAGGAGCAGGCTTGAATGTGGGCCGACGAGTTCCAGGCTTGGGTGCAGTGGTGCGAACAGCAACATAAGTGGGTTCCTCAATTTCTTCCAATTCATCCTCGTAGTCGGATTCTTCCATCAAAGAGGTGCTAGTGGAGCTGCGAGGGTGAGCGGCACACTTCCGAGGACGAGCGCGCTCCTGTGAATCATCGGACCCACCACGGCGAGACGGACGAGAGCCTCCAGCGGTGACCTGCTTTCGAGCAGAGCGCTTTGTCCGTGGCATTGCTACCTAGGGAAGGAGGAGACTCTAAATCTTAAAAATCACCATAGATCAAGAAGGTTAGAGCAATGGGGGAAAGAAAAAAGAGAAGTTGCTACCTCGGGAGGTCGAGAAGAGGTTTCCCCTGAAACCGACCGGGTCGAGAGAAGAGCGGTCGTGTTGACCGGATCTGAATGTCCGGTCGATCCACGCTCACCACACCAGGTCGGAGGCGCGACGAAGGCCGGAAGGGCCGAAACGGGGTCCCGGCGGCGAGGGGTCCAGCCCGTGAACGCAGCAAGGAGAGAGTGCGGCGGCGGCGGCGAGAGGAGTTAGGTTTTAGAACTGACCGGACCACACGCCCGAGTATATATATAGGCGGGCGAGAACCATACCGGACATCCGGTGCGAACCGGATGTCCGGGACCTGAGAGGGCAACCTGACACGAGAAGTAGCGGACGACCGGCAAAAAACGGACATCCAACGCGTTTAGACAGAGCAGTATTTAACGGAAGTCCGGTTACAGCGGACGACCGGCAATAGGGCACCATAGAAATTTTTACGGATGACCGGTACAGATCGGACGACCGGTGCAAGAGCACTAGAAAGGATTTGACGGACGTCCGGTCTTGACGGACGTCCGGTGGTTTATATATATATATATATATATATATATATATATATATATATATATATATATCTTTTTGAGGAAGACTAGGGTGCCATAGTTGGTGCTAATTACAATGATGGAGAGATGATGAGTGACATATGTAGTAGGATGCAAGGACACCCTAGATGAAGCAATGAGTTTCCTAAGCCAACAATAATAAACACACATACTGCTCACATGTTGTTCTAATGACAAGGCGGTGGCTGATGCCACCATGTATGAGTATACGTGACGTGACACTGCAAAGATTTGAACTTTGGGTCCATAATCACTACGCCATCATTGAAAGCACCATAGTTAGAGTAACATGGTAGCTTTGAGAGTGTTTGTTCTTTTTATGCATTTCATAGGGTGAGAGAACGCATGAGTTGAGTGTCTCCCCCTAAATATATGCCTACATAGAGACAGGACATTATGACAATGCATGCATGAGTACTAGTTTTCACATAATGTTGTCAAGCTCCAAGATACCAAGTTCACGCCTAAGTTGGCAAAATCTTGCCTCATCCAATGGCTTGGTGAAAATATCTGCAAGTTGCATATCTGTGCCAACATGAGCAATGTCAATATCACCCTTCTCCACATGATCTCTCAGGAAGTGGTACCTAATGTCAATGTGCTTGGTGCGGGTATGATCTTTGGGGTTCTCAGCAATATTAATGGCACTTTCATTATCACATAGAAGAGGCACATGTCTATAGGTGATACCGTAATCCTTCAAAGTTTGCCTCATCCATAGTAACTGAGTTGCACAACTGGCGGTTGCAATATATTCAGCTTTGGCAGTGGAGAGGGCAACACAATTTTGCTTCTTCGAGGACCAACTTACCAAGGAGCGTCCAAGAAATTGACATGCACCGGAGGTGGATTTATGATCCACTTTGTCTCCAGCCCAATCCGCATCCGTGTACCCAACGAGATCAAACTTAGCATCCTTGGGGTACCATAGACCTAACTTTGGGGTGTGAACAAGGTATCTAAGAATGTGCTTAACCGCCTTATGATGGCTTTCCCTAGGGGAAGCTTGAAATCTAGCACACATGCATACACTAAACATGATGTCTGGTCTAGATGCACAAAGATAAAGCAATGAACCAATCATAGAGCGGTATTTAGATGGGTCAAAGGGGATACCGTTTGAGTCTTCAGTGAGTACAGTTTTGGTTGGCATGGGGGTCTTACATGGGCTAGCATCAGACATGCCAAATTTTGCTAGGATATCATTGAGGTATTTGGCTTGAGACAAGAAAATTCCTTCTTGAAATTGTTGAATTTGAAAACCGAGGAAGAACTTCAAATCCGCATTGAGTGACATTTCAGAATTCTTGGTCATTGATGCCGCAAACTTCTTGCATAAATGAATATTAGAAGAACCAAAAATGATATCATCTACATAGATTTGGCATAAGATCAAATCACCTTTGTCCCTCTTAGTAAAAAGAGTGGGATCGATCACCCCTCTCACAAAAGCATCATCGAGTAGAAACTTCTTAAGATGATCATACCAAGCACGAGGTGCTTGTTTGAGGCCATACAAAGCCTTATGAAGTTTATACACATAGTCTTTGTGATCGGGGTCAACGAACCCAGGTGGTTGTGATACATATACTTCTTCTTGTAGAGGACCGTTAAGAAAAGCACTTTTCACATCCATTTGATGTATGTAAAGCCATTGAAAGCAGCATAAGCAAGTAAGATTTGAATGGATTCAAGACGGGCAACGGGGGCAAAGGTCTCACCAAAGTCCAAACCTTCAACTTGTGAGTACCCTTGTGCCACTAACCTTGCCTTGTTGCGGATGATTACGCCATTCTCATCTTGCTTGTTCTTGAAAATCCACTTTGTTCCAATGACGTTGTGTTCCGTAGTTGGCCTCTTGACTAATGACCACACTTGATTGCGCTCAAAACTATTCAACTCTTCTTGCATAGCAATAAGCCAATCGTTGTCTATCAACGCATCTTGTACCTTGAGAGGCTCAACACTAGACACAAAAGAGAAGTGAGCACAAAAGTTTGTCAATTGTTTACGAGTGAATCTACCTTCCGATATGCCGGTGAGGATTTTATCAACATCAACACGACCGGCCACTCGAGGCATGATGGAGGTTAAGGTTTCGCAAGATTCAACTTCATGTCCATCATCCACGTCCTCAACATATGGATCATTAATGTGTGGTGGAAGATCTTCTTCTTCTTGCATTTGTTGAGGTTCATTGTCAATGATTGGACTTTCTTGTTCTTTCCCTTGAGGATGATCTTGTTCTTGATGATTATCATGAAGAGGAACTTGATCATCATCTTGTACTTGGACTAAGGGCATTGATTTAGTAATAGGTGCTTGTGGTGGTATGGGTGTGGAAGTAGTTTGATGGTGTGTGAGGCCTTCATCTTCTTCTTCATCATCATGAGGGTCTTGTTCCATTGGAAGAAGTGCACCAACACCCATCGTCAAGATATCTTGAGAAGAATCTTCTTCACCTATATCACTAAGATCAACTTGCTCCCCATGGGAGCCATTAAATTCATCAAACACCACGTCACAAGTTTCTACAACACATCCATTGGATTTGTTGTAGACTCTGTAGGCGTGAGAGTTTGATCCATAACCAACAAATATGCCCTCAATGGTTTTAGATTGAAATTTTCCTAACTTCTCTCTTTTGTTGAGGATGAAGCATTTACACCCAAATACACGAAAGTACTTGACATTTGGCTTGTTCCCGGTCAGGAGCTCATATGGAGTCTTTTCCAATATCATGCAGAGGAAGAGCTGGTTTGAAGCATGACATGCAGTGTTGATGGCCTCGGCCCAAAAACTATGTGGCGACTTGTATTCATCCAACATGGACCTTGCCATCTCCACAAGGGTGCGGTTCTTCCTTTCTGCAACACCATTTTGTTGGGGAGTGTATGGAGCTGAATATTGATGCTCAATCCCTTCATCACTAAGAAATCCTTCAAGGTGTAATTCTTGAACTCGGAACCATTATCACTTCTTATTGCCATGATTTCTTTGTCAAACTTGCGTTGTGCTTGCTTGGAAAAATCAATGAAGGTGATCTTCGTCTCGTCTTTGGACTTGAGGAAAAACACCCATGTGTATCTTGAGTAATCATCCACAATGACAAGTCCATACTTTTTCCCACCAAGACTATCCCATGAAGGAGGCCCAAACAGATCCACATGAAGAAGCTCCAAAGTCCTTGAAGTAGACACAATATTCTTGGGTGGGTGCTTTGATTGATGTTGCTTCCCGGCTATGCATGCACTACACACACGATCTTTCTCAAAAGAGACATTTGTTAGTCCAAGGATGTGATTTCCCTTTAAGAGATCTTGAAGATTTCTCATGCCGACATGGGCTAGTCGGCGATGCCATAGCCACCCTTGTCGGCCTTGGCCATTAGACAAGTGGCATGGAATGTGCTCTCTTTCGAGAAATCAACCGTGTAAAGGTTGCCATCCAACTCTCCAACAAAGGCCACTTCGAGAGTATCTCTCTTAAAGACTTTCACATCCGTTAGTCCAAATAGTGTATCATAACCAACAGAGGCCAATTGGCGAACAGAAAGCAAATGATATTTAAGGGATTGGACAAGCATGGCGTTTGCAAGAGACATGTCATTTGTGATAGCCACCTTACGCAAACCGAGTACCTGTCCTTTTGATCCTCCACCAAACATAATGCTCATAAATGGTTGAATAGCTTCCATGAAATCGTAGAGCAACTTGCTATCTCCGGTCATATGATTGGTACATCCACTATCAATCACCCATTTTACTCCACCGGAGAAGGCAACCTACACACAGTTATTACTTGGTTAGAGGCACCCATTTTGCAATGGGACCTCTCAAGTTAGTCACAAGGGTCTTAGGGACCCAAATAGCATAAAACCGAAATGCATTTCGAGGACCAACAAACTTTGCACAAACTTCCCCATCCTTAGTCTTACGAAGAACATAGGATGGAGGCATGAACTCTTTTGGCTTGATGACAGTGGGCATGCCCCTTGTGGCCTTCCCACAAACAACCTTACCTTTCTCCTTGTGCCCTTCTCGTACAAAAGTTTCTTCTAGAGGGATGGTGCACTTTTGAGAGGGTGTCTTCTTCTTGCTTGTGCTTGGGTCAAACCTGAGTCCTTCTTTGGCAAACACTTCACTGTGTTGGCTCAACACCTCATTAAGGTTCTTTTGCCCTTGAGCACATGTCATGAGCCCTTTCTCGATTTGAGCTTTGAGAAAGCGATTCTCCTCAAGAATAGATGCTAGATCACTACTAGAGTTAGTAGTACAAGCATCAACATTGATAATAGGAGAAGAGTAAGCCTTGGCTAGAGTTTCAAGATAAGTAAGCTTGAGTGTCTCAAAACTCTTTGTAAGAAGGGTGAGCTCTTCTTCCTTGGTCTTGAGGGACATGGATAGGAGCTCACAATCCTTAGAGAGAGAAGCATTAGACTTTACAAGCTTTCTTTTATCATTCATCAACTCTTCGCAAGAGTCGATAGCCTTTTTCAAGGAGGCAAGATCTCTAGTATGAACATCAATGTTTGCACCAATTTTTAAGCATAGTTCATCATTTCTTGCTTCCTCATATTGGACTTTCCGCTCAAGGATTTCACATTTTTCCTTTTCCTCGGTGACGAGGGTTTCGAGTTCCTTAATGGAAATGGTGTGCTTACTCACCATCTCCATAAGCATATGAAACATAGTGAGCTTCTTTACTTTAAGAGAGCACATGAACTTATTTAGTTTAGCAAGCATAGGATCATTTATATCATCATCCTCATACCTATCCTCCGCATCAAGATACTCATCACTAGGAGTAGAAGGAGTGAAAAGAGGAGAGTTTGATCGTGGGGTTACCTTGACCTTGTTAGGAGAGTGTTGGTCCTCTCCATCTTCTACCACAGCCTTTGCCATGAGACACTTGTGAGCGTTGCCCTTGTAATCCTTCATGTATTTGTAGGTGATAACTTCACCACTCTTGTTGACTAGCCTCAATGTGTTTTGAGAATCTTGAGCAACTCCGGCAACACCACTAACATCATCAGGATCGGATTCTTCTTGAGCAACCATTGCTTTCCCATCTCTCTTCTTGAGCTTGGAGTTCAAAGGATTTGGCAACTTCTTCTTGGGAAAGGTCTTCGGAAACCTTGGTTTATCTTCTCTCTTCTCATAAGGGCACTCGTTGAAGAAGTGGTTGGTTTCTTCATAGTTGTAGCATTTTCTTACTTTCTTCTTTTGAAACCTCTCCTTGAATTTTCCCGCGCTAAACTTCTTGACAAAGAGAGCCATGTCTTCATATGAAGGGCCCTCATCGGATTCAACCTCATCACCATCTTCTTCTTCATCATCATCATCTTCTTCTTCTTCACTTTGCTCATCTTCACACACATGCTTGGCCTTCAATGCAAGATTGATCTTCGACGATGGGGTGTCATGCATGGCAAGATGTTTTGTAGCATTTGCCTTTGACTCTTCAAATAGTTGGAAAGTGGATATGATGTCATCTGTAGTCATTTCATTGAAGGCATGGTGTTGTCTTATGTCCCATACCATCTGATGGTGATATGGAGCAAGAGCATGGAGCAACTTGTCCACAAGGAATCGCTTAGTCATGTTGAATCCATCTTGTGTCTTGTCACACTCACATGACTCAATATCAGCGGTGAGAGTCATGAGACGCTCAAGGAGTTGATTTGGAGTTTCACCTTTCTCCATACAAAAGTTTTGCAATTGCCCCTTGGCAATTTCATATTGAGCACTCCGAAGGGTGGAGGTACCGGTCCTGGATCTTATAATACTTTCCCATAATTCCTTGGCACTTGTGATGTGTATGAAAGGTCTCCTTTGCTTTTCAACCATACCTCTCCTTATACACATGATTGCCGTGTCATTCAGATTCTTGTCACAAATTTCTCTTGGTGTAGGATTCTTTGGATCAACCACATGGTAACCATACTCCAAGATCTCTAGCATCTTATCGTTTCCAAATCGAAGATGATCCTGCATAGCAACTCTCCACAAAGCAAAATCGGAAGTGGAGTCAAGTAAAGGAGGTTTGTCTTGAGAGTTATATTTTGGTTTCTCAACTTGGGGTCTTGCATAAAGCCAAGGAACACTAGAGTGTTCATTGCTAGGAGGTTGTTGACCAAGTGACGGAGTAGGCACAGTTGGTCTCGAAGCGGCACCACCCGAAAGTGGTGCAAGCACCGTGGACAATGTGGCTATCCTCATTTGGACCAAGGCCTCTACAGAAGCATCATGCTCCTCCTTTTTCTTAGCAAGGGCCCGTTCTAGATCCTCAGAAGTAAAGGTCTTGACTTCAGAAGAAGCCTCGCCTTTATCCTTCGGATCTACAACAAAGGGAGTCCCATCGGGGTTCATCTCGCTCTAGGGCGGTTAAGCCACAAGAATAGAGCACGAGGCTCTGATACCAATTGAAAGGATCGAGATGGACCTAGAGGGGGGTG